>NC_080097.1:13596965-14211965 GCF_950005125.1 Chionomys nivalis
GCAGAGTATCATGGGTGTTCAGTTTTGCAGCATAATAGATTCAATAATACTTAACTTTAGAGATAGCATGCTTTTAACCTGTGAAATTTGCTCATGCATGCACGAGTGCTAAATTTCAATACTTTCATATGCTGACACTTATTTCCAAGCGTAAAAGACTATCCCAGCTCTCTGAAATAACACTTCTCCCTTGATGGACGCATGGACTTTATTGTCAGGCAATTTGATGATTAAATAAACATAGAGAGTCTTTGTAACAACCCGCTGTGATCTTCCGAGGTCAAAGAAAAGTAACACAAATGAGTTTTCTTCTTGGTAGGTTCAAATAAAAGCAATTTGGTATCTGGAGTTCCCTACTAGAGAATACCACTGGGTAATCCACAGAAGTAAGGGAACCTACAGGGCTATGCCCACTGAAAAGGTGAAGTTCTCAGTGGGACTGGCTATTTTCTTTAAAAGTCGGGTGAGGAATTATATTGTTTCCCTGGCCTAATGTGAAAAAAATGACAGTGACTGGTGACTGACAGAGACTTTTACCATAAAATAGATTTGCTTGTAGAAATATTTCAGTAAAATAATTTTTCTCAGATAAAAAACCGATTTCTTAAAATCATAATTATTCTCGAAAATATGATATACTAGCAGTATTAGACTTTTCAATTTACCTCTACTACTCTTATAGTGAAGAAAAAAAGCATGAAGAGTCTCACACACAAGGAATGACTAGGGGAAAACTACAACATGATGGTCAACTCAAGAGACAGAAGTTTGAAGAAGTCTGATTTTGAGGCCAGCTGCTCTATGTAGCTAGCTCTAGGCTAGCTGGAACTATATAATAACACCCTGCATTAATGAATGAATGAATGAGTAAATAGGTAAATAAAACAAGGAATTGATGATGTCAAAATATTTGACTTTTATATGATAAAAATAAAGGGGATATATATTTTTTATATTTTGGAGTCTGAAAGATAAGAATATGATCTATTAACATTCTGTTCTGGGCCGGGCAGTGATGGTGCATGCCTTTAATCCCAGCACTCAGGTGGCAGAGGCAGGCTGATCTCTGTGAGTTTGAGGCCAGCCTGGCCTAGAAGAGCTAGTTCCAGGACAGGCTCTAAAGCTACAGAGAAACCCTGTCTTGAAAAACCAAAACCAAAACCAAAACCAAACCAAACCAACAACAACAACAAAAACATTCTGTTCTAAATAGAATACTTTTCTAACACATATCCCATGAGCCATATTTTATTTTGTATTTTTGTTTTTGTTTGTTTGTTTTGAGACATGGTCTCAGTAGCAGTCCTATTTAGTCTGGAACACAGTGTGTAGGCCAAGCTGGCCTCAAACTCATACAAATGCCCTGCCTTGAGAGTACTTGATTAAAAGCATATTCCACCAACCCATATCTGGCTTCCTCCAGTTGGATTATTTTTATTCAAAAAAGAAGCATAGACAGTGTTGACAAAATGTAACTTTTCTTTTGTTCTACTGCATAGTGAAAATAAATTGAGGAGTAAGATACCTAAACCATTAGCTACAGTAACTATGAATCCTGAATAATTTACCATGCTTTTATTCTATCCAAGTGATAGTTGAACAGTTACTATCTGCTTAATATAATAGGAAATACTGGGAATAATGTTTTAATAATGTACACAGAAGCTTTCTAGAAAGATGCTTATTTTTGTGTTCAGGTATGTCTGCTAACCCATAAATATTCATCCATTTCACATCTGAGAGAAATATAAATATTGTGATAAAATAGCTTTTGATAAAAGCCAACGTGAAAGAAATTGGATTTAAGCAAGATGGACATGGCAGGAATTTTTGGAAAATGATCCTTTGTTGGGAACATTGGAGACCATTAATGATTTTGTGGTAAAGAACATTTTAGAAATAGACACAGAGATTGTGAATGGTAATATTATAGAAGCAGGGAAATAAATGAAGGCATGTATTTTTGGGTAAATAAATTATATATTATTTACTACCCATGGGCCTATGTAAAAGATATATTTAATAAATTATGTTAAAGTGTTTAAGTCACATGGCAGAGATTTCTGTCCAGTACTTTTCATTTAATTACACAATATATAAATTCTTACACTGAATATATTTCAGTACTAGATATTTTTTAATTATGTGCTTCATATTCTTAATATTTCTGATAACTCAAATGCTATCTTCACACCATGTTATACCATTTTAATTTTGTTTTACTTCCAATTTTTTATGCTGTATGGTTCCTAAAATAAAGCACAGCTATGTTCTTGAGTTGCAGTCTGAGAGAAGGAAGCACTTAAAAATCTGTAGCTATGTATGGGCAGTACACATTCAAGTGATTTTTTTTCTGTGATCATTCTAAATATAATGTGCAAACCCATAGTATTTCCTATTAGCATGCCTACCTTACAAAAATTAAGCAAGTTTATCTTCTTTGAAGAGTTCATGACATTATTATACTTTCTATAATAGCAAAGATTGAAAAAAAATGATGAAAGTTACCCTTCAAACTTTATCAATTATATTATCCAAACTACCATCGAATCATGTTCTGTAAGTTCTAAGAGAGTAGAATGTCTGATTAGTAATTTTTGCACAATGAAAAATAAATTTCAATCACACAAAGTTAATTTATTTTATATAAAAATGGTGTCTCCTGTTTTTCCATTATAAAATACAATAAAATGTAATATAACAAATATTGATTTTTGCAAACATAGTGATAAATATGAACAGAAATAAACACTGGTGTGGAACTGAAGTAGAGAAGCAGTTGTGGAAGTGAGAACTTCTGGGCATCAGTGAAAATGTTACTCAGATCTAGGAAGATGTCAGTTCCTAGCACAGCAATTTCTGACAGCTCTCAGCTACACTTCTGTGCTAAGCTGCACCCTCTTTGGGGTTTGTGGCATATCCTGAAAGCAGCTAAGATTGGTTTTCAGTGGCATTTTTTCATGTTTTACTTAAGAAGTCACAAAGTCAAAATCATTTCTGCAAAGTAGATGACTCTTTCTTGTTTTACTGTGTGCTTTATTTCTGTTACAAAGCATCAACTTTGGTTACCAAGATCCAAGAGAAGCCTGGCATTTCTAAAAGAGCCACTCATGATAAACTTTCTGTTGACTAAAATATTCACAAAACTCAGACTTTAATGGTAAGCCAATTTAACACACTTAAATGTGGCCAATACTTAGGTACTCCGACCTCTTTGTACTTCTTTAACACTACCCACCAATCTTTAATATAGCTCTCTTTTGATACATATGTGTGCGCATCCATGTGTGACTATGTCTGTGACAACTTTGTTGGGCATACATTGTAAAGTAGTTATTTAAAATATACCTATTGAAAAAAATAAAATAAAATATGCCTATTGGTAATGAAAAAAAACCGAATTGTTAATACATACAGTTTCAGCCTTGATCTTAAGTTTTCTTAATTTTTTTTTTGTTTTGGTGTTTGTTTTATGGTGCATTTTTGTGATGGTTTTCCATTTTGTTTTGGGTTTTGAGGCAAAAAAAAAAATCAGTTCTTGTGTCCAACACTGACCTTAGGTTTGGTATGTAGCTGAAAATTATCTTGAACTGATTCTACCATCCCATATTAACTGGCAGACCTTTCCAGAAAGTGTGAAATTTCAAAGACAGTTTCACCTATATTGGCAGTTTGTCAGACACTTTCTTCTGTGTCTTTTAGAATGCCTTGTAGACCCTCAGGAAGCAGGAACCCTGAAGTACTGTCTCACCTTCAGCCAAGTTCAGTAGTCATTTCACTATGGGTCCTGCATGTCCAGTTCATACAGCATAGCATCAAGTAGTCCAAGCAAGAGCAGTTTCTTGCCCAAATGGCTAACAAATGTCATAAGGAGCCTCTTCAGTGCCCATCATCCTCATGAAGTAGAGTGGTGCTACCAAAAGCAGCTGTGTCTCATATCATGAAAAGTCCTAAGTTATTAAAACATTAAATGCCATATTCTGAAAGTCTCTGAAAGATTTGAAGACTACCTATCTAACTGAAATACATCGCTATATATTTGGAAATCTAAGTAACAGGACTACAAGCTTGATTATCATAGATGATTATTTATTAACCTATATTTCTTATTTATACATTGCATTTTAAATGAGCTATACAAACAACATACCTTAATCAAGAAAAGAAATATACAAATAAAAAATTATATGATATTTGTATCAATAAACCAAGGTCCACACCAATGCCAAGTATTCATCTCTATATTATGTCCCCCTTTAAAAGTAAACAAACATTTATTAACAATATTTGGGAATATGGGCATAGTTCTTTCCAAACTGCTTCCTGCTTTTTGTGAGGGGGGTGTTTATGGCAAACTTTCATGGGGTCTTGGTCAGGTTCTCATCTTCTGTGGAAACAAAAGCAGAACCTCTTTTCCAATGTAACATATAATTTCCCATATTTCGAAGTCAAGACACCTTTAAGAAATACTTTTTGATTTATCTTAATAGCCTGTACAATAAAATGTCTCTCTGTATTTAGCTCCTCCACTGTCAAAAAATCAAAGAGGCCACAATAATATACATAATCCAAACTCTGTATACTTCATCATTACATAGCTTATTTTTATTTACTCCTTTTAATCTATGACTGTCAGTACTCTGTCTCTTTAAAGACTTTGTTTTATGATTATTTTTTAAAAAGAAAAGGGGAGGAGATAAGGAATTCCCCTCTGAATGTTGTGACTACCATTTGTTATTAAAGAACCTGTTTTGGCCAGTGGCTTAGGAAAATAGGGGTAGGCAGGGAAAACTAATCTGAATGCTGGAAGAAAGAAGGTAGAGTCAGAGAGAAGCCATGTAGCCCCACCAGACAGATGCCAGAATTTTAGCCAGAAAAATCACAGCCTCGTGGTGATACACAGATTAATATAGATTGCTTAATTTAATATATGAGTTAGCTAGAAATATGCTTAAGCTATTGGCCAAACAGTATTGCAAATAATATGGATTCTGTGTGATTATTATGGAACCAGGCAGGACAGAAATGTCTTATGACACATACTCATCACTCTTTCTTGTGTGCTTACACCTTCCTGTTTTCCTAAGTATCATCCAAAAATTTCATTATTAAAGAATTAAAATTAGTTTCTGCTTATCTAGAAAAGTAACTGGCTCTAAGTCTAGCAAATTAGGGAAAGCAGTAATATTGGCTATTTTCAAAATAATACTTCATTTTGTGTGGACATTAATATCCTTTCCTATTACTTCATTAGTAGAAGTAAAACTAGGCTGATTCAAGATTTGGCTGCTACAAAGAGTAATATTATAAACATAGGTGTGTACATAAATCTGTCATATGTTGACCTTGATTCTTAATTTCAGTGTGGTTTGACTGAGTTACATTTTCACCAGCTATGTTTTCTTTTACTTGATTATATTTATTCTGATTGGGATGTTATCACACTTCATTATAGTTTTGATTTATAATTTGCTTATGACTGAGTATGCTGGACATGGGTCACTTATTTATTGATTTTTGAATTTATTTGAAAACTCCTTTTAAAGGACTTTTCTCAATTTTTGATTATATTATTTTATGTTTTTAGTTTATGAGTTCTTTATTTTGGGAAAGAATCTTTTAGTGTGATGGGCAGAGATTTATACCCATCCAGCCTGTTTTGCTACACAAAAGCATTTTAAATTAATGCAATCACACTTTGTCTTCATCTTAAGATATTGAATTAATCTCTTATGAATTGAACATCAGTTGTCCCATACATGTTCACTGAACACAAATACATGCTGCACTAAAACAAAAATGCTACCATAAAGTAGCATCAACAATAAAAATATCCAATATATTTCTTCTCTCAAATGTTTAAAAATTATAGTCCTTTTTTCCCTTCATTTCTCCACTTAAGCTTCCTTTATACCGTCTCTGCAAAAAGATTCTTGCCAAGCATGGCAATATGACAGTTGGGTTTGTACACATTACCATAATATATTCAAATAGATGTCTTATAAATATATAAATCCATCACTTTCAGTGAATTAATCTGTCACTGTAAGGGTAAATTTTTAACACTCTCTGTCATCACTCCTTTAAACTTTTACCTTTCTAAAATATTTATCCAAAAGGAACTTTACAGTTATAAGGCAGTCACAAACTATTACACAATCCTGAAAATTCAGTTAGTAACACACTTTAGTAAACATTGAGCTGATAATTTAGTTTATATTTTTCCATATGTAGAATTTAATAAAGTACTTAAGAAGATAATTTCAACAGATTATAGGCTTTTGAATAAAACTGAATGTGGTTCTGAATAAGAAATCTTGACATAAAATAAATTGTTACACATTAGAATAAGGCAAGAGTTGTATTTAAAATAAAAACATTGTGTTTGACTTAAAACAACATAAATTTAATTTGGTAAGCTTATCATTGATACCTAGTCATCCTTCCTTACAATAGAACCTGGAATTATATAAGTGAACTGGGGCTAACACATGTAGTAAAGGCTTCTAATGTCTGATATTCCTAAAATACTGCAAAAAATAAATACTCTGTTAGAATTTAAATATATATATAATTATATATTAAGTATATATTATATATAATATTCTTTTCTTACACCTTGTCTGCAGACATCTGCTCATATTTACTTTCAAAACCCTCACCAGACCCAAAATTTTTATTTAAAGTATCTAATAATTAAGAAAACAGAAATTTTTGTTGTAGTTCACTCCAAGGTTTAATGTTATTTATTTAACTTTATGTCCATATTTTCATAGATATAAGCTGGTAAAGAATGAATTGGAAAACAGTATGAATTTTTGAGTATAAAAGGGTGACTTCATGCCCTTCACAAATCTGTGCTTACCAAATAAGCAAAATGGACAATAGGATTAAGTGTATTTGATTACAATAAGTAACAGGGCCTAGAGTGATGTCTCAGTGTGCAGGAGTGTTTGCTATTTTAGCATGAGAACTTTAGCATAAATTTCTGTGCCTAAGTAATAGACCAGGTGTGGCTGACAGCTTTTATGATCTCATTATTGGTGAATAAAACAGGGGTATCCTGGGAATGCACTGGCCAGCCATCCTAGCACAAAAGAAAAGCCATAGGCTAATAAAAGGACATTCAAAGGCAAACAGGCATAAGGAAGGAACCATAAAGAATATACCTAGTGGCTCTAGTCTCTGCATGTTTGTATCCAAACATTCATTAAAAAAATCACATTCATACTACATACAACCCCCTATACATAATATGATATTAACTATCTGAGAAATATATGTATTCATATAGAAAAGAAAAAAATCTCAAGTTTTCCTTATTTTCTTCTGGTGTAAGCATATAAGTTTTATTCAAAATGGTGTTCAATAGTAAATAACACAATTTGGTTATTATTACTATAGAATCCACACTACTGCATATGAAATCATTTTATGTTAACCTATGATCCCATTGTTACCCTTCCTCTCCTGCAAATAATTAGGCTTATTTGCTGGAAGATCTTCATTGTTACTTTTGGTCAATTAATGTAAATTAAAATAAGCAATTGTACATCCTCTTGTGAATACCCAACCATATTTTCAAATTAGAGCCTTAATTAAAATGTTATGGTTGAATAATTACCATCATTAAATTCCCTATAGTGTTCCATAATTATTTTGAAGCTATGATATTTATTTCTGGACTTCAAATACCCCCCATGTGTCTACTTCAATGTAAGAAAATATTGAGAACACCATGCTGCTCCCCAGTCTTCAGTTACCATATGGGGTCCATAATCACTTACTGTTTCTTTTCTCATGTACCAGGTACCAACATTTCTACCAGTAGAGTAATTTTTATTTAAACCTATAAAAACAGCTTGGTATTGGCATAAAAACAGATATCTTTTTATGAATCAAATTGAAAATTTCAATATTAATCCACACACCTATGTATACCTGATTTTTTTTTTTTGGCAAAAAAGCCAAAACTGTACAATGGAAAAAACTTCAATAAATGGTTCTGGCATAACTGAATGTCAACAGATAGAAAATTGCAAGTAGATCCATATTTCACAAGCCTGTGCCAATATTTTCTAAGTCAGCCATTGGAAATAATATGTAAACAATTTCCTAAATCTATAATTTACCATTACATGGATGACATTTTGCTATCTGATTCAAACATAGATACTTTAGAAAGAATGTTTGAAGAAGGAAAGAAAGTTTTGCCTAAATGGGGGTTATGATTTGCTCCTGAAAATATACTAGAAGAGATTCTGTCAACTACCTAGATTTTAAAATATGTTTATAGGAAATTAGCACACAAAGAGCACAAATTAGGGGAGACTAGTTGAGAACTCTTAATCACTTTCAAAGACTGTTAGGAGACATTTCCAGTCTATTGCTGGCTGTTGGGTACCACCTAATCTAATAATTCATTTAAACAAAACCTTTGATGGTGAGAAAGAATAAAATAATCCCAGGAAATTAACAGTTAAAGCTGAAAAAAATTGACAGTTGTTGAAGAAAAATAACAGAAGCCACATGTGGATAGGGTGCAAATCTTAATTGCATTCTAGTCATATTGCTTTCCAGAATTGTCCCTACAGGAATTTTAATGCATAGCAAAGATATTGTCTTAGAAGAAATATTTTTACCTCATAAACCAAGTAAAAATTAAAACCTTATTCTGCAAGAGTCACTGAATTAATTATTAAAGCAAAATTGAGTCTTCATCAAATTGCAGGTGTAAACTCAGCAGTGATTATACTTTCTTATAATACTGATGAAATTTTTTAAAATATGGAAAGGCAATGAACCTTGGCATATAGCTTGTGTAATTTTTTAGGACAGATTAATGGCACTTACCCCAAAAGTGATAAAATTAATGTTCTAAAGGGAAGTACTTGGACACTTCCTCACTTTATGTGGCATACCAATAACTGGAGCCCATATATTCTATAATGATATAAATAAATCAGAAAAGGCAGGTTACAAACCAGAAGATTTAAGTAAGTTGGAACAAAGCCCTTATAATTCTGACCAAAAGGTAGAATTATATGCTATTCCCATGGTACTAAGAGATTTTAAAGGACCTCTCAATATAGTTACTGATTCACAATATGCAGAAAGAGTTGTCTTATATATTGAAACCAATGAATTCATACCAGATAATACAGAATTGACTTCATTATTCATACAGGTTCAATATATACACAGGAATAGGCTTTGTCCCATATATATTGCACACATTTGATTCCATACATGTCTGCTAGGTTCTCTAGCATAAGGTAATACAAAAATTGATCAATTATTGATTGACAATGTGTGAAAGGCTTCAGAATTCCATTTTAAAAATCATGTCATAGCAAAGGTTTAAGTAAAGAGTTTTCTATTACTTGGCAACAAGCTAAGGAGATTATAAAGAGATGTCCTACTTACTCTTTCTATTACCAAACACCACTACATACTGGGAGGAACCCAAAGGGTACTCAAATAAATATAATCTGGTAGAAGGATGTGTTCAACTTTGCAGATTTGGGAAAATTAAAATATGCACACCACACCACTGACACTTATTCAGGTTTTTAATGGGCAACTGCTATAAACTCAGAAAATTCTGACTCTGTAAGCACACATTTATAAGATATTATGGCCACAATGAATATACCTGCATAAATGAAGACAGACAATGGTCTTGTTTAGGTCTCTAAGGAAATGAAACAGTTTTTTGCTTATTATAATATAAAGCATATTACAGGTATAACAAACAATCCTATAGGTCAGGAAGTTATAGAAAGATTATATTGAACTCTAAAGGATATGTTAATCAATCAGAAAGGCATGGAAAATATCCCCATAAATAAATTGCTTAATGCCTTATTAACCTTGAATTTTCCTAATGCTAATGAGAAAGGAACAACAGCAGCAGAGAGGCATTGGTATCAAAACTTATATGTCAGTCATCATCCATATTTGTCATATTTATAGTTAGACTAATCAGGTTCTTTATATACACAGAGATTGTATTCTGTATAGATAGGTAATCTACAACCACTTCAAAGAACTACACAATATGGTATTTAAATGATTTAAGGTTCTGTTGGCATGAGACACAATTGCTCCTGGCAGCACAGATCTATACCTGAGAGAATGTTGAGCACTGAAGACACTCCACTTGGAGCTTCTTTCTTCTTGGCAAAACTCACCTTTGGGAAAGTGTAGTAGGGGGATCAGCAGCGGGCCCTGTCTTGCCACCCAGCTAGCTTAACCCCCAAAATAACCACACAGAAATTGTACTAATTAAATTAATGCCTGGTCCATTATCTCTAGCCTGTTATTAGCGAACTCTCACATATTAGTTTAACCCATATCCATTATTGTGTATGGCTACTTGACTGTGGCTTACATGCATGAGTCTAACCAGCACCCATCTCGGGTAGGAGAACCATGGTGTCTGCCGGTCTCTGCTTTCTTCCTCCCAGAATTTTGTTCTATCTTCTCTGCCCACTTATGAGCTGCTCTATCAAAAGGCCAAGGCAGTTTCTTTATTCAACCAATGAAAGCAACACAAATACAGAAGGACCTCCTACACCATTTTCCCTTTTCTGTTTAAACAACAAAAAAAAAGGCTTTCACTTTTTTTTTTCTTTTTCGAGACAGGGTCTCTCTGTGGTTTTGGAGCCTGTCCTGGAACTAGCTCTTGTAGACCAGGCTGGTCTCGAACTCACAGAGATCCACCTGCCTCTGCCTCCCAAGTGCTGGGATTAAAAGCGTGCGCCCCCACCGCCCGGAAAAAGGTTTTCACTTTAACATAGTAAAATTACATATAACAAACAGTTATCAAGCAAGAATTACAGTAACAATATTTATTATAACAAAGGAAAACTGTAACTATTGATCTATTTTTTTTCACTCCATCAAAGACTCCATAGAAAGGGACCATAGAAAAGCTAAAGGGTGGGAGTATATGTAAAAATGGTTAAAATGCTTCTTATACATGCATGAAATACTCAAAGGAAAACACAAACAATATCTAAGAAAATGTCTTAAAATGTCAAATGTATCTACCGTTGGTTCACAAACATAATATGCCCTATTATTATTCCTTCATAGTAATAGGACAGGCTAATGAAGTTTGAGCCTTCTAATTCTTGGTCTGTCAATAGTGTAACTTTCCCTTTAATTTGTTGCCAGTTCAGATGTAAGAGCAAGCTATCATAATTTCTCTGTGAAACTGACTGAGTCCTCCTTATTAAAAATTCAAAATAAATATTATCACAATTGGTAAGCATAATATACAAACCTATTTAAGCAGAACGTGGATTTTGAGAATATGTGTAGCATGTAATAACAAATAACAATACCAATATATATCAAGATTATATATCAAGATTAGAATAAGGTGTATCTATGCTACTAACACCAGGAAATAATTTTCTCACTAGTATATGAAAGACAAAACAGTATTGTGTTAAGTTGAGGAAAATAAGGAATATGATTACCTTTTATCAGATAAAATTTTCTGCGATATATACATGTCTTGTAGCTAGAAAGACAGTGAGAGTTAAGTAACAATCTCTGGTTGAGATGCAGTGATACAAAGCAGCATGTTGTTAGTTAGAAGTTTCTGGTGTGATGTATCTTCGATTTTACAGAATATCAAAGAGTATGGACTGTGAAAGGAACTCCTGATAACAACTGCATTTAAAAAGCTTGTTGTATTTATCTAAAAATGTCCTGGTGCTATTTATTTATAAAATTTACTCCCTAAAACATTGGGAAATTGTTCATTTTATAGTAATTATTTTATTTAACATAAATATATGTAATTATCAAGTTGCCCAAACACATCTTTTTAACATAAGATAAAAGGCTTAGATGAAATAATTATTTGCCCCATGTAAATTAATGAATACAATTAATAATATTTGGTTTTCCTTACACATCCTAAAGATCACATTTTCAATCTTACATTAATTATAAATAAATAAAAGTATAAATTCCTTCATGTATATACATGCAATAAGACAGTGATGTCTCCTGAATATCATTGCTGTCTGCATCCTGCATCATGTTGCTCTCCCTAATTTCAGAACTGTCACTCACCTATTCATATTAAGGTTAGCACAATGATCATTATTCAAAATAACTTTTTCTCATCAATTGTTTCTATGTATAAAAATGTATTTGTCTAAGTGTTCATAATGAAGTGGAATAGAAACATTAAATATGTTTGCATGTCATTATTTCTGTCTTTATTAAAGTGAATGTACTTTAAAACCACAAATAATATTTAAAAATATGTTAAATAGATATATGGCAACAAGTTAAAAGAAAGCTTTTATCTATTGATAAAGTGCATATTGAATGCCATTCATAAACTAGATACACTGAATTAAAAAAATGTGTTTGATTCTGAATCAATTTTTGGAATTAAAAAAAGAAGAAGACTTGACATTTTATTGGAGTCATGTTATGATCACATAGACAGAATGTTAGAAATACTGAAGTAACACTGTTACTTCTAATTATACATAGTTCCAGTTCTCTATTTGATAAACGTCTATACAACTAACATAAATATCATTGACCCACAAAATGCAGTTGTAGCACCTGAAATCATTGTAGTTATTCTAAATGGATTTTTAAAATATAAATTATTAATTAAATGAATAATCACAGTTTAATTTCAGACCTTAGCTATGCCCCAGATAAAAACATCTGTGAGTTGTTGGGTGTATTTGACTACAATAGAGAAATTTTAATTATAGCAGTGTAGTAAAGGCAACACCTGGTGTTGTGTGTGCACACACTAGAGACAAGGAAATGTCTTTTGGAGAAAAGGGTTATAAAGAACAAAATATATGTTTATATTCTGTATTTAATTATGCCAGTTAATATATATTTTAATTATATTAATAAAACTATATTTTAGCAATAAAACCAACATGAAAATATGCATTGACATATTTTATGTGGTAAAATACTTAAAAATGTAAAAAAAGTCATCTCATTAAATATGAAAAAAACACTAAAGATATCAATTATGTAGACATCAAATTTGTACTTTAGAAATGCATGCCTCTTGATAACTGGTCTGTTTAGATAATCACTCATAATTTCTGCAAATTTATTTTGACCTATGTGTTTATTTATGTTTATTTATTTATTTAGGCATTTGTAGAATGTAAGATTCTTCCGATGTAGATTTAACAAAAGGAAACAGAAGTCAAAGATTCCTAAATCACAGTTACAATGTAAGTTAACATAAAATTATACACACACACAGAGAGACATTCAGAAATTACTTGTTTTTGTTTTTTCGAGACAGGGTTTCTCTGTGGCTTTGGAGCCTGTCCTGGAAATAGCTCTATAGACCAGGCTGGTCTCGAACTCACAGAGATCCGCCTGCCTCTGCCTCCCGAGTGCTGGGATTAAAGGCGTGTGCCACCATCACCCGGTACTTGTTTGAAACAGCAAGTAGGTCAAATGCAAACAACAGAATGAAAGAAAATGTATATAATCAAAAATACAAATTACATGATAGCTTACTATCCAACTATAAAATAACCTTAGAGTCAAAAATCCGAGACAAATTGTTACTTCAAAATGTTAATAGCAAATTATTACAACATTTTAAAAAACTGAAAATTAATTTAATAGCTACCTCACAAAGAGAAAAAGAAGGAAATGAAGAAAAAATATAGAAGGAAGGAAGACAGAAAGGAGAGAGGGATAAAGGAAGAGAACAAGGAGGGAATGAAAGGAGAAAAAAGGACAGGAGTGAGAAAAGATCAAAGGAATGAGGCAGAAAACAAAGGAGAAATTAACCATCCATCACCTCCAAGTAAGTAAAGTCCTCCTTAAGGGATGCATTTCTGTACAATCATCCACAAGTGAAGCTAACTATGTTTGCGTGTCCAGAAAGTCATCACTGAATGCAGCAGAACAAGGGTTGTAAGGGAAACCAGGCAGAAGAAACGATCTGAAGAATTTCTGGAGTCAGCAGATGTATAACTACTGTAGATTGTGTAGAGGGGTATTGAAGTACAGTGTTTGCCAAGAAAAGTGACCTGGAAGAATGTGAGGAGGAATGCAAGTGGAAACACATTTCAGAATACTTAAGGACACACTGAGAATCTTTCTTTTGGGTTCACTTGGTAAGAAGCTGTCACCAGAACAAGATTGCTGTGGAAAACTCTTTGGAATTGTACTAAGATGCCATAAAGTAATTGAAGCTCATAATGTCTCAAATACTATTAGTAACATATTTGCTTTCTTATAGGCTCATTAAATTCAGGAAAACACACTCTTCAAGTTAATTGAATTCAAATATTTGAATGAATCCTAAGTATGTTGAATAGGTTCATTCAATTTTTCCTTGTTTGCATCCTCACAACTCTCAGAAGCACAGAGTTCATGTTTTTGCATGTGCACCTGCATGTGTGGAAAGTAGAAACTGAGAGGCGCTGTGGTCCTGAGCAGATAGAAAGTCACTCCTTGGGATATAAAATATTGTAGAGTAATATAAAATTCTGGGTACACCTTTCAAGAAAATATCTATTTTCTTAAAATAATGAAATTGGCACTGAATAAAAAATTAAAGGACACTAAGGAGATTGCAAGTTTTTTAATGCATATGAAATTATCACTATCTTTGAAATGTTAGTCAAAAAATTTTAGGTTATTCAGAAGTTGTTATTTTTAAAAATAGAAAATCTAATTTTGTTTTTATTCTTGCATTTTCAGTTTCAAGGCATTTTAATAGAGATGATCTTATCAGAGATTATAAAATTCCATCTTACAAATTTGGTTTTATGTTCTTGAACCTACATATTTTGCTAAGCTTATATTAAAAATATTTTAATGGGTGGGGATAAAGTTAATGATCTTGTGCATTCTAGACATTTTTTTCTACTCCTAAACTACACCTCCACTGTATCTAGTATTTATTTTGAGATGATTTTTGTTTCTTGATTTCCTTGAAACAGTGCATCTTCTCACCTTGATTTGTACATGTACTTAGAATGTGTGTTTGCCTACATACAACCAGTTATATATATTAGGATTATGCTGGTATATCTGTATGTAAACTTTTGTGGGTTTTGTGTATATATTTTATGTTATCCATAAGTATATAAATGTATACAAGTGAAGTATGAAAAGTATTTTCATGACAATTTAAATATTGTAAAATAAAATGAGTGAACATGTTCCTGGTTCATTAATATGTTTTTATTTTTATATATGTATAACTTTGTATGTAAATCTATGTGTTCATTGATGTATAAACATTTATATGTCATAATATGCATTGCATGCTACAATGTATACTTATTAATAGTTGTGTTGTGCTTCTTTTTAATTGTACATTTCAGCATAATTTTATATATAATAGCAATTTAGAAATTATACTTCTAAATTTTCTGTATTGGTACCTTCCTTCCAATCAACATTTAACATTAGGAGTGGACGAGAAGTTACATTCTTTTAGAAAGCTAATTGTGCTTTTTAGGAGAAATTGCTATTTTTAAACTTTTTGAAGATAAAAATCATATTTTCTGCATTCTTATACAAAATCAAATTCAGTTAAAGAAAAGAATTTCTTCTTCATTCATTTAGAATCCTCTTTTGTATTTTTCAGGAGAATGTTTTTTTTTGAAGCTATACTACTTTGTCTTTCTACTTAAAAGGTGTTTTGTCTGATACAGAGAATGTCATTGAAACCTGGATTCTCTTTAGTGGATCAGTGGATGTCACCATGCACGGAGTTCACTGGTATTAGCAGTACTTCTATACATCACTACAATCTTCCTATACTTCTCCCATTTGACAACAGTATCAATCGGTTAGCTTTCACTTCATTTTATGTAGATATTGCTGGTAAAATTATATTTATTAAGTTTATTCCAGTCATGAACAATAAATAATTAGAAAACATTCTAATTCTTTTGGTATGATAAAGCACCCAAACACTCTCTTAGAAAACTAAAAGAAAAGTAAAAATTGAGCTGGGAGGTCATGGCACACTCCTTTAATCCCAGCACTCAGGAGGCAGAGGCAAGTGAATATCTGTAAGTTTAGACCAGTCTGGTCTACAAGAACTATTTCCCGGATAGGCTCCAAAGCAACACAGAAACCCTGTCTCAAAAAAAAAAAAATTAAAATTAAAAAAATATTAAACAGATATTTCAAAGTAAGTCAAAGCAGTGTGCTGAAGAATTAACGCAGTCCTCATGTTCTTTCAAACACTTTTCACAGTCACCAACAAATGAAAATTAGTGTCCCCAAATTGACTAAAAGGAAAAGAAATTGTGATAGTTATGAAGTAAAGAATATTTTTATATGAAAGGGATGGAATATTTTCATTTACTATGACATAGAAATTAGGGAAATTCATTATATTACATGAAACAAGACAGGTATGTAAAGCCAAGTGTGTGTGTGTATTCCAAAAAGCATTCATTTCATGCAAGTAAAAAGAAAGTGTGGTGGTTACAGGAGTTGGGTACCAAGGCGGAAGAGAGAAGTAGTAAAATATTGATCAATTGTTTTCAGTTATTTTTGAAAAGAACACAGAGTCCTTCTGTGCAAGCAGCTTAAGGTGAAAAAAAAAAGGTGCATCGGGAGCTACAAATCTTACAAAGCTCTGTGAACTAGAATTTGAAAGATGTTTTTTAAATTTTTGAAGAAATAATAACATTTAATCTGCTTTGATTTAAGTATTGCAAAATGTATACCTGTATTAAAAATTCATGTGTAAAATTTAGATATGTGAAGTCTTATCTGTAGTGAGTCATGAGTTTAATCACAGGAATCTGAAATGCTATTTTCATGAGATGATGGCAAACCTAAAATTTATTTATTCAGACTGCACACATTACCACCTCATATCTAAGAAACACAAATGTATAATATGTAAAATGAATGTCAGAGACTAAAGAGACACATTTTGCTACATTGAGGAGTTTAGGATACTGGTCTAAAATGCAATGGTAAATGTTCATTTGGTGGCTACATGAACTGAATTGGTCTTCAGTGTTATGCTATAAAGCATACAGTTTTCAATTTCTGTGCTTCTCTATAGCACAGTTCCTTGTATCATTTCTACAACTTAATCATTAAATAAAATGATTGTTAAAAAGACTTTTGACACATGTAAATCAACATTTGATCTTATACAGAAGTGCAAAATATTCTACCAAAATATGTCAACAGTAAAACTAATTAATCAGTAATATCAAGGACAATATTTGAAGATACTTATTTTTGTCACAACAAAGCTACTCCTGGTTTCTAGAGAATGAAGGTCAGAAAGTCCATAATTTTAAACAGCACAGCAAGATATTTTGCAGACAAGAATATCTAAATATCCAAACCTGAGAAAGTCGGATACATATTGGCTCAATAATGAAAAAACAAAAGGAGGAGGAAGAGAAAGTGTAGGAAAGTTGAGAAGGAAGGAAGAAGGAGCAAGTGGGAGAATGGATGAAGATGGACACATAGAGACAATGTGGTCAAGAAATTACAGCTTCTCAGATCAGTTATTTATTTATTTATTTTTTTACAGATATGGATTCTCTGTGTTGCTTTGGAGCCTGTCCTGGAACTAGCTCTTTTAGACCAGGCTGGTCTCAAGTTCACAGAGATCTACCTGCCTCTGCCTCCTGAGTACTGAGATTTAAGGCATGCACCATCACTGCTCGACTAAAATTTTCTTAAATATTAGAAGATATTTTTTGAAATAGTAGCAACCCAAAATAGTTACTTACTAATGTCCAGTTTAATGAAATTGCTTAATAAGTGCCTTTCATGCATTTTTCACATTGATTTAATATATGCACAAATACATATATACTCAGATACATGTCAATAAGAAATTCATCCTTGTGTTATTTATGTTTGGTAATGGACTTTTTTTAGCTATGTCTGATGGAATTGTCAGTAAAACTTTGAATCCACTAGGTAATTTTTGTTCAATATTTATTCCACAACAATCTTGTTAAAAAAAATGGCAATAGCAATGTTGTGGGGTCAATCATGCTGAAATAAATTGTCCTAAATCTATTTCAGTCTTTGCAAAATTTGCCACTTTTAATGAAAAAGAAGTTAAATACTTAAGACTGAAGAAGTATTCAAGCATTAGCCCATATCAAACAAATAGCCTAAACACAACCTAGAAAAAAGGGAGGAGACAAATAATGTAACTTAGTTATGTAACTGTAACAATACTGTATAACTCCTTCATAAGAATTGAATATAATAAATTAGAAGCTGCAATCTAGTTTGAAAATAAAGTTTCTGGGATATTTCCTGAGATATAGAGGAAAAGATTGAGACACACTAGTGGTGTAATATAAAAGCATAAAATGCATTTCTAATCAGAGTTATTTGCTTATCTTTATTGCCAGTGACTTACTTTAATATCTATTTAAATTCCACAAAATTATCTCGGAAAATACAGAATCACAATGTATAAGAAAGACGCTTTTGAGTCTGGCCAGGAAAGTAGGTAATCTAATTTCAGTTTTCCACTTCTTCCTCTGCTCCTCCAAATCTAATACCTCAATCTTATTTCCAAAACCGTACCATACCTCCTCCAGGAGTCTTCCTTGTCCACTGCCCTATATTCAAGTTGGTCAAACAGATGTTTCCTTCTAAATTTTCTTCACTACATCCATTTCTTTTAGCAGCCCACAACTCCAGCAGGCTCTTGCTGTGGGAGCTCCTTCAGCCAATAGCCTTTAAGATACCAGCCTTATTGGGCATGGTCTCATACTATAAATGCAGCTAGCTGTAAAGCATGTGCTCGCGCTCTTGCTTCTGGCTCTTGCTCCCGGCTGCTAGACTCTGTTGCCATTCCCCATGTTTGCAGATGATTGTGATCTAGAACAGTGATCTGTGAGTCTCCCCAAATAAATAACCCTTTATTATACACAATTCTGAACTAGTGTGAATTATTTTGTATCTTTAGCCATAACCTGGTGCCCAAACGTAAGGACCAGTCCACTCTTTTTGTGATTGGTCTCCCAGCCATGTGGCACTTTGGGCACTGATTGTCGCACCCGCAGCTCTAGCCAACCCTCAGATGCAGCAGGCTGCTGCTCAGTGCTCCCTGTCTCTGGACCCACATGCTGCCTCTCTGTGCATTATACACCAGCCCACACACTGCTGCCTGTGTTCCCCATGGTGCACACAGTCGGAAACTCGCACTGACAGAAAAGTTTGGGTTTTCTCTTTATCCTGGGCCCCAACACTCCGAATTGTTTGATCGCCTTAGTAATTGCTCTTAATTTGTTAAACAAAGCATATTTTTCAGTACCTAAGTAGCAACATATACTGTTCACTGCTGCTAGCATCTCCTGGCCACGTGGCTACATCTGCCACACCAGCTGGCTAATAACGATTACACCTACTCCAGTTCATAACAATTGCCTTACTAAAGTTAAGATCTGAAAAACTGCAAAAAAAATGACTGATAACATTCAGTAGTTCAATAATTATTTTTGCTTATACTATGGGAGGTATTCTGCAAGGCTCACATGATTTTCCTTCTACATCCCTTCATTTGATTTTAGGAATTTGCTTTGTTTTTTTTTTAATATTATCTCATTAAAAATGGTTCAATACTATGGAGAGCATAGCATTAATTTGACAAAATTATCTGGAAGAATTTTGGCTGCTAAATTTAACTATCAGAATCTGTTGAAAAGTTATGATATGTCTAGGGATGAAACATTATCTTTACTGGACAAGTGTCATACTTCGGAATCCTCATTGAAGACATTAGAACAGAACACTGGACAGGACATTCACACTTTTAAAAAGAATTGAGGAATTTATTAAAATTGATGAGCAGAAACAAAAGGTACAAGGACAGGATTTAGCCTCATCAGTACGTGCCAGACCCTGGGATGGCTTACACAGAGTTTCAATTGCATATCCAGTACTTTCCTTGGAAAGAATATCTGGCACAAAGTACCCTTAGATAGTCAGAGAATGTTAATGGGAACCAATATGTATGAGTGATCTAAAAGAAATAAAACAAGCAATAGTTTCTTTTTTTATTTTTTGTTTTTCAAGACGGTTTCTCTGAAGCTTTGGAGCTTCTTCTGGAACTAACTCTTGTTGACCAGGCTGACCTCGAACTCACAGAGATCCATCTGCCCCTGCCTCTTGAGTGCTGGGATTAAAGGCGCGCACCACCACCGCCCAGTTTAGGCAATAGTGTCTTATGGGCTAGCTACATCCACCATTTGTCAGGGAAATAGTGAAAACATGGGCTTCAAGCACTAAGGCAACCGCACACAATTGGCTTCAATTAGTCTCAGCATTCCTAGAAAATTGACTTCAGCTGCTTTGCATGTTTTATTGAAGAGAAAAGGCAAAAGTTATAGAGCATCAGGGGAAAGCAAAAGGATTTGAGACTTCCCAAGATCAAATTCTTGTCGAGGGTCATTACTCTGATCATTAGGAAGAGGCTTGCTATGATGAATGCACCTTGTCGCTGTTTACCACAGCAGCTTTAAATGTTTGGGACAGATTTCAGGAACTAAGAAAGAAGACTGATTCATGCATTAGGATTAAACCAGGCCAGAGAGAACCCTTTCCTGACTTCTTACAACGATTAACTAAGGCTGTACAATTACAAGTGATAGACCCTTATGCTAGATGTGTACTAAATGAATCCTTGGCTTTTGAAAATGCCAACCTAGAATGTAAAAGGATCCTTGGGCCTTTAAAGGTTAGATCAGCAACCATAGATGAATGAGTCTTGAATACAGTGAATGTTGAAACATTTGAGTATAGTAACTGACACTTGTGTAGAAGAAGCAATTTCCCATGGTATTAGAACACACCAAAATGTCAAATGTTTCAATTGTGGAAGAATAAGACATCTAAGAAGAGACTGTAGACAAGGAATTCCTAGGAATAATGTCTCCTCTAGGAATGTCTAGTTAGGAGGACTCAGCCTTCTGGTTTATGTAAGAGTGTGGCAAAGGCCTTTATAAAACTAATGAATGCAGTTAAAAAAGATACAGAAAAGGCAAACTTATACCACTGGGGAACGTCTTGCGGGGCCTCTCACAGGCCTCAATGTCAACAAGGTCCAGTCATTCTTAGTCAATGCGGAGAACATGTCTCACCAGGAGAATTAAACAATCCAGTGCTTACTGTAAAAAACCATACTGTTCTGGATGATGAACTAAACCTGGAGAATGAGTGAAAAATTCTAGAGGATAGGAAATGTATATTTTGGCAGAGTTCTATAAATGATCAAAGATCAGAGCTAAGACTTTGTATAAATGACATTGTAATTAAGGGATTATTAGACAAAGGTGAGTACGTGAGTATCCTTACTTCAGAATCTTGAAATCCAGATTGGCCTCTTCAAGAGACAGATCTTCTATTCCTAGAAATTAGAACCCTATCTCAAGTGAAACAAAACACAAGATAGGTTGAATGCATAGGACCAGAAGGACAAAAAGGAAGGCTGAGGCCATATGTGGCTAATGTTGCAATGTATTTATAGGCTGTGACCTATTACAGAAATGAAATACCCAGGTTAACATTCCTGCAGTCCCAAAAGCTGTAAAAGAACAAAAAACAACTAGCAAACCTTTAGAGGTACTAACAACCTTAACTGAGAAGCTCATATGGATTAAACAATGGCCTTTAACAGAAGACAAACTACAGGCTTTAAAACAGCTGGTAAAGGAGAAAACAGCTCACCATATTGAAAAATCAACCAACTCTTGGGATTCTCCTGTACTTGTTTTTAAAAAGAAATCTGCAAAATGGAGAGTGGTGACAGATCTAAGACCTGTCAACAAGGTTATCCAACCTATGGACCCTCTACAATCTGGAATTCCTCCTCCTTTTCTTTCAGCAAATAATGTCCCCTTGTAGTTATTGATTTAAAGGATTGTTTCTTCACTATACCTTTACAAGATATAGAAAAGATAGAGAAAATTTACCTTCACAGTGCCTACTTATACAGAGGTAAAAACACACGTGCATGCAATCTGACACTATAACACAATGTCCACCCCAACTCCCAACTCATGTTGACATGAGACACAACGATTGCTCCCGGAAGCATCAATCTATTCCCTAGAGAATGTTGAGTACCGAAGACATACCACTTGCAGTTTGTTTCCTTCTTGGTAAAATCGGCTTTGGGGCAAGAATTGCCTATACGTCTACCACTGACAAAGAGCACGATGTCCAGAATAGACAAGCAGGATACAAGAAAAATACTGTCAAATCTTGCCAACACAGGGTAAGATGGTTTTGCAATTTTTATCTGCCTCTGAAAATGGACTGTCATTTATGCTAGGCCTTAGCCAGAGTTGGTTGCTTCAACATTGCTAATGAGACTTTTAGTGATTGCTCAGGCAGCCAGTTGTTTCTGTCATCTACTGCACGTTTTAGAAGTTGCTTGATTACACTTCCTGCCTACTCAAGTAATATTATCTCACTTCTCAGGCCTTCAATAGGGTTGAAGATTAGATAGTTGTAGTTACTGTACTCTTATGATCTAGCAAAGCCAATGCCAAGACATTCAGACTCCTTAGGATAGAATATTTATTAAAATATTGAGCATATGTTCCTTGCTTAATATTGTTTATGCTGGTTGTAATTCTACACTTATTCTTGATATCTGTTTTAGTATATATAGTTTTATATTGGGTTTAGAACTCTCTTGTTTAAACAAAAGGGGAGGTGCTATGGAATCCCCTTCATCTCCTTCAGCCATTATATGAATAGTGAGAAATCATAGAAACATAGAGGATAATCATAAAAAACTCCTTTAAACGTATTACCATTTCTGACTATTCCCACTTTTCTTTCATTCAAATCTGTGAGACTCAGCTTTTCTGTGCTATATATCTGTACAGCTATCAGGCTATTGCAATTTCCCATGACCTCCAGTCAGAAAACATTTCGCTTGGCGCTCATTGTTATCTGGATATGATTAGAACTTGACAATTTAATAGATCTGATGTTGATTTTAGTGTGTTTAGATAGATGTCCAACGTGTTTCCATGGCAGCCACCAATCAAAAGTTTAAATGCTATTACTGAGAGATCCAATACTCAACTAATTTTATCAACCTTGTCATTCTAGACATCCAATATATCTTTTGGTAAGTTTACTAATGTTATTGTATTATATAATCTATGTTATAATATACACAGACTTTAAAATCTTCAAGGGTTTATACATTTTTAAAGGATTGCTGAAATGTAGGTGATGATGAGAAAGTTTTTATTTTATAAAAATGTCAGAAATGTGTCAGATTATAAACATTTGTTTCTGAAAGCAATTAAACTTAGACTGAAAAGCTTTATGCTCTTTCAAAACTATGGCTTAGTCTTTCTCTAATGCTTTCAAGAGACACTATGACCAAGGAATATCTTATAAAACAAAGCATATAATTGGAGTCTTCCTTATAGTTTCAAAATTTCAACCCATTTTTTCATAATGGTGGGGGAAAATGGTGTCATGCATGGTATTGGAACAGTATTTAGTAGACATATCTTGATGCATAGACCAAGAGTTCCACTCTAAACATTCAAATATATGATGAACCTATGGGGCTATTCTTATTCAAACCAACACAGTATACATCCAAATCTTTATGCATGCATTGTGCTTCACAGAATACTATTACTGAATTTGATCAGTTAAATTTGTTAATATTTAATCATTACTTTAAATGCATCTAAATATATAGTGATGATCATGTGAATTGACTACTCTGTATATTCCTTTGGGTTATAGTGAACATACTAAGATATAAAATTTTCAGTTATACATATATAAATAATTAATAAATATAAATGAAAATATAATTACATAAATTTTCAATAATATATACTAAGACATAAAATTTTCAATTATATATAACTGAAAAAATATATAATTGAAAATATTATTTTATATGTATATATAATCCTATTGTACATATATATGTCCATTTATTGTACAAATCAGTCATTTTCCTTTCACTTAGCAGGTTGTACATGGTAATGTATAGAAAAATAGAATTTATAAATTTAACTGGAAATTAATGCCTACAACTCAATTTGCACAAGCTCTGCCACTATTTGTTCCCTTTTATTATGTATGTATTTTTGTATGTATTTGTGTATGTAAATATGTCATATTATATAGGCAAAATTGATAAAAACTTGCTATTCTAAAATATAGTATATTTCCCATTGCTTTGTGAAATCACCATTTTTAATATTGTTTGAGAGTCTTACAGTGTGTTTTGATCATATTCACCTTTCCACAAATGACTCTTCTTTTTTTTGGTCTCATCCAGGTCGATTTGTGCTGTCAAATATTCTAGGCTATGTGAAGTGCGGTTGACATAGTCTACTAAGCAGGAGCCACCCTTCTCTCAGCAGCTAACAACTGCCAATAGCTCCTGTGTTGGCTGTGGAACTTCACTGTAGCTCTCCCCATCCTGTTGGGATTTGTCTATTTGGGGCTTTCACAGCTTTAGAAAAATGGTTATACTTCCTGTGAATTCATAGCTGCCCTCTGCATCTAGAAGATAGTTTCCATATGGTTCACCTCTTCTGGATTTTGTACTAATGAATGAAAACTTTACTGTAAGCTGGGAATGATGCATTTAACAAATGGATTTGGATGAAATAGGTCATCTAGTGTACCTATGTAGTGGTGAAGCAAATTTTCTGAAACTGTGGGTATTAGTAGGTAAATGACCTTTTGCCATGACTACAAATCCCTACACATCTCTCAAAATGGGGCTAATATTTGCATTTCTCTTAATCAAAATCCATTGTTAGAATATGATATATTTCTGGCACAACAGCAACATATTTGTACTGAAAATGCTCTAAAACAGGATAATTGAATTGGGTCTCAAGTTTTTAGTTAATTCATACTTAGTGTTAACATTTTTTAAAATAAGCATCTAGAAATAATTCCAAATCAATCTATTTTTTTAACAATAGCCTGATGAAGGGAAGTTAATTTACCTTATGAGATTACATGTTAAATGTATATATCTAGATATGTATGTGTGCACATTATTTGAGAATCGTTCCTTTCTGTTGCACCCTGACCTTGAAAAGCACAAAGCCTTGATTATTTTAAATCCATGAAAAGTTTGAAGGAGAATAATTTAAGACAAGGAACTTGGTTAAGTGTTTTTTATACTGTTAAGCACTATGCTCTTCTCCAAGGGAATCGCACAGGAGAACCAATTTTCATGCATTAAAGGTCGTGCCTGCTTTTACAGTTATGCTGTTTCTGTGGAGGAAAAGTACATAGAATCAACTTAAGATTTTTTTGTCCCAAAATATACCCTAAAGTGTTTGGTACAAAGACATATTAGGGAGTCATAGAGGAACTAAGGAAACAAGAACCAGGAGGCAAGATAGCAAAAGGAGCACATGGAGCCCAAGGCGGTGTTTACTGAAGTCAGTCTAGTTCAGTAGTGCAGAGAAACTGCAGAAACAAGTAATTGAAAATTAGAGGACCTCAGAAATTGAATGTACAAAAACCTGACAGGGTAACTGACTCTGCTGATTGCCGAGATCAAGTTATTTTAAGAAATTAGATTTCCTACTTCATCAACTTTGATAATTCCTTTAGAATCATCAAATGTTGAAATGCTGAAAATAATTTATTAATTTTAATTTCTTGAAAATGATGTATTCATTTGCTTAGATGTATACAATTTATCAACTTTTATTATGGCTAATGTTTCGACAGCAATTTACTTATATAGAAGTAGTAAATAATTATCACAATAAACACCTTCAAAAATAAAAAAGAAAGAGCTGGGCGGTGGTGGTGTATACCTTTAATCTCAGCACTAATACCTGCCAGGAAGGAGTTAGAAGAGTTGGTAAATGTGTCCACTAATGGTCAAAATGCTCCTTTTAGATAAGTTTCCACTGCATTGTCAGTAACTAAACTACAATGATACTTTTACCAATGCCACATGTGTAAAACCTGGGAGAACTGGACCGTGCTATCATTATGTCACTTTTATATATGCTTTATGGACTCTCTCTCTCTCTCTCTCTCTCTCTCTCTCTCTCTCTCTCTCTCTCTCTCTCCCTTTCCCCTCTCTCTCCTAAGGCATGGTAGAAAAAAAATCCTTAAAGAGTATATTAATCTCCCATATTTTTGAAGGAAAAAAAGTTACGCAGTCCCATATCATGACATCGATCTCATAAACATTCATTTTAGGACTATTCATTCTTTAAGATAGACAGAATCATATCTGCCTTTTATGGACAATAATAGTCAAAGCTTTCTTTGAAGTTTATGCTGTGCTAAATAAACTCTTGCTTGATTTTTCTCTCATCTGAATTATTTCTCTCTAGAAGATAAGAACCATGGATTCCTGAAACAATTTTTTATATAATAATGCATTTCATTTTGGCATTTGATACATATATATCATATTATATATATATCTTTTTTCTTTGTTAATATTTACCCATTCTTTCAGGGAGTAATGTGGAGACCTGAGACGGAGTTAATCTAACATCACTTTCCAAGGAATCTTTGAAGGATCTCTCTGCTTAGCGGAAACAACTTGGGAAAGATCAATCACTCAAAATAAAACATCTGCTGGGTCATGAGGTCCCTGTAAACTTGAGAGTCATTTTAATCTCCCAGCCATTTCAATTTAAATAAAATTCAAACTGCTGCAGAAAATCCACAATTACCATTATTGATTAGCTCAACAGAGTGTGTGTCCAAGACGATGTTAAAGCTTATGTGCATTCAGTGTTATGGCATTTTCTACAAAGATGAACAAATGTGGAACTTTGTTTTTGTCTCTAAGAAGACTTATAATAAGAACCAAATTAGGCAGAAGGAACTAAAGATAAATATTAAACCTAGCTGAGTGTCGTACTCCACCCCTGCATTTTCGCCTTATAGTGACGAGGACTGTAGTGGTTAATGATGAACGTCATACTTTAGTTAGACACTGAAGGAACACATTGTGTTTGACGAACAGTAAAGTGCCCTTTTCTCCATCCCAAAGTGCAACAGAAGCATTTTGCTCATCATTGAAATAATTAATAAAAGTGACTAGAGAGAAAATCTATGGCATTACCTATCCTACAGGGAGAATCCTTTCTTTCTATAAGAACATATATAACTAAACAATACATATGAGCTTAGAGAGCACATGATTATCTGAAATAAATATGTTAAATCTGGTAAACTGGGAATGGTAGTATAAGCTAGAATCTGTATGGCTCAAATGGACCACTCTGGGGCAAAAGTATAAATTCTGAAATAGTTTTGGAGTGCTATCATTCCAAAGGGAGAAAATCAACATCAATAATTGTACCTACTCATATTATACTTTACATTTTGATAATTTTTGTAGCATATTATTGCTTTTTATCAAGTTAAATAAAAGTAGCTTTGCCTGTTAGAGTTTAATGGATATGATTGTACATGTAAATAATTAGTGTTTTTGCAATGTTCTTTTATTAAACATGCATCTATTGATAAGTTGTTTACGTCTGTTAAAAAGTAGAAAGAAAAGCAGAGTCACATTTAAAACATTACACAAAGAGGAAAATTATTGCAATTATTGAAAAAATATGTAAAATAGAAATGCATTTAAGTAACTGTTGTTAAATTTAGAAAATTTCTCCTCCATAATACAAAAAAAGTAAACAACTAAAGGAGATAAAATTGAAGGCAACGTGTTAAAATTATTAACACTTGTGATACTCAGTTTCTCAGTATAAACAATGGGCTAATCTGCAACACCAAAACAAAAACACTTATATCACTGATAGAGTTTTAACATGTATGTATATATGTATGTAACAAAATAAAGTTGAAAAGATGTTGAATTGGAGTTGGGAACTTGGTGATCCCAATGTTTATTAAAAATGAAAACTTAGAAGAATGGAAATAATGTAAATAACATATTCATGTATGAAATTCTTAATAAAATTTAAAAGTAAAAGTAAAAAATTAACATGATAGACTGTAGTATTCTCTAGCACTGAAGCTATATATAGATAAAAGTATATTTAAAAATATTTTACCCATTACAGAGATGTGTGTTTATTAATGTAATCTGAAAAGCCATTAAGATACTGTCTGTTTTATCCAAAAAAGACCACAAAACACTACACAGAAACAAAGGGATTGATGAATGTAGTAATAGGAGTGGTGGGGCTGCATCCCCCCACCCGGCTAGCTTTACCCAAAATAATTACACGGAAGCTGTATTCTTTTAAACACTGCCTGGCCCATTAGTTCCAGCCTCTTATTGGCTAGCTCTTACATATTGATCTAACCCATTTTTAATATTCTGTGTAGCACCACGAGCTGCCTTACCAGGAAAGATCTTAACCTGTGTCTGTCTGGAGTGGGAGAATCATGGTGACTCACTGACTTGGCTTTTTTTCTCCCAGCATTCTGTTCTGTTTACTCCACCCACCTAAGGTTTGGCCTATCAAATGGGCCTAGGCAGTTTCTTTATTAATTAACCAATGAAAACAACAGATTAGAAAGAAATCACTCCCACATCATTCCCCCTTTTCTGTTTAAACAAAAAAGAAGGCTTTTATTTTAACATAGTAAAATTACATATAGCAAAAGTTATCAAGCAAGAATTACAGTTACAATATTTATATCTATTTTATCTTTTATCATAACTAAGGAAAACTACAATATTTTATGTATCCATTTTTTAACTCCATCAAAGACTCCAGAAGGATATAATATTACCTAAGCAAACAAGAAATCCAAAACTCTAGAAATGACAGAGACATCTCGCTGCCTGTGCAGTCACCCAAAGTTCTTTTGTACCGTTGGGGCATCCGTCTTTGGCCTTCAGGCCCATAGTGTTTAGCAGACATTTCCATGAAGAAGGAAATTTTAAAGACAGTTTAGTCATTATCTTCTGTGTCCTGCAGAATGTCTTGCAGACTCTTTCATGAGTCAGGAACCCCGAAAGACCATCTTACCTTTAGGCAAGTTTAGCAGTCCTCTTTTTGTGGGTTTTTTGTGGTAATAATAATTTTGTCATGTTTGGTTTTTATATCTTAGTAGCCTGTTGTTCTCTAATGAGAGACTGAAAGAAAGTGTATCCAGAGGGGAGCTGAACTGGGGAGTAACTGAGAGGAACAGAGCGAGACAAAAAACTATAATCAGGAAAATTGCTTGAAAGAATCTATTTCTGGTAAGAGAGAAAAAATACAGTGTTAGATACAGAAACATGTGAAGAAAAATCACTCCATTTACCTTTTCATAATCTACAACACTTTTCCATTAGGTATCTTTATCTTGGAGTTTTGCTGCTATAATAGGTCATTGTCTATCTCCCAATTTCTATGGGTAGTGTCACAGTATCAGGACATGGTTATGCCTGAAGACTGGACCCTGGCCTGCAAAGTTTTGGAGTCAGCGCTGGTTTCAGCAGTCTCTTTTTCAATTATGGCTTTGACTTTCCATAAGCCATAGTTGCTGCTCTACAAAGTTCAAAAAATCTCTTATCCAGTTTCAACCCATGCTTATTCAGTCCCAGACCAGCTGGCCTTGGTGGGCTCCCAATAAATCAGTTCCACTGTCACAGTGGGTGGGTGCATCCCTCATGGTCCTGATTTCCTTGCTCATGTTCTCCTCCCTTCTGCTCCTCATTTGGACCCTAAGAGCTCAGACCGTTGCTCCAAATTGAGTCTTTGTCTCTACCTCGATCCATCACCAGATGAAGGTTCTAAGGTGATATGTAAGATATTCATCAGTATAGGATAGGGTCATTTCAGGTTCCCTCTCCTCAGTTGCCCAAGGTACCAGCTGGGGACATCTCCCTGGACACCTGCGAACCCCTCTAGAGTCAAGTCTCTTGCCAGCCCTAAGATGGCTCCCTTAGTTACGATGTATACTTCGCTGCTCCCGTATCCACCCTTCCTATACCCCAACCATCCGAATCCCCCAAGCTTCTCCCATCCTCCCCTTCTCACATTTCTCATCCCATTTCCCCTTTGCCCCATGCCACCTCACCCGCAAGTTCCCAGTTTTTGCCCTGCAATCTTGTCTACTTCCCCTCTCCAGGCGGATGACTACACGATTTTCTTTGGGTTCACTTTCTTATTTAGCTTCTCTAGGATCACAAATTATATGCTCAATGTCCTTTATTTATGGGTAGAAACCGATTATGAGTGAGTGCATCCCATGTTTCTCTTTTTGGGTCTGGGATACCTCACTCAGGATACTGTTTTCTATTTCCATCCATTTGCACGCAAAATTCGAGAAGTCATTGTTTTTTACCGCTGAGTAGTACTCTAATATGTATATATTTCACACTTTCTTCATCCATTCCTCCATTGAAGGGCATCTAGGCATGGCAGACAATGAAGGCTGATGAGAAGCCAAGGACAATGGCAGTAGGTTTTGATCCTAATACATGAACTGGCTTTGTGGGAGCTTAGCCTGTTTAGACGCTCACCTTCCTGGACATAGATAGAAGACCTTCGTCTTCCCGCAGGGCAGGGAATTTGGACTGCTCTTCAGTATCGAGAGGGAGGGGGAATGGTGTGGGGGGAGGAGAAGAGGTGTGGGGATAGGGGGAGGGGAGTAGGGGGAGGGGGCAATATTTGGGAGGAGGGGAGGGAAATGGAAAACGGGGAGCAGGTGGAAATTTTAATTAAAAGAATAAAAATAAAAAAAAATTAAAATAAAAAAAATCTCTTATCCAGTGTACTTCACATCACAGAGTCTATGGTGATAATTGTCTACCCTTAATACTTTATTACTCACTTCTTTCATGAACTTTTGCTTGATTTGTATGGCTATTTCTGATGAATGATCTGTGTTTGCATTGACTAGCATCCATGGCTTTCTTCTTCTTCTAGTTACTTATGGAGACAAGCTAACTTCCTCCCAGGGCTTGTTCCTAATAAACATGCTCACGTCCCATGTTGTGGTGATGACAGGTGGCACAACTCCACCTGATTCAAGCTTTAGTGAATATGTTTCTGTGACTTTGTCCCCTTACCACTTCTAACCAAGGTTGTGGCACTCGAGCCGCACTAGTGACATCATTCAGTCTTCACACGTTTCCCATGGCTCAGAAGCACAGTACTTGGCTTTTAGTTAATTTCTTACTCACCTAAGAACTTCAGCTTCACATATGCTTGCAATGATGTAATGTGTAATAAAATAAGAGAAAGGCATAGATATAAGGGTCTTGCCAGTGTGTAAAATGTTATTCAGGAGCAATATTGTACAAAGTGCTGCCTTTGGAATTTTCTCAGTTTGAATAAAACATTTGTGAAAGAGGTTAATAGTTTCTGAATGTTCAAGACCAACACTGCTTTACCTATCTTAAATTTATAAGCTCCTGGACCAACCATGGCAGCTACAAGGTCAATCAGATATTCTTCTATGTCCAAAAATCATACATAGTAAGGTAAATGACCAGGATTAGGATCACAGTGAATCTAGAGTTTATATTGTGAGTGTCTATTTGGAGTAAGTGTGTCCTCATCCCTACTCTACATTTCTCTTAATTTTATCTTTGGGATTTTTTATATACTTTATTGTTGTTATTATTATTAGTTTATTACATTAAAAAATATCAATCCAAATTCCCACTCCCTCTTCTTCTCCAACTCCCCCTACAAACCTTCCCACCCCTCGCCCTCCAATCCTAAGAGAGGGCAAGGCATCCTGCCCTGTGGCAAATCCAAGGCCTTTCCTACTACATCTAGGTTGAGCAAGGTATACATCCAAAGAGAATAGGATCCCAAAAATCCAGTATGTGCAATAGAGACAGATTCTAGTGCCACTGTCAGTAGCCTCTCAGTCTACCCCAACTCTCAATCACAATCAGAGGGCTAGTTTGATCCCATGCTCGTTCACTCCCAGTCCAGGTGGAGTTGGTGAGCTCCCATTAGCTCAGGCAAACTCTCTGAGGGTGAACCCCTCATGGTCTTGACCTTGCTCATATTCTCACCCCTTCCACTCTTCAACTGGACCTTGGGAGCTCAGTCCAGTGTTCTGATGTGGTTCTTTGCCTCTGTTTCCATCTGTTGTTGGACAAAGGTTTTATGATAATATTTAAGATAATCATCAATCTAACTATAGGGCAAGGCCAGTTCAGGCACCCTCTCCTCTATTGATTAGGGTCTTAGCTGGGATCATCCTTGTGGATTCCTGGAAATTTTTCTAGAGTCAGGTTCCTTGCTAACCCCATAATGGCTCCCTCAATCAAGATATCTCTTTTCTTGCTCTCATATCTGTCCTTCCTCCATCTTGACTATCCCATTCCCTCAAGTTCTCTTCCACCCTTGCCTTCTCCCTTTCCTTCTATCCCCTGCCCCCATGCTCCCAATTTTGTCAGGCAAAGTTGTCTGTTTCCAATTCCCAGGTGTGTCTATATATGTTTTTGTGGGTGGGGAGGGGGAGTTCACCTTTGTACTTAGCTTCTCTAGGATCATGAACTATAGTCTTAATGTCCTTTGTTTATGGCTAGTATCAACTTATAAGTGAGGGCATACCATATTAATCTTTTTGGGTCTCGGTTACCTCACTCAGGATAGTATTTTCTAATTCCATCCATTTGCATGCAAAATTTAAGATGTCATTGTTTTTACCACTGAGTAGTACTCTAATGTGTAGATGTGCCACACTTTCTTTATCTATTCTTCCATTGAGGGGCATCTAGGTTGTTTTCAGGTTCTGGCTATTATAAATAATGCTGCTATGAACATAGTTGAACAAATGCTTTTGTAGTATGATTGAGCATCTTTTGGGTATATGCCCAAGAGTGGTATTGCTGGATCCTGAAGTAGGTTGTTTTCTGAAGTTATCAGCCTTTGCTTACTTAGATTCATAAGCTGTTCCCTCTTTGCTTATTTTCCCCCTCTGGAAAACGATTCACTGTATTACATTAATGTATCAGTAGTAAGACTATTAATATTAACATAGCTTACATACTTTATTGAATGTTCTAAAATTTAAGCATTTTCACTCAGATGATTTTTGCAAATCAAGACAGTGATTGACAGTATGCGGGCTCTTATTGGTACCACTAAGAAACCATCATTCCTTTATGTTTCAGAGACTAAGTTAACGTGGATGATGGAGAGGTACATCTGTCTCAAATACAAGCTCTCTGGTTTCTGCTCTGTGTTAGTTTTTTAGTCTCTAGTGTTCCAGAATTGATGGTCATAAAATTGAAGTCATTATTCATGTCTTCCTGGAGCAATGGCAAATACTTTTTATAGGAAGGTCAATGTGGCAGCTTGGGAAATGCAATTCTTTCAGTTTGAGGTAGGGGTGGATCAGAAAAGAGCCAAGTCAAACAAATTCAACAAGGATTTAATGAACTCCAACCCTGCCTTATAATCCTCATACTAGGAACTACACACAGTAAAAATACAGGTAAAACACACCCTTTTGTCCTAATGCAGAGTGGGAAAGAAGGAGAGAAAGTGGGAATTAAAGAGAAACTGTTGCTTACCACTGGATTATTGCAGGACATTTATAAAAATAGATGCTCTTCTTTTTATTAAAATTGAGGGTTTTATTTTTATCACAACTTTAGCTTTTTCTGAGCATTAAAGGAGAGAAAAATAGCATTGTCTTGAGTAATCAGGAAGCACAAAAAACCATAAAGTATTGAAGAATATGAACAGAAATATAAATCATAAGAAGACAAAGCACAAAGAAATGGCTGCTCTCAGAGGTAGCATTTGAAATTCAGGAGCTCTGTTTAAGAGAAAACAGATAAGAACATGTTTCCCAGTATAACCAATTTTGAAATAGGAAAATCCAAAGTACACTTGTAGAATCATAAACAGCATGAGAGAGCTTACATTGACAAGAATTCTTCATGTGGCACATAACTAGATGGAATTTTAATGATTTGCCTTGTTTCACATATTTCATTGATACCTTTTGGCTTTTGTTTGCCCTATGTACAAAATAATGTGTAGCAAAGACAGGTTAATAACTTTGCATACCATTTAGAAGATTTTCATTATTGACAACAGTATAAGTTCTCATTTATATTTTCATTTGTTATTCATTTTTTATTTTGCTTCACTGTAAAAATAACCCAAAAGTATTTTTTTAAAGGAAGTTCCTTATTCCAGTCAAGAATGTCTGTCTATCCCTGAGAAGGCTCGTTACATAACTAATGATGAATAGTGTTTTAATAAGAACAGATTAAAGTTTTTACAAATTTTATTGCACAAATAAAGAAAACAAATTATGACCCTGGGTTTATAATACATTACAGAGTCAATTTCTGATTTCATGCCTCCTTCTAAATCTAAAGTCTTTTTTGGTTAAATTACCCATCTGTTGACTTTTTTACTTAACTAATTAAAGTGTGTTTTTCAAGATTGTAAAAGCCATTGTTATTTAATGAAAACACATAAAACGGGGGGATAATGATTTAAATATTTTTACTTTTTTTCTTCTAAAACAGTTTTCATAATCACTAAGAGCTCAAGAATCAACTAGAGAGTCATCCCTAATTAAATTTTATATCATGGAACCAGTGAAAGAGAAACACTTAAAATTTGCTGAACTGGCACATGTATTGTAATTTCCACCAACATGGCATCAGTTACCTAAGAGTGCTGTCTGTTTTATAAATTCTGCCAAACTTCTTACTAAACAAAATGAAAAGATAATGTACGACAATGAGAGGTTGCTTTGTATACGGTAAAATTTGGATGTGTTTTATAATCTTATAAATTGTGAAAAAATTGTGTACGTATTGTTGCTTCTTATGTAAATTTTAAAGAGCATGAATAAATAATACTCAAGATGCATGCACTTTGGAATAAAACAATAAAGAACATACACACTTATCAGTATGATGCTGCCACATGGGGCCCTACTCATAGTTTGAAAATAACTATTTTCCATATTTAATGAGCATAGTGCCTCTACAATGCACTGAATACTACAGTTGCATCTTATTTAACACCTTAGGCAATGACAGAAAGAAAGCAATTAAAATCAGAGTTCATACTAAATTGCCATTTTCGGTATTGAAATTTTTACATATATTCCTCAGTTAAAATGTATGCAGCTATGGTCCATTTTCAGATTTATTGGTTAGTAAAATAAACCAAACTACATTATTGAGAAAGAACATCAATTTAGATGATATATTTCTTATAATCACATTTTTAAGTTATTTACAGCCTTGTGGTCGAATAGAAATATATTTTTCAGTCAAAACTGAAACCTGTTTAATGGAGATGTCAAAGTATCATGACCAAATTTCATTCATACAGCCAAGTTTTCATAATTAATAATATTAAGTCATTTCAACAAAATGGACAAGACTTCATTAAAGGAACACCATTCCCAATGTTTTTAATAGCCCAAAGAAAGAATTTTGCTTTCATATTATTGACTGATTAAATAAGGTCAATGTTTAGTGATGGGGTAATCATTTAAAAGAAGATACAAATGCTCTATGTGTGTCTCTATTTGTTTTCTGTAGTTAATATACTTGTAGAACAGAGAGCAGTCGAAAAACAAACTGTGTAGTAGTCTTTAATCCGCTCCAAGAAACAGTCAGTTATGTCTGGTGTGACTGGTGCTTGATGTCAGACCAGAAGGGAAGAAACCACTAGAAGTGAACAAGTCTCTGGAAGTTGACCAGCCATCTAGTTTTTGATGTTTTGGGCTTGTTTTGTTTGTTATACTGATGTTTTGCGCAAAGAAAATTGTATACTTTTTAAAACTCTACCTGCTTTAGCTTTAGGTTAAACTAAAAATAGTGCCATTTAGGACTTTAAGAAAATGAATATGCTCTAGAGTCAGTACTTATTGATTTTTTCCTCTGAAAGAGTTTTAGATAATAATACAAATGGCCAACATTTATTGCAATGTTATTGTGTCTCAGGTATTTTTCCAAGTTTTTCCCAGGCACAACTGCATTTAAACCAAAAAATAATAATGTTAAATAGAAAGAAGTGATTTCCTTTCTTCTATTGTCTTATGTAGGCATGCATATTTTCATTTATTCACTCTCATAGATTGACATTAGAGCTAGAATTTAGAATCAGGAATTTCAAAGTCACACAATTAAAGAACCCCTTCATCAAAATATCAGGAAATATTCCATGATTATACCTCTTGTCACACTTCTTTCCTTTCATTACACTTAATTCATGTCTTATATAACTATGAATTTTCAAGTGGTATAATCAACATTAGTTTCCTTCTCTGGGAATTTGTACCTATCTATCTATCTATCTATCTATCTATCTATCTATCTATCTATCTATCTATCTATCTATCCATCCATCCATCATCTATCTCTATCTATCTATCATCTATTTCTCTCTCTCTCTCTCTCTCTTCTCTCTCTCTCTCTTTCTCTCTCTCTCCCTTATCCTTTTTTTCTCCCTCTTTCTCTCTCTCCCTATCTGTCTGTTTGACCATGAGATAAGATATCAATTAATACTATGTAGTTTTGCACTATGATTATCATTTCAAAGCTTCAAAGTTCATTTTCTGTTCTCTTTATATATTTTGGCTTCGCAAAGCATAGCTTGCATTGATGTGCTTCTCAGGCTAAGATTAACAGTGCAGTTGAATAACCTTTAATCTATTATTATACACCTACCTATTCAATTAGTATAGTGGTATTTACAGATCTTGTTTTACATAAAAATGGAACAAATAATGAAATAGATATCATTCATATTTTATGCCTATATTTTTTCTCTTCCTACACACATATACACTGATTTGGAGTTGAAAATGTACTCAGTGCAAAATAGTGTCTTATATATATTTATTTGCATTAATCAATTTCTACTGTAAATGTTTCTATGATTTAATTGATATGTTGCTTTGAAAGATTTCAATGTAGTATAACATTTTATATCATATTCTGATGTATGTATTGATATATTTTTCTCAGTTATGCAATTTGCTTTTACAATTAGATACATGCATTGGTTCTTCCTTATTCTTATATTGTTTCTCTGTTTTTTTGTTTGTTTGTTTTTGTTTTTAATATTTTATGTTTTTATTTTATTTTGTTGTTGTTGTTGTTGTTTACCCACAAAAAAATCTATTGTATATTATCATGGATACTTTCCCATTTTAGTTCATTAATGCATCCTATTTGCTAGTTATTATTATTTTAACCCAACATGATTAAATGTTAGTGAATCTTCATTATACTAAATATTGTTAGGAGCCTTTTGCTCATATTTATGTTGACTTTAAAAGTTTTCAAAGTTTTTCAGTTTAGTTTTAGCTATATTTATCTAAATAATATAGTTTATGCTTGATAATTACTATTCATACATTTCTTTCAATGACATGAACTTCCATTTGAAGATTTTGTCAGTTACATTGTTTAAGAACACACTTTTGCATATTTTGCCTGATTATCTTTTAGTATGATCTGTCCTATACCAAAATTATAACTCTTATGACAATTACAAATTAATACCTTTCTGAAACTCTTCGTTTATCCTAAATCTTCATTTTATGTTTGAACTTTGTAAGCATTTGAAATAGGAGTTCAGTTCATACATTTTTTTTTTAGATTGAATTATACTTGACAGTTTGGCATGATATTATATGTCAAGTCTACAAAGAAAGCATGGGAAACCTAATACGAGTGTTGTCCATTTTCAGCCAGCCTGGAGAGAGAGAGAGGAGAGAGAGAGAGAGAGAGAGAAGAGAGAGAGAGAGAGAGAGAGAGAGAGAGAGAGAGAGAGAGAGAGAGATGATCCTGTATCAAAAATATTAACATTGAAGTTTTAAAATGTGTAATATTAACCACTTCTGTTATGTTTAAGTTCATGGATAAATAGTGCTGAAGATGCTTTTTTTTCACTGTACTGTGCATGCAATCACCAGAACTTCTGGATCTTTTTACAGTGTAACTGGGCCTACCTGAGTATTTGTCATGCACTGGATTTTCTTGTGCATGCCTATTTTCCTTTAAGTTGAACTTAGCATAGATACATCCTGTAGTACTGGTATTTAGTACTGGTATTTACAGATCTTGTTTTACATAAAAATGGAACAAATAATGAAATAGATATCATTCATAATTTATGTTTACATTTTTTCTCTTCCTGCATACATATTATACACTGATTTGGAGTTGAAAACCTACTCAGTGCAAACTAAAAAATATAAGAGTGATTAAGGGAAAAGATATTGGAATTATCATAGTGAGGAAACAAAAGGAGAGAAAAACTGTAACTACATTTTAATTATTTTAAAAATTGAAAAAAGTCACGGTCAGTAACTTCTCCTGATTGAAAAATAGTAAAACATAGAATGTGGAACAAAGTAGTAATTCTGTCTAATTTTCTTGATAATAAAAAATATCCAAATGATATAAACCACATTGCATTAGTTGATTTATAAATCTTTTACTAATACTAGAAACTTTACACTACTCTTATTTGGGAGGCTATATTTATTCTTCTTACTTGAACTGTATTTAATATCTTTGCCTTAAACAATAGCCTTGACATATAAGTAGCATAGTGTGTTTCTATGGTCATATGATAAAAAAATTGTTTCTTTTCACAAGCATTTGTTAAAATATTTCTAATTTTATTCATAAAGTATTAAACACTGGATATTTTGCTCAATAATTTAACAAATTATTCCTAAAGGTATATATTAGTCTTTAAAAAACAATAATTATATTTTGGGGACTCTAACAAACACACGAATTTGACAGTCACATCAGTTAGAAATTTAGGCACTTTTTAAATATAACCTCATTAATCTGTTTCAAAGCAGATGCAGAGTGCAGAATACCTCTTCTGGTTTAGCAATTTTTAAAATCTCAAAGGCATGGAAATCTAAAGTGTGAATAGTTTCTCAGTAATTTGCAATTCTTCACTGTCTGTACTTTTTCTTTTAAACTAGCACTTCCTGTATCAATGACTACTTTAATACAACAGGCTATTTGTCAGGAATTCAAACCACTGTGATGGGAGACAGACTGTTAGGGAATCTAAATTCCAATTAAATGCACTGTTGAACTCTATTTTTTCATTCAAGAAAGTGGGAATAAAAAGTCAAATGGGAACAGCAGCATAAAAGATGCCCTGACTGAAAAACATTCTTAATTTTTAACATTTAGCTGTAATGAAAGGCACTGGAATAATAATCTATGTTTAGAAACAAAGCATACTTAATAGTGCATGTTATTCACAAGGATTTCTTTTTAAAGTACATAGTTACTTAAGTTATTGTAATAAATCAAACTAAGTGGTTTTGAGCTATGAATAGCATGGTTATAAATTTTTAAATAAGTCCTTACTACATCAGAGGAAATAAGTTGGCTATTTCATTATTGTAGATTTTTAAAGAATTATTAGCATCCAGGAGACTAAGGCTGACATTGCTGAAGCAGGATGAGTAGTGGTGGACTGGAAATAGTCAGTGAGTGAGATACCTGATAACTATAATCAACAGAAGAAAATGGCATGTGGTAATTTGAATGTAATTTATCGCTACAAGCTCTTAGTGAGTGGCACCGTTAGAATTAGGTAGGGCCTTTTGGGAGGAAGTATGTCTCTATGAGTGTAGGCTTTGAGGTCTTAAATATGCTCAAGTCATACCCAATGTTTCAGACCACTTCCTGTTGCCTGATGGTAAAGATGTAGGACTCTCAGCTACTTCGCCAACACCATGTCTGCCTGCATTCCACCATATGTCACCATGATGGCAATGGACTGAAACTCCCCAAAGGTAATCCGCTCAATTAAATTTTTTTTTCTTTATTAGAGTTACCATGACTCTGGTTTCTCCTCACAGTAATAGAACCCCTAAGTAAAACAGAAGTTGGTACAGGGATGGGAATATCGATGTGTTAGGCTTGGCCATACTTTTCTTTGAAGGAATATGGATCCTAGGACTGTTTATTAGAAAGGCAGTTGAACATTTTAAATGCTTAATTGGCCATTCTAGTAGAAGTATGGAAGACAATGGTGCAAAGTGTTACTCAATGAACTTTGGATACTTGGAGAGAGAGAGAGAGAGAGAGAGAGAGAGAGACAGAGAGACAGAGAGAGAGAGAGAGAGAAAGAATTTATGGATTTAAGGGTCACTCTCTTCTTACTCTGATATCTTTTTCAAAATATATCACTGAAGAACTATGCCCATCCAACCTGAAAGAAGGAGTATTCATGTCTGGAAAGCCACATGGAAACAGAGAGAAATTTGAATTATCAGGATGCCCCTTCCTCTGTGTCTACCTTTCCGCATATCATGATAGCACACCCACTTGTATAACATGTAGTTCTGCACATCTGCCGATTACATAAAATATCTAAGTACAAACAAGCACAATTTTTCCTATTTCCTTGGTTGTTTATTATCTTATGGTAGCTATCAAGTTCCATAAAAGTTCGAGGCCAGCCTGGTCTAGAAGAGCTAGTTCCAGGACAGGAACCAAAAAGCTACAGAGAAACCCTGTCTCGAAAATCAAAAAAAAAAAAAAAAAAAAGGTAAATGAAATAGTTTTATATTTTCCTTCATATTAATCTGTTATTAAAGTACTTTAGAAATAAACTTTTCTTTTTCCTTTTTCATTGGCAATTTTACTGTAAATATATATGTGCAAGTATATAATGGTGCATATGGGTTTTTCAGAAGATTTGACTCATCAGACTTGGTAGGAAGTACCTTTACACACTGAGCCAGCTTATGGACCCAATTATTAAATTTTCTGAGAAAAAAATGTATCTTTTTGTCATATATACAATATGAATATTTGGCCACATTCTAAAATTCTAAACAGTACCACAGGTACATTATTATTTTATAGGCTATTCAAACAAGGTTTTACACGTTCATTAATTATAAGTATCAAAGAAACAGATGTCCTTTTGCTATAAAATATTGACGACCTTTAAAGGTAGCAGTGACATGCTGCTTCCATCTTAGCAGTGGAGATCTAGTATTTGTTGATATGAGCTCAAGGGAACTGAGAAAAAGCAGATTTAGTAAAATGACCTTTTCTTCTGATGTATTCAAAACACATCATTTATATTTTATCACCGTTGTATATTACTTGTGCATTTATTGACTTTTCTCATTCACTTTCAGTCCCTATCTTCAGTGAAGGTTCAATGGGGACTAGGGGGTGTCTTCCATTATATCTTTAAAAATGTAGACAACCACAACTCTTTTAAAAGTTATTTTTTTATTTTATGAGAATGTCCCAGACACATATAATGTGATTTGATCAATTTCTCCTCTCTCTGTCCCCGCTACTTTCCCTCCCAAATTCATGTTTTCTGCTTTTTTTTCAAATTGAGTCAATTAACATGTGCTTGGCTATAGGAATATCTACTAGAAAGTGGATAACTTCTCTAGAATTACTTCCCTGAAGAAAACTCTCAGTATGTAGGCTATCATGACCACAAGGCCTATGCAAGAACTGAAAATGTTTGAACATAGATTTCAAAACTTTCCACTAACAGAATTTACTATTCTATGACATTACTTAGTACTTTTTCTGTATTCAGATATTTGTTTAGTCTATTTCAAAAATCTGAGACTTATTAATAATGCTAGGCTGTATGTAGGAAGCTACCAAGAAGTATTTGTGTGTGTGTTTATTTGCATTTTTTGCTAAATGTTATGAATTTAGTAGTATCAACATAAACAAAATTTACAATAAATACTCTGATTACATGTATTGTATCAGATAGTTTACATATATTTTGTGTTACTTTTAATTAGTCTTTGATTCCATTAGCAGTTTTTAAAAAACAGAGAAATAGAAAACTTATACTCTTCCTCTTTTTAAGGGCATATGACCAAATAAGAACATCCCCAGAATGGCTAAAAACTCAAACAGATTTATAGTACATAAAAGAAAACCAAGATAAGCTAAAGATAGTATTAATATGCAAATCTAACAGCTTTAAAATATTGTACACTTCTAAATCAGACCACAAGTTTAAACATTAAATCTCCAACTGTCAAAGCAAAAATCTGTACAGAGATTTAGAAAGTCCCCAAGGGGCTAACAAAAAACATTTCTTCAGGAGAAGCAGAGCTCTCCTGATACTAACACTGAAATGAATGTCTCTGATGGGCCCCATAATTGAAGGATCTTGGAAGACCTAGAGATAATAGTGTGTATGCAGTCCTAGTACCTACTCAGGGCCTTCATTTACTCTTCCCCATCCTTTAAAAAAGGCTATATCTCTGCATGAATGAGTCCAGTGGCAGTGGCTCAGCACTAATGGGGTAGTTTATTATTTAGCAGACAATTCCCAGTTTTGGAAAATGTGCTTCTTTTATTTAGCTTTGTATGTATAATCCTCTAGTCATAAATATAATTCTCTGGAGCAAAGTATACAAGAGCACTCCATTTTCCACTTGTAAATAATTTAAGAATAGATGCAACTGTTCCCTATTCATACATACATTCATTAAAATATGCATTATACTTTTGCAATTAAGTAGGCTCGATGCTAAAAGTTTCGTTGATGTAACTGTGCGAGTAAAAACGCAGCTCTTGCTCCAACTAGATATATAAAAGAAAATGATTAGCATGTTTTTTCCAGCTCCTTCTGAGCTAAATATCATGGGCTTTCCTCTTCAGAGGGCTCTTCATCCTTCACTGCCTTGCTCTGTGCCCTGTGGCCTGACTTGAAGAGACTTTTGCATTAGAGATTCTGAAGAGGGGAAAAGAATGTCAGCTACTTATTCTTCAGCTAAGTCCCTGTGAGGACATCAGCAACTGGCATCACCTATCAAGCAAAGGTCAAAGTTTCTATAAGGCATTTTTTTTTTCCAGTTTCTTATAACCTTTCCTTCCCTCCTTACCCATTTCATGCTGTCTTGTTCTCCTCTCACTTTTTCTGCAGCTAATTTTGCCTGCAGTTAACAATTCTTAGTCTAATGGCCCTGAACTTCACAGGATAGTGGTAGCCTCAGCACATTTTTTTTAAATTTGACATAACACAAAATTATTTAGATGTTTTATTTTATTTCTTCCCTCCAAGTACCATATAATTAAATTATCAATCTGTAATTATAAAAATGGAAAGTATAAAGTAAAAGACTACATAAAATGCAGCACAGAAATACTGGAATATTGACAGCACAACACACATCTTACTGCAGATTTCTTCCTTCCCTATTTTTGTCCTAATTGCGTTCTCTATATTTTTGTACCTATCTATCCATCCATCCATTTATAAAAGATACAGAAATGTCCAATACTTCAAGATTGTATTACCATAAGTAGTTTTCATGATTATAAATCTAATAATTTTATCTTATTATTTATTCTCTAAAACATATTGGTTTGTTAAGCATATGTTTACAATGGCAAGTGAGGAGTTTGATAAGCACACTGAAATGAATTCTAGTTTTTTTACTTTTTATTTTGTTCATAATATATATTTTGTGAATATATAGTATAATATAATTTCACCTCTTTATAATACTTGATAATGTAAATATAGTTATATGTGTGTAAGTGAGTATTCAAAACAGTGAGAAAAATCATCTCTGTCACAATGATAGTGAATGATAGATTTTAATTCTATTTCTGGCTAATTTATATTTTAATCAGACAGAGAAATTTCTTTTTTCATACATCATTATTTTTTTCACCAAGTTAAATTGTTTTTTGGTTGTCTTATGTTAACAAGGAATATCATGATTATGTCAATATCCATAATGTCACATTGTTAAACATTTCTTCACTGGATTAAACCTATAACAAATGAAGCAAATTTGAATATTCCAGTTAATGAAGACATATTAAAATTATAATTTCTAGAAGCACTTTTCATGATCCATAAGAACAGATATTGTATGGAAACCTTATAAATAGTATATAGATATCTCTAATTTGTTATATTAACAATGGTTATATTTCCAAAACCATTACCATTAAGTGTGCAAATTGCTATAAATAAAGATGGTTCAGTGAAACAAATGGTAAGGTAAATTTTGGTCACAGATTAGTTGGCTACCCTCTCTGTGTAGAAATATATAACTGCTATATGATAAACCTTTTCCGGGAAGAAGCAATGTATACCTCTATTCATGTCAGAAAAAATAAATAAATAAACTCATGGCAAACCAAAGTAATTATTAAACTGAATTTAACTTTATTTTGAGATTACTAAGAAGAGTATTGTTGAAGGATTTCTTATGTGATAACACATGACTCAAAAGTAGCTATGCCATCAAAAAGTCTGCTTAAGCAATGGTGACTGCTCATGAAAGCTGCATTTCTGGAGATCTCTGAATGGCTTAAAAGAAGCTCAATAGATAGGAGGGATCCCTCTGAGTTTAGCTGGTCAGTGTCTATTCCCCTCCTGCTATTTATTGTTTCTATAAAACTGGGGAAAGGCTTTCATTACCTTTCAAGTTTCAGCTTTCCCAGACGTGTGACACTTTGTTTATCTCTGGAGTCTCAGGACCCTCCACCTATTTTCCCCCGGATGAAGAGTTCCACCTCAGAAGATCTGAAACACAACAGCATGTGAAAGAATGGATTACTACTGTCTGAAATATTAGGCTGACAACAACCATAGAGCAGCCAACAATTGGTATCTTAGGTGAAAGAAATTACCAATATTATTTTTATTGATCAAGGTACACATATATAATATAAAAAGTATAATACATAATATAATAATTTTGTGATACATTATATCATATATGTATGATATAATTCAAAATTATGAAAATAATAGAAAAGAATTGCAAATAGATACAGTCTTTCTCTCTATCAGTCTTTTTTGGGCCCAGAAAAAAAATCCCTAAACATCAAGCACAGCTTTTATTCGGCTAGTTGATAGAAAACTTGAGATCTCTTTCACCTCCTGTAATTGTTTCATTACTATTCCAAATTTTGACAACAAAAATAATATAGAGACTCTGAGAAATACATATACAAATTTCATTGCTTTTGCAGACTAGCTCCAACAAACTAAAGAGAAGAATACTTTTTTAGTCAATTTCTTCTCTTCCCTTTCCTTTCTTTGTTTCTTTCTTCTGCTCCCCATTTTTTTTGTCTGGATATTTGGCATTCTTAAGACATAGTTTGACTCAGATGGAACTGGATTTTGTTATTTTGCACTTGGAACACTGGAAATTCTTTTGTGATATCTTTACTATAAAACATTTGGTAAAATAAATATGACGTTTGAATAATAATCTAAAATTCTAATTAATAAGCTCCTGATATGAGTTAACTCTTGTTATGGATACTATAAAAAGGAACATGCATGTAGGGCGGGCAATAGGGAGGAATTAAAAGAAAGTCATACTTGGGCAGGCTTACATTAGTGCTTGGACTCCATCTCATGCATTCATTTTTAACAATGTTATCGCCTAAATAAAAATTATCCATCCTTGCCCAATGGGAAGCAGATTATAAAACTACTGTTTACTGAACAACATTATTCCTTTTTGTCAGTTCAAGATATATTACTTTATTATACTACTATGACTATGTAATGTTCTACAAACATAAAACATATACAGTTTTAGACAAAAGAAACAATGACCGCAGGAAAATAATCATTTGGAGAAAGGCAGATCAGTGAGTCATTTATCACAACTTAGTGGGAAGAGCAGAGAACAACCATCCACATTACTAAATGATATGCTTTGTTAGCTGAAGTAGATATACTCCAGGAGAGAATCAATGATGTTTTTATGTGTGCAAAGTATTCATGATTAACTCTGGGTCTTTTTGAAGGTCAGTAGTCTATGATCACACTCATGAGGTGCATTTAGAACTCAGACTGACACCAGTAAAATCCACAATGTAAATAATCCATATGCTTTGATAAATTCACATTTCTTAAACTATCACTGAGATTTTGCTATGTAGCTTGATCCAATGTTTAAGTTACTGTTCTACTGCTGTGGAGATATTACCATAACCAAGATAAATCTCATAAAAGAAAGTATTAGAAAGAAATTAGAGATGTGCTTACAGTTATGGATTCCTTGGTGATCGCTATGTCAGGAATAGACATGTGACACTGGGGCAGTAACTGAAAGCTTTATATTCTGATCTGCAGACAATAGACAGAGAGAGATGTCGAAAGAGAGATGGAGAGACGGAAAGAGAAAGATGGAGAGAGAAAAAGAGATTGGGACCTGGAGTGGGATTTTGAAGTCTCATAACCCACATCCACTAACAACAAACTAATGGCCCTGAATTTCAGCAGTCCAATTTGTCCATCTTGTGTATGGAATTTACGAGTGAGCGCTTCCATTCTGTGGGAATCGCTTCATGTTCCTGTATCTTTCTGAGGAGTATGAGGAGCACTTTGGCAGCCTATTGTAGCAGCCTGCAGCTCCTCCACTGTGATGTCATCCACTCTTGGGACCTTCCTGTATTTCACTCTCTTGATAGCTTCCTCTGTCTTACTCCTCTCAATATTTAATATTTCCTTATCATCTCTGGTCTTCAAGTGGCTACCAAAGTGTTTTGTTTGTTTGTTTGTTTTAGTCTAGGTTGACAGCATTAGGGTCATTGTACAGGGTGTCAAAGTGTTATTTCCATCTTTGCTTTACTTCTCCTGGTTCTGTTAATAAATGACCTTGCCCATCTTTAATCACTTGAAGATTAGGATCATATCTGGCAGTTTTCCATCTGATACCTTTGTAGACAAGATGTGTTTTATTATGGAATCTAGCCTCTTCAACCTCTTTGTATATACCTTGTCTATACAGCTCTCTATCCTTTTTCCCTCCTCCTTTGACCTCCCTGCACAGAGTTTGTGGGGTTTTGCTGCCAGTGGATTGCCTCTTTGTTTGCTTTAGTTTGTTGTGCCACAGCACCAAGATCTTCTCCTCCATTGTCCTACAAAGGATAAAGGGCTGAACAGAGGAAATCCTAGAACAGGCCCAGTTAGGATTCAGAGATAACAGGAAAACAACTAATAAAATTTTCACTTTGAAGAAACTGACAGAAAAATATGAAAAATTTGGAAAAATCTTGTATGTTTATTACATCGACTACAAGAATGCGTTCAATAGCATTTGGAGGAAAGAACTTTGGGAAACAATGAGGTTCTACAGGTACCCAGAGAAAAATCATAAGAATACTAGAAAATTTCTATAAAGATACATTTGCTTCAGTCCAAGTCTGGGGAGAACTAAGTGATCGGTTTAAGACAATCTTAGAAGTATTGCAGAGATGTGTCCTCTCACCACTACTCTTTAATATATTCCGGTAATTAATAATCATAACAACCCTGAAGGATGAGGAGATATGCATGCAAATAGGTTGTATGCAAATCAACAATTTGCATTTTGGCAACAATATAGCACTACTTGCTGAAAGTCTAAATGAGCTATAGGCCATGATAAATAGAAAATACACTGGTGGAGTTAAGGGAAAACCTTCATATGAAAGTAAACATCGAGAAAACTGAAATATAACAGTTGGGAAGGGTGCAAAAGGATTTTTTACATTGTAGTAAAGAATCAGAACAGGAAGCAAACAGTCAAAATTGTTTATGTGAGAGGAAACCTCAGTTCAAAGGAGGGAACTATCTCAGACTTAAGAAGGTAGATAGGGATAGTGAGAGGTGCATTCCAGGCACTAGGAATGATTTGGTGAGCAAAGAGACATAAGGACATCAAAAAATTGCAAGTATATGAGACACTTGTCTTGAGCTGTGTGGTGTCGCAAATGAATGCAGACAGATTATATAGATATATACAGCTTTAATAAGGAAATAGACTTACAGGACCACAGGTTCCCGCGGAGCACTGGAAAAGCGGAGCAAAAGAAAAAGGCTGCTGGGCTCACGCCCCGGCAGATTTATCCATAAACATTAGCCCGAGGCGAACACGCCCCCAATGGGTGGGGCTATGTCCCTACAGAGCTGTGTTCTTTATAACTCTGAAATCTGAACAATAAAATGCTGCTCAGAACAATGGCTGAATGTGCTTGAGATAGCATGTCTCAGGAGGATTCTAGGCATCATCACACAAAGAAATAGGCCATGCAATGATGACATTAAGAAACATCTCCATCTACAGGAAAAAGAAAACTACAGAATACAACAACAGCACTTGCCCTATTTTAGTCATGTTATGAGAATGAGTGACAGCAGATACCTAAAGATAGCACCGCTTGGAGGAGTACATGGGATAAGGCAAAGAGAAAGACACAAAGAATGCAGGATAGACAGTATAAAGGGAGATTGTAGAACTTTAGATATGACAATAACACAAGCATCTTTGACTGCCCAGGATAGGAATGACTGGATTACCACCATAAACAGGCTGCCCATGCATACATAAGCATCCCAAGGCATAATGATGATGAAATCCACATCCAGTGGCAAAATTCCTCCAATAGGCCACAATTAAACCAACAAGGTCATAAGGAATAATCTTCTCAAACAATTATACTACCAGGTGACTAAGCATTGTAATGCATGAGGCTAAAGAGATCATTCTCATGCCAAGAAAGGCCCCATCTAAACAGCAATTTTAATTTTGAGATCAGCAGGTACATATCATTTATTTCATTTAGAATCTGTCTTGTTTCCTGCACTATCTACTTTCTTTGGAATTCCCTGAAAAACAATAACTTAAGTAAGACATGGCTTATTTTGCCTTATATTTAAGGAGTTATTAATAGTTTGAACTATCTTAGATGGCAGGTTATTGTTGCATTTGGAAATAGTAGGCCAAATTTTGTTTTCTCTCCAAAGGTTTAGGGAAGAGAGATCATTCTGGAAACAAGGGCTGTCTACAATCCTCCAAACCCAACCCCTTGACAACCCACTCACCAAGTTAGTGATCCAAACTAAAGGTACCACAACGATCAAAATAGTAGCATAAACAAGGTACCAAGTGTTGAAATTTAGGATTAGCCTGTTACAATTTATAGCTAAGTGTTATTAGCCAAACTTTTCTGTCTATGTGAACACATGTATTTCATAACACAAAATTCATTCATACATTAAAAGTCACTTTATCAGCACTGTATAAAAATTTAAACTCCATACATTCCTCTGAGATACAAATCATGCTTTCAACTTTACACTACTGTGAAATCAAATAAGTTATTTATTTCCAACATGAATAGCTGAGAGTAAGATTTAATATTTCAAAATTGAGGAAGGGGAAAGCATGACAAGGTGATGCTAGGAAAAATAAATTGCAGAAAAATTCTAGCACAGTAGATAAAGAAGGCTTCGACTCCGTTTATAGCATCCAGTAAACTCCACAAGTGCAATTCTGCATTTCTGCTACTGGTAAACTTATTTGGGCTTCTCTACCTAGTTCTTGCTGTTCTCTTCTGTGAATATCCTACATTAGTGATATCTTTGATATGTTCACTTGTAACCTTAGCATGAAAATCAGTGCTTCATGCACAGTCCACTCAGGAGCTATGTATAGTGCATCTAAACTTCCTTCGTAGTTAAACTGCAGACACTTTCTGGAACCTTGTTATAAACCTCCATGACCCAGTAACTCATACATTTATTTAGGCATTTGAAATTCTTACTGCATAAATGATTCCAGGATTTTCTGTCCACTGGAGATGTGTCAGGGCACCATTGAGTCACAGATGTATTAGACCTTTCATGCCTCTGTGTTTATATAAATGAACTAGGAGGATCATGTTCCTAAACAGCAGTATTTCATAAAATAGAGTCTTTATGTTTTTGAGAACTGTTTTCAGGTCCCTTCCCTTCATATAAATATCCATTTTATGCCGTGGAGACTTACATGGCACTCAGAGTATAATTCTTACTGTCCTAGTGCAAACCAAAAGGTTTCTCTTTAATTGTGCTATTATTCATTTAACAATCATTTCCCCTCTACAGTTTTCTCAGTCTACTTTCTCAACAGGTTTCTACAATCTCACATTTTTATTCTGTATTTCCTGCTCTGCCTCTGTAATTCTGGCTAACATATGTAATCAAGAACCAAGCAAGAGGCTGGATGTTACATGATAATGAAATTCCCCAGAAAAAAAAATAATTATTATTTTAGAGTTATGTTCAGCTTCACTCAAAATTTCAAAACATTGTTATAACATACCAAGAGTTAATGCTAAAACACAACACAAAATTCCTACCAAAATTCCAAAGACAGTTTTTGAGTCACACAAATCTCATGATCCTTAACTTCTTTGCTCACATTTTGGTTACCTTCCTGATTTCTCAGGTTCATGCCAGAAAAGAATATTGAAGTTTCATGAGGGTTGGAAGGCTTTTCTAAGCAACAAATTCAAACTTGATGTGGGATTCTCCTTTTTATGCTGTGAATATCATTGGTTAATAAAGGAACTTCTTTTTCTTGTAGCAGAGCTATAGAGGAACAGAGCTAGATGGGTAAAACTAAACTTAATGCTAAAATAAAGGAGGTGAAGTCAGAGAGAAACCATGTAGCCCTGCCAGAGACAGATGCCAGAATTTTATCCTGTAAGTCACAGCCTCATGGTGATACACAGATTACTAGAAATGGATTAAATTAAGATATAAAAGTTAGCCAATAAGAAGCTAGAGCTAAAGGCCAAGCAGTGATTTAATTGATACAGTTTCTGTGTAATTATTTTGGGGTTAAGCAGTTGGAAACCAACAAAGCAGCCTTCCCACAACAATTAGTGCCCAATGTGAAGACTATATGACCAACTAAAATCCACATAAAACCTGAAATCCTAAAAAGTAATCCTAGACACAAAAGAACAGAGTTAAGCATGTTTTGGTCGCATCATTTTCTTGGCTGAAACTGTTTGCTAGAAGCAAGTAGAGGCATGGTTCCTTTAAGAGAGGTTTTCCTGATTCAGCAGTAGCAGTAAAATAAAAAAGCTGGAGTTTTATAATAATATGACCTCTGGCTATTTCAGGAGGCTGAGTATTTAAATGAGGTTTATGGATAGAGTGCTAAAGTTACTTGGTGGCAACATGTGTCAACTAATTATCAGAGTTGAGATGGTGAGGGCAGCTCCCACTTGGCAGTCTCAGGAAATGAATGGACTTCTGCCACTTTGGACCATGTGACACAACCAGATAGATTCATATATATCTTGGTAAAGATGCGGCTTAAGTTTTAAGAAAGTGCTTAGCATTTTAAGAAGCACTCCTGGACAGTAAAGAATTATAGATACACAATGGGACAGTTTCAGACATAAAAGAGCTCTAAAAGAATCACACTATTGGATAAATGTATTTAGGCTTGGGAGAGAGAAGAAAAAAAAGTACAGAGAATAAAAAAAAGGAATAAATTGTTAAAAAAGAAAACAAAATATTTGAAAAAACAGAATATAGACAGTCATAGATTAAAAGGAGTAAAGGAAAATAAGCCATGTAAAGAAGGAAAATTCACAGAGAGTTTGGATTATGTATATTATTGTGTGTTTTTTTTTTTGAATTTTTTGACTATGAAGGAGCTAAGTGCAGAGAGATTTTTCATTTTATGTATTGCCAAGCTAAAACAACATGCATACTTTAAAGGTATCTTGATTTAAAAATATGGATCTAAGGATATGTTGCTTTAGAAAAGAGGTTCTTTTTTTGTTTCCACAGATGATGAAAGCCTGTGGATTCATTTCAGGCTAATGTGGATTGATCCACCAGGACACCCTGAAAGGTCTCTGTGAACACCCCAAAAAATTACTTCACCCAACAAAAATCAGGAAGCAGTTTGGACAAAACTATGCCCATATTCTCAAATATTGTTTATAAATGTTTGTTTACATTTAAAGGGGAATATGTTATAGAGATTAGCATTGGTATGATCTTGGTTTATTGATACAAATTTAAGATCAATTTTCTTATACTGTGTATATGTATATTTATGTTCATGATTAAGGTATTGTGTTTGTGCAGTTCATTTAAAAGTGTAATATATAATTAAGAAATATAGGTTCATAGAGAGTCATCTATAATGGTCAAGCTGGCAGTCATGTTAGTTAGATTTTCTAGATGTATTTAAGATAAGTAGGCATTCTTCAAACCTTTCAAAGACTACAGAATATGGCATTTAAAATGCTTTAAGAATTTAGGACTTTTCATGACAATGAGACACATCTGCTCCTGGCAACACTAATCTACTTCAAGAGGATTTTCTGCATAGAAGAGGATCCTTATGGAGTTTGCTAGCATTTAGGCAAGAAACTGCTCTTTCCTGAACTGATTGATGAATTAGACTTGCAAGACCCACAGAGAAATGACTGCTGAAATTGCCCGAAGGTGAGATGGTTCTTCAGGGTTCCTATTCATGAAATAATCTGTCAGACATTCTGCAGGACACAGGAGAAAGTGATTGACAAACTGCCAATATAGGCAGAACTTTCTTTGAAATTTCCACTTGGGCCTGTAGGCTGAAGATGGATGCCCCAACAGTACAGAAGAACTTTGAGTGACTATCAAGGCAGTGAGATGTCTCTGTCAAATCTAGAGTTTTGGAAGTTGCTTATAATGCACTCTCTGTTTACTTAGGTAATATTATATCCTTCTGGAATCTTTGATGGAGTTGAAGAATGTGTAGTTATAGTTAAAGTTTTCCTTAGTTATGATAAAGATAAAATAGATATAAATATTATAACTGTAATTCTTTCTTGATACATTTTTGTTGTATGTAGTTTTACTATGTTATAATTAAAATGTGTGTGTATATATATATATATGTTCATCATAAATATATATAGTATATAGTTTTATATATATATATATATTTTATTCTATGAAAAAAGTTTCCTTAATAAAGGACCACATTACCACTTGAATAAAAACATATTGCACAAAGTCTAACTTGATAGTATTTAAACTTAAATTTTGTTGAATCAAAACAAGACATGAGTAGGTTTATAATCACCATTCATTAGATGTTAAATCTTTGGCTAATTGTTATTTCTTATTGAGTTTCATTTTCTTCTATGAGATGGAAATTTCCCTAATGATGTTTTGAGACTTGTTATGATATTAAATCCTTTATGTGCTGGTTGTCAGGAAATGTCTCTTTAATGAATTTGGTTTTCAGCCCTTCTCTAATTAAGTCAGAATCATTTGCTAGAAGATTTGAGATAAGATTGCATAAGGAAAAATGCATATATTTGTGTATATTTAGCTAGAATTGCTTTATTTTGTCCTTGAGTTTTTAAAACCACATTTTCAATTAATTAAAATGACATTTTCAATTACTGGTAATAATATGTTTTTACCTTCAGTGAAGTGTATGTATCTAATGTGGTAATCAAGCTGACATCAGCTACAATTTTTAAAAGTTGCTCTCTTTATAATATTTCATCATCATAACAATCCTAGTAAAATAAATTGGTTATTAAATAATTGACAGTTATAAAAAATAAATGTGTTCTCTATAGCTTAATTTATCTTGATAAATTTTATCCATTCTACTCTGATACATGCTTAAATTTCCAGTGATCTCAATGGTTCATTGTTTACACATGATAATGGTATTCTATTCTCATTATAAACAGATATCTCTACTTTTTCAGCTGAGATTCAGCTTGTACAAATCAATAACCATATAATTATTCACTGTCAAAGAAAAGCAACATGAAATTTCAAAAGCAGCAAGAGATTTTTTTTAAATAGTTTCAAATATGAACTATCACTAATTGTACTTTTTACTTTTTCCCTAATTCAATGGGATATATAGTAAGTAGAAACCATGCTTGATGAAATAAAATGATTTTTTTTTTTTTGGTTTCTAATAGAAGATGAGACTGCTATCTAAATCTTTCTCACCACAAAAGACCTTACAAATTGCATTTTAAAAAGCATATAAGAAAACTATTGGCAATTTATATCTGCCTGGAGAAAGAAAGTCAGTGTTCTTCAAAGGGGTGATACTTGGTATTTCAACTCCACTCTAGAGCAGGCTTCACAAAGTAACACATTTTCTCTAGTGTTTACTTTCTTGTTAATATTTTTTATTTCTCTTATTGTTTTGTTTGTTCACTTGCTTTAATTACCATGATTTGTTTTGCAATTTGAAGGAGAATTTCTGAGAAAGTGAGAAAAAACATGAAATCGGTGAGTAGGGGGAAAAAGATGATCTGATAGGAATCTGGAATGAGATTAAAATATAATCATTCAAAATTAACATTTGAATGATAATAAAAAAGAAAAAAGTATAAAATAAAGCCAAAAATTAAAGTATAAATTTGACCCCTACCCACAACCTACACCTTTAATACCAATTTACTAGGTATAGAAGCAGGAATACTTTAACTATTATTGAGGTCACATTTCTGAATCAGCTGTGGGCTCTGTAAATACTTTCACCTGTTTTTTTCTTTTTCTTTTTCATTTTTTTTCTTTTTAACTGAAATTTTGTCTTCATTGCTTCAGAACTATAATACACTAGTATGGGAATGATCACATGAAGTGTCAATTCAAATTGTATTTCAAGAAAAATAAACAGTTTACACAGAATTCCCCTGTAACCCTGGCCAAATCTGAATTATGATGTCAATTACAGCATAGTAGAGAAAAATACTTCTATATTTCCAGTATTCTGAGGTTGAAAAATAAAATACAATGTGATATGAGTTCCAGTATAAAGAAGCCCTGAAGATCATACTACCATGTATGTATATAGATATAAACATTCACAGACATACATTTATTGCTGTTGAATAATCTTTTTGTACTATGCAAAGACGTATCTTTGCCAAGATGCCTTCTGATTGGTTTAATAAAGAACCTAAATGGCCAATAACTAGGCAATATGTATAAGTGGAACTTCCAAGCACAGAAAGGGCTCTGGGAAGAAGAAAGACAAAGAAGCCAGGCAGACACCATGTGGTAGAATGTAGATTAATAAATAAAAATAATGGTTAATTTAAGTATTAAGAGCTAGTTTGGAATAAACCTAAGCTATAGGCTGAGATTTCATAATTAATATATCTCTGTCTTGCTATTTGGGAGCGGGCTGGTGCGCTAGAGAAATACTTGTCACAATATACATATCCATACATATAGGAAGAATCTTTGTAAATACAAAAGAAAATACAAAATAGTTCCCTGAATCACCCCTTGAAAGCAAATGCCAGAATGACTTGTAAGTCTGCCACTACTTCAGAGAGTGGGGGATTTAACTGACAAAGGAAAGGTAAAACTTTACTCATTTTTCTGAAACATTTCTCAAGCTAAATTAAGTAGCAGGCTCTTGCATAACCAAGTATTCTTTTCTGTAGTGTCTTAACATCTTTTCTTTCTTCTCTATATGTTCTGGTTCTTGGATTCCATGTGTCACAGTTATAACCAGAACCAATCATTACACACCTAATTATATTACATGCTAAGATTCTGAAAAGTTTTATGTTCAATAATGCTATAATACAACATGTTTTAAGCAAATTGCTAAAATCTTAGTTTCAATGAGGTTAATAAAAGATTATCCACTAGAAAGATAATAACAAAAAGAGAATTTCTATGGGTAAAAGAATATAACTATAAAAAAATTATCCTCAATAATATCCCAGATCCATTAGTAGAACTATGGTGTATGTATTTGATTGAAAGGATGGTAGCTGTTCAGGTAAAATGATATCCAAGAACTACAGAGAACTAACCAAAGAACTACAGAGGTTAGCTATAGAGTAAGGGACTGGAAAGTGGGCAAATAGATCTCAGTAGAAAAGAGAAATAGAGTACTTATTGGTGAATGGGTTGTTAGAACAGGATGATTAGGTAGGAAAGGGAAGGGAGCATCTGATGATGGGAAAGAAGGAGTCACTATGTGGAGAGACAGCTTAAATTAAGGAACATTTTGAGTGTATTGTGGAAACCTAATATAGTAGAAGGTTCCTAAAATTTATACATATATGAAGACAATTTAAATGGCATTGCCAAATAATGAGGGAGATAAAGCCCCACCAGGCCATCTCTTGTCACTAAATGAATTTTTCAGTTATAGTATTGAGTTAAATGTAATTGACTTGTTGGCCAAAGAAGTCCTATGCTACAATCCACATAACCCTGCTGTTGCAAAGACTATAAATTATTCTCCAGAAACTTACAGAAATATCATTGCTGAAGACAACATCTATACAACTCATTTAATGTGGAGAAATAAAACTAGTGCCTAAATAAAACCTTCACACCTGTTGTCTAGTCTCTTTGGTACAAGATTGCACTAAACAGTCTAAAAAAGTTGAGAAACAGAAACAATTCATCCACAAACCTTTGATCTGAAATGCAGTTCTGCTGTCAAGATATTCTACAATGGAGGCCTGATGCATGTGGGAGTAACTAACAAATACCTTACTTGAGGTAAGACCCACTCTTTGGGGTGCAAACCATAGCCAACACTGCTTAAGGACCAAGAACTCGAGATTAGACAGCCCAGGAATTAAGGTAGAAACAAAGATTACTGTACAAAAAAGAAAGACAGAGAGAGAGAGAGAGAGAGAGAGAGAGAGAGAGAGAGAGAGAGAGAATAAGGGAGGGAGGGAAGGAGGGAGGGAGGGAGGGAGGGAGGGAGGGAGGGAGGGAGGGAGGGAGGGAGGGAGGAAGAATAGAAGAAAGTAAAGAAGGAAGGAAGGAAGAAAAAAGAAAAAAAGTAGTAATAAGATAATTCCTAAAGCCGGGTGGTGGTGGCGCATGCCTTTAATCCCAGCACTTGGGAGGCAGAGGCAGGCAGATCTCTGGTGAGTTCGAGGCCAGCCTGGTCTACAAGAGCTAGTTCCAGGACAGGAACCAAAAAGCTACGGAGAAACCCTGTCTCAAAAATCAAAAAAAAAAAAAAAAAAAAAAAAAAAAAAAAAAAAAAAAAAATTAAAAAATAATTCCTAATGATATTTTGGTATGCTCATAAATCAGTACCTTCCTCAGCCATCATAAGAAAAGCTTCCTCCTTCAGCAGGTGGGAAAAATTCCAAGGAATCCAGCCCAACATTATGCAAGAAGTGAGAGAGGCCTTTTAACAGACATCCTTAAGTGGGATGTTTCCATTAAATCCTTCTCATAAAGGTACAGGGAACTCCAAGGGAAAAGAGACAGAAAGAGTAAGAATTAAAGGGGGTGGAAGAAACCAAGAAAGTAGGGTGCTCTAAATCAGTATGATCTAAGCTCATATGAACTCACAAAGCATGGGGCAGCATGCATAGGGCCTGTACGAGTCTGCCACAAGTACTCTGAGTACATATTGTAGCTTGCAGTTTTCTGTTTTAATGAAATTACTGAAGGTGCAAAACAGTGGGTCTCTGATTTTTTACCTTTACTTGGGATCTTTAACTTCTGTTAGTTTGTCTTATTTTTATGTATTATTTTGTATTTTATTTTGTATTTTATTTATTTTGTATTTTATTATAGTAAAGTATTTTTATTAAAAATTAATAACGAGATATGTTGGCTCATGCCTTTAGTACCAAAATTCAGAGGACAGAAATGGGCAGATTTCTGAGTTGGAGGTCAGCCTAGTTTCTAAAGAGAGTTCCAGTACAGCTAGGCTGCAAAGAGAAACCTTGTGTAGAAGAACCATTATATATAATATATATATATATTAATATTACAACTCCATAGGAATCTTTTGTATCTATTTAGAAATTTAACATTTGAAAATTACTAATAACTGTCAGTAACCTGCTATATAAAAACATTTAGAAATATCATTTATATTAGGGTTAAAATTAAACCAAGACAGAAGTCTGTGGAGGCAAGTCTCAATGTAGTCTTCCAAGCATGCTACAGTTTCAGCATGCTCATCTTGAAAAGCACATGGAAAGGAACCCCAAATTACAATAAAGGAAGATAGGAAAGAGAGAAAAAGGGAAGAAAAGAAAAAAGTTTAACCTTTAGAATACCGTTTATTATGAAATCCATGGTTTTATATAAATTTAAAGTTAACACACTCTATTTTATGGACCTGCTAAGAGTCTTAATATCTACATTGTTGCATGATACTGAAATCTAATGAGATATTAACTTTATAGAAAATAATGCTTAAGTATAATTCTACTGATTCAATGGCTTGGAAGACTGCTCAGTTAGTGAACCAAAAAGCCACAATGATGAGGTCCCACATTTAGCCCCAGGGTTCATAGAAAGGCAGGCACGACTACACAATTGTAATCCAGAGTTTGGAGGGGAAACAGGTGCATCCTGGGTCTTGTTAGTCAATTAATCAAGCCTGACCTGTGAACTTCTGCTGCAGTGGGAAGAATGGTCTCCAAAAGGTGGAAAGTTTTGAATAGACTCCATCCATCCTTTCATCTCCATGTACATGCATATACATACGCTGATTTGTAAACACAAACATTACTTTGCATAGGTTCTAGAGGAACTAAATTGAGAAAAATGAACTGTCCCTAACATGGAAAAAGATAGCAATTCAAACGCAATGTTCATCAGTCAGCTAAAGAGCTGTGATGTGCATTTAAATACATATACGCACTACTTAGATGTAAATTTGGATGGTATAAATCGCTATAATATAGGTTATATCACAGTATATCTATGTATTACACATAAAATATATTAAATTCTAATGTAAATATTAAATAGTTAAAAATAAAAAACAATTTGAAACTTTATAAATTAAAATTTCCAAGTTAGAAATATAAATGCCATTGTCTTCTCTGTCCAAATATAATAAAATAAAATTAGAGGAATGAAAGAGAATAATAAAAGGCTAATAAATAAATAAAATAATAGTATGCAATGTGATGATTTAGGTACTTGTCTAGATATTTGTTGTTGTTTTAGTAATTGTTTTGTTTTGGTTTGGTTTTGATTTTTTGAGACAAGGTTTCTCTGAAGCATTGGAGCTTATCCTGGAACTAGCTCTTATAGACCAGGCTGGCCTCAAACTCAAGAGATCTGCCTGCCTCTGCTTCCTGAGTGCTGGGATTAAAGGTGTGAACCACCATGGCCCAGCCTTTAGTAATAGTTCTTAAATTTTTATGGAATATTTAACCTACATGATATTCTATGATATAAACATTACTTTAATATATTCTAGACAAGTTGGGCAGTGGTGGTGCATGTCTTTTATCCCAGCACTGAGGAGATATAGGCAGATAGATTTCTGTGAGTTCAAGGCTAGCATGGTCTACAGAGTGGGTTTCAGGAAAGCCAGAACTGAAACACGGAGAAACTATGTATTGAGAAAGCAAAAATGAAATTATAAACACAATTTCTGTTATAAAAAGTTATTTAAAATCTTAAAAGAAAATTTCTCAATCATTAATTGTTCATGGATATTAATTTCAGTGTGTTGAATTTATGTTCCAAAAGTGTACACATTTTATTTGGTAATTTAAATTTTAAATGCATGCAAATATATGTTAGATATTTAAAATATAATTCAATATAATGACTCAATTTTAATGTTTTATCTGATTCAGTATATAAAAAATTTTGGATACTATGAGTTTTCCAGAGACTTTGGGAAAAAGTAGGGATTAACTATAATTTTCCATATTGATAACCTTATACATTTAGGGGTTAAATATACAATATCTCATACAAAATTGACTATCCACCAAAGATCACTAATCATTGCTAATAATACCTGAATTAATTTATTTTCACATTTCTATGTTTTGATTACATGATATTTTTGCAAAAATATTGTGATCAAAGTCCAAAAATAGAACATACATTGTCTGTCCCTTCAGTTTGAAAGTTTTTTTTGTTTGTTTGTTTTTGGTTTTTCGAGACAGGGTTTCTCTGTGGTTTTGGAGCCTGTACTGGAACTAGCTCTTGTAGACCAGGCTGGTCTCGAACTCACAGAGATCCGCCTGCCTCTGCCTCCCAAGTGCTGAGATTAAAGGCGTGCGCCACCACCGCCCGGCCAGTTTGAAAGTTTTAAATATCATTAAGTTTTAAGGGAAGTGAAATGCTGGCAGATACACACACAAGTCATAGGGTTGTCCTCCCCAGATGGTGACCTCACTTTCTTCCTTTAAAACTTCCTCTTCCTATGAAGCTAGGCTCCATGAACAGCACCATGATGAATCTAGTTGATTAAGTCTGAAGGACTGGATTTATTTGACTTCTGTGCTATTCATCATCCTCTGTCACTTTGTTTCAACACTTTTCCCTTCTGCTCTCCAACATCTTAATTTTTTTATTATCCACTTTATCATTTCTCTCAGCACAAAAGTGCCGTTCTACTGACTGGACTTTCATTTACAAGGCATTGTTCTACCTCATTTCTCCAAGTGGCAACTAATTCTTTTGAAATATTTGTCTACATTCCTTTGAAAGAGTTTTCTTTTCTTTCTTTCTTTCTCTCTCATTCTAGGACCATTTGAACCTAGCGTTATTCTCTTCATTGTTTTTATTTCTTTTTTCGTCTTTTAATTTCAAATATTTTATTGTCTTTTGTTATGTTTAATACCTTTTTCTTAATGTAAAAAAAAAGAAGAAACTGAAGGACAGAAAAAAAAAACTCATCCAATTTAAAATATACGATGTAAAACTAAACATAGAGTTCTTAAAAGAGGAAACTCAAATGTCTGAGAAACAATTAAAGAAAGAAATGTTCAACATCCTTAGCCTTCAGGGAAGTGAAAATCAAAATTACTCTAAGATTTCATGTTATACCAGTCAGAATGGCCAAAATCAATAATAATAATAAAATTGACAGCTCATATTGGTGAGGATGTGGAGTCGTTGAAAGACATACATTGTAAATGGGAGCACAAATCTTTAAAGTCACTTCATAGTGCTTTATTGGGAAGCTGGGAATAGGTCAACCTCAAGATCCAGCTGTACTGCTTGCTCCTGGGAATACACCCAAAGGAGTCTACATCCTAATACAAAGACACGTTCTCATACCTGTTTTTTTTATATTTATTTATTTATTTATTTATTATGTATACAATATTCTGTCTGTGTGTAGGCCTGCAGGCCAGAAGAGGGCACCAGACCTCATTATAGATGGTTGTGAGCCACCATGTGGTTGCTGGGAATTGAACTCAGGACCTTTGGAAGAGCAGGCAATGCTCTTACCCTCTGAGCCATCTCTCCAGCCCCTCATACCTGTTTTTTGATGCACTAATCATAACAATCAGAAGTTGAAAACAACATAGATGTGTGAATGTGTAGTTGTGTGCAGTTGTGTGTGTGATATATGTTAATTTGTGTATGAGTGCATGTATATGCATTTATGTAATTGCACTTCTGTAGAGCCCAGAAGTTGATATAGGGTATCGTGGTTTAACATCCTCCACCTTGTTCATTTAACCAGGGACTTGACTGAAATATTATAAACTCCAAGAATAACTACTGCCTTCTACCTGCACATAACTGGTTATTTTAGATGTCGTGTGGCCATGCCAGAATTTTTATATGTGTCTTAGAAACTAAACTGAAGATCTGAAACAAGCCCTTTTAAACCACTGAACCTCTATTCCAGCCCCATAATCTGTTACGTTATTTTTAATTTGTTCCTTAAGAGAAAGTAACTTTATGTGTTTTTGTAGTTTTCATATGCACTCCAACCCCTAAAGCATTATCCTCCATATGGCAGATGGTCAAAATTCTGGGAAATAGAAAATTGTCAACCAATATTGAATGAGATTACATAATAACATTATCAATATTAACTATATTATGAAGATAGTAGTATTGGAACACAGATTTTAAGCTTTTGTTCTAGAAAACTGGATAGAATGTGTAAACAGTATAATTATACAGCTGCACATACATCTTTAAATGACAAGATGTTAAAGCAAATCCAGGAAACAGAAGGATTGTAATTATAGACTAATATAGGAAGCAGACAGTTTCCTCATGTCCCTGTCTCCCTGTTGTTCTGACTTTTTCTGATTGTCCAACACTTAGTCAAATTAGGCTGAAACTCAATGTGTAGTTTTACAGTGGTCTCTGATGTGTCACTTCTTCAGAGAAGATGGAACCTAAGGCCAAATCATTTCTTGATCCTCTGAATCAGATATCAAAAAGTCCTTTGAGAACAGGTATCTGAGGAGCTTCCTTTACATTTTCACACTGTCAATGAACCGCTGTAGCTTTACTCATCTTTTTAATAATAATCTGATATAAAATTCTCTTCCATATCATAGGCCATATAATCACTTATACTTGACCATAGCCAACTGGAAGATCGTCTCATAGATTTATATATTTAGTCCCATAGTGTTAAGGTTTGAAAAAAAAAGAGACTTCAAGATTCTCATGTGTTAGATACCTAGTTACTAACTAGAGGTGTTGCACTGGAGAGTTTCTGATAACCCTAAGGTGTGATGCCTAACAGGCAGGCATATGTCACTGAAGACATACCTTCAGAGGTTATACCTGCCCCAGGTCTATTCTTTCTGTTTTGTGTCCACCGTGAAAGCAGTGGCTGCATGTACACAACCTTAATATTTTGCCTCACAGGAGTATAGAAGGAAATGGAGTCAAGTGTTATGGACTCTTTAAGTTTAATGTCAGAAACTGTTTCCTCACATTTCACCATCCAGACAATATTTGTGTTCTATGTCTCTCTAGTTACTAGTCAAGCTGGAAATTCTTACATTCTGTGTCCATACAGAATGTAAGAATTGTTGCATTACCAAGGCTTCTACCAATATTTCAAGTGAAATCAAACATTGTCAGACAGGCAATGTTTTACAGAGTTGGGGTTCCTTTGGGACAGTCCCTCATAAGTTGGTACATAAAACTGTTAGGCTGAACATAAAACTTCAGTGGAGAAACAAGGATGTTGTTGACGCCATGAACACAGTACAGTTACCTAGACAATCAGAGGAATTGAACAGAACTAGGCAGAGGCAGGTGATGTGAGTGAAAAATTAAATGGTCATAGGGACAATAAAAATCAGCATCTTGCGACCTCACATCAACAAATAACATAGAGCCAGGAGATTTACTGTTTGTCTGGCTGATTTTGGTCCTTCTTTGATCTGATTCTAATTCATTATTAATCTATACTTCTCTTTGGAATGGTAAAATTTATTCTGCTTCAATGTGTCTTAGAACAATATTTTGGAAATATACAACTTGCTTTTGATTTTGCAATAGTCTCAGATTTAATGTTTGGCTTGCATTTCTAAAGAGGCATGGTACTCAAATTTATAATCTTGGTAAAACTTAAAATTTTTGGAGTGTTGGAGATAGATGGATTAAATGCAATATAATATTAAATTATACCTTTATAGAATAGAGGCATAATGTTGTATATTAGATATTTAATGCCCTCTGTGTGTTCACATGTAGAAAACTTACTTCCTGTTGGAGGAGGTGATAGAACCTTCAGGACTAACAACCCATCTGGAGAGAGTGGGTCACTTGAGTCATGCTGTGAAGTCAGTGCATAATCCTCAGCCTCCATACCTTCTCTACATCTTGTTGCATGTACTAAGTAGTCTCTGTGCGTTCCTCCATTGCAGTGATCTTCTGTCTCCCCCCAGATGCAGAAGCAAATGAACCAAAGACTGTAGGGAAAACTCTTGAGTTTGTTGAGATAAGTAAATCTTTCCTGATTTTAAATTGTTTCTGTCATGCATTCTGCCACAAAGACAGGAAAGTTAACTTACAAAGACAACTGCCTGCAAAGAGCTAAGTGAATGATAGTCTGTTCTAACATATGCTGCTATCAAGCATACTCTGTGCCTATTTCTTACTCTAATCAGCCAACACACAACAGATAACCTGGTCCTTCTAATGCACCCTGGGTAGGTTCTTTATTGACTTCTGTCTTAGTCTGTTCTCTGTCTTGACAGAAGACTGCTAAACTTTTGTAGCTTTCTTAGAATAAAGTATCAGACATACATATACTACTTTAAATAGTTTTAATTAGTAAAGTTTTCCTTGATAGATAAATACTGTTCTTATCTGCCACACAAAATCCACCTACTTATTTGGAGAACAGATTAATTTTTAAATTGCTAAGATCACTATTCTATACTATCTCTATTACACCATTTTGGTTTATGGTATATTTTAACTTAACCCTTTTATTAATTAATTTTCTTTCCATTTCAACATAATGTTTCATTAAATTCAAACAACAGGAGAAATATCCTTAAGATAGAAAAATGGTATTTTAATTCATAGTTTGAGAAGACAATCCATTATAGCATAAAAGGCATTGCTTAAGCTTCAGTGACTAACAAGGAAGAAAAGAAAAACCTGGAAGGAAATTAAAAACAATTTACTGCCCTCGAACACTTCTCATGACCTAGTTTCTCAGTGTAGGCCACACATTCCGAAGTTCTACAGACTTCTAGAACTGCAGCATCAGCTTTGGACTAAGTATTCAAACACATGAGTATGCAAGAGATACATTCCGTCCGAAAATAGCACCTTCATATAATTTTTACCTGTCTAAAATTAAATGCAGTAGACATTTTTCAGGCAGTTTACCCTAAATTTGTTTAGGATTCTAAGTATTTTGGCCATCAAGAAGACTCAGTAAGTAAGGACTCTAGCCACCTAGACTAATTAGCTGAGTTTACTCCCAGAAGCAACATAGTGAAATGTACAAACCACCTTCTGCTAGTTGTCCTCTGACCTCTAATGCCCATGAGAGCATACATCTACATCTCTAATAATATACATAAAGCTACCTGATGTGCTGTTACTAATATAAAATTTGTTCCCACTTTTCCATTCGTGTTTGCATTGTGGTAGAAACACATAATTCGATATATTCAATATTTTCTAAATTTATTCTGATTACAAATGTATAATCAAAATTTTAACACATATTTGCATAGAAGGAGGCAATGTAACAAAAACATTTATTATTTTAGAACTTTTAACATCCAAATTTTGAAAAAAGTAAACAATATTGACCATACCTTCAGACATCAGTTACTTTAACCCACTGACATCATCAGTATTTATATTCTGCCAGCAAGGCACAGCAAATTGGTTTTTGTATCATGGAATCTGAGTACTATTATACAAAACTGAACATTATAGAGAATTACTTTACCTTTCAAAGGTTTGTTTTTGTTCTACTATATGACATTAGAAACCAATAACAAAAATACTCTAACAAACTAAAAAATTGTGTGAACTAATTCACATTGTGAACTTTCCTAGTGCCTGGAACTACATAATAAGTACAGCCAGTCTTAACTGCTATTATAGGCCACAGGCTCTAATTTTGAGAATAAACTTTTCAGAAGGTTTAAAAATGAAGATAAATTCATGTCAATATTCCCTGATGCTGAAGTATTTGAATGCAAATATAGATTATATGTCTCTTATGATGTTAAATTTGGAAGTGATATTGAGGTATAGAAAAAATTTAAGTACATTTCTTATGCAAAAGTAAAAAGTAGCTACGGGTTTCAAAACAAGTGTGTAAACATGGACTGCCTATTAGTTCTTCAGCCACTCGAATAGGAATAATCACACAGAAATTGTATTAATTACAATACTACTTGGTCAATGACTCAGGCATATATCTAGCTAGCTCTTATATCTTAAATTAACCCATTTCTATTAATCTGTGTATCACCACAAAGCTGTGGTTTGCCAATCAGTTTCTAGTGTCTGTACCCTTCTGTTGGCAGTTTCATGGTGTCTCCTTGACTCCACCTACTTTCTATATATCTCTGTTTGGATTTCCTGTCTGGCTTCACTTTGCTAAGCCTTTGGCAGAAACAGCTTTATTCATCAACCAATAAAAGCAACACATATATAGTAGGACATCACACATCACAAGTGAAATTAAGCAAAAGGAAAATAATGGTTATAAAATTAATGTCTTTTTGGAGACTGATAAATAAAATATAGTAAGTCTGAAGAGTCTGTGGCTATTTATGATAAATGATGAAATGATTTTCTCTTCTCCAGATTTACATGTATGAGAATATCTTAAGTATTGTGCCTTTCTAAGGTATTGTTTGGTGTATCCTTAGACCTCTTTTATGTATTTCATCCCATCACTGTGTGGAATAGACTATAATAATCTTCAATGGTAAAATGAATGCTCTAATAATTCCTGCAGCTATCCAAGGAAGAGAATTGTAGAGATGTTCCTTATATATTTCAAAAATAGAAATGGTGTATTAGGAATATTCCTATGGGCATGGCTTCCATGTTAAAGACTAAAGGACATAGAGCATATGTTGTCAAACTAATTATAAAAACTTATATTGTTTTTAAAAGTGAAGTTCTGAAAAAGCACAGATGAGCTTGTTGATTTGCATATTTCCTATGGTAACCTTTATGTTACATAGTATATATTTATACCTCTATAAAATGCTATAACTCACATTCTTGGGAACTTACCATCTAGATCTATCTTAAAAGAGATTTGCAGTGTGTGGTTTTAAAGGTCTATAAGTACATAAATGAGGGATGTAATCCATGATGATATTTGATGATATGGGACTCACACTGGGACACTGTAAGAAATAGATATTAAATGAATCTATTGAGTTTGTAAGTTCATAAATTCACATTAGGGTCTAAGGACATGGATCTATGATTCAGAGGACTTACTGCACAGACATGAAAAATATAGTTTGGATTCCCAGAAGCCATGTAAAATTTAGTTATTGTGGCAACTAATCATTCCTATAGAGGTACACTTTGGGTGAGGGAGGTAAAGCAGGAGGATAATTCCTACAATATTTTCTCTCATTTTTCTGCAGTGTCCCCAATCTCCTCGGGAAGGTACCTGTTGGAGATCACCAATTAAAACTCTTTTTGAAAAAGGGACATAAATGGGTGAGAAAAGGCAAGTTTCCAAGGACAGGCTTGTGTTTGTATTTTCATAATAACAGGACTAGGTAAAAATCAATACATGTAATAGATTCTTCCAATAGACTAAACTCTTCAAAGAAGATAGGGCCCTGCCTTTAAGATGAGCTCTAGAGATAATAATAATAATTGTGTAGCACATTACACTGCAGGTTAAAATTGGAAAATTGAGGGTTTTATACTATGTTCTCTGAAGAACCAGTGAAATGGGTAATCATAAGGAAGATTTTTGAGAATACAGCTTAAATTCTGATACCACTCTGGCGAAAATAAACAAATGAATAACAGCTTGTATTGATTTCGGAGGCAGCTTTAGCTGAAGTGGTCATTTGCAGTGCTCTGGGACGTCATGTGAAAGATGCAACATACACATATTCTACAAGTGCTATAATTTGTGTCAAGAACACAGATCTCTGACTCAGATTTAAATCTTTTTCTTCCTCAGCTTGCTGAACTGAGAGGTGATGAGACATCTAAAGGCGTGAAGGGAGTAAGAATGGGCATGACCTGTCCTGTCTCTAGAGCCAGCCCGTATGCTCTGCTTCTGACTCCATGGGGTAAACCACACCCTGGCCCTCCTGATTCTGCCACAATGCTTAATGCATAACAAAACCCAAGATGTGTAAACAAAAATAATGCTAGTTTAATAAAATAAAAAGTGCAAAACTAGAGAAACGAGTTCAAAGTTTGTTTCCTTGATATAAAAAAAATGTCCATTAAACATGAAATTTCAATGAACCAGCCACAAATGTTAATAATGAATGTCTCTATTGAAGTAGGCCCATTCTGTTCTTCGACCGGGTGGGTTCCAGTAACTGAACCTAAGTCGTCAGGCTTGGTCACAATTGTGTTTATATGCAGAGGCAGGTTTCCATCCCCAAACATTTTGTTTTCACATCAGAACATAAATCACTTTAGTACCAATGCACCAAGTTCTTATACCTTTCTTACTGTATTTTTGTCCTTTATGATCTCTGCCTCCTGGGCATATGCCTCAACAAATAACTTAGGAGGAAGCTCTCTTTCAAAAACATGTAAACAATTTATACATTTAAGGTGCATAACATATTGTTAATTTTTTTATATTTTTTACATGTAAATAACTTTCAAAATATTTGTTAAAAGTCCTTTTTGAAATAATAATAAAGTTTTGTCTTTTTTCTGTTTTCTCTCTACTTATAGCTCTCTATTACTTAAATCAATAGTTATCTTGATAGGTAACATTCACTATGTATTTTCCTTGCTCCAGTAATTATTTGAAAACAGAATGAAATAAGTAAAAGTTTTACAAAGTGCATGTTCCTACATTTGTTTTACTCACAAAAACAGATTTTTATAAACCCTTCTAAAACATGTCAGATTTATAGTTTTAAACTGAGAAATGTGTTTTTATGTGTTGGTATAAGTGGGAGTTTGAAAGAAATTGACATCAAAAGAAGTCATATTAGGAGAAGTGATCTTGTCAAAGTAGGTGTGGCTTTGTTAGAAATAGGTGTGTCATTGTGGGGCAGGCTTTGAGATCTTTAGTGCTCAAGCTTCACTCAGCATGACCCTCAGTCTACTTCCTTTTGCCTGCCTATCAATACGTAGCAGTCCCTTCTTCAGTATCATGCCTGCAGGCCCCCATGCTTGTCCCCCTTATGATAATGAACTAAATCTCTAAAAAAAAATAAGCTACCACTCCAGCTAAATATTTTCCCTTATAAGAGTTGCCATAGTCATGGTGTCTCTTCGCAGCAGTAGGAACCCTAAGACAGTACATAAAATTAATTTCATGAGCTTGGCTGGTGAGTATTTATTTTGTTTTCAAGATTTTGTCACTATATATGCTTCTATAAGAAATTTGGGGGACTGAAGGAATGGCTGAGTGGTTTAAAATACTTTCTACTCTTGCAGCAGACTCAGGTTTAATTTCCAGCCCCTACAGGGCAGCAAATAACTATCTGTAACTCCAGTTCTAGGAGATGACATGCCTTCTTCTGACCTCTGCCTGCACCAGGCACACACATTGTATGCATGCATATATGGGGGTGAAACAATCATAGCCATAAAATAAGACAAAAACAATAATTTGTGGGTTAAAAGGAATTGTCTGTACTCTGAATGTGCCAAAATATCTGCCATGGATAATTTCAAATTCTTTTCTTGTCAACTTGTACATTAGAAAGTTCTCTTCAACAGAATTGTACATCTTTTGATTTTGTTAAAATCCATTAAAATTGAAAAAATAGTGAATATTTATTTGAATCATTATAATATAAGATGATTATTTTATAATCTTTGCTATCATATCGTGTAAATAATGTTTGATTATGAACCAAACTGCTCATGTTTGGTAATTTTGGTATTAAATTGAGACTAACCAATTCCAAAATCATACATTTTAAATTTTCTCTAGCTATCTACATCAAATCTAAATGTTGACCTCTCTATCAATCATCCCAAATCAAAGTAAACCTTCACTAGTGAAAAGAGATTTTTCAGCAGACTCAGTTCAGTAATAATTATTCCAACACTAAAATTGTTTCATTCAGTGAAACTTACTCTAATTAAATAAAGCTACTTTGGCTCTCACTTCAATAGGCATTCATTTTTTGAAAATGTAATGACCCTTTTACACAGATACATGATATTAGGTCACCTGCCAGCAGTCTTTTCTCAAGTTACCTAATTAGCATTCCTTTTAACTAGATATTGAATATTTCCAAGACTTGCACCATTAATTTTTCTCCCTCATGCATATATTGCATATTTTTCTGCACACTTTTTGGCTCGCAGCCTTTGTAGAAAAGTTCAATTCTAGTCAAACACTACATGAGCTAGTTTGGGGATTTAAATTTTATCATTTTCATACTCAAAATGTTAAGTATTATAATAAATAGGCTAATCACTTAATGAGCTGTACTTTAATCCATGTATTATTACTTTATTTGAAGAAATAAACTGAAAAATTCTCAAGATGCAAACCAAAGTATTGGGTCTACAAATTTCATTTTGGCCCTAAAGGTCCTCTTCAAGTCCCAGATAAAGAAGGAGAGATTGGAGCACCAGCTTCAACAGGAAGTGGAGATCCAGGCGCGCCTACAACACCCGAATATCCTACGCCTGTACAACGACTTCCATGATGCTCGCCGGGTGTACTTAATTCTGGAATATGCTCCACGGGGTGAACTCTATAAGGAGCTTCAGAGAAACTGTGTGTTAGATGAGCAGTATACAGCCACGATAATAGAGGAATTGGCAGATACACTGACATGCTGTCATGAGAAGAAGGTGATTCATTGGGACATTAAGCCAGAGAATCTTCTGCTGGGGTTCAAGGGTGAGGTGAAGATCACAGACTTTGGTTGGTTTGTGCATACCCCGCTCTCAGGAGAAAGACAATGTGCGGGACTCTGGACTACTTGCCCCCGGAAATGACTGAAGGAAGAACATATGATGAGAAGGTGGATCTGTGGTGTATTGGGGTGCTCTGCTATGAGCTGCTGGTGGGAAATCCTCCCTTCGAGAGCAGCATTCAAAATGAGACATACAAGCACATCCTCAAGGTAGATTTGAGGTTTCCTCAGTCAGTACCTGTGGGGGCACAGGACTTGATCTCCAAGCTTCTTAGGTACCATCCCTCAGAACGACTGAACCTGGACCAGATCCTGAAGCACCGCTGGGTCTGGGACCAGTCTCGTAGGATGCTGCCTCCCTGTAATCAGATGGCTTCCTGAGCTCTGCATGCCTCGATTAGTTTGTGTTTTTAATCCAGGCTCTCTTACTTCATCTGTTTTGCTTGTTTTCCCTTGTAAGATGTGAATTGAAAGTGATTAATATAAAAAAAAATTTGAAAGAAGACACATGAAAAGGTGGGTGTGACTTTCTCCCTCCTTTGGTGAGACTCTCTCCTTCCTTTGACATGACTCTCTTCTTCCTTTCTCTTGATTCTTCTGCTCCCAGAGATTGCTCATCAGTGACCTCCTCTACTGATAATGTATTTATCACTCAATGTTGTGTTCAATGGCACTTCACTTAATGTTAGGGACTGCAGACTCTCATACCCTGAACTGTCTATGACCTCTTGTCTACCAGAGTAAACAACTTGTTTTCCTATGCTTGCAGCTGCCCTGAGCCTGAAATCTTGATGCGTTCCTGATAACAAGAAAGTGGTTTCTGGTGGAGTTGTAGAAAATTTTGAGAGCTAAGGCGTGCCACTAATCAAGAAGAGCACTATGTAAGCTGCCCTGGAGCACAATAAAATTGGCATTCTTGCTTCAAGAGTGACCCATATCTCTTAGTGGTCCTTATTTCCCAGACCCTTGCCTGATCGCAGGTCCAGGCGGTACAGGCGCCACAACTTAAAGCATTAAAAATTTGGTACCTTAATACTGTCTTCATTTTCACTCGTTTGGTCCCAAAATAAGATATTTAAATGAAAACTGCTACCTACAGAATCTGTAGACACGATGATCAGTATGTCCACTACTCCTCTACTAGTCATTTAGATCGTCAACGTTGTGTCTAACAAAACTGTTCCCTTTCCATCAATGACACCTTATAAAGAAAACTATTCCCCAACATTTAAATAATCCTTTCCCTTTTTCTATCACTAGTATTACTTTACTCCCTTTCATATTTTTATATTCTTACTATCACTAACTTTTCACTTAAAACACATTTAATCAGTTATTGAGACTATTAAAATAATCTATTTTTTCTTTTTGAGATTAATTTTACAATATGATAATCCATGTGTCTTTTATATTTCACATCGCATAATAAAGACAAAATGTAAAATTATTCCCTACTAAGATCTTTTTTGTAGTACTGCTTCCATCAGAGAAATGTACCCTGGGTATAAGGTCACAAGGAAGTTAAAAACTTAAAGTAATTATTTTTTGTTACATATTTCTCTATTAATCAATTCATTTTTACAGGACAATCTCTAAAATCATGTGGAAGAAAGCTTCTCTAGCTTGTAGTTGGAGTCCACTTGTTTGTTTCTGGCTGCCCAGACCACGAAATAATCACACAGAAACTATATTATATTCAATACTGTTTGGCCAAAAGGTTAAGCATATTTCTGGCTTACTCTTATATATTAAATTTACCCTTTTCTATTAATCTGTGTATTGCCACATGGTTGTGGCTTACCAGGTAAAGTTCTGTCCCTAGCACCTGTCTCTCAAAGGTGGCTAAATAGCTTCTCACTAACTCTCCTTTCTTTCTCCCAGAATTCAGTTTAGTTTTCCTGCCCAGGTTTACTCTTTTAAGCCACTGGCAGAAGGCAGCTTATTTATTCATTAATCAATAAAAGCAACACATATACAGAAAGTCTTCCCACACTACTAGCTCGTGATTATTTTTAAGCTTGGAGGTTTGTTTATTTTCTTCTAAATTTCTAAATGTTCCCACAGTATCTAATAAAAATACATGCTCCAAAATGTTCATGAGTTTAAAATATTATTAAGACTACCACTGGCTTACTATCCTACATATCAAAGTAACAACAGATATACTCTTAAGGCAAACAGACATATCATAAATTATTACACAGAATTCAGGTAAAACAGAAAAACAAATTACTTAAAGAATAGAATGCAAGAAAAATGAAGCAGAATTTATAGGGGAGACAATACTTCCAAGAACATTTTAAAGTTATGTGAGTGATCACATGATTCAGTATTTTATTAATATTATTTTTGGCTAAAATTGGAGTCACAAGTAATAGGAAAATCATTGAAACAAAATCTTTATCCTTCTTTTCATGAGCAATTAGAGGGATACAGAAAATTGCCGGTGAGAATTCTTAGAAATTCCTTCTGTCCCATTTGCTCTTTCCTTCCTAATTCTTAGGTATACAAATATATACATATTCACAATATGTGTATATATGTGTACATTAGATATACAGGTAGAAGTAAACATATATTTTTTCTGTATTTTTAATATTTTTTAAAGAAATTTGCATCTTTTAGATTGCTTTTCTAATTGTAAAAGTACTCATGACTTAATGAGACCAAATGCTATACTAAAATTATTGCTGTTTCTTTCTCTTGATACAAATGTCATTTGTATTTTGTACCAGTATTTGAACTTTTATAATACTATTTTTTATGATTTTTTACTTAACAAGTAAGATTCAACAACCTAACTTCCTATTTTAATTTTTAAATAATGTTTAAATTTTTAGTTCATAATTGGTCACTTCATAACTTATAAATACAAAATTATGAGAATATCAGTTATTGCCAGTTAATTTCATGTTACATACTTACCATCATATTAAATACTTTAGTTAACAGGAACTTTCAACTGGCGATGGATCGAGAGAGAGACAGAGACCCAAATTGGAGCAATGGTCTGAGCTCTTAAGGTCCAAATGAGGAGCAGAAGGAGGGAGAACATGACCAAGGAAATCAGGACCACGAGGCGTGCACCCACCCACTGTGACAGTGGAACTGATCTATTGGGAGCTCTTCAAGGCCAGCTGGACTGGGACTGAATAAGCATGGGTTGAAACTGGACTCTCTGAACATGGCGGACAATGAAGGCTGATGAGAAGCCAAGGACAATGGCACTAGGTTTCAACCCTAATACATGAACTGGCTTTGTGGGAGCTTAGCCTGTTTTGATGCTCACCTTCCTGGGCCTGGATGGAAGTGGGAGGACCTTGGTCTTCCTGTAGGGCAGGGAATTTGGACTGCTCTTCAGTATCGAGAGGGAGGGGGAATGGACTGGGGGGAGGAGAAGAGGAGTGGGGATGGGGGAGGGGAGTGGGGGGAGGGGGCAATGTGTGGGAGGAGGGGAGGGAAATGGGAAACGGGGAGCAGTTGGAAATTTTAATTAAAAAAGAATAAAAAAAATGGTCAAAAAAAACATTTAAATGACTATACAAACTTTTGTAGAATCCAAAAGACTATTTAATTTTCTTCAAAGAATAATTTATTCAACCATCCAAAAACTATATTCAGGTTGGTATATATCAAGTTGAATGTTAGTATTTAGGCATCTATGTGGATTTAATCTCGAGTAGATGTGGCATTATCCTTTGCTCTTCCACAATTCACCTGAGTAGGAATGCTGACTCATTTCCCACCTTCTCAGTCTTTATAATTATCTCCTCAGAAGTCTGGGTTCTGAAATGTTTCTTTTTTCTTTTTTACCCATCACCATTTTACAATCTGTGGGTTTCTGTTCTTGTACTTTAAGCATTTGAAACATGTATCTCAGAAAAAAAGTGCTGTCAAATGTCGTGTCCGTTTCTCCTGGGGAATTTATCCCTTCATGCTTTACTGCATTGTCTGCCTTGGAAAACAATTTTCTCCTCTCTCCCACTTTAAATCTCAAAAGTCCTTGATAGACCCAGACACTGTCTACTTTTATATTAGAACTTTCAGACTTTTCCCCAAGCAACATTCTCAGCAAAGCCACAAGAGAGAGAACGTTAAAGAAGTGCCTTACTGATTCTACGTGAACACCATGCTTTGCTTTGTGATTCCTCTGAAGGGAGATTTAAAGGAGTTACTGATATGATTTATCAAGATGACAGTTTTTTTTTCTCTAATTTTATTGGTTTTGCATTGTTATTTGTTTAGTCTAACTCAGTCTTGCTTTACAAATCCAAGAATGAGACCCTACAGTACTGAGATTACATAACTTTGTTGTCCCATCTGGCTACTGAGAGTTTGGCTATGATGGAAAATAAGCTAGTACATCTGAAAACCTTGATACTAATTTTTATATAAAAGAATGTTTAAATAAGTATATTTAATTTTATGAAGAATTATTTGCTGTTATAATTTCTTATTTATCAAAATGTTAGATATTTTCAACACATTTTATTATGTAAATCATGTCATACGAACCCAGAATAATTATCCTCTAATCTTCCCTACTGTTTAATTATCTTATTGACAACCTGTACCTGACATTTTGATTATACAGAATTATGTGATGTTTCTATTTACTGAATACATTAGTGCAGTAAAATGGAATATTTGAAAGAAATCTTTTATTCTTTCATCATGTCAAAATTTAATCATTTATTTTGAAATGAATAAACTAAAAAATTCAAGTAATTTAACACCTTTATGTGAAATGTAGGATTCTCTAAGACTTCACAATATTGACATCATACTTTTGCTCTTTGTAAACGATATATTTATTTCCAGAGAGGTATAGACTGCCAGAACTCGTTATAAATTTAACACACAACATACACACACAAGTGTATGTGTATATATGTATACATTATATTCAAGTGTTACATACCATTTCTAAGTTTAAATTAATTAATTTTAAGTTCCCTATGCAATTTTCTTCACATGGTAATGGAGGCTTAACAAATTTTATCTAAACATGTATTTTATTGGTAATTCAAAGTGAATTTATGTTTTTAAAAATGATTTTTAATGTCACTATTTAGCTTGGAAAATATGAAATTCAAATAATTTTTAAAAAATACATCAACATAATTTTATGTAGTATTTTGACTTCATACAGCTTTGTTATTTGATTTATAAATATAAGCTTTAATATAAAAGTATATTTTGTCAAGTTACTTTTTATGCATTGAAAGTTTTATACAAATTTACATTATGATTCTATACACCCCTATTATGTGTGATTCTCCTCTATGTTGTGAATATCATTGGTTAATAAAAGAAATGCTTTGGGCCTATAGAAAGCTATAGAATAACAGAGCTATGTGGGAAAAACTAAACTGAATTCTGAGAGAAGGAAGAGCAGAGTCAGAGGGAAGCCATGTAGTCCTTTTGGATACAGACGCTGGAACTTTAGCCAGTAAGCCACAGCCACGTGGCAATACACAGATTGATAGAAATATGTTAAATTAATATGTAAGAGTTAGCCAATAAGAAGCTAGAGCTAATGGGCCAAGCAGTGATTTAATTAGTACAGTTTCTGTGTAATTATTTCGGGGCTAAGCAGCTGGGAACAAACAAGTGGCCTGCTGCTACAGCCTTACAACTTCACTCCAAAATAATTTGGTCCTCCCAATATATTTCCTTCTTAACAAACCTCCGCCTTTATTTTGTTTTTACTTTTAAATCTTCTGTATCCAATTAGTTCTCTCCTTAGGCTTGTATGTAATAAGGAGTTTTAACTGAGAAGCAGAAAATTTAGCAGTGATTACACATAACACAATGAAAGGTCGTTTCTTCCCCAGCTGCCATAAACCACCAGTAGATCCTCAGCAGTGATAGGGTGTCAGGATCTGTTCCCAGGACAAGATAATTTTGTTCTTGAAAACAGATTATTTTCTTATACACTATATCCTGATTATAGTTTCCCCTTCTTCTACTCCCAGTCCCTCCACTTCACTTCTTTTCCAGATTCACTCCATTTCTGTCTCTCATTAGAAAAGAACAGGCTTCAAAGAGACAACCAAACATGACAGAATTAGATAGAATAAGATGAAGTGAAAAGTACCATATCAAAGTTGGTCAAGGCAAGTCAATAGTAGGAAAAGAGTTCATAGAGCAGGCAAAACGTCAGATACCCATTCATTCTTACTGTTAAGACTCCCATAACTAAACTAATCACTATAATATTTATGCAGAGGACCTGGTAGAGACCCATGTAGGCTTTGTGCTTGATGCTTCAGTCTCTGAGTCCACGTGTGCCTTGCTTAATTGATTTCGAGGGCCTTGTTCACGAGGTGTTCTCAATCCCTTTTGATTCTTACAGTCTTTCCACCTTCTCTTCTGTAGGATTCCTTGAGCTCCGACGTGAGGGCTTTGATAGAGATCACCAATTTAGACTCTTTCTAGATAATGTAACTCACTTCATACTTAAAGGTAACTTAAAGGTAAGCACAACTTATGTGAGATTATTGGGAAGTACCCATGCTATGCCCCTGAGGTAAATAGTTTTAAGAATTTGTCTACTTTACTTTTAATTAAAAGTACTTTAATTATGTTTAATTTATTAACTATAATAAAATTCTCACAGAATTACTGTTATTTTAATTAAAAGTAAAACTAATTCTGTGAGAATTTTATATATTGCATTTTGATCCTCTCCTGTGTCTCCTTTCAGAAACTCCCCCTCGTTTCCTACCTATATAATTTTGTGTAATCCTTTGTGTTAAAACCAGAATTCTATTGTTGATGTTGGCTATATATACTCCTAAGTATGTGACCAACGTCAGGCCTACTAAGAACAAAACTTTAGATAAAATAATTTTCTCTTCCAGTTACTGATTACCAGTAGTCCTTCAACAGGGTAAGATTTCATGCTGATTGTCAGTCCATTTTAAGATTTTGTCTTTCCTTTTTGTTTTCTGTTTTGTCATTATCAATATATTTTATTCTAAATAAAAATGTATAAATAAAATAGCTACATAGAAATTAATACGTAAACAGTCTTAATTATATACACATAATTACAGTGATATTTTGTTTATGATCTAACAAATTAATCTTGTAAGAAGATCAGAGTGCAAAGCTAGCCATTTTCCTTTTACAATTTTTCCACATCATTCTCTGTAATTTGGAGAGTAGTAAAATCTGTATCTCCCATTTAGGAGTAAGTCCTTCTTTTGTGTATTTTGTGCCTATTATTGATCTCTGTGATAATTTACATTTGCTGCAAAAAGAGACTTCTCCCATGAAATTGGAGAAATGTATAAATCTGAGGGTGCAAGGAAAGGTTGTAAAAGATTCAGTTTAACACCATTTAGTTTAACAGAGTAATAGCAGTAAGTTCTTCCATAAAGCTTATGACGCATCTGGACACAGTTTAGTGGTTCTAATAACAGTGCCATTAATGGTTCCCTATTGTGGAATGGACCTTAAGTTCAGCCTGAAAGCAATGCGTTACTCCCATGACATTCATGTAACTATTGCACTCAAGGGCACAGCTTGCCAGACAGGTCCTTATTGCCATTCATAGAAAGGGCACAGCTGAATAAGACTCGTTTTAACTTTTATCTTTCAACAGCATGGGTAACACTTTCCATCACTATGAAAGCTGGCCATAAGGATGAGAATTTTGGTCAATACCTGATTGATTTTTCTATGTTCTATGACTTCTGCCATGTTTTCAACAATAGGGTCTTACCATCAAGTTGTAGAGAGTAACACAAAGAGCTAGTAATAGTATGTTAGATTTGGGGCCTTTGAAAACTCTTTGGTTAAAAAGTCCAATTGAGGTAATCCATTCCTGAAATTGGGCATTGTTATTTGTTAGTCTGTAGTGTTTAGAAAGGACATTATTGCCCCATTATAGCATAACTCTATTAATACACTTTATGTATGTATATGTTTATATTTTAGGGGTTTTTTGAGGTGTTAACATCTTGTATTCGTTTCAGAAGGTCTTTATTGTAATTATCCTTGTACAATTTCCTAATTCAACCTGACATTCCAATATCTACCTCATTTGATCTTTTCCATTTAAATAGTCCCCACACCACTTTATGTCACTATGCTGTGTTTTCCCTCCTTTGAAAGCAGCTTTCTGATTTCACATTAGCTATTAAGAAAAATGAAATTATTAAGATCACACTTAAATGAAATTTTTTCTAAGATAAAGATTTAGAAAGACAAATATGTTTTCTCTCAATTAAGTTGCTATTTGAATTTTTAGATGCATAGGTCTTATATTCTTTCTGAAGCCTTGGGAGAGGAAAGTTGATAAACGTATCCCAACAATAATTAATCACACTTAGTCACTTATCCACAGCACTTAGAATAGTTATGAATCTCTGCATTAACTACTATCAACTGTAATAAGGTTCTTGACCAAGATTAGTAGCAGCATAAATCTACTGATATAAACTTAAATATTTAGAAGATGGCTTGACACTCTGACCACTTAGAAAACATCAATAAATTCTTCTTAACGATGGTTTTGATCATGCTCAAAATAGCAGTAATAAATTAATCTTTGGAAAACAAATCTCAAGTCCAATCAAGAAGGCAATTGCTAACTCCAATAAAGATTCTTTCTGCTATCAAATCAGTTCACACATCTAGCCCGGAACACTTGTGTTGTACAATGTCTGTCCCAGGTCTAGGTAAGACCAATGGTGTATTTTCTACATCGAAAGTTTACATATTACCTCCCAGGATTTTGAAAGTGAGAAAGCAGATAAAGGGTGTTCTACTCTCTTTTCAGTGTACTACAAAGTATATAGTGTCTTTAAGCAGAGGACCTATCATCTAGTTATGTTGAGAAATCAAGAGCAACGTCAATAGCCTGTACAGTTTTGAGTCCCTGAGTTTTCTTGACAAATAGCTAAGAAGGAAGTTGTCAAAGTTTGGTACTGAGATTTTCATTTAAGAACCCATATATTTTGGGAACAGAATTATTCACTAATTTTGAGTAATTCGATTTAAGCTCCCTTTTAAATATTGTGCTTTTAATTAGTTCTCAAAGACATGGGGTTGCAATAATATAATACCTCTCTAGTCACTCTAAGTTTGGGTTAAGTGCTCTCTACCTTTGCTTTTACCCATCCCTTGTTTCTATTCTTAAGGAAATGTATAGTTCACGGTATTCCCACTTTGTGTTCTTTCATGCCACATTTTCTCCACTAGTCTCTTAGTGTGTTTTACATGGGTTACAAGGTCATGGGTTCCTAAAATTTCTTTGTGCATACTGAATTATGGTTATGCCTTCTTTTGTCCGCTTGTGTCTCCATCACTACACAGTCTATGTTAAACATTTTGTCACAGTGTTTCCCTATCTGATTTCATTTCACCTATATTTGTTCTCCTTTCCCTATATCATACATCTTTCCTGAAAAAAAGGTGGATTTATAGGTACGTAGCTTTCATATATCTTCCAGGCTAAACACACAAAACAAATAATAATTTTAAATATTTATTCCTTTTCCTTATACAAAAAATTTAAAGTGCAATTCTAGTATATCTAGACATTTTAACTGTAAAAAAGCTACTTTTAAATTTCCTGTCACAAAATATTTCTGTCATTCTTGAAGGATTTTTTGTTTGATTGTTTTTTCAAGACAGGGTTTCTCTGTGAAGATTAGGTTACTATCCTGGAATTAGCTCTGGTAGACCAGAATGGCCCCAAACTCACAAAGCTCTGCCTGCCTCTACCTCCCAAGTGCTGAGATTAGAGGCATACACCACTACTGCCCACCTCATTCTTGAAGTTTTATAGTAACGCAATATTTGTTTTTGTCTAGAAAATGTCTTTAAATGGCCTCTTACATAAATTCTTATTAAAACAGATAATTCTAATTTAAATCTTTAACACTATAAGCAGCTTACATGAACTGTTAAAACTAAATTTTCAGGTGTGAGAGTAATGTACCAAATTTAAAAAAGTGTATAAAAATCAGCAGTTAAGAGATCTGGGTCTTCACAGAACCTATATGGTGATTCACTACCATCTGAAAATGTTTTAATATTTGTTTCATTTATTATGGCACAAAACCCCATGTGAACACATATTACACTTTATTTACATATGTATCTATTGTTTTACTCAGGGTGACTATAAAACTTAACTCTTATGTTTAATATATTGGTAAATAAAACAATGCAAATAACTTCAATATGCTAATTTAGAGCCTTTCAGCTGCCTACCTAGCGTTAGTATAGCTAAATCATATAGAGGTCCATGTTTCTAGAACAATAACCTCTTAACCAAGAGTAATGGCAGTAGCCTCCATTGTTCTTGCAATTGTAGGGTTCTTTGAGATCTTTACAATCTGTGGTCAATAAATTACACTGAGACATCTCAATCCATGTATTTTAAGAATAGTATTGCAAACTCCCACACAGTATCTCTCTGGAAACTGTTTTTTTTTTTAAAATTACATATTTTAGTTAGTTTCTAAAAGTGACAGGAGTGTTAAACAGAAGGGACTGACCTGGGCACATATGTTGAAGAGCTCTTCCTTGTGGTACATTTACACAATGGAGTACTACACAGCAGAAAAAAGTAACATCTTGAATGTTGCAGGCAAATGGGTGGAGCTAGAAAACATCATTTTGAGTGAGGTAACCCAGACCCAGAAAAAAATTATCACATGCACTCACTCATAAGTGGGTTTTAAACATAAAGCAAAGAAAATCAGCCCAAAAATGATAATCACAGAGAGCCTAGACAACAATGAGGACCCCAAGAGAGATATACACAGACATAATACACATGGGAAGTACAAAAAGACAAGATCTTCTGAGAAAATTGAGAGCGTGGGGACTTGGGAGAGGGTTGAAGGGGAGGGGAGAGGAGAGGTAGGAAGGGGAGCAGAGAAAAATGTAGAGCTCAATAAAAATAAAAAATACAATAAAATAAAATAAAAGTAGAAGATCTCTTCCTTTTCAGTCCTATAGATTTTAGGGTTTGCTTCTAAAATTGAGGCTTTTGATCTATTTTGAAAAGAACCAATAGAACATTGTTCAGCAAATGTAGTTTTGCTATGGACTCTAATTGAAATCTCAACTTCGTGTTTTTAGTATGTCATCAAATGATTACTCTGTTAGTAGACATAAACCTCCATAGAAATCTAATGTGAACCTGCAGTGTGGGCTATATCAGAAGGAATAATCAGTCATTTTCACATCAAATCGGTCTATTTTATGCTGTAAGATGTTGAGAGAATCATTTTGGACAAATAACATTCATATGGGTACCTCGCTTACACAATATTTCTTGAAAATGTATTACTGCATCAATAGAACATTATTTTTATTCTTTCTCATTTTTCTTCTGTTAAATATATAGAAAAACAATGTTTGATGCTTTCAGTTTGATACTACAGAAAACATAGAATAAATTAAAAAAATCTCTTCTAGCATCTATAGCGATAAGTTAGCTGCATAAAAAATAGACATATCCAAAAGTCAGTGTTAAAAATGTTAATCAGAAGAATGCATTAATATTGTAGTTTCATTAGACTTACTGATTATGTTTACAAAACAAAACAAAATTAGAAGGAAAATATTTTCCATTGTGTTATAACTAATAGTAAGTCATTAATATTGATAAAAGGGGAAAAGCCAATATTCATTTTATATATTTAATATTTAAAATGTATTAAATAATTATTTATTAAAAGGGTATAATTTTAAATATATGTGTCTGTTTTTATTTCACTCATTGAATTTAAAAACTGGATTTTAAATTACTATTGTAAACTGGAGCTACCTTGAACTTCAGTAAAATTGATACTTGAAAATTTAGAAACATACATACCATTTGATCTAGCTATATGACTTCTTGGCATATATCTCATAGTCATCCTCCCTATACTTAATAAACCAAATTATTATGTTATACTTTAGATAGTTAATAGAAAATATTGATCAGTTATTATAAAGTAAACTTCACAGTTATTGAATTTTCTTAATTTTCTATCAAACGTCCATTCATGTTCAGAATTAGATATAATGATTCTTTTCTCTTTATCCTAGACTTTAATTGCAGCTATGGAATAATGTAAACTCTGCCTGAGTACTGCCATTCCAATTTTATTCACATTTAGTTGTCAGTCCAGTGTGTCAATAGAGACAAGGTAGCTTTTATTTAGAATTAAAGAAGTATTCTCAAAACTACTTCTCCACTACATCTTGCAACATGACATTTCGTTATTATTTACTCTTTTCTTATATTTAAAATATTTTATTTTACTTAAACTTTATTATGAAAATGTGTAAATAAATAAAATCATCACATATCAAAGCTAATCAGATAAAAGGACTATATTTCAATGAACTTTTATACAGTTAAAATAGGTACTTGGAATGGAAGCTGTGGCCTTTCTCATTAAATTTTACATTATATTCAAGAACTGAATATGGTTTATGAACTTATCCACCACGTAAAACAGAAACAAAAATCATAACACATATTTAAGAATGCAATTACCTTTATATCTTTGTTCAAAACTTCTATCCTCTATACTTAACCCTTCCTTATACTCTTATATTTAGCTTTTTTTCTTTTCTTGTCTTTCTGTAATATCATTCCTATATGTACATTTGTTTACAAACACAAAGGCATTACTGACTAGACTCTGAATAGGAAAGAGAACATGTGACCATTTCCTTCTGAAATTTTGTGAGCTTCCTTAATTGTGTACATTCTAAATTCATCACTTTTCTTGCATTCATCTTCTATTTTCTTTAGTGCTGAATAGTATTCCATTTTATGCATATACAGCTAATTTCTAATATTTGTTCCTCTATTGATGAAAAAGAAGGCATATTTCAGAGGGGATGCAAACATGTCTATGGTGATATGGAGTTCTTTAGATATATTACCAGGAGTCAAATCACTGGGTCATATTAAAGTTCTCTTTTTAATTCTTGAATAATTTCTAAATTGATTTCCATATTGGTAGTATCAGTTTAGAGACATAGCTACTGTAGATAAGGGTTTCTTGCTATTCACAAAAGCTTCAACATTGTTTTCAGATTTGGCGATGATAACTGTTCTAACTGGGTTGAGGTGCTTTCTCAAAATTATTTTAATTTACATTTCAGTGGTTAGGGATATTGAACACTTTGAAAATAGTTTTTGGTCATTTGAACTTTTTAATAGTGCCAATTCAGTTCATTTGCCCATTTGTTGATTGGCAATTTTTCCTTTTTATTTAACTTCTGCAGTTTAGTATTATTTTCTGAACATCGGTCTCTTGTTTCAAGTGTTATTGGTAAAAACATTTTATTCAACATGTTGGCTGTCTGCTTGATTCTTTTCTGTTAAACCCATATTCATTTGCCATACAGAAAAAATAATTTTATATAGTTCTATTTGTTGATTCTTGGGGTTATCTCTGGGGTTTCTGGTATCCTATTTTAACAGTTCTTGCTATCTCAAAACCTTGAAGGTTGTCCCCTTCGCTTTCATTTGAAAGTTTCAGGCTCTAAGTTAAGTTCTTTGATCTATTTTGTATTGATTTTTCTGCAAGGTGAAAGATATAAATCTAATTTCATTCTTCTGCAGGTAGAAATCCTGTTTAGCCAGCACAAATGCTTGAATAGGCCATCTTTTTCTCAAAGTATATTTTGTCTCCTTTATTTAAAAAAAAATCAGTGGGCAGAACCTTGCTATTTTACATTTGTGTCTTCTACTCTGTTCCTTTGGTTTCCATATTTTATGCCACTACCAGACTGTCTTTATTTCTATAGCTATATAGTATAATTTGGATCAGATGTTTTAATACCAATAACATTGCTTTTACATTTTAGGATTATTTTGGCTGTTCAGTGTCTACTGTTTGTTGTGTTCTAAACTTACATAATATAACAAGGCAATATTGGTAAGCATTACAATAATTCTGTAAATTAATTTGGTATGTGAACATTTTTATAATATTAATTTACCTATCCAGGACCAAGAGCTACTTTTTAAAGTTTAGTATCCTCTGTTATTTTTCTTTCAATATCCTAATTTTTGTTGTAGAGATCACTCACTTTTTTGATTAGATGTATTCCTAAAGGTTTAATGGGGGTTAGTTACTTTGAATAATATACTTTTATAAATTTTCTCAAAGAGTAGACTTACAGAATAATAATAAAAAATACATTTTTCAATAGATTTTTTTTCTCCTACAGATTAAATGTAACTGTTTATTGGATTGAAGTGCTTTCTAGTTGATTTAATAGGGTCTATCAGTAAAGAATCATTCCATTTCCAAATAGAGATAGTTTACTTCTTTCCCACCTATCATTATTCTTTTGTCTTTCTCTTGTCTATAGTATTTTATATAATATTCATCTTGCATATGATGTATTTTTGTCAGTCTACTCCCATCATCTCCCACATAATTCCTCCACTCTACCCCCACTTCCCTTCCAAAGTTCCACAGCTCTCTATTGTTATGACTATTTCTTCCTCTCCACCCCAACCCTATCTTTTTCTTTCTCTGTTAACCACTGATTTTGTAACTACTGGGGTTACAGATAGGAGCTGGACCCAGCTTTTAATTGGGTGATAGGCATGCAAACTCAGCGCTTGTGATCATGCAGAGTTTTCTTTCCTGACTGACTGAGCAACCACCCCAGTCCAAATTTGTCAAAAGGAGAGTTCTTTGTGTTCTTAATTTGGAATTTCAATGTTGCTGCAGTATTTTCAATAAATTATTTTTATCTACTATTATATATATGTTATAGTCTTATTGACAGAAAATTCAATTTTCATGACACAAACTAAATCATTTTGGATCCTGTGTTTGTAAAGCATCGTTAGTAAATTCATATGATCACTTTTTAAAACATTTATATGGAGAATTCAAATTTAAATAAATTAATTTTCTATTTGAATAAAAATCAGTTATGCGTGTAACAATTTTATGTTTGTTGGCCTTGTTTATGATGGCTTTCTTTTTGGCTTTTTAATATATTATTTTATTCTTTGAGAATTCTATGCATTTATACAACAAATTTGATTATTTATTACTATAATTTCTTCTTTTTAATTTTAACCGAGTATTTTAAATCATACCATTTTCTCTATTTTATTAGAAACTCGAATATGTTATGAAAAGTATACTTATTATCCTAGAACTTGACATATTCACATTTTATGGATATTATTTTAAAAACTAATAAATAATAAGGATCTACATCCTATTTATCAATGAGGCATTCTCATTATGCTTCTTATACAGCTGGGAAGCAACTGTTGCAGACTCAGTCTTTCCTCTTACCATAATTCTCCTGTTTTCGTTGCCCCACCTCTATATCCTGCCTGGCTGCCCCGCCTATAATTCTTGCCTGGCTACTGGCCAATAAGCATTTAATTAAAATACAAGTGAAAATTCTTTACAAAGTACAAAGCCATTGTCCCACAGCACTCACACACTCATGACTGACCTTCTATCCATGAGCAAATAGCAACACTAATTAGATTTAGTAGGTTAGAAGCAATAAAAAGAGCAATGATAATTAAAAATAAAAATAAAACTTGTACTATGGAGGTAGTTCTGTTGAAAAAGTAATCTGGGAGGAATACCATTAGGATAAAGCAGGTTCATAGGATCAAAATTCATTGTATATATGATTTAAAATGCATGTATACAAATTTCAAAAGATAATTCAAATACTTTCTAAAAGACATATATTCAAAGCCAATGAATCATTAAGAAAGTATTGCACTGGGCGGTGATGGCTCACCCCTTAATCCCAACACTTGGGAGTCAGAGGCAGACAAATCTCTGTGCATTTGAGGCCAGCCTTTTCTACAAGAGCTAGTTTCAGGACAGGCACCAAAGCTACAGAGAAAAAAACTGAAAAAAAGAAAGAACGTATTGCATGTTAAACATTGCTATAGGGGATGAAAATGAAGTTTTTATTTGAATTTGAAGTTTATATTTAAATTGATTCAATTCAAATATATGCAATAAACAGAAACACAGGCAAATGACTTAAAATCACAGATAAGGCCAGAATTAATTGGTGGAGAAAAAAAATCTAACAGTCAAAGCATTCATTTTTATTTCTTTAAAAATTTCATTAAAGGATTAAAAGGGACTTTAAAGACACACAACTAGAAGTAGTCTCCAAATTGACGATACAAAAGTTACTGCAATAAAAATACATGTTTTGGAAAGATATAGAAACAAAAGTATAGGCAGATATAGATATAGAAAGAAAAAATAAAAACATATACATATAAATATACACCAATTTAAATTAATACATGAATATAGAGAAGTCATTCAATAAATTATTACATAATAAAATTAACTTTGCATTGTTTTAAGACACAAGAAAATTAAACCAAAATTAATATTGCTACTTGTAGGAGAAGAACTCTCAATTAGTATAACAAATCTAATTAAAAAATTATGAAACTACTCTTCACTGAACATTGCAAAACATTATTGAAAGAAATAAAACATGACTAAATAGATGAGGTAATGCATTAGATCAAGAAATGAAAAGCATAACATTCTACTGTGACCATTTGTCATAAAATATTGTTAATGTAGAGTACCTCCAGATTGAGTGTGTGTAATTCTCTTTATGTCTATAATTAAATTAAAGATGAATCTTTGTTCTAATGTTTTTCTCCATGTGTACTTTTTTCCATACACATGGGTGTATAAAAAGTGGTCCACATAAGATGTTTAGGACAATTTCTGACACAGGATATTAGATAAGTAATGAAGGTATTCAACATAGGAGTCCTGAGTTTCACAAATAAAACAATATTATAAAATTATTTATGAGTAATTACAATGTGTTATTAGTTTATTTGAAACAAAATTTTTATTTTAAAAGAATAAGAAGAGAAGCTATTAGTAAAATTTGAAGGAGAATTGAGGAAGTTATTTATTTAATTTTAATTTTTATTTTTTAATAGGTTTTGTACTCCTTTGCTATATAGATACCCAGCCAAGTTACATGCTTCTCATTTACTTATTATTGAGACCAAATTCCTACCCAAAACTAAAACTTCATGGCTCTATTTGGTTTTAATGTTCTCAAATGTAAATCTTCCCCTTTTCTGCCTTTTTTTTTTTTTTAGTTACTTTATTTTAAAACTGTATAAGTTGAGTTGGAGGGAGCGCAGGGACAGCAGATGAAAAAACAATTTCAAAGAATAAAGATTTGATGAGAAGAATTAATAAAATAGAATGAAAAGAGTCCAATCTGACCTTTTGCTGAGACCCACCAGCAAACAAAACCTTCATTTACCAGACTGTCATGGGGCAGCAATGAAGCCCAAACCTTTATTAACCTTTGTTCAAACTTAGTGTCTTCATATGCATTTTATTGCTTAGAAAAAGTGCATCTTATGTGATATTATTGTCTTTGAATGGCCAAATTATTTATGATTAAACCATGAAAGCAGTACTCAATTAGGTATAAAGGTCAAACATAAACCTCAAAGATGGGAATTAGAAAGTGAAGCAGAAATTTAATTCCTCAATTACTGCTTTATACTTTTTCTCTTACATCCCACAATGAACAAACAGAAAATCAAAAATTTAATGTTTCTGACTATAAATAAAGAAAACCTAACTAAAATTACTTTGGAAAATGCCTCCTCACAAAAAAAATAATATGATATATTTTAGAAATGTACTTGAAGAAAGAGAAATGTACATTTTGAATCAGTATTTTTTTTTTACTTTTTAAGATGAAAAAGCCTAGTCATGACAATACATTCTAACACTAGTACTGTAAAGGCAGAAAGATCATTCAAATGATTGTAGCTAGCCTGGAATATATAAAATCCTGTCACAAAAGCCTGGCAAAAATGTGAAAATTTCAAATGGTTCTATGATATGAATCATAGAAATTTAAAGGATCTTAACCTTTAACTTAAATAATTTTTTTAAAAACATGCATAAATCTCTTAAGTTATGGATCTTTTAGTTTTATAACTTGATTAAATTGGAAACTCATTAATTTTCAAATGATCATATGAATGGACTCAATTATTTATAGTTATTTGGGTTTTTTGATATAACAAAATTATTTCCCCCTTCCTACATATACGTCTATCCATATACCTCTGCTGCTGCTCGCATTAAACTTCATGGTCTTTTCTTTCATTCATTGTTGTTACACACACACACACACACACACACACACTCCTAAATATAAAATTATTCAGTCTGTATAATGCTAATTTAATGTTTTCAGGGCTGATCATTTGGTATCTTATAACCAAGTGGTGTGCACATCCCTGGAGAAAAATATTTCTCCTTCTTTAAATTCTTTTGTGGCCTATAGTTCCTTGTGTGAGGGTGAGGCATTCTAGAATATCCCTGTCCATATTAAAATGTTTGTTGTAGTCATCCTTGTTCAATTTATGTTTAGACAGCCATGTTGTTGAGAATTTATGAAGATACATTCTGACATGGTTAGCTATTCAGATACAATACCACTATTGCTATTGTTATTGCCTTCATTTGTCTACCCCTATTCTACCAGAGATGGCAAGTAAGTTCCTGTTGATGAAGACACCGTGAATGTTAGACACAAGGCCCAGAGGCCTCTGAGCTGGAATTGAACTGAAAGTCTCCTCCATAAGAACTGGTTTTATGGTACCAGAAGGTGTCATGCAAGCTACTAGAGGAGGAAAACATCAGAAAGTCCTAGCTGCCTGAACAGCTATACAATAAAACACCAACCATCATTGTATGATACCTCAAAGATGCAATAATGTGCAATACTTTCACATATAATGTTACAGAAAAAGTTACATTTTATGTCTTAATTACTATGCCTTAGAGAATCATGAAACAAAAGTGTCTTTGATCTGCAAGCTGCTTGCAGAAGGGCAGATAGTTTCTGAAATGCTGGAGGATACTTTTTGTGGGAAATCACAAGTCACATGTTTGTCATTTCCCTAAACAAATTTGTTTGACCCATCTGCATTAGATGTGCTTGATCACACACGTGAGGATATATGCTTTCCCTGATTGCACCTGTTGAGAAATGCAATGAATTATGGGTTTTCCTTCTTAAGCCCTTATTATACTCGATTATGGGTCATTTTGCAGTAACCCATCCACCTGGCCTATATTTAAATAATTTAATGTAATTAAAACCTGCTTGAAACTGGGTTTTGAATTGTGGTAGTGATCTTATTCTTAATCAGTAAGATTAACAATAACTTGTCAAAGATCTTCTCCCAGTCAGTAGGTTGCCTTTTTGTCGTAATGACAGTGCCCTTTGCTTTACAGAAGCTTCTCAGTTTCAGGAGGTCCCATGTATTCAATGTTGCCCTTAATGTCTGTGCTGCTGGGGTTATACGTAGGAAGCGATCTCCTGTGCCCAAGTGTTGCAGATACTTCCCACTTTCTCTTCTATCAGGTTCAGTGTGTTCAGATTGATATTGGGGTCTTTAATCCACTTGGACTTGAGTTTTGTGCATGGTGATAGATATGAATCTATTTTCATTCTTCTACAGGTTGACATACAGTTATGCCAGCACCATTTGTTGAAGATGCTTTCTTTCTTCCATTGTATACTTTTCGTTCCTTTATCGAAAATCGGGTGTTCATAGGTTTGTGGGTCTTCTATTCGATTCCATTGGTTGACTTCTCTGTTTTTATGCCAATACCAAGCTATTTTCAGTACTGTAGCTCTGTAATAGAGTTTGAAGTCAGGGATGGTAATGTCTCCAGAAGTTCCTTTATTGTATAAGATTGTTTTGGCTATCCTGGGTTTTTTGTTTTTCCATATAAAGTTGATTATTGTTCTCTCAAGGTCTGTGAAGAATTTTCTTGGGATTTTGGCGGGGATTGTATTGAATCTATAGATTGCTTTTGGTAGAATTGCCAATTTTAATATGTTGATCCTCCCAATCCAAGAGCAAGGGAGATCCTTCCATTTTCTGGTATCCTCTTCAATTTCTTTCTTCAAAGACTTAAAGTTCTTGTCAAATAGATCTTTCACTTCCTTGGTTAGAGTTACACCAAGATATTTTATGCTATTTGTGGCTATCGTGAAAAGTGATGCTTCTCTGATTTCCCTCTCTGCTTCTTATTCCTTTGTGTATAGGAGGGAAACTGATTTTTTGGAGTTGATCTTGTATCCTGCTACATTACTAAAGGTGTTTATCAGCTGTAGGAGTTCTTTGGTGGAGTTTTTGGAGTCGCTTATGTACACTATCATATCAGCTGCAAATAACGAAAGTTTAACTTCTTCCTTTCAAATTTGAATTCCCTTGATCCCCTTATGCTGTCTTATTGCTATTGCTAGAACTTCAAGCACTATATTGAAGAGGTATGGAGAGAGTGGACAGCCTTGTCATGTTCCTGATTTTAGTGGGATGGCTTTGAGTTTCTCTCCATTTAACTTGATGTTAGCTGTTGGTTTGCTGTAAATATCTCCAAAATATATAAAGAATTCAAAAAACTAGACTTTAAAATGCTAATTAACCCAATTAAAAAATGGGGCACTGAACTGAATAGAGAATTCTCAAAGGAGAGGTTCAAATGGTCAAAAGACACTTAAGGTCATGCTCAACCTCCTTAGTGACCAGGCAAATGCAAATCAAAACAACTTTGAGATACCATCTTACACCTGTCAGAATGGCTAAAATAAAAAACAACAATGATAGCCTTTGCTGGAGAGGATATGGAGTAAGGGGAATACTCATCCATTGCTGATGGGAATGCAAACTTCTGAAACCACTTTGGAAAGCAGTGTGGCGGTCCCTCAGGAAATTCAGGATCAACCTACCCCAGGATCCAGCAATACCACTCTTGGGAATATACCAAGAGATGCCCAATCATACTACAAAAGCATTTGTTTAACTATGTTCATAGCAGCATTATTTGTAATAGCCAGAACCTGGAAACAACCTAGATGCCCCTCAGTGGAATAATGGATAAAGAAAGTGTGGCACATGTACACATTAGACTACTTACTCAGCAGTAAAAAACAATGACATCTTGAATTTTGCATGCAAATGGATGGAAATAAAAAACACTATCCTGAGTGAGGTAACCCAGACCCAAAAAGATGAATATGATATGTACTCACTCATAAGTGGATTCTAGCCATAAATAAAGGACATTGAGCCTATAATTCGTGATCTTAGAGAAGCTAAATAAGAAGATGAACCCAAAGAAAAAGATATAGTTATCCTCTTGGATAATGGAAGTAGACAAGATTGCCAGGCAAAAATTGGAAACTTGGGGGTGGGGGTGGGGTGGAGGTAAGGGGAGATGGGGAGAGAAAAGTGAGAAGGGGAGGATGGGGAGAGCTTGGGGGAATGGGATGGTTGGGATGGAGAAAGGGTGGCTATGAGAGCAGGGAAGTATATATCTTAATTAAGGGAGCCATTTTAGGGTTGGCAAAAGACTTGACTCTAGAGGGGATCCCTGGTGTCCAAGGAGATGTCCCCAGCTAGTTCCTTAGGCAGCTGAGGAGAGGGAGCCTGAAATGGCCCTATCCTATAGCCATAATGATGAATATCTTGCATATCACCATAGAACCTTCATCTGGCGATGGATGGAGATAGAAACAGAGACCCGCATTGGAGCACTGGTCTGAGCTCCCAAGGTCCAAATGAGGAACGGAAGGAGGGAGAACATGAGCAAGGAAGTCAACCGTGAGGGGTGTGCCCACCCATTGAGACAGTGGGGCTGATCTAATAGGAGCTCACCAAGGCCAGCTGAACTGGGACTGATGGAGCATGTGATCAAACCGGACTGTCTAAAAGTGGCTGACAATGAGGGCTGACTGAGAAGCCAAGGACAATGGCACTGGATTTTGATTCTGCTGCATGTACTGGCTTTGTGGGAGCCTACTCTGTTTGGATGCTCACCTTCTAGACCTGGATGGAGGGGGGAGGACCTTGGACTTCCCACAGGACAGGGAACCCTGACTACTCCTTGGACTGGAGAGGGAGGGGGAGTGGGAGTGGGGGGAAGAGAAGAGAAATGGGAGGAGGTGCAAATTTGTAATAATAAAAAAAATTCATGATTTAAAGATAAAAAAAGATCAGTCTGCCTCAGCCCCCCAGTCCTGGGATTAAACACTTGTGGTACCACACCCGGCACTGTTTACTATCTTAAGAGAAATAGCCAGGTGGTGGTGGTGCAGGCCTTTAACCCCAGAACTTGGGAGGCAGAGGCAGGTGGATCTCTTTAAGTTTAATGCAAGTCTAGTAAAAAATATCTAGTTTCAGGACAGGCACCAAAGTTATTCAGAGAAACTATTTCAAAAAACTTGCATACACACCTACATGCATACACACACACTTACGTGTATGCATGTAGGTGTGTATGTAAAATCCCTGAGTTTTGCATATGCCAATAGCTTTTAGAGTTCTTGTTATTAGTTCCTTGTATGATTAATATCCAGGTTATCATCTAATTTAAATTCAACAGGAAATTTGTTCCTATTAGTGATTGCTACCAAATACTACTACTACTAACATATTTTAAAATATTAACTCTCTTAAAAATTTTATGATAATCACTTAGCAGTTTATTTGTGAATTATACAGGTGATCATGTTTAATGACAATGAATGAGTTGTCACATGGTTAGTAATCCCACATCATTTCTCTAGTGAAATATCTTTCAATATTTCCATAGGTGATATTAATTTGGAATTCTGGCTACTAGCTTTCTGTATATTTTAGAAACAGTTCTTTATCAAAAGTATACTTTAAACATATTTTTTGCTAGTTAAGTGTTGGGATCAATTGGAGTCCTGGTCTTCCCTGCTAGAGCCTTCTAATTGAAGTTACTAAAAGCTGTGCCTTGCCTAGAGGCTCAGAGGTTGGGACTTTCACCTGTTGGCCATTGACTGCTGGGTATTTAAGCTTCCATGGTGCTATTAAAGAAGGGCTTTTGTACCAGTGGGGGAAAAAAAGGTTATATACTTCCAACATACAATGGCACAGGATATACATTACTGTTCAAAAAGGAAGGAAATAAAATACATGGAAAAAATACAGGAGAAAACTAAGACAGAAACAAGCAGGGCAAAGAGCAAACTCTGCAACTCTAAGTTGAAGGTGTAAGAACTTAAGCTTCAATTTCTTTCAGCATTGATGACTACAACACGTCTTTCTTTTGGGCCAATGCCACTCCAAGTTAGCAACTTTCCTTGGTAGGTTTTGAAATCTCCAATATTTGGGTATCAAAGGCAACCCAGGGTTCCCCTTTACACTTTGAGACAATGGACTCTCTGGGCCACCATGCAGGGGCAAACCTGCCACACATCAAGCTTCAGTGACGTCTCTTAGTGGCAGATTCTATAACCTTCATGTATCTTTGACTCTAAACCCATTTATCCATATTTCTTTATTCTTTTTTCTCTTCTTATTTTTATCAGTTCTCTCTGAAACAAGTATTCCCAGTCTTATTTACCCTTATAACCAACAATCCCCATCCTACTAGCTTCCCAGGCTGAAATTCTTTTGCCCCATAAAAAATTAGATACAGGTTTACAGACACACAGACACACACACACACACAGAAAGAGAGAGAGAGAGAGAGAGAGAGAGAGAGAGAGAGAGAGAGAGAGAGAGAGATCAGTGATTGTCAGTTAAAAGGTGGGAGTGGTTAGTGCATGTCTGGTGAACTCCTTAATGGAGAAACTTAGTTTAAAAAAAGAAATTAAATCATCAGGGAATTCTAGAGGGGAAGGTTAGTGCATTGCATTACATTTTTAGGTGGTAGAAATACTGACCAAATGCCTACTGATAAACATAATTACAGGAAGGCAGATATGTTTGCCTAGAGGAGAGGAATGAACGCCTGGCAGTGGGGAACTGCTTCCACATATAGCTAGGGGGAAAACATTCTAAACTGTGGGAATTAATTACCATATGTAACAGAAGGAAAGTCAGCTACAGAAAAAAAAAAACACACAAAAAAAAACCATAAGGAGACAAATTGATTTTAAGGGAAAATATAATAAAATAGTAATTTTAATGTTTTTCTCCTAGGAATAACTGACAATTTTGTCTTTTCAGCAAATAAAGACTTTTCCTTCATTGCCATAGAAATGTATTCACCTCTAGGCCTACACTGTAAATAAGTGGATCCATTGTGGGCATACAGTGTAAATAAATGAATCTATTGAATCTATTTACATTTATTCTGGAACAAGAATGTAGTCACAAACCATGGGTACATGTTTTGAAGAATTTGATTTGTGGAATCTTTACAATTGAAAAGGAATATGAAGTTTTATTCAATTCTACCTCAAGTTTATTTGGAAAACAATACAAAAGAGTCAATACATGATTGGAATGTTAAATTGCATGCTGCCATCTAGATTTATAACAGTCTAGCAACTTGTTTTATGCTGTACAAAAGATTTAAATGTCCTTTTCAGAAGATTCATATTTTAAATTACAACAATCTGCGTAGTTTGCAATAATCATTTAAGTCAGCGAACCAATAATACATGATAACATGTGACTCGTGTTTGACATGACTCATTTCAGTCTTAAATTTATTTTATCCACAGAATATATGTATCTATTTCGTTTTTCAAATGAACAAAAATTCAGGAAGTCACTGCTTATCAACACATCTCATGTAAATCATTTTAATTATGTGATAATAAATATATCACAAGGAGCAAACAGATAGTATATAAAATTGTTGAAGGTAAACAACTGACAGCACCATTAGAGAAATATTTTCACATCTAGGTAATCAGTTAGAATCTTAAGTCATTTAAAATAACATTTATATAGATTATTGTATTATACTTTAAATTTTGTATTAATCCAGAACTATAAATAATGAATATAATCAGATATCAGTTTTTCTGTTAGGATTAATTTTACAAAAATATATGAATAGCTTTTGATGTGTGTGTGAAAAGTATACTTTTATGTGTATATGAAAGGAAAAAAAGCAAGGAAAGATCTATAACAACATTGGATGTCACTATCAATTATTGTAATTTATGTAAAATTCTTGAAAACCACATCAGTTTTATGTGAGATGAGATTTTGAAATTCAAAGTAATCTTTATAAACTGGCAAAGAGTAGTCCAGGTATCATACACACCATTTTTCTTTATTTGGTTAATGACAAGGAATCCAAAAATGATGGGCAAGGAAGCATGGAAGTGTGAAATTTATTTTAAGAGATGTGTCTCTAAAAATTAAGTCAGCATTTGTAGTTCCATGAATAAGAAAAGTTCAGAATGATACTTCAATTGAATATTGACAGTTTTAATAAAAGAGTTGGGTACAAATATTCAGAGAAATTGGCTAAAGGGTTTAAGATTTTCCATGTTAATGAGATATTTTTTAGGAGGTGTAACTGATGTTCTCACATTCACAAGAAAATATTCCAGGAACAGACTAAGATTTTCTTTTGACAGTAGATTTGTCGTAAGAAACATACTTCATAAAATTAATGCAAATTAAAGAAAGAGAAAATACCATATATTTATCAAAGACATAAAAGCCCACATAAATACAAACCTGATAAAACCTAGTCTACATCAAATTATAATAAATAATTAAAATAACTGATGTAAAACATAGTGTTACAAATATAATTAACAGCTTACTTAAACTTTTTTCACTAAAATATTTATTGCTAAATGGTGAGGATAAATGGATAACATTAACTAAATGCAGAGTCAACAAGGAAATACATTCATATAGAAAAAATATTTAGTGCTACATTTCCTATAATTTAGTTATAAACTCCTAACATAAATCAAAATTATAACTTAATTGTTACAATTAAATTATATATAATTATATTAAATATATATTTAATTATAATTTATTAAAGAGAATCAAAAGCTGAAAATTATAAGTTGATGGATTTCTTAATTGTGATAGGATGAATGAACTCAAACTTATTGCTATATTCTGACAATAAAATTCAGAACATGTATGAAACTGTTGTGTTTGAGACTGAGTTAAAAATTAGTGCATTTTAATAATGAATGTCTCCTTCAGGTTCTGGAACTTATTCTAACAAAAACAGCAATAACACTAGATACATCCCTGTGAACAAACTGTGTGCAAGAGAGTCTACCTTCATTCTGCCTTTCACCAATAGTGTATCTTCTTCAAAACCATTCCTCACAACAGGGATTCAGGCAGAGGAAGACCTGAACCTCCTCAGCAGGAGTTGGAAACTATAGTCCCATCTTCAGAATCAGTTGAAATATATAAATATATAAAGAACATGATGGAAAGATCACAGTTTGTCATCAGAAATTTCAACATAGATTTCATTGTGCTTTACCAAGTTATAGGTCATTAAAAGGAGGATGACACTTTCAATAAATAAATAAATAAAAATTTTTAAAAAACCCTAAAAATTACAAGGCCCAGGTAAAGTATCTGTGGTTGTATATTCATTATATTTTTTTCTTTTAATATTTTTTCTAGATTTATATTTGTTCAAAAATGTCAACTTTTTAAATTTTTAATTGTATATATTCTTAAGTAATATATATCATTTCTTCTCAACTTTTAGGCAAGATTGAGTCTAGTAATAATTATCTTTGTAAGTAATATATCTGTTTAAATTGAATACCATCCAAATGCATTTATAATGTTTCTCAAATGTAAATAATATTAAAATACTGAGGTATTCAAAACTGCTGAAAAATAACACAGTTTAAATATGCTTTTTTTGACTATAAGATGAGAGAATAGGTATTGTTTCTTTTATACTAGCTCTCATATTTAATTTATAATACTAATTACTTTCAGATGCATTTACTCTATAAATATGTATAGCAACACAGTTATATTCAGCAGTAATGAGGAATACAAATTCAAAGGATAGAAACTTTTTCTCTTCTTTATAAATACAGAATATAATTATCCAACCCAGCAGGGAGGGTATATTCCTCACTACCCTTCAAATAACCCTGAGTAAATTATTTATTCCACGTAAACTACATGGTCAATTGAACACTTACCTCCTCCTCCTCCATCCTGCTGTGTATTAAATGCTGAGCACAGAGTCCACTGAGCTATCAGCTATTATTATGGTGTTATTTTCTTTTTTATGATATTTTTGACCTCTACATTAGCCATATGATGTAGGGTGCTCTCATTAAGGTCAATTTGTCTCAGAGACAGTGAATTTTAAATGAAAGATCATTCCAGTCAATGAGAGGCGATGTGTAAAATGTTTTTTAATGAAAGTTGTACTTGTAAATGAGACTTACTTCATCAAAATTTGAGCCTTGTTGATAACAAATTACATTAAGAGATCATGCTTACTACATTGCATATTACGTTCAGAAGCATTCAAAATTTCTTTTTGATACCATTCCACTGACTTATGAATGGCTTTTGGAATATCATGGGAAGAAAGGCAAATTATCCATTTGTAGAATGTCAACATAGATATGTATATACTTCACATAAATCAAACATTAATAATTTTATGTTCGTACTTTGTGAAATCATATGTTAAGTCATAGGATTAGTTGCTCATCTTTCCAGCAGTATATCATCCTTGTGATAGTAAGTGTAATTTCAACCCAGTGACTGACATGATTGCCTAAAAAAATTGATTATGACAAATCCTCTTACATTTTATCTCTTATACCAGAATATTAAGAATGGTTAAGTAAAGACTTCGTTATAAATAAATGAAAATTTGTAAAGAATTATGAAAATATAATCAACAATATTTATTTTCAGTCAGTCTTTAAAATCAGGAGAAAGAAAATATACTTTTATATTAAAAATAGGTCTATAGATTTCAATTTATAATTTTTGTCTTTTTAAATTGCTGAATTAAAAGACACCTCTATATTGTGTTAAAATCAGATGAAATAGACAAGTGAATGTAGTATTAATGTATATATTACTACTAATTTTGATAAACCACTTATGAGGCATTATCAAATACTTCATCAAGGAAACTATGGAGCACCATGTCAGGGCCTTGTGGCTGGATTCCTTGTCTACTGTATAATGGACTGTGTTGATTGTGCAGAAAATCCAGAAAAAAAAACAAGTAAGTAAGTGGAAAATTAAAGAGAAGTATAGTACTCCATGAATGAGGAAGAAAGAATTGAAAAATTGGGTGTCACAACATAAAACAAAAAGTCATGAATGTGGGAGGAAATGTATGAGGGACGGTGAGAATCTGACCGATGTGGAAAGCAGAGAGAAGAGAGGGTTTAGGAGAAGAATAGTTTAATTATATACATGCATGAAATTCTCAAAGAACAAATTATTTAATATGAAGAAGATATATTGAAACTCACCAGCTGCGAATATTATTCAAAAAGTTTTATGCCTTTTTATCATCTCAATTCAATATTCAACTGGTTGTATTCATATATTTGGACATGCATACGTATACATACACACATACACACACATTAAACGGTAGAAAGCAGTTGAGAGTACTGTAGTAAAAAAATGATAAAGAATTTTGATGATGAAAATTTAAGGTAGTAGCAGGCATTGATTAGATTCTGCAAAAGTTTATTATATGTCAAAATAAGACTAAGCAAGTGGTAGTGAAGTATGAGATCAAGATTATACCAAATAAATAAGTCTTTTCCAAAATTTGATTCTGATATTACTATGTAATTCCCTCATTAAAAGTAAAGGAAACTCATAACCAGAAGCAGACAAAGATGACTCTCCATTATAATAAAGTTTTGATGCATTTTATTTTATTCTGATTTCATTTCCCAGCACTTTTTCAGTTTTTCTGCCAATAACTGTAGACAATGTCAGCATAAAAGCTCTGGGATATCATGTCTAATAAATCATTTAATGCTCTCTTTAAATGAAGAACCCTCTTTTCACTAATATACATTAGCTTTGAAAATTACAGACAATATCTGTGCAGTTATGTAATCTCATTCATTTCAAACTTATTTGTGTTTTTACATATATATCAAAAAATAAACATATAACTCAACTAATGTCCACTAATGTTGGCATTTTACATTTCTAGTTATTGAAAACTTCCAAGTGACAAAAAGTTTACTGTTAAATTTTATGACAAAAATAAATAACTTTTATCATTGTTAAAAGAGATAAGACCATTATTTAAATCTAATTGCTATAAAATGAAATGCTGAATATACTATATATTGCAGCTTGCATCACTAAGGACTACTGACTTTTAAAATATTCCACAATTATCTTTGATTAAAGTGGACCAGATAAAGAAAACAGTAATTATAAGGAAAATAACGATACTAGTAGTGATAAAAAAAATAAAAAGAGAGCCCGGCGATGGTGGCGCACGCCTTTCATCCCAGCACTCGGGAGGCAGAGGCAGGCGGATCTCTGTGAGTTCGAGACCAGCCTGGTCTACAAGAGCTAGTTCCAGGACAGGCTCCAAACCACAGAGAAACCCTGTCTCGAAAAACCAAAAAAATAAATAAATAAATAAAAATAAATAAATAAAATAAAAAGAGAGAGAACAGCAATAAGAGGAAGTGGCAGAAGACAGAAAATTTATTTTAACACGTCAGGTTCTTCTTAGTTCATGAGACAGTTGGCATGGGGAAGACCTGTACTTCCTTGCAACACCTTGAATGGTGTTAAAATTCAGAACATGTTAGAAGCAATTCTATAGTTTCTTTGCTTACATTCTTTCTGTTTTCTTGTTTTTAATTAGGCAACAGGTCATACGATCGTTCAACAATGCATATATTCTTTTATTATTTTAAGTGCTTCTCCTTCTTAAACAGTAGGACATGAATTGTTTTTTGTTATTAACTTCTAGCATCATCACTTGTTTTTTATTTCAGTTTTGAATGTAGTCATGGCTCAGGTTCTCAGATTTGCTCTACTTTCTAGCCTTCCCCCTTCTGTATCAGCAGAGGCCCAGGAGACATGAAGGGAATTCAGATGAGGACCAAATTTTTTTTTTTTTTGCTTCTCCATAATTCATGTCCCTCTGCACCCTGTTGCAATCACAGCAGTAGGTGAATTCAGAGAGGTGGAAAACAAAATGCATACAGTACAATGCCACAGTAGCAGTACCATGGTGAATTCTAACAATCCACAACCCTTTGAATTCTGAGTTGATAGTGAGACACGTAGTTGAAAATTTAGAAGGGAGTATCTTAATTGCCATCAAGACACCCATCTTAGATTTAAAATAAAAACTAATCATGGTACTAACTTTGAAAGGATAGCTAAAATATAATAAACAAGATGCACAGTTGAGAGGTATAATTATATTGATCAAATCACATTTGATCAATAAAATCATTTGCTTTTATTTCTATAACTCCATTTTAGAGTCCAAAAGATAGCAAAAGCTAATTCTACATTACCAGGAAATATTACACTACAATTAAAGAAAAAAGGCAGAGAACAATCTACTGTAGTATTAAACTCCACACAAGCTACTCTGAAGAATTTTGTGTCTTATCTCTGCACACTCCAATTTAATTCATCCTAATATTTTTTTTGTTTTGTTTTGTTTTTTTGTTTTTCGAGACAAGGTTTCTCTGTGGTTTTGGAGCCTGTCCTGGAACTAGCTCTTGTAGACCAGGCTGGTCTCGAACTCACAGAGATCCGCCTGCCTCTGCCTCCCAAGTGCTGGGATTAAAGGCGTACGCCACCACCGCCCGGCTAATTCATCCTAATATTATACTTCTGTAAATAGTCATACACCTCTTGGTCCAACTCAGTCCTTTCTACATAAATTGATTCTGAGCATACACTTGTAATGTGGAGTAATTATTATAAGTAGTAGCGCAGGGTGATAAACATCTATGTCCTTGTTTGATTTTTGAAATAAGGTATCCTGTAGACAATGATGGGATTGGAATGACTGTGTGTCAAGATGACCAAAATGTTTAATCCTTGTATATCTGCTGTTTCTGTGCTGGGATATAGGCATGAGCCACCGCATCAGGTTCGAAATTTAGCATATAATTCCAAAGGCATCCAAGACATTGTCCCAGTTTCCAATGTCACCAACAGTGGTGTGTGTGTGTGTGTGTGTGTAAGAGAGACAGAGACAGAGTATGTGTGTTTTCATTATCAATCACAGTAGGCATTTGCTCTTTATGATTTCTGTATTTTGTTCTGTGTTCTGTGTTCTGTTTCCACCTTTTTTTTAAAAAAAGTTATTCTTTTTTTTTTTTTTTGAACCAACTTTTTAATTTGGTGTCATATTACTTTCCATTTTAAGAAGACATATATGACCATGAAAGCAAGAATTACAACATCTCTAGTGGGATTTCTTCAACACATATAAAAGCAATATATATGGAAATTATTGCATAAAAGGAAGAAAAAATAAAAGGGTCTATATGTTTGTATTTATATTGCTGGAAGATCAAATTATTAACTTCTTAGTAGACTTGAATAACAAGGTATGTACAGTCAAATAGTAACCACTAAAAATCCAATCGTACTAAGGTCAATTCCTAAAAAATACTCAGAGATACATCAAAATAACCATTAAAATAAAATGTTATAAATTATTCAAATAAGTCAGATGAAGGGTTAGAACAGGAACAAAGAAGCAAGGGGCAGAGGTGACAAACAGAGAATTAGTACAATCAGAAACATAAACCTAAGTTCATTACAATAAATGTAAATGGTCAAAATATATTAAGTAAAAGGTGTATAACCAGAGGAGATAAAAATAAAATACTTAAGTTTAACAAATAAGAGCCTTTTTACAACTTTTATAACATTTATTTATTTACTGTGCATGTGTGTGCCTGTGTGTATACATGTTATGGTTTACATATAAAAGTCAGAGGACAACTTTCAGAAGTAATTTCTTTCCATCTACCATGTCAGTCCTAGGGATCAAACCAAGTTGTCAAACTTGATTGCAGGTGCCTTACATGTTGAGTTATCTCTCTGACCCCAAAAACACTTCTTTTCTTTTTTTAGTTGAAGAATCATGTTTTATACATTAAGTGACTTTAGTTATAAAGTAAATTCTCAGAAAGGTCAGTTCTCATACAGAGGTAGGACTCACTTGAATCAGCAATACAAATGCTTCAAATCTGATGTGTTCAGACATGGTCAAGCCATGAGATAGTTTTGTGTAGCACGATGATGATCACAAAGTGGTGGCTAACATAGGAGGAGCATGGCCCACATCACTGCTCAGTGATGATCACAAAGTGGCTAATGTGGGAGGAGCACGGCACAACATCACTGAAAGAACTGAAAGAACCCCTTCTCTTCTAGCAGCACAGTAGCACTAATGTAAATGAGAAAGTATGCTTTGACAATTCTGGTATCTATGCTCATTTCCTAAACACACTGATTTTCTTTTGAAGTTTCTATGACAAGTTCCAAGGTGTGCAAAAGCTTTCTGGGAGAACAAGGTAGACATATATAAACAGACATTCATAGAGATATGATAATATGGGTAATATGCATAATAAAAAAGTAAAACAAGACCACTGTGGGTGAATATCAGTCCATCTGTCCACCACCCTACCTTCCTCCCACATAGAATTCTAGGACACAGGTCACACCAGTCAGACTGCACATGAGTATTGAATTATAACCAAATAGATGTGTGTGTGCATAGATATGATTATATAATTATAACCAAATTACATATATATGCTGCTGTGCTAGTCTCCCATTTGGAAATAAGATCATGGTAGTCTTAAGTGAGATAAAAAGATATGCTACATAAAGCAGAGGTACAGAACATAGGAAAGAAGAGGCAGGGACCGAAGTGCTATGGTTGTGAGCCATGGAATGCATGAGGCTACTAGAAGTTGGATGATCCAAGAAAGAATTCTCCCCTAGAAGTTTCAGAGGACCCAGGCATTGCTCTGTTACTATAAGCTTTCTATTCTTTATGGAAATTCTAGGAAACCAACATAGTAAAGGATCTTATTTCTTTGTTAAATACACTGCAACTTGAAAAGAACAACAACAATAATTTCCTTTGTTTCTATCAGAAGGACTAAGAGGCACATCTAGTCTTGCAGCATTGTGAAGCACCAATAGCATCTACAGAGTTCGCATTGTGAATCATGCAGCTAAGTCACCAAAAGAAAATAAACTGGAAAAAAGCTGATGTTTACATTTACAATCTTGTATTAAGTTGCATTCATAGCTATTCTGGGCTGTATGTGGTCAAAGGTGAAATACCTTGTCTTCATTTGTTGTCATGAAGAAATAAGTTCAGCTCTCAAAGACAACAAAGTAAATGACAAGGGAAGCTATGTATCCTGGGGGATGTGGAAGCAAAGGGGTCCCCAAGAGGAGTCGCAGTCTTTCAGCTCTACAGAATCAAAACTGCATATTATAACACAGATGTGATAAACCCAGATATAGAAATACAGGTCTTGGCCAAGATTGGGCAACCTTAATTACATTCATCAGTTTATAGTCTCTGCTATGGGAGCTGGCTAAAAGACTCAATAGTTAAGAGCATGCTTTGGAATTCAGAGGACCAGGGTTCCAAACAGCCACACTGGGTGACTCACAACTGTCTGTGATTTAGTTCCAGAAGATTTGACATCTTCTGGCCTCATCGAGCATCAGGAACACACATAGTGCACATAAATTCACAGTCACACAATACACATATAAAGAAAGAGAGGGAGAGAAAGAGAGAGAGGAAGGGAGGGAAGGAGGGAGGGAGAGAGAGAGAGAGAGAGAGAGAGAGAGAGAGAGAGAGAGAGAGAGAGAGAGAGAGAGAGAGAAAAGAAAGAGCAAGAGAAGGGAGGGAGGGAAGGAGGAAGGGAGGGAGAGAGGGAGGGAGGGAGGGAAGGAAGGAAGGAAGGAAGGAAGGAAGGAAGGAAGGAAGGAAGGAAGGACCATTACAGTCTCTGTCATGAGGCACACCTCTGTTCTCAGGGCAGATGTTCCATTTTTAATGAAACTTGGGAGCTGTCAGAAACATCCCCCAGACTTTGCATATTTAGTGGCTTACCAGTAGTTTACACTAGTCTCAAAACTTTCTGGGGGTAATAAGCAATCTGATGGTTCTCCCCTAGAGACACTCATTCACGGTCATCCTTGCCAGCTCATTCCACTCGTCCACAGACTAAAATTCCAGTTAACATACTATTCAATAGGTCTTATCAGGGACAAGAAGTTGGCAGACCAAAATAGTAGCGTGTCATTAGTAGAGGAAAAAAAAAAAAGTTATTCTTGAGATTATAATATAATTTTACTTAATTTTTTCCTTCCCTTTTCTCCATGCAATCAATCCCATATAACTCTTCTTACTTTTTTTTTAATTCGTGGCCTCTTCATATATTAATTATTGCTATAACTCAAACTATAAATAGTACTTATAATCTTGAGTATATACTAAAATATCTTAGATAAAGAACTCTTTTACATATTCTATTTTTAACTCCAAGGAAATTATTTTCAGCATTCTAGGAAACTCACAATATTGGTTCTCTTCAGTTAATTTCAAATACGCTAAAGTTATATTATGTTGATTTGGATATTATAAATAAATATAATAACATGTTTGAACTTTTTATTTTGTTTTACTTTATTTATTTTACATACCAACCACCATTCCTTTTTACTCCCCTTCTTCCCTTCCTCCGCTTCCCCTTCACTTCTTCCCAATCCACTCCCATCCTCTTCTCAGCAAGGGTAAGGCCTCCCATGTGGAGTTGATATAGCTTGGCACATTCAGCAGAGGCAGGACCAGGTTCTTCCACTCTCCCTCAAGGTTGAACAAGGCTTCCCACCATATGGAATGGGCTTCAGAACACCAGTTGATGCACTAGAGATAGTTCCTGGCCCCACTGCCAGGAGTCACAAAAACTGAGAGGGCTGCAAAACTGTCACCCACATGGAGAGAATTTATATTGGTACTATGCATATTCTACAGCTGTCTGCCTAGCGTCTACGACCTCCAGCAAGTTTGGGTCAACTGACTCTGGAGTTTCCACATCATGGTCTTAACCTCCCCTGCTCTTATGATCACTTCTCCCTCTCTTCTAATGGAGCAGCCGATCACAATCCACAGCTCCAGAGAAGCTACATAACAAGAGGACCCTAAGAGGAACACATGGATCGCGTTGGGAGGGAGGAATAGACGAGATGTCCAGAGTAAACTGGGGGAAGAGGGGTTGTAAAGAGGAGGGGATGTAAAGATGAAGGAATGGGATGATGGAGTTGGGGGAGGGATGGGGTGGGGCAGCAAGGAAAGCGATATCTCTGTAGAGGTAGCCATTAAGGGGATAGGGAGAAACCTGATGCTAGGCAGTGTGAACAGGTACTCCGTTTTTCTTTTCTTGAGAAATACAATTTCTTCTATTATAGCTTCCTCTACTCTCCTACCAGCTCCTCCTTACCTTCCCCTCCATCAAGAACCACCCCATATTAGCATGATCTGATTTTTTACTTATATGCAGCTATACATGCACACTCATATATGTTACATATAATGCATATATGATATATAAAATGTATATATATTTATGATTGCTTGCTTTGAATTCTAAGTAATTCATACAACATTATACTTTTTTGTCTATTATATCATTTAGTTGGTCCAGCATTTCATTTTTATGAAGAATTTAAACTGACGCTCATGATTATGGTGTCTCTAATTGCAAAGAAGCGCCTTTCATAAATTCCAAAAGCTATACCACAATTAACATAACTTTTGTTATGATGTACAATTTAGAAAATTAATCAACACATTTATTAGTTAGAAATCCACAGAATCAAGTTAGTGAGCATAGAACGGTAACTACTCCTAATTAATTTCAACTTTAAATAAAGCAGACATGTTACTTAATGTGACAGTTAACATTGGCTGTCAACTTGAATGGATCTGCAATCACCTAAAAGGCTTGCTTCTGAGAAAGAAATGAGGGTATTTCCTAGAAGAATTAACGGAATAGGACTCACCCCCAGAGGGAGCAGAACCTTCCAACAGCATCCCAATGTAGAGAAATCTGAGAGGAAAAAAGTGTTCTAGTTCTTGCTTTTAATTTTTTTTTCTTGTATGTCTTGAACTTTTGCTTATGGGTGTTTTTACCATTTTCACCATTGGTACTGACATCCTTCTGTGATATCAGTGCTCACCTTATTTGACTCTCCAAGGTGGATTAACAGTAAGGAACTCTCCAGTAAACTGCTAGATCTTTGGAGTCATATTGGGTTTTCTGAGGCTAAATCTGCCAGACTGAGCATCTCAGTCTCTCTAGTGCACAAGCAGTCAATGTTAGACAGTTCAGAATATATAATGTAAGCCTCTCTAATAAATCCCTCTCTAATATACACTCATTCTATTGTTTTTTTCCAACTGACTTAAAGTATATCTCAGGTGAATCTAGATTTTTTTTTAGAAGTTAATACCTCTTTTGTATGAAAAGTTAAGTTGATGTGAATTTTTCTGAATATGTTCTTTGAGTCTATTGAACTGACCAATTTTATTTTACTTTATTTCATTTCAATTGTTGTTATTGAGCTACGTATTTTCCTCTTCTCCTCTCCCTTTTTCTCCCCTCTCCTCCTACCCTCTCCCATGGTCCTCATGTTCCCAATTTCCTAAAGAGATCTGGTCATTTTCTACTTCCCATGTAGATTAGATCCATGTATGTTTCTTTTAGGGTCCTCATTATTGTCTAGGTTCTCCAGGATTGTGAATTATATGCTGGTTTTTCTTTGCTTTATGTTTAAAAGCCACTTATGAGTGAGTACATATAATATTTGTCTTTCTGGGTCTGGGTTACCTCACTCAATATGATGCATTCTAGATCTATCCATTTGCCTGCAAATTTTAAGATGTAATTTTTTTCTGTTTTATAGTACTCCATTGTACAAATGTACCATATTTTCCTTATCCATTCTTTGGTTGAGGGACATTTAGGTTGTTTTCAGTTTCTGGTTATGACAAGCTGCTATGAGCATAGTTGAACACATGTCATTGTGGTATGATTGAGCATCCTTTGAGCATTTACCCATTGCTGGGTCTTGACATAGATGGTTTTCTAAATTTCAGATAAATCGCCATACTGAAATGCAAAGCATCTGTGCCAGTTTACACTCCCACCATTAACAGAGGAGTATGTCCTTCACCCTGCATCCTCTCCAGCATAAGCTGCCATCAGTGTTTTTGATCTTGGTCATTCTTACAGGTGTAAGATGGTATCTCAGAGTTGTTTGATCTGCATTCCTGTGGTTAAAGATGTTGAGCATTTTTAAGTGAATAGACCAATTGTAAATGCATAACTATGAATAGAATTACTGGTTTGTTATATTTACGTCAAATTTTATTGTGTCATTCTAAACCTCCTAATGTGCTTTAGTTCACAATGGAATCAGCAATGTGTATGAGAATTGCTGTTATCCACTAACAATATTTGTTCATTCAAATTTGCAACTTGGTAAAAGAAAATCAAATAAACAAAAGCTATATAACATAGAAAACCTGTGGAATAAGTGGGCAAAAACTCAGGCCAGGGGAATGTGATGATGGGACCAGAAACCATACCATCACTCAGAGCTAACTGTAGCTGTTCTTGTTGAGTAGAAAGATGCATATGACCATCATAAAGTCTAGTGAATTTTTCCTCACATTTAAGTCCCTCTTATGTGACCTCCTCTTTGCTAGTAGAGGTAATATTTTCTTTGAGATCTCTTAAAAGCTCTCTAAAGACAAATGGCAAATATAGGACCTTGAGAAGTAAATGGCATTGACAAAATTTGTTTCTAGGTTTGTCTTCATAAAAATAAGTGCATGAGCTTTTTCTATGTTTGCTTACATAGTGTGTGGGAAATAGTTATAATACTTGAAACATTTTGGAGAAGGAAGAAGAAGTAAAAAAAATAGCCAAAAAACCAGAAAGTCTGTAGTAAAAGTCTCTCCTAGAAATGGCTACACAAGAACAATGACAATATCAATGAGTATACAAACAAGGAAGGGAGAAAATTTCGCAGGATCCTACTCTTTTTTATTTATTTATTTATTTATTTATTTATTTATTTATTTATTTATTTTTTTAGTTCTTCAAGACAGGGTTTCTCTGTAGCTTTGGAGCCTGTCCTGGAACTAGCTCTTGTAGACCAGACTGGCCTCAAACTCACAGAGATTCGCCTGCCTCTGCCTCCCAAGTGCTGGGATTAAAGGCGTGCGCCACCACCGCCCGGCTAGGATCCTACTCTTAAACAAGGAATTATAGGCAACTAATGACGGCTGGGATGAAACTCAGCCTGTCCCAGTAAGGAGCTTCCTTGTTGGTTGTTCAACACAGAGTAGTCATCCCTGAAATCTAATATACACAATAAAATCATATTCAGCAGATTGGATTTATATATATTTGCACATATGCATGCACACTTATACACACATGCTAAAAAAATAGAATGTGCATTTAATATATAAAATAAATAATGAAAGTGATTTTCCAAGATGAACTTTAATTTAAAAATAAAGAATACTAATCAAGACTATACATAGCATTTGTTAATTCCAGCTAGATTTCATTAAAATATTGTAGATTTATATTTCTAACTATAAGACTGGAGTTGAGACACTGTCTAACATTTTACCCATAAATTACAATTAGAATTTATATAGAATTTTATTTAAATCAAAATTGTAATAATTAGTGAACAGTATTTGGTAAGAACCTAAACCAGGGAATTTAGCTTTCTATGGTGAAATAGTCTCTATTTCTCTATTTTAAATGACAACAAAAATTAATTTTTTAGAGCTAGCATGAAATGACAGTTGTCATTTCTAAACTAATTCCTTCAAAATATAACATCACATAAACATTGAAAATAGAGAATTCTCTTTGGTAAAGTCCTCCTCAAGAAAGATTAAATGAAGATGCATCTGGCAAGGTAGAAGGAAAAGCCTAGGGACAGAATATCTAACAGCAAACACCTTTGAAAACACCAGATGGAAACAATTACTTTATAAGATTCCTAAAATATTTACAAACACATATGTAAAAGAAGTCTAAGTACATGTTCTCTGTAACAGTAGGACTGTGCCTCTTCAAAACATATTTTCAGATAAAATATCCAGTTACATACATGCGAAGCCTCTTCCCAAAGTTTTGGTCACTAGGGCAACCTCACAAACTTTACACGTTGTTGGCACTATGCTTGGTTACTTTTTACATGTCGAGGATAAGTCTCGGTTACTGAATACGTCAGTTATTTCTTTTTTTATTATTTATTTATTTATTTATTGGATTTTCGAGACAGGGTTTCTCCGTAGCTTTTTGGTTCCTGTCCTGGAACTAGCTCTTCTAGACCAGGCTGGCCTCGAACTCACAGAGATCCGCCTGCCTCTGCCTCCCAAGTGCTGGGATTAAAGGCTTGCGCCACCACCGCCCCGGCCTATTTATTTATTTATTAAAGATTTCTGTCTCCTCCCTGCCACTGCCTCCCATTTCCCTTCCCCTCCCCCAAAGAACTCCCCCTCTTGTCAGCCTGAAGAGCAGTCAGGGTTCCCTGCCCTGTGGGAAGTCCAAGGACCTACCACTTCCTTCCAGGTCTAGTAAGGTGAACATCCAAACAGCCTAGGCTCTCACAAAGCCAGTACGTGCAGTAGGATCAAAACCCAGGGCAATTGTTCTTGACTTCTCAGCAGTCCTCATTGTCCGCTATGTTCAGCGAGTCCGGTTTTATCCCATGCCTTTTTCAGACCCAGTCCAGCTGGCCTTGGTGAGTTCCCAATAGAACACCCCCATTGTCTCAGTGTGTGGGTGCACCCCTCTCGGTCCTGAGTTCCTTGCTCGTGCTCTCTCTCCTTCTGCTCCTGAATGGCCAAAAGACACCTAAGGTCATGCTCAACTTCCTTAGCGATCAGGGAAATGCAAATCAAGACAACGTTAAGATACTATCTTACACCTGTCAGAATGGCTAAAATCAAAAACACCAATGATGGCCTTTGCTGGAGAGGTTGTGGAGAAAGGGGAACACTCATCCATTGCTGGTAGGAATGCAAACTTGTGCAACCGCTTTGGAAAGCAGTGTGGGGGTTTCTCAGGGAATTCGGGATCAACCTACCCCTGGACCCAGCAATACGTCAGTTATTTCATCATGGGATCTGAAGAAACAAACTGAGGTAGAAGGATTCTTCCCACATACCAGTTTTCATAGTACCAGAAAATGATATCAATGCTATCAATGGAAAAAATGGAAAAAAGCAATCAATATGCTTACTGATCTGTTATAATTTCAACATTGTTGTTTTACTGAATACTATTCATTATTTGGAACCTTCATGTTTAATTTTGAGAAATAATATGCAGCCTCATACATATAATATTTAGGGTTCTGTTCTCCATTCTCAAGGTTTATAGTAATAAATGATGATCTTATTCAAATATGTGATTTTATTTTATGCCACTCTATCAAATGATATAACAAGATTCTGAAGGCATAAAAATTTCTTGTTAGATATTTGATATTTTAGAAAACTGTTGAATCTTCCAATGTGTAAAAATATAACGTGAATTAAGGGGAGATGTCAACTACAAAGAAAACGTCCTATATCCATATTTTTGCTTCTGCTTTTTAATTACATAGATTTTGGTAAGTTGTGTACATGCTCTGATGATTAGTTTTTCTATTTAAGCAAAAATGTCACAGTGTTAAGAAATTAATACATTTGTTCATTTTTAAAATGTAGGTTTTATGAGTGGACTGTGAGCAAGTGGGGATGGGAACATAAGTGATCAGGTTGAGTGGTATGGGGGTGGGGCTACTGAGAGATACGACTGGAAAACAAGGCTTTGGGCCAGGATGTTGTGTCATGTGAAAACCTGGCACAAGATAATATCCCAGGATTCTATCAAGATGACCCTAGCTAAGACTCCTAGCAATAGCGGATATGTGATGAAGGATTTCTCTCTATATGCTGTAAATATCTTTTATTATCATTGGTTAATAAAGAAGCTATTTTGGTCAATGGCTTAACAGAGTAAATCAAAATGGGAAATCTGAATAGAGATACAGAGAGCAGATGGAAAAACTGTGGAAGCTAAACTAACATGTATATTATAAAGGTATCTTGACTTCAGAATTTGGGTCTAATGATATCTTGCTTTCAGAAAAGAGGGCTTTGTTTGTTTGTTTGTTTCCACAGAGGATGAGAACCTATGGATTGTTTCCAGACTAACATGGTTTAATGAACCAAGACCCTCTGAAAGGTCATGTGAACACCCCCCAAAAAGTTACTACACCCAACTGTTGACTGAGATGAACCTAGCACACAGGATACACCATGAAAGACCTGATTAACAGTGCCAGCAATCAGTAGGAAGTAGTCTAGAGAACTATACCCATACTACCAAATATTGTTTATAAATGTTTCTTAATATTTAAAGGGAAAATGCTATGACTTGTCTAGATTCAGACTCAAGTCTGGGAAGGAAGCCCACCTCTGACACTGCCAGGAGCATTAGGACCCATAGACTTGATGACCCAGAGACCTAGGATAGAACCAAACATGACTGGAAAAACAAACAAGTCAGTATAATTATACCTAAAGATACTATGCTATACCCATAGATTGGTGTCTAGTCTAATAGTTACAAGAGGCTTCATCTAGTCACTGATGGAAATATATTCAGATAAAAGCCAAACATTAGGCAAAGAATAGAATCCTGCTGAAGAGAGGAAGGAATGATTATACAAGTCAGAGACACCATTAGAAAACCCGCAGAATTTGCTAACCTGGGCTCATAGAGGTTCATAGAGACTGAACAAGCAATCAGGTAGCCTGCATGAGACTGAAAAGGGTATTCTGCATATGTGTTACAGTTGTGTGGCTTGGTATTCTTATGGAACTCCTAACAGTAGAAAGATGGGCTGTCTCTGAATTTTTTGCTGGCTTTTTGGAGCCTACTTCCCATGTTAGGTCACCCTACCCAGCCTTAATGCATGGGAACATATTTAGTCTTACTTTAATTTTATATGCCATATTTTATTGATATCCATGAGATACCTTCGTGCCCTTTCCTGAACAGAAATAGGTGGGGAGGGACAGAGGGGTGAAGGGGGAAGTACTTGGAGAGGAGGAGGGAGGGGAAATTACAAATGGGATATTAAAAATAAATAAATACATAGCTTTTAAAAGTTCCAGTTTAGTATCATTTCTAGGTGAATAAATATTAAAATAAAAATAAGATCTCAAATATATATATATATATAATTAGGGTACAGAACAATGATTAATTTTCTAGTCATTCTAGAGATACCAACTTTAGAAAAGTGCAATAATAATTTCAAGTAGAATATGCATTTATATTAAAAATTATACTTTTTAAAATCTTTTGAAATTGAACTACATGCAAATTATAATTTATTTTACTAACTGAACTCTCAAGCTACCCCATGTATACTCATAAATTAGCTATAAAATTTTGGCTTATGCATTTGAAGAAAATATCTAATGCACAATGTAGGTAAAATAAAAGGCTTTTTGGTTTCTGAAATGTACTGTGGATCCCACTGTAATTGCCTTATTGACATCATGATAAATTTAGTTTATAGAGTTCAAATAAACATCTGTTATCTCCACTCAGAAATGTGTTCAACCATTCATGCTTCAAATGCCTATCATATTTTAAGAGACAATAATTTATAGCCCAATTATAGTCTGTCTTTCAGTGTGCTTAAACATGACAGTAGGTGAAAAGTTCATTAATATGGGAAAGTTTTAGGAAATTCTTCCAAAAGAGACCAGAGGAATAGTAGAGAAATTTAATTTAATTGTATCAAAACATATTGTATTACCCACAGCAACAAAGATGTAAATGAGTCAGAAGCCTATCAACATTAACCAAGATTGCCTAGAGAAGTGCGTAATGGATTTAAGGTGTTAACATCCTTTTGGAGGGATGATATAACCAAAAGGGTTCTGACCACAAGTACATCAGATAGCAGTCCCCTTCTTAAAAATATGAATTTTAATTGCTACAATAAGCTCTTATCCCCATTTCTATTTTAACAGAAGAGGCTCCTAGGGGTAGTCTGTTTCTAGTCAGTTATTTTTGTCTTCAAGTTCCTTTTAGAGAGCATAACGTAAATGAGCAATCCATTTTCTGTGCATATTTCAACTCTTTAGCCTTCATCTGTCTATAACAAAAATGATACTTGATGCATCCTGATACTTTCTGTTTTTTTTTTTTTGATAATTTAGAAACAACAATAAAACTTATTAACAACTTTAACTTGTTCTAGTTTTACCTCCTGGAGCATTTTTTTATATATAGGCTTGGTATCATATTTGTTTCTTTGTTGCAGGAAGACTAATTTAATTATCAGAAAAAAATAACAATAACAACAATTTTCCTTGGACTTCTGGGTTATCTTTTAGACAATAATGAAGAACAAAATGCAGCCAATTCATGTTTTCATGTCATTTATGTTCCACATGTAAGCAGTAAGATAAATCTCCTTATAGTCACCTTCTCCTTCAGGAAGCTGTATTTTACAATTGGTTTGGACACTTCTGTAACCCAGATGTCAGCACTGCTACACTACTTTAGAGACTCAAATGAAAATTGTGCAATTCTATGCCATGTTCAATAAGAGAGCGGCAGGTGCAGATTTTTGCAAATTCACATCTGGCTATGAACTTGGGCTGCATCCCTTAGTAAACTGCTCACATCACCAGCCTTTGATTTCTCTGCAGAGGCCAGATCAAAATGAGTTCATTTAGCACAGAGGTTATCGGCACTCTTTTTAATATCCATGAAAACACAAATCAGAGAAGCTCTCTGTTCAAAACAATTTAAAATATCCAAAGAAATGCAAATGTAAGTGTAATTAATGAAAGAGTTTGTTCTGATGATTCATTCCTCTTTGATTCTTTTCTGTGCCCTCAAACCTTCACACTCACAAATATGTTCAATTTGACACTCTTACAATGCACTTGATTTTCCTTTCAAAGCATTGTCCTGGAGCCTTCACCTGTATCAGAAGCAGAAAATTACATATCCAGTTTATCAAGCAAAATCTAAGTTGCATGAATAGTGCAACCAATATTTACATACATTTAATGAGTAGAGATTTTTCATTCTGTCACTTCAAATGTACTAATATTAGTAAATCAGGTTGCATTACAAAGAATAATTATTGCATTCCTTAAATGTGCTTCCATGTGGCAGAGGCAGTGCAGCAACAAAGAAGCATTTTACTTCAGAAAATAGCTAAGGTGTATTGAGTGGTTACTATGAGCCAGGCAAACATAATCACTATGGAGATTCCTTAAAATAGCAGGAAGGAAAAATAAACATTACTGTCTCAGACATGAGTAGATTTGGGTCTTGGCAATTTCTACACATCTGGTAAATTTTCCAGGCATATTTTCAATCATGTTTGATTGTATTCTGAGTTCAGTGGGATAATTAGGAAGGTTTACGATGGGCATATCCAGAGATCTACCATGCAATGTTTTCAGAGGCAAGTAAAGAGATGCTAAAGACTCACATAACTTTCCCAGCATGAGCACTGATAACAATGGAGTTCTAAGAACAAATTGTTTAAAAAGTGCTCACTTCACTCTGCCATGCTAATCATTGCCATTTCAGGTATTAGAAAGCAGGATGTGTCTCTCTTATTTGTTCTAAATAAATATACACATCCTTCATTTTCTGAAAAGTGCCCTTGTAGTTATCTGCTAAAAAATGTAGTGATCTATAAAGGACATCGGCCTGGGCTTATAAAGTAGTCCCAAATAATATTTTTTATTTAAAAATAGAATCATGCCATTCTCACATTGTGGTGACTGCAGGGAGAGGAGATTAGAGAGTGTGATAGTATGTATTCACAATACAGTGAAAACATGTGTAAAATTGTGAAAAAAAATAATCTTTGGGGCTGGAGAGATGGCTCAGAATTTAAGAGCATTGGCAGCCCTTCCAGAGATCCTGAGCTCAATTCCCAGCAACCACATGGTGGTTCTAGCCATCTGAATTAGGATCTGATGTCACCTCTGGCCTGCTGGTATACATGCAGAGTACATAAAAATATATATAAATAAATTTGTTTAAAAAAGAAAAAATTAATCTAAATCAAAACTTGTAACTATAGGTTTCTACTGCCTGACAGTTCTGAAATAACCACTCAGAGGCTGAATATTAATTATAAATTTTTTGCCAGTGGCTTAGGCTTATTACTAGTTTGCTCTTACGTATAAATTAACCCATTTCTATTAATCTATTCATTGCCACATGGCCATGGCATTACTTATTTTCAATAGGTCTTCCTTTCTCAGCAGCTGCCTGGCATTTCCTGGATTCAGCCCTTTTTTACCTTTATCTCTGTTCGGAATACCCACCTGACTCTGTCCTGCCTTACTATAGGCAACAGAGGCTTTATTTATCAACCAATGAGCATCACACATATTCACAGTGTACAGGATTCCAAAACATTTTCCCCCATGTCTAATCAAAAGTGTAGCTGTTAACTTTAACATAATAAAATTGCATTTAATAAAACTTATCAAGCAAGAATTGCAGTTACAATATTTAGTCTATTTACATTTGAAAAATTAAAGAAAAAATTCTATTATCTATCCTACCTCTGTGAGTCTAAAGTTTCATATATACTTCATTTTTTATCATAACTAAGAAAAACTATAGTTATAATTATTAAGTCTTCAGCTCTCTCAAAGATATCAGAAAAGCACAGTATTTCCTAGTACACAGGAAGTGTATTGCAAACAACTTCCAAAACTCTAGAAAAGACAGAGACATCTGGCTGTCTGGACAATCACCCACAATGATTCTTTTAAAAAAAATAAAATAAAATTGTATTTCTTTCTTTCCTGCCTTTATCCATTTTCTTCCTTTCTTAAGTCTACACACATTATAAAACACATCTGAAACCTATTTTGAGGTTTTGCCACCTGGACCTCTTTTACTGTGTAGCATTTATCTTTTTTGTCTGTATGATAAAAAGCTAAATCCAGCACACAGCATGCTGTGTGGCTAGGAGACGCCCCTGTGTACTTAGATGGGAATCCACTATGCTGTGCTCAAGTGCACATGCCGCAGCATCTCTGTCCCTGTGGCCCACATGAAAGACAAAACTACAAAGCTATTTTTGGCTATGTTTATGTGTTCTAGAACCCTTTTTTAAAACTTTCTTAGGTTCTATGAAAATTCGAGATCCTCACATTGGTATGCATTTTTTGGAAGTCAGTTACTTGCAGTTCTTGTTTAATTAGATAATATTATTTACATCTCGAGTCTCTCTGATAGAGTTCAAGACTAGATATAGTTTTTCCTTGTTAAAAAGTTCAGGAAAGAAATCCAACATCAGGAGGTGCAAAGTGTTTAGGGTTGAGACAACATCAAAAGATAGTTTTGGGTTGGTAACACAAATTAGGATAGAAACTGAAATTGGTATAATACTTTGGACTCACCAAAAAACAATAGATAATGGTGTATTTTCTCTGAATTTGTCAAATGCTAATAGACTAGACATTGCTAAGATAATTATTGTGTGCATATATTTGTATATAGGTATTTTAATTATTGTATATACTTTTCTATGTTAGTTATAACCCTCTCTTTTTATTTTAGACAAAAATGGGCAAAATGATTGGTTGTGTTCTAATAAATAAAGCTTGCCTGGAGATCACAGTGTGGAGCAAACCACTGGTCAACCATAGAGGTCTGGAGCTCTGTACAAACAAAATAGAGGGGCAGAGATATTATCTTGAGTTTTCAGTCTGAGCAGTTGGAGACATAAGAGGTGATTGTGACTGGTCCTTTACTTCTTTGACCTTTCAGCTTTTACCATGATATCTGACTCCAGGTTTTTATTATTAAGAATAATTAGGATCTCACTTCAATAAATTAAAATATTTTATATTTTTATATTTTTAAAATATAGCTATCTGACAGTGTCATAATTCTCATTATTCGATGCTGCAATTTTAAAATATTGGAAGGCCTTTCTTAAATTAAGGAACAAAGATTCCTCCACATTTGGCTGACTATCCCATTGCCTTATGTTTCATTTTTTTTCTGATCATTATTTACAAGAGAATGTGAGTCTTCAACTAATTTGTACTTTAAAAGGTCTGTATATGATGTATTGATATTTGATACTATTAATAAATGATTTATATTCTCAGGTTTTGGTTTAGATTTCATTTTTATAATTTCAAATAAAGTTTATTATGTTAAATCTTGCATTCTTGTTAACTGTTCTCATTGTCTCATGATTTAGTGTATATGCCAAGCCTAGTTTCCAAATCAGTGGAAGCAAGGTCATCTCACTAAATAAAAATATGTTATATTAATTATACTAGGACTTTTAATACTATCATGAATGTACTAGTTGGACATGCTAGGTTCTTTACTTACTTGTAGGTGATAGTCTTCCTGTTTCTGCAACTTAAGCAGTGAAGTTGTAAGTGCAACAACATTTGCCATCACTTATTTATTGATCATTGTTGTAGAATATTAGCTTAAGATGTGTTACATTCCTTTATAATGTGAAATATTTATTGAATGATGCAAAGATGTGTTGGTCCATTTGTTTAACTCTGTAAAGCTGTTACTTTTCCTGTATAAAACACCTGATTGGTCTAATAAAGAACTGAATGGTCAATAACTAGACAGGAGAATAGATAGGTGTGCTGGCACACAGAGAGAATAAATGGGAGGAAAAATCTAGAGAGAGAGAAAAGTAAGAGGGAGGGGAACAGAAACAGAGGAGAAGGGACGCCAGAGAGCAGCTACCCAGCCACACAAGAAACCGCAGTTTAAGAAGGAAAGAAAAATATATGGAAGAGAAAAAGGTAAAAGCCAAGAGGCAAGCCGTAGATGGGTGATTAAAGTTAAGAAAAGCTGTGTAGAAACAAACCAAGCTAAGGCTGGGCATTTATAAGTAAGAATAAGTCTCTGTGTATTTATTTGGGAGCGGGGTAGTGGCCTCCCAAAGAGTAAAGCGTAAAAAAAAATACTATAGATCCATTACCTAGTTGGATGATCAATTATGTCAATTACGTCAATTGAGTCATTATTAATTCTTATAGATATTTGGAAAATAACTCCATAAACCCTCCAAATCTCTAAGATTGAAGTTTTCATTATATTTGCATCTTACCCAAATTAATAAAAAGTCCATGTTAATTCTTTGGTGCATAAATTGGTACAGGGAGTTACATAGGGTCCAGGTATAAATCAGTATCTGATCCATATGAATCACTAGATACAAAGACAAATACTCTTCTGTTTGATCATGCCGTACATCCCTCTTTTTATCTACAAATGCACTTCACACTCTCACACTCATACAAACACAGAGTCACAATTAATATAATTTTCAGAAGCTGACACTGACACTTAGTCATGGTTAATAAAAGCTAATGCTCGAGGAGCAGAAGAGATTAAGTAAATGATGCTGTCCAAAACTGTTAAGAAAATAATTATTACTATGAACAAGGTAGAGCCTGATGTCACATTGAAAACCTAGGGGAAACAATAAATATATTCACATCATTAACAAGCCTGCTTGTTCTTTAACAAAGGTCAGTCCTGAAAGACCAAACAAATGCTCAGAGATCATATCTATGGAAGCATATGATACATAATATAGCAACTACTAAAGTAATATCCCTTAGAAAAATTATACACTAGCTACATTAGATAGAGGGAAGAACATACTGATGAAGTCATCTCCTGAATGTCCTGTTTCTTTGCTATGTGTCCTGGGGAGCAGGAATTATTTATATACAATTCATACTGGACAGGGTTCAAGATATAATTGTATTCTTGATCAAAATATTTTAAAGACAAGGGTAGAAGAAAGAATATGAAAGATGCTAAAATGTAGGAAGGAATAAAGGCTTTCTGGAAAGGATTCTATCACCATGTATACATATACACACACACATAAACACATGCACACACACATACACACAAGCACACATATCAGCTAAGGTCTCTTTCTATAGAATTTTTTTATTTATATAGAAATTAAATATATGCATATATACTATTGAATACATATATGTAGATATATATAGAGATGTATGTATGTATATATATATATATTAATTTTTCAGTGACCAAAGCTTCAACTTTAGCATCCTTCTTCCTTTAAGCTTCTTGACTGCTTTAAATCAATAGATAAGGTACATCACATGGTTATTTTTCAGATATCCTTAATATTTTGTACTAAAGAAATTTTTCTGTTGATTCTTTAACTGTATCTAATTAAATGCTTAATTAACTCACTAAGACCTTAATTAGAATGAAATACTTTATTCTTATTGTCTTTTTTTTTCCTTTTTAAAACAGGTTTATCTTTATGTGTGGTAATGAAGGATTTGCATTCCCCCTTTCATTATTTCATTTGTTTAATTTTGAAGGTCACATTTTGTTTTTCAGTCTTTATTCTTATGTTCTAAAGATGACAAAGCAGTTTACTCTAAAATACCCTTACTCATAATGAGGCTAATACTTTTGACATTTTACCTTCCCATATAAGCAGCAAAAAAAATTAAAATTTCCAAAATTATTATTGTTAAGTACATATTTTCTGTTATGTTGTTATACCTGAGGATAGTTCCATAAAGGACTCTGCTTCGTTCACTAGTCTACATAATTTTCTTGAAATTAATGATAAGTTTGTTCTTTTTTATTCAATTGGCTAACGCATTATATTTCAAATAAGGGCCTGGCAGATATAAGCCTGTTAGTTATTGCTGTAAAATAGCAGTGATATTGCCTGGTAGTATTTGTGTTTTGGTAGTTCTCCACCATGGAAACATCACCTATTTCTAACCACTCCAACAGATGTTTCCAAAATTTTGAACATATTTTGGCTTGTCAAACAGAAAGAGGGTAGGTTTATCATTCTGAAGTTAATGAGTAGAACAGAATGCTACTGAACCTTGAAGCAAATGTTTTACAAAGAACAATTATACAACCAAAATGTTGATACTGTCAGCCTTTGAGGACTTAATGCAACCAAGCTTTATTTCAATTAAAGGCAAAATTACTTCACTGAATTTCCAGTGGTAAATATTATTCATATTCTTTTTGAATTATTTGTTTGTTTATTATCTGTTTATTTCTTCATCAATTATAGATTCTGAAGGTTACTTCAGAGGCTATATGGCTATAAGGGAAATATTATACTCCCCACTTATGGAAGAAAACATATGTTTTAATCTTTCTAGTAAATTTCCTCCATCTTGGATTGATGTTTTCTTTTACCCATTTTCCACCATAAAACTGATTTAAATATTTCTATTTTTAATTGCATTAAGTAAAACCAACAACATTAAAGACAACAATTAATTTATTTCTTGTATACCAGCCATATATAAAACTGACATAATTTGAAATCATTACAAATAATTTGTTTACTTTTGAATATTTAATGTATTAATGCTTTGAAATTCTTAGATGTCATGTAAAGTGAAGTTCTAATATATTCAAGTTTAACTTCATCTGTGAAGTGTGAATTGTCAAAGTGATATAATTTTATAAATTACATCTGTGCCTTAGTTCACTGAGACTATAAAGAAATTATTTAATTATTAATGAAGTAGCAGCTCCTTAATTATTATATCCACTTTTCACTTGACATTTTTAGAGTTCTTTCAGTTGTCCCCCCATGATTTACCTTCCCTAAAATTAATATCATGATTATGCAGCACATAGACGACATCTGACTGTGGAAATAATCAAGCGTCTTTGAGAAAGGGTTGACCTTCTCAGCAATGTTGTCATATATCATGATGGTTCAGGTTTTGCCATTATACATAAATGTTGAGGACAAGATGACTTTGTAACCCCAATTTCCTGGGAACTTTGCCAAAAATTGGATTTTGTGCTACATTAATGTAATGGAGACTCATTCTTGAATTGCACTTAAGTTCTATTGGATTTTTTTTAAAAGAAGGATAGAAACTCCCATAACCTTGACTAATCATTAAATAGAAACCCTGGTTTACAAAGCTAAGGTAAAAGAGAAATGTTAGACATACTTTTCACATGATATATTTTTGAAATAACCACATTTCAAAATAGCAGATACTTATAATAATATTGTATTAGTCATCCATAAGATGCCAAATTTATAAGATGTTTGTATATGTAGTGTTTTGAGAGGATACTACACTTAAGAACCAAGAGGAGTAATTTGACATGAATTCATCCTTCTGTAATTAATTCTTTATTTGGAGACTATACACAACAAACAATTAATTAAACTAATCAATAAAGTTACTATTTAAGCATATATTTAACCGAAGACAATATTAGAGTTAGAGTTTGTTTTTAAGGAAAGACTTCACTGGCACACCAACTCCTAGAATTTTGAATGTAGTTTTTAAAAATTATTTCTTATATTTGTAAAATTAATTAGTATGAGGTCATTAGGCTCAAACCTAACTTGATATGATTGACATTCTATCAAAGTCAATAAACATGGGCAGAGTCATCTCAGGAGATGGGATGACCAATCCCAACAGAAACTAGGTGGGCTGGACTGTCTCTTAACACCCAAAGAAATCTCAGCACTTCTGGTGTTGTGATTTCTGAATTTTAGTCCTCAGGTCTGTGGGAGAATAAACTGATGTAAAGACACCAAATTTGGTTCAACTTGTTAAAATATCCCTAAAAAAAATGCAGATGGTATTTGAATTAAAGTTTAAGGTATGACATAAGTCAGCTCTCAGAAAAATTGGATAAAATGGTTTTCAAAAAGAGTTTGACATACTGCAAAATATAATATCAGAATGAATTGCGATGTGTACACAAAAAGGAGGTGTCTGTGTGTGTATGCTGTGGGTTGGAGAGATGGAACACTGGCAGGTCATCCAAAAGACCTGGATTCAATTTCCAGCACCACATGGCAACTAACAACTGTCTGTAACGTCAGTTCCAACATGTTCACGGAGGCATACTTGCAGGTCAAACACCAGTACATAGGAAGTAAAAACTAAGTAAACCTTTGAAAAATCTATCTGGTAAGAAATCTTTGCAGACAATGATAATAAAGTGTTAAGAAAGTGTACATAAAATTGTGTTATTCAATAAAGTAGTATTGAATTTTTTCTAGGAAACTAAAACAAATTAATAATTTAACTATAGTATTCAATTAGAATAGAATAGAATCACAAAGAAAATTTGTGATTCTAAAGAACATTGTGGAAAAAGGAGAGAAAAAAAGTGTAATATGATACTGAATAAAAGCCTTTGGAAGGTGAGTTAAGCAAGGGTTGAAATCGTTAGTTCACCTTCTCTCACGATGTATACTAATGTTTTTTAATCAATTAATAACTAATAGATATGGAAAAGAGTAAAAGACATTTTCTGTGTTAACAAAAATTACTGGTAGACACCATCTGTAAAGTGAAAATGGAAATTAAGTCGAAATTACTCTTAGATTTTTATACCTGCACAAGCAGTAGATATAACCTTTTTACAACAACTGGATTAGTCTAGAATAAACAAAATGAGATCAATTGTATTATTATAAGAAACAAAGTCTATTAGGTAAATTGTTAAATTCACAATTTGTTAAATTCACAATTTGGAAGTATTCAGAGACATCAAATGAAATAATCAGGCTTGGATATTTTCAATATAAAAGTATATTAACAAAATATTCTATATTTACCATATGTGCTTTCAGCTTCAAAGAAGAAAGGAACTGATTAATTTTCAAGAGAATGGATGAGTCTAAATGTTATTATGTTACATAAAATGAGATAGACACTGAAAGACAAATAGTTTAGGTTTCTCTCATATGTGTAGTTTAAAAAGGAATAACACCCTGAGAATATTAGGGAAAGAGAAGGAAATCAAAATAAGGAAAAGCAGGAAAATAACACAGAAAAACAGGAAAAAAAAACAGGGTAAAATAACATGATAAATAGTACCAAATTATATTTTATGCCCTTATGAAAAAGCCAAATATAAGCTACTATTTTGTTCAACTAGTACATAATAATTACATATACAAACTATGCTTTTTCACTACCAAATATTTTAACATGTTAGAAATGGACTACCACTATATCATCAAGAAATAACATAATAAACTGAATGTAGAATTCTGCTACACATTGCATAGTTTCTGATATATACACTACCCATTACCTATTATTAGAAGTGGTTTCAATATTAAAGTCATGAACAGGCAGTAGTACTGTGAATCCACGTGCAAATCACGAAATTTCTTTTCATCAAGAAATATGTCTGATTAAAATATATAGATTAAGAGCAATTTACAAAATAATTTTTTCCAAAATCTAAGGCAATACATGTTTAAATGTAATAGCAATTTCTGTTAAGGTTATTTATTGGAGTTGTTTTTTTGTTTTTTCCTGCCAAACAGGAAAAAATAGTCTAGAAATTCCGTTGTGCATGTAGCACCCATCCCTTTCTGCATTTCATCCAGGAAATGAGTTATAAATGTCTACTGAAAATGTCAGCCAGAATTCTCCATATTACAGAGAATTGCAAGAGTATCCTGTGGGGGAAGGTGAATTTAGTTTTAATGAGCCAATCTCTCTCTCTTTGTGGTGTGCTTTCACTTCTCTGCTCTGAGTCTTAATGGTTATTGCTGGAATGGTCTCACTTGGCACATTTTGCTAAGATGGATGGCCATTTGCTCACAGGAAAAGTTTTGTGACTGACTCATTATGTAACAGATTGCAATATTTCCCTCATTTATACAAGCAGAGTCCGGATGAAGATTAGGTGTATTGTGCACATTTCTGTTGTATGTGACTCCCACATAGTTTGGTTGTGCTGTACTATGAAAAAAAAAAAAAACTGTCACTTACAGATGTAAAGCATGTATCCATATATCCATACCAGTAATTTCAGGAGATATTAATTTAAAAAATCTTCATTATAGCACTAACATGACTTTAGCCATCCCCAAATATGCTTTTGTGAATGAAATTATCAATATTGTAAAGGAAATATATGTGTTGAAAACAATGTATTGCCTTAAATTTTTTATCTTGGAAAATATTTGCTTTTCAATTCAAAGAAATGGTGTAGTATGAATAATAAATAAATGCCAGAGTGAGATATCAAGGTTCAACCTGAACATCAGAAAAGCAAAGCAGCCAACCACTGGTTCTTACCTCTACCTCCGACTGAAATGGCAATCCTGCCTCAAAGAATCTTCAGAATAAAAAGGAGTCTGATATCTGTCTCCTCCCATTTTATATTCCTCTCTAGTGCTGGGATTAAAGGGGTGCACCACTACCACCCAGCTTCTATGGCTAACTTGTACAGCCACTGGAATTAAAGGTGTGTACCACCACTGCCTTGTCTGTATGACTTACCAGAGTGGTTGTTTTACTCTCTGATTTTCATGGAAGCCTTTTCACAAAATAAAATAGAAATATCACCACAAAATGGTTCTAGAATTCTAAACGATACCCTTTAAAGACCCCCTATCATCTCCTAAATTTCTTGTTTAATTCTAGCACTCACACACACACACATTAATTCTATACACATATACAATGTATTTTAATCATATCCAAATTCCATTTTCCTCATACTGCTTCCTCCTTAAATATATCACATTCACTGAGTCTGGTCAGTACTGCCCATGTATTAATGGGTGTAGGTCATTCATTGTGGCAAGGGAAATCTACTACATTCTGACAACACAAAGAAAATGACTCCTCTTGCCTCAGACACCTTCACTTGCCAGTATTTATCATATAGAGTTTGGAACTTTTCACTGTCCCTTCCTCCATCAATTCCCCAATTACTGATTATCTCGATCTTGTGCCATATCTTGTCCAGACACCAGTATTTTACAATATTCTTCTCCATCCTCCATCTCTTACACTTCTCTGACCTTTCTTTCATGGTAGCCCTACACCTTACTGGGATGAGGTGGAGTCTTAATGTACATGTTTAATTAGGGAATTGTTGGAGAAATAAGAGAGGAAAGGGAAGGAGGGAGTTTATTTATTTCTATACTATAATTCCTAATGCCTAAAATAAAATGCATTCATTGATTAATGGAATCACCTGCATTTCTCATTTAAAATCAGTATACAAGGTATTAGATATAACTATTTCATTTTTGAGTGATGTGTGTTTTAATAATGAGCTTATCTTTTTTTATCCATAAGCCCCGATCTTCTTTGTAGCACAGTCCTCAATCTCTTTTCCAATTTCTTTTTTTTTAATTAAAATTTCCAACTGCTCCCCGTTTCCCATTTCCCTCCCCTCCTCCCACACATTGCCCCCTCCCCCCACTCCCCTCCCCCATCCCCACTCCTCTTCTCCTCCCCCCAGTCCATTCCCCCTCCCTCTCGATACTGAAGAGCAGTCCAAATTCCCTGCCCTACAGGAACCCATGTGACTTGCCAACTCCTTGCTTGCCCTTTTTGTTTTCAATATGTTGTGTGAACACAGTGTTTTAGTGTAATTTTTTGCTGTTATAAAATAACTATGTGGTTTTGAAAACATTAACAACTGTGGGCATAATGAATTAAATGCAGTGTCTGAATAATTTTGTTTTATAAAGTATAATGAAATAATTTTATTACATATAAAACATGATTATCTGTGTCCAGAATTTTTAAAGGATTATCATATTGATATTATATGTCAAGGCAAACCCAATTAGTGAGGTTTTCACAAATAACACTACTGAATTTATTGGGCTAATAAAATTCTAACAATATGTTCTACTCTTCTGTAAAAAAGAGCTTCCTATAGCCAACAACAAAGATGTTAAGAATAAAAATTAGATATAGAAACAGCTTACATATCACAAAATTTTAGGCCCCAATATTACATAGTGAACAAAACTGCTATAAGCTAAAGAAATATTTTGCCAGTGAACATAAGGGTTTTAGTTGAAGGATTTTACATCTATTAAGATTACACAAAAACATTTTTAAAATTATCTCCCAATCCAATAATTAGTTGTGTTCCAGATGTGTAGTATGTAGCCAAGTGATTTCTACACTACTGAAATGTTGCTCATCCACCATTGACTTTTTCTCCCTTCTTCCTAAAGTTTGATTATAAAACATGTTTTCTGTTCTTTGCTTCAAATTTTTGTGTATGTTCAGAAGGAAACACTCATTCTTAGGATTTATTGATAAATGGTTCAGAACATTCTATGTTTAGTACAAATCATGGATTAAAATAAAGAAAAAATAAACAGCTTAAATGAGAGGAGTCAAAGGAAGAAGTAAGGAAAAAAGAAAGGATCGGGTAACAGAAAAGCTTCTGGGGGAAAAGAAAGGTGTTTTGTATTTTAGAGTTTCACAAATAGGTCATCCATTTATAAAAAAATTAGCTTAATATATTTGCTACAGTATTTTTCAGTTTTTTATTGTAATACAAACATCCTTTTAAAACACTAATACTGTTAAAATGACTAATATACATTTCTGGATCACCGGTTTTATAGTAACCAAATGAATCCATATGGAACCCTATCTTTAGTGTCTTTCATAGAAGATACTAATATATTGATAGATATTAGCTTGAACTATTGTATAGAAATATGCATTGAAATAGAGATGATGTAAGTTTGTAGTTCTTAAATGTAAAACTGTTATGACTCTTTTCATGTGAATACAAATAAGAGTAATACAGAAGGGAAAATTAATTTTTCTTTTTTTTTCTTTTTATTTTATTTTTTTAATTAAAATTTCTGCCTCCTCCCCGTTCCCATTTCCCTCCCCCTCCTCCCTCACATCGCCCCTCCCCCCACTCCATTCCCCCTCCCTCTAGGTACTGAAGAGCAGTCCAAATTCCCTGCCCTGCTGGAAGTCCAAGGTCCTCCCACTTCTATCTAGGTCCAGAAAGGTGAGCATCCAAACAGGCTAAGCTCCCACAAAGCCAGTTCATGTATTAGGATCGAATCCTAGTGCCATTGTCCTTGGCTTCTCATCAGCCTTCATTGTCCGCCATGCTCAGAGAGTCCAGTTTCATCCCATGCTTATTCAGTCCCAGTCCAGCTGGCCTTGGTGGGCTCCCAATAGATCAGTTCCACTGTCACAGTGGGTGGGTGCACCCCTCGTGTTCCTGACTTCCTTGCTCATGTTCTCCCTCCTTTTGTTCCTCATTTGGGCCTTTAGAGCTCAGTCCGTTGCTTCAAATTGGGTCTCTGTCTCTATCTCGATCCATCGCCAGATGAAGGTTCTAAGGTGATATGCAAGATATTCATCAGTATGGCTATAGGATAGGGTCATTTCAGGTTCCCTCTCCTCAGTTGCCCAAGGTACCAGCTGGGGACATCTCCCTGGACACCCGTGAGCCCCTTTAGAGTCAAGTCTCTGGCCAATCCTAAAATGGCTCCCTTAATTAGGATATATACTTCACTGCTCCCATATCCACCATTCCTATATCCCAACCATCCCATTCCCCCAAGCTCCTCCCATCCTCCCCTTCTCACGTTTCTCACCCCACTTCCCCTTAGCCCCATGCCACCTCACCCGCAAGTTCCCAGTTTTTTCCCGGCAATCTTGTCTACTTCCCCTATCCAGGCAGATGACTATATGTTTTTCTTTGGGTTCACCTTCTTATTTAGCTTCTCTAGGATCACAAATTATATGCTCAATGTCCTTTCCCCTGTATTCTGTAATTACCATTAATAAATAAAGAAACTGCTTTGGAACTATAGCAGGGCAAATCTTAGGTGAAGAAAAATAAACTGAATGTGGAAGAAAGAAGGACTGAGTCAGGGAGAAGCAGTGTAGCCCCCACTGGAGACAGACACTGGTAACTTTACCCAGTAAGCCACAGCCACGTGGCAATACACAGATTACTAGAAATGGGTTAAATTATATGTAAGATTTAGCCAATAAGAAGCTAAAGGGAAAAGCGGTGATTTAAGTAAAACAGTTTCTGTGTAATTATTTTGGGGCTGAGTAACCAGGACCAACAAGCTGCCTCCGCACTAAAAATTGGCATCAACATGGCTAACTAAAATCCGTGTAAAACCTGAGAGAGCTTAAAAAGAAGTCCTACAAAGAAAATAACAGAATCAAGCATGGTTTGATAGCAGATGATAGCAGAATTTTCTTGGGTGGGCTCTGTTTGTTAGAAGCAAGAAGAGGAATGGCTCGGTAAGAGAGGTTTTACTGATTCAGCTTCCAGACCTTTTTGAAATGCCTGTTGCCAGGCCCTCCCTGAAAACACTGCCTCAGTCTCTGAGAGTTCAAATGTTCAAGGAACAAGCTATCTTCAAAGTTTTAACTATAATTGTAATCTGTGTGTGTGTGCTCATGAGTGCGGTATATGTATACATGGGACTGCAGATGAGCATGCAGTGCCGCCCCAAAGTGGAAGTAAGGGGAAGAGAGCAAGCAGACCTCCAAGACCATCTTATTTAACCCCATCCCATACTGAGGTTGCAGAAGCACACTCATCATGCCTGGATAATTATGTGGGCCATGTTTGTTCAGAACGGCATCTTACTGTCTGATCAGTCTCTCTTGCCCAATATTTGTAAGCTTTTGATTAAAATCATGTCCTTGCTAGGTACCTCATTACGAAGAAATAAAATGGAGGCTAACTAATTTAACTAGTATAAATAATTGGATTCTGAATTTCAGATAAAGTTCAATAGCCAAACTTGCCCTTTAATTCGCATTCTACTCCACCTGTGCTGGTGATAGTAATGCTGTCTCCCATTTTCATTGACATGTACAAATTACTGAATAAAAGTGCCCTTAAAGTTTTATGATACTGCAACAAGGCAATCCATTCTGAAATGAAACCATTCTGAACATCAGCAAGTACATACTAATTAAGCACCCTTGGTAGTTGAAGATAAAACTACATAATAACTTATACACGGATTTTACAAAGGAACATTACAGCTTTTCTAAAAGAACCAGGTAAATACTATCAACTCTTCCGGCTCCCTCTCTCATCACCTGAGGAATCTCAGTAGCAAACCTTTTTAAGAGCTATCAGTTTTCTATGCGTAAGATATGTCTATCAGCACATAAGTAGATGTTTATAACAGCTAATACAAATAAATTTGCTGTCATGAATTATTAAAAGGAATAAAAACTATACAGTTTGTGCGTTAATATGTCACATGGTAAAAAAAGAAATTTAATGTAATGAGAATATTCCATATTCTATTAGACTGATTAAAAGCAAAGATAATGGCCTTTGGTATAAATTAAGAAGAATATTGAATTTCAAATATCACCAAAGTGAAAATACATTCCCATGTATAATATATGAATCAATAAATAAATGAAACATTTTTTTGTCCATAAACACATGTCTACATATATCTCTTCCTCGTGAATTATTTTCTGAAGCCACAAATGAACATAAAGACCATGTGATCGTCAGAGATCGGTTCACAACATAATAAAGGCTAAGAGAACATCAGTGACAGGTGCTTGGCTAATTTTCTTATTATATTATATTGTCACAATTTAAGTTCTGATGGACTTATTTATTAGGATTGTATTACATGCATTTAATGTATTATGCATTATAATATAATATATATTAGATTATTGGGGATAATTTGCAATACTAGCTATCTCTTGATGAAACTATTCTGGAACATTTGTTCCTTCTGCCCTAGCCTCTCAACTTCTAGTTTTGGTCCACATTAACCTGTTTGTTTTATTTTCATTTTGTTTTTGTTTTTTTTTCTCATTTACTAATCAGTGAGTTTAGAATTTTAAAATACAGTGTTCTTTATGTTTAAGTTTTAAAAATATAATTTTCATAAATACTCAGAAACTAAAACTGCTTACATTTTCAATTTCTAAGCACACTAAAAACACATTTATTATTTTATTTACTATGACTCTTCAAAGTTGAGTATATCATTTCAATGCATTGTCTATGCATTAGAAATATATGTATTATTTTTTATTGAAAATACATTATTGATGTGAGATACACCTTTGTATTCTGTGACTATGTTTTGATAATATCAGTTAATAAAGAAGCTGCTTTGGTTTATGTCAGGGCAAAAAATACCTTGGTGGGAATTCCAAAAAGAGACAGGGATAAAGAAGGCAGAGTTGGGGAGACAGAAGCAGTCACTTGAGGAGTAAGATACCAGAGTATTATTGCTAAGCCACAGGGCATAGGCCACAGGTTTTTAGAAATGGGTTAATTTATATGTAGAGCTAGACAGTAAGAAGCTTGAGTCAAACAATCATAATTAATATTAAGTCTCCGAATGATTTTTTTCATAAAGGGCTACCAGGTTGGGTGGGTAGGAGGGAAACCTGTCCAATGGAACAGGATGGGACAGAGAAAAGATTTTTAGCTAACAGGTTATTTTCTTATACAATAATCCTGACCACAGTTTCCCCTCCTTCCACCCTTCCTACCTCCTGCAACCTCCCCTCTTACCCAGATCCATGCCTCCTCTGTCTCCAAGAAACAGCAACCAAAACAGACACAATATGACAATGTAAACGCCCTCGTATTGAGCTCTTATATAAGGAAACCCAATAAGAGGAAAGAGTCCCAAGAACAGACAAAACTGTCAGAAGCATACCCACTCCCACTTCTAGGAGAGCTAAATTTAGGAGATAGAGGTTACAAATAAATTCATGAGCACTAAAGTTACATTTTAATTTAAGAAATACTAATAGGAAAGAGCTTCCCTAGCTTTCAGAGTCTTTGGTTCAATCGGAATCCCCATATAAAATGGGCATAGTGATGCACATATCAGTAACATCTCAGCATTTGGGAGGCAGAGAAAGGAGGATCAGAAAACAACAGCAGATGAAATCAGATTGTGATGTTCAGTTTCTTACATCTATGAATGTAAACTGTAAAGTGTAAATCCATAGTGCTCATGTTAAGTAATTATATAAAGAGTTGGAATGCATCCTTCAATCTTCATCAAAAGTGATGAAAATTCTAAAGTGTAACAAAAAAGAAAATACAAGGATCCAAGCTAGACTAAAGAATATTTGATAACCTCAAAAATGTATTAATGATGTAAGTTTAAATGATCATACAGCACAAATTTAAAAAGTAAATGCTGTTATAAAAGAATAATTTATATGAAATAGGGACTCCAAGATCAAAAGACTAATCAATTACTATGTTTTCAAATGATATTATATATTCTCTGCAAACAGAGGACATAACTTTCAAAAGTATCAAATGCCATAAACTTAAATCAAAAAAAGAGAAATGTGTAACACTGAATTTTCATTAAATCATTCTTTTTAATGAAAAATATAAAAAATGTTGGAATTCACCACACGGTAAGGAGATTTATATTTCATCATGACAAAGGGTTCAGTTGATCAGTAAAATGAAGCAATCATAAAGAACTAAATATAATATCATTGTCCATAAAGCACATTCAGGCAGAATTAAACAGCAAAGAGATAAACTTACATGATTGGTAAGACTCTTTTTATGGCCTAGAGGTCAAATTACCACAGTCCATGAGTGTATAGTAAACATCAAAGTATAAAAGCATTTGGTTTGTAGGAATTTCAGTGACCTGAGCTACAAGGTCACGTGGTGTCTACACTGAAAGTCATGCGCCATCATTTCATAAGAAATGCTTCCAAAAGGAGGTGAATTAAAGGTTGAATAAAATCTAATAAGCCAACCTTAAAATGAGCGGAACTACTAACGAAAGAACTTGCTGGCACTTGGTGAAGTATTCAGTAACTGAAGTGTAAAAAGTATTAGTTTCTAAGAGGGAACTTCCAATTAAAATAGATATGGCACCAAAACTCTAACTTGAAAAAAAAGGTCCTCATCTATATTTTTGCAGTTATTTGATCATATTTCTAAAAATAAAAAATCACCTAAAATATTAATTTCTCAAATGTTGTTTGAATAATGCTGAATAGAGATGCGCCTGACAGTTTTTCAGTCTGTATTTTCAAACTAGTTGAAGAGAAGCAGTTCAGGTATTATACAGGAAGAAAGCTTCATATTCTAACTTGTTAATTGAAATTCCAAGTTTAACTGAATCCTTTGTAATTTCGTGTGAGGGAAGTCTCATGAATCTGTGAAGTTTTATTCAAGCTCTGAAATTCCAGAGAATAAACGTCCATAGTAATTAAAATTCAGTCACAACAGACCAGCTTAATTGGGACCAAAATACTCCTGAGAAAATTAAAATACATTATTTCAAGTGTGAGCATTTCAAGGACTTCTTTGTTTGGCCAAGATTCAGTTATTAACATTTCTCTTGTCCTTTCATGATTTCTTCTCAATAAATCTCCCTTTCTAGGCAGTTTTATAAATGAGTAACCGGAATATCACTTCTACTTCTCCGACGAACTTAGTCATGATGAGTAAAATTGCTATGATTTATGTCCTGTCACATAGACTATGAACAGGGAAAAAAACGAAAGCTGTGTCAGAATCCTGAGCAGCAGGGGCATCTCACACTTACAGGAATATGCAGGCAAAAGGTTTCTGACAATTTTACTCTGTCAGCAAATCTCTCATTTAAATATTTTTACAGTAATCAATGTTAGAAAAATTGCCAAGCACATATTTATTTGCAATTTAACAGAAATAAAACAGAAGTCAAATTAAATATTTAAGAATGTGCTTGTAAATTTCTAATATTTTTTCAAATTAAGAGTGTAAAAATCTGATCATAGAAAATATTACTGGGCCTTAAATAACAGTATTTTTGGGCACCTAAGCAGTAATAAAAATATGCTAAAATATCAACTATTCAAATGCAGGAGAAACTTTTCTTCACTTGTGACTTAGCTTCCAATCAATGGAATTTTTTTTTTCATGTAGTGGATGAGATGACTCAAATCTTTATAACACTTTGCTCTCAGATCACATATTCTTTTGACTATTCAACAACGCTCTTATGTGACAGTTCAAATAGATACTTTGCTCTGGAAAAAGCTATCAAAAGTTCAAGGGAAAGACTCAGAGAAGGCACAGGATGATGTTTTTCGTGTTCTTTTATGTGTGTTTTCTGTACCAATACAATATATTCATATGGGGGAACAACTCATTTCTTTTGTGTGTTTAATTTTTTCCTCTTCTGATGTTGCAGTAATGTTGTGTTCCTCAAAAAAAAAAAAAATCACGTGTAGAGATGTTAGCTTGTCCTCTACTTCTGAAACCATGGTATGTGCTCATTTCCCTAAGTTTGAGAACTTCACTAATGTGGTCATTTTTGATCAGTCTGCCCCTTCCTGCTCTGTATTTCCCCAAATGTGCTCCCATGATATGTCTGTTTTTCAGCTTTATTAGATCTGATTTTTTTTTTCTTTTTGATTTTGAGTCAGAGTTTCTCTGTGTAGCTTTGAACTCTAAAGACTAGGAACTCACAGAGATCCATGACCTCTGACTCCTGAGCACTGGAATCAAAGGCACTTAACACCACCACCAGGTTAAATCTGATACTTTCTCGACATTAACATAGAAATAGGCTGGAGGATCTTTTCTGTTTGCCTTGCAAAACACACTGTTAAAACAAAGTATTGGAGATCTTTATTATAGGAATGAGTTCTCTGCCTGGGGAACAGTGCTCATCCTCAGGCCTAGACAAAGGATTTTTAATAAACATGAGGATGGATTCTATTGAAGGAGGTTGCAACTCCAAGGTTCATGATTTTCTTTCATCTTTCTTTCTTTTTTTTTTGTTTTGTTTTTATTTTGTTTGTTTGTTTGAGATAGGAATTCTCTGTGTAACAGCCCTAACTCACGTGGAACTAGCTCTTGTAGATCAGGCTGGCCTCAAACTCACAGAGATCAGCCTGCTTCTGCCTCCTGAGTGCTGGGATGTGAAGTACGCGTCACCACCACCCAGGTGTTTCTCTTTCACAAGGATGAATTCTATACACTGAGAAACAAAACCCAGAACTGGGGTTTAAACAATGCTCGGGAGTTTGGGGAAATTCAGGTGGAAGCTTGCTCCTACCAGAATAGTAATGAATTCAGGTCACCAGGCATCATTCTTGCTTCCTTTGAAAATAAGTACACCCATGTGTTTAACAAGCCTGTTTCCACCAATGCTTTCTTTAAGCTGTGCCTCCAAGATGAAGCAAACTCATAAAGTGAATGTAAAATACCCTGAAGAATTATGAATCTACTGAACAGAACTGTGGTCTAGAGATACTAATTAAGCATTTACTTGCACTTCAGAACACTTAAGGAGCATGATTGTAAACCCTGCTCTCTAGGAGTTCGCACATCAAGATCTGCTCCCACGACATCTCTATCCACACTCCTCTAAAACCAAAAAGAGACAAACAAACTAGGATAATATGAGTGGAAGCTCTTCTTTCCTATATTTCACATAAATATAAGAAATTTAATTCCATACCAAATCTGAGGAATAGATGGAGGTGGGTAGGGAGCAGGCAATGGGAAGAGAGGAGGGAAGAGGAACTGTAAATAATAAATAATTAAAAAGAATTAATTTAGCAAATTGCAGAATTGTTTCATTTTTAGTAAATGTTGAATTTAGATGAACTTAAAAGGAGTGAGTTGAGCATTTTCTTGTTCTTTTACCAGATTTTATTCAGCACACATATGAGCGGAAATCACTGAACCAGGGGACGGGATGATGAGCATGAATTGGTTTCAGTGGTGATGAGAATGTGACTAAGTCATAAAAAGAATAATGATTTTTCCATTTAGCAAAGACTAAAAAAAATGAAAGATAGAATCATAATACACAGTAATGAGAATAGGCATCTGGCCAATACTTTTATAAATTGTTGACTTCTACATCAACAGTCCATTTGTTCTATGAAAAAAGAAATACAATTTAAAAATGTTATGTAAGCAATAAGAACGAGTCAACATTGGATGGAAATCAGTTTTCTAAAATTATATTCATTAAAATTCCAATCGCAAGAAATGTTCTTTTGACTGATCAACACAAAACAAACAATTATGGAGGCAGCAGCATCGGCAAAGTCACCAAATACTTTCTCATACAATGTATTTTGAATATGGCTTTCTGTCCACCAACTCTACTGAGTTCCTCTCTACTGCCCATTCTCATGTTAATCCATAGCCTTTCTATTTCTCCTTTAAAAGAAAACAGGCATATAATTAATAATAACAAAATAAGATGAAAACAAACTAATCAGAAAAGGACAAAACAAACAAAAAAAGAAAAAGACAAGTAAAAATGACAAGAAACACATACAAAAGCAGATACACGCATGCACACACAAACACACACACACACACACACACAGAGGAATCCCACAAAACCAGAAACTATAATATGCATTCAAAGAATCCATAAGGTTAAAAAAAAGTTCACTAATAAAACATTTGAGACTAAAATGGCATTCTTTTTCCAAAATGTCATTCTTTTTGCAATTGAATCCCTATTGAGACTCTATTGGAAAAACATGATCCTCCAGTTCAAATCCCACTACACCTCATCCATACATAGCTATTCTATATCCCCTTCCAAGGGAGATCCATCCCTCTCCCCAGCGCCTCACCCTATACCTATCTTCCATTGTTACTACCATTGACATAACAGCTGGTATCTTTATATAAGAGAGCACATAGATTATTTGTATTTCTAGGTCTGTATTATCTCACTTAGGATGATGTTCTTCTAGCTCCCTACATTTTCCAACTAATTGCATGATGTCATTTTATAACAACTGAGTAATACTTCATTGTATAAATATACCAATTTTTCTTCATCCATTCTTCATTTGAAAGGCATTTAGATTGTTTCCAGTTTCTGACGATTATGAATAGAGCAGCAATAAACAGGTTTAAACAAGTGTACCTGTGGTAAGATGAAGTATACTTTGGATTTATGCTCAAGAGTGGTAAGATAGGTCTTGAGGTAGATCAATTCTCTGCTTCCTCTGGAACTGTCAAATTGGTTTCCAAGGTGCCTATACAAGTTTTCTCTTTCACCGGCAGCGGGTCAATGTTCTAACAGAGGTGTCATTTTCAATGATGGAGCTCCTTGGGGGAATATTTAGGAAGAATGAGTTTAAAGAAAAAAGGAGAATGGGTGGAAGAACTTAGTTAATGGGGAACTGCTCTCAACCCCTGACCCACCCAGGGTGCTCTCTCTCTCTCTCTCTCTCTCTCTCTCTCTCTCTCTCTCTCTCTCTCTCGCTCGCTCGCTCTCTCGCTCTCTCTCTCGCTCTCTCTCTCGCTCTCTCTCGCTCTCTCTCTCTCGCTCTCTCGCTCTCTCGCTCTCTCGCTCTCTCGCTCTCTCGCTCTCCCTCCCCCGCCCCGTGCTATACAGCTGATCTCCTCATTCCTGTTTTGTGAGTTTGCCCCCTTATAATAAAGAAAATATCACTGGAATATTTTGGAGTTTGCCTGAGATTTTTTTGCCCCATGTGCTAACCCATCAACATTTGGTGCCCAAATCGTGGGTCTTGGGGACTGGTACACCCACTTTTTGGGAACCCCAATTTTTTGGGTACATTTGGGGCTTGACCCTTCCTACCCACAGCTCCAGCCAGCCACCACCAGGACACGCACGGTGCATTTGAGCAATTGAGCACTGACTCTTTCCACTGGCGGCTCTAGCCAACCTCTGCCATGGATCCCCACAGAGCACACAGTCTGTGATTTGCACTGTCAAACGGCTCTGGGTTTTCTCTTTGTTGTGGTCAGCAACTCTCAGAATCGCTTTGATTGCTTTAATAACGGCTCTTAATTTAAGCATTTTTTTTTTTCAGTATCTAATGTGATAAAACCAATCCGAACTGTTCAAGGCTTGCATTTCCCAGCCACTCGGCTACAACTTTGACACCTGCTGGCCTGCAATGGTTATTGCACCTACTCCAACTCGTAACAGGTGAGATTTATAAGGTCAAATTTATACTTTATAAGGTCAAAATGACAGATAATTTAATGATCCAAGAATTCAACAGCGTTTTTACTTATACTATGGATGGTATTATGCAAGGCTTATGTGATTCCCCTCCTACATCCATGTATTTGATTCTGGAGATTAGCTTTGCCTTTCATATTTTCTCCTTAAAAAATGGTTTAAAAATAGAGCCAAGAATGAGGCACTTTTATAAAAGATAAAGTCTTTACAGACTGATAATAACCATCAAAAAGGGAAACTCAGCACTCTAGAGAAGAATTTGACCAATTTGATTGACAAAACCCAGTCAATGTTGGAGGGTGCTGAGACATTGTCTAAGAGAACTTATGCTTTTAATGTAATAATCAGAATCTGTTGAAGAGTTATGATAGATTGATGGATAGGATGTCTCTCTAGGAAGTTAATATGTTACCATAAAAATTACATCCGAGGATGAGACGTTATCTTTACTGGACAGACTTCCTACCTTGGAATCCTCAGTGAGGACATTAGAACAGAAAACTGGGCAGGAGATCCATACTTTACAAAAGGCAATGGTAGAAAGATCTGAAAAGATTGAGAAATTTATCAAAACTGATGAGCAGGGAAAAAAAGTACAAAGACAGAATTTAGCCTCATCAGTATGTACCAAACTCTGGGATGGCTTACCCAGAGTTCTAACTTCCTATCCAGTAATATCATTGGAAAGACTATCTGGCACTAAGTACCCTTTGGTAGTCAAAGAATATACATGGGAAACTGTACATATGAGTGATCTAAAAGAAAGTAAACAAGAGTGCAGGGATACAAGGAACATACCTAAACATAATAAAAGCAATATACCACAAGCCAACAACCAGCATCAAACTAAATGGGGAGAAACTCACAGCGATTCCATTGAAATCAGGAACAAGACTAGGTTGTACACCCTTTCCTTGTCTATTCCATATACTTCTTGAGGTCCTATCTAGAGAAATAAGACAACAATAGGAAAACAAGGGGATACAAAATGGAAAAGAAGAAGTCAAACTCTCACAGTTTGCTGATGATATGCTAGTTTACATAAGTGATCCCAAAAATTCTACTGAGGATCTTCTACAATTCATAAACACCTTCAGGAATGTAGCTGGATACAAGATTAACTCAAAAAAATCAGTATCCCTCTTATATACAAATGATGAAAGGACTGAGAAAGAAATCAGAGAAACATCACCCTTCACAATATCCACAAAAAAGGCATAAAATATTTTGGAGTAACTCTAACCAAACAAATGGAAGATTTGTATAACAAGAACTTTAAATCTTTGAAGAAAGAAATTGAAGAAGACACCTGAAAGGGGAAAGATCTCCCATGATCTTGGTTAAGTAGAATTAACATAGTAAAAATGGCAATCGTACCAAAAGCAATTTAAAGATTCAATGCAATTCCCACCAAAATCCCAGCAAAATCTTCACAGACCTCAAAAGAATGGTACTCAACTTCATATGGAATAGGAAAAAAAAAAAAAAACAGGATAGCCAAAACAATTCTGTACAATTAAAGAATTTTTGGAGGCATCACAATCCCCGACTTTAAATTCTACTACAGAGCTACAGTACTGAAAAGAGCCTGGTAATGGCATAATGAAAACAGACAAGATGATCAATGGAACCAAATCAAAGACCCGGATATGAATCCACACACTTTCAAACACCGGATTTTGGACAAAGAAGCAAAAAATATCAAATGGAAAAAAGAAAACATACTTAACAAATGGTTCTGGCATGACTGGATATCAACATATAGAAGAATGAAAACAAGCAATAGTTTCTTATGATCTAAAATCACCCTTTATTAGGGAAATGGTGAAAACATGGGCTTCAAGCAATAAGGCTACCACACACACTTGGCTTCAGTTAATATCAGTGGTCCTAGAAGATAGACCACAGCTGCTCTGGAAATGCTATTTGAGAGAAGAGGCAAAAAATTTTAAGACAACAGGGAAAAGCAAAAGGACCTGAGATGTTCCAAGATCAAATTCTTGGAGAAGGGCATTACTCTGATCCTCAGGACCAGGCTCTCTATGACAAACAAACCTTGTCCCCATGTAGCACAGAGGATTTAAATGCTTGGGACAGGATTCAGAAACTAGAAAAGAAAATTGAATTATATATTAGGGTTAAACATAATCAGAGAGAACTCTTTAGTGACTTTTTACAAAGATTAACTAAGGCTGTACAGATAGAAGGAAGAGATCCAAAAGCTAAATCTGTACTTATGAATCTTTGACTTTTAAAAATGACAAAAAGATCCTTTGGCAATTAAAAATAAGATCAGCACCAAGAGATGAAGGGATCTTACATACAATGAATGCAGAAATATTTGACTATAGTACTGAAGCTTGGATAGGAGAAGCGATTTCCAATGGTATGAGGAGACACCAAAATTCTAAATGTTTTAATTGTGGTAGAATAGGACATCAAATAAGGGATTGTAGACAAGGAATTCCTAGGAATAATATTTTTTTTCTGGGAAAATATTGAATATGCTGGTTGTAATCCTAATTTATACTTGATATTTGTTTCCAGTGTACCTAGTTTTGTATTGGGTTTGTCTCTTAGACAAAAGAGGGAGGCGATGGGAAACCTCTATCAGCCAATAATCTTGAAGAGCTTGGACCAGGTTATGGTATGGCCTTTTGTATACCCAGAGAAAACTGCTGGATTGCTGGCCCACCCAGGGCTCTCTCTCTCTCTCTCTCTCTCTCTCTCTCTCTCTCTCTCTCTCTTTCTCTCTCTCTATCTCTTTTTTTGTTGGACTTTTAAGTCCTGTTTCATGAGTTTGCCCCTTATTATAAAGAAAATATAATTTGAATGTTTTGGAGTTAGCCTCGGATTCTTTGACCCATTTCCTTAACCATCAACAGGTAGTGAGAGAATAAATATTATCAAGATAAATTGTCTGCATGTATAATGCTAGCAGAACATTTAAAATAAGATGAATAGGCAGACACAGCCAAAAATGCATTATGTACAAAAGAATCCACAAAAGATAAATACTTAATTTATCTACATAAACAATGTATGTCAGAAGGCATTGACTCATTTCTTCAAAATGATGAAACCGAAAAAGCCAACATCAATTAAGAATCCAGTAAAATTCTGCAATTCAAATATGAAGATGATATAGAGACATTCAAAACTTGAAAATAAGAGACAGAAACTGATGGTACTTCGCTGAAGATACAATCCTGTGGTAAAGATTTTATACACAGGTGTCTTGAATAAAGATCAGCTACAAAATATCAAGTGTTCTTTCAAATTCAAAAATGCCTAAGTTTTACAATGTATCTAGCTAGCATTTTGGATCATAATTTTTAGTATATTTTCCAAAAGAAATATTATGACATAAATTGCCAATTGACTCTTTTAAATAAATATTAATCACACAATGATTTCATTTTGAGTCATCATTTATGAATGTTTTCATATGTCTGAGATCATGTTGTTAACAAGGACATTTGTGGACCAGCATCAATGCCCCCTCAGGGTTCAAACAGCACACTTCAGCAAGCAGGGTATTAGAAAAATCAGAGGATGAATGAACTCTCAGTATGCATTTTTCTGCATCTGTTTCTTTATTGTTCTGCCATTAGTCTAATTCTTGTGTCCTACTTCTAGCCTCCTGGCTTTCTTCTTCTAGTTTCTTCTAGTTTAAATATTCTTCTCATTCGGGAGACTTGAAATGATAAAGAAATTACAAGAGTTGTTTCTCCACAGTCAAGAGCATATTCATAGGGTAGTGAGGAGTTGAGCGATTGTCATAGAAACAAAAATCCAAGGTTACAGAAGTGAGACTGTGACCAGAGGGCAGGCACTACAGTGAGATAAGCTTTTAGACATAGGTCTTTGGTTAACAGACTGGCAAGCAAAGAATGGGCAAGCTTTTCTTGGTAGTTTTGCTTGAACATCTGGGGCTCTGACCTTGTACATAGCTTTAAGGGTTCAAACTTATGGTCTTTACGAAAAGCCTTTAGTCTAGTTTTAACTTGCTCTGGGTAAAAGTGAGCTAATTTTGTGCAGTTTGTGTTAGACTGAGAAATTACTAGTTTTTTTTTTTTTAAATTAGTCTGAGTAAAAAGAAGCAAAGTAGTCTTTTAAGTACTTACAGTCCTCATGGAACAAAATTAGATCCAGTTTAAAGCACGTCCTAGTATATATTCTATATATCAAAACTGTATATTTAAATAAAAAGTCATCTTCATAACCACTCATCCATATATGTGCCCAGTAGATGGAATATTTTTATGAGACAAACACACAAGCTGTGGAAGAACACTCAAAACTATTCTTAGAGAAAAATGAAGTTTTTAGAGAAGAAATGAAATGACTCGAGAGAAATTAGAGGCAGGAGCCACTGGTTTTCACAGCCAGTAACTCCACGACCTTCCCACTGGGGCTCCTTATCAGGGAATCATTCATCTGGTAGGTCAGCCTTTGAACAATAGTATCTTTCATGGCCCTTGACAATTCAGAACTTTTAATTAAAAAACATACTGCATGGTAATGAGTTATCATGTTTGTTAATATCTCTGTAGCTACAAATATGTTTTTCTCTTATGTAAGAAGCCATACTTGAGAAATAGTCATGTTTCAATTAATTAATTAGCTAATAATTAATTAATTTGTTTTTTCCTGGCAGGATTTTTCTCTCTGTAACAATTCAGGCTGTCCTGGAACTCGCTTTGTGGACCAGTCTAACTTCGACCTCACTGGCATTCTGCTTCCTTTGCCTCACAAGTGCTGGGTGGCCCATGTTTAACTTTACTAATAGAAGTTTTGTCTGGTAATCAATTTTGTTACTTGCCTTATGAACAACCTTATGTTCAGATTTTCTGTCTAAAATAACAAAGTTTTTTGAGTTATCTTAAATATCTTGTACAATATAAAACTGAGTTTTTTCTAGAGGGTTTGTGCATTACAATATTTTGTCAGCTATTTTACCCGATTTGTTGGATTATTTGCCTTATCTTCCAACTTTTCTTTCTCTAACAAAACTTATTTTTTTCTAGCTGTTTCCAGAAGATATTTTCCCTCCAATTTGAATAAAAATTTTTATCTATAGAGGTATATTTGAAATAAGAGATAAATTAGAAAATCATTTTTGTTTAAGTTTTGATCAAGAATTAACTATTTTATAAAGGTTTTCTTGATCAAGATCAAGTACTTGACATAATGTAAAATAATTCTCAGTTAATGAGTATATACTCTTCAATATCTGACTTCATCCATTTGTAAGTTTTTTTTTTGTTTTTTTTTTTTTATCTTTGTTTTTGGATTTTGAGACAGGGTTTCTCTGTAAAATGGTTTCAGCTGTCCTGGAACTTGTTCTCTAAAACCACAATGGCCTCGAACTTACAAAGATCACCTGCCTCTGCCTCTGACTCCCAAGTCCTAGGATTAAAGACATGTGCCACCACTGTCTGGATATTTGCAGTTTTTAATATGGAATTTTAGTAAACATTTACATGAAGTCTTAAGTGACCTCTGAATGGCAGCATTGTGGTAGTTGATAATTGTTCTTAGCTAAAACACCTAAATATTTGACTTTACATAGGAGACACATGAAAATTGCACCAATAATGAGAAAAATTTGATTTCTATGTAACATTTAACATAGTCATATTAAGGGAAATTTTTTACTTTATTTGTTTTTTTTTAATAGTTCTAATTGATTGCTGACACACTCTTGACACATTCTTGATTCACATCTGGTATTGAAAGTGAAAATTCAGCCGGGCGGTAGTGGCGCACGCCTTTAATCCCAGCACTTGGGAGGCAGAGGCAGGCGGAACTCTGTGAGTTCGAGACCAGCCTGGTCTACAAGAGCTAGTTTCAGGACAGGCTCCAAAGCCACAGAGAAACCCTGTCTCGAAAAACCAAAAAAAAAAAAAAAAAAAGAAAAAAAAGAAAGTGAAAACTCTTTTTTTTCTGGGACATAATAGAAAAGATAATATAAAAACATGTTTCTTTCATTGTTCAATGTCTTAGCTTCTACTCTCATTCCCAGTATTCCCTTAACCATTGTGTGCCGATGTTGTAACTTAACTTAAGATTATTACTTTATACTTGTATTGTAAATATTCCTTAGTGACTAACATTGTTGTATCTTACAAAATGTCGTGTTTGATATACATGGACCAGGTCTTGTCAATTATTCTCCTTTCAACGTGATCATTCTGAGGTTATTCAATACTTCATATCAAAAGTAATAGCATGAAGAACATTCTGATTCTCTTCAAAGGCTTAAAACAACGTGGTTTTAAAATGTCTCATTCACTCTAAGCAAGACTGCGTTTAATTTTTCTTACAATTGCAATTTTTAATGAACTGATATAGCAAATGCATGAAATAACAGCTGGCTTCAGAAAGGGACTTTTAAAGACCTTAAAAATCTGGATATTTATAACAATTATTTATTTATGAATTGCTGACTGCATTCCTTGGTTAACATTCCATTAACTGAATGTATGTGTTGTAGTGTTTCGGAGCTTAGTAATACCACATTGTATGTCTCATTGATCTTCCTTATAAATATTAAAGTAAATGAACTCTTTCCAGTTTGTTAACATACATAATTTATCTCTGAAGCCTTGAAACTTGCTGGAAATTCCCAGTCTCTTAAGTAAGAAATTTCTGTACTTAAAAATTCAGAGAAATGATAGAAAAACAATATGAAGAAAACCCTTATTCCTACAATTAACTTATGATTAATAAACTCAATAACTTAATATATAATAGCATATTTTTATTCATGTATGTTTCACTTTGCTAAAAATTAGTCTACATATACAATTCTCTATTGTATTGATTAATATGAAAAGTAGAATACTCTAGTCATAGAGTCTAGAACATTTTATTTATATAACTTACTTATTTTTATATATATATATGTATATATATACATATATATAAATCAGCTAAATGTCTGTTGTAGCCTGTCTACAGGCTTTAAGTGTATTAGAATTGATGAATTAAATATGGTTGAGATTTTGTGTATATATATATATGCATATATATAAACTTAAAATAATATGTGATTTTAAGTAATGTTGCAAACATAGCTTACATATATCCTAGTACATGATTATGGAACTTTGTTTGATATCATATTCTGTCTAATCAAAATGTGCTATGGTGTTTTTGAAACTGGAAGGGGTCAACAAATTAAGGATTGTCACGAGTTTTAATCATCATTGTGTGAATTTGTTATAACAAAGATAAGAATAAAAATCATTAAGTGGGTTGATGAGATGGACAGCCAGTAAGGTGTTTCCCTGTACTTGTATCTAATTCTGAATTTAATTCCAGAATCTAGAGAAAAAGGCAGGAAGTGCTGATATACCCTGTTATCACAGAACATGGGTTGAAAACAAGTGGAGATAGAGACAGGTCATAGAATCACCACACCTAATATACTTGGTAAATTTAAGATCAGTGATAAACTTTGTTTCAGACACCATTGTGGACAGATTAGCACACAGAGAACTATATCCAAGATGGTCTTCTCTCAGGTGTTGTGGTGGCACCGTTAATCCCAGCACTTGGGAAGAAGAGGCAGGTGGAGCTCCACACACACACTTGAGTGTGAAATTATACTTATTCTTCAAAAGAATAAAAAATATGAATGTGTCTTTAATTACACATTATCTGGGCATTGTCAGATAGCAGTGACCACCTATCCAAAATGGGTAACTTTGGAAAGCTCTTGAAATGTCTGCCAGAAGGGGGAATACAAAAAGGAAGGAGGGAGGGTGGAGCATGGTAGGAAGAAAGGGAATGTTATAACAGGGCAGAGTAAGAAGACATTTTATCTTTCACCTCCACATTAAGAGGGCAAATTCAAAGAATTAAGAAATCCAGCCTAAAGTCAAAGTGAGAGATTGAGACTATACATAGTAATTTTCAGTAGCACTAAATTTGGAAGGTGGAAAAGAGAGAAAGGCAAGAGATGGCAACAGAGACAGACACAGAGGAGAGGACACAGTGATAAAGAAGAAAGTAGTAACCAAGAGAAAGATAGCATTGCAACTTGAGACTCATCACTGAATCCATCTGCAGTGCAGCAAGACAGCGGTCTTACATTCCACACAATGCAGAGATGTGGGGGAAATTAAATAATATCCACTTTCTGCATTAACCTATTCCAGCTGCAGAGGTTTTGAATGAGCTAAGCCTAGTGTTCACGCAGGGCTGAACTGCTTTGGGGCAAAGGTCCTTTCCACCATGAGAACCCAAGGCCTATTTGGCTGGTAGAATTCCTTTCTCTATGGGGTTAGGGTGGAGGGGAGTACACATATATAGAATCAAGTAGCAGTAAGAACTCTAGGTGAGCCCATGGAGCACAGCTCTCCCTGAAAGATGAGCAGTAACAAATGAACACTCAGGAGGGCACCATCCCAGAGCCCTGCTCCTTGCCCTTCCATCAACAGATCCAACAGATACTCAAGACTGGTGCTTGCAGTGGAATTTTGATGTCAGACGTTTTCCATGTTTAGACTGAGAAAAAACACTGGGAGTCATAATGACTACCCTGCTCATAAACTGCCCTCTGTTATGATAAAAACATCACGGTGATCAACACCGGAAACAAATAACAAACGGACCCTGCTCTCACCACATAATGAGAACCCAAGTACCCAGAAAAGGCATGGGCCAGTCATTGCTCTACTCACGGAAGCGCTTTCCTCAGGAGGAAGGAAATCAGACTTACAATCATAATTGCTTATATTATTTTTAGTTAGCTCAATTTTATTTTTATTTTTACTTTATCCTTGTCTCCTTTTTCTATTTTTAATATAAATATAAACTTTATATACAGAGAGCTGAAATACCACCGGTCAGTATAAATGTGTACAAGTTTTTCCCTTAAATTTCCTGGTATAGGTTCTCTTTTATGTGTGCCTTATTTAATATTCAGCTCCAGTTTTAAACTCAAAGTTACCCCTGTTTTTTCTTTCTTTCTTTTTCTGCCTCTCATTTGCTTGTTGAAAGCTTCTAGTTATGGAGATAGATTAGTGGGGTCACTGGCAGCTTACCTCTCTTGTCACTGAGGTCGGACCTTGCAGATATGACATCTATACACACATTTTAAAATTTATTTTTGTCTTCCTTTTTTCATACTCTTGCCACTTATATTGCTCCTTAACAGATTTCTCTTCACTTTTCCTTCCTTTCTTTGTCATATTTCTTTACCTAATTTTTTTTATCTTTGTTGTTTGTGATCTTCAGACTTTTTTCCTAGAAAAAAAAATGGGGTAGAAAATAGGGTAGGATATACCTTATTCCTATCCCCTACTTTTTTCTTTTTTCATTTTTATTACTTTATTAATACTAGAAATCAAAATTTCCACTTCCTCCCCTCCACCCACTTCCCTCCTGCTCCCCAACTCACCCTCCTAAGCCTAAAGTAGAAATAATTTCCAACTTTGACATTCAAAAGCTGAGCTTCAATTTTGATTCACAGACCAAAAATACTCTTAAAATATTTCATATTTTAATCATCCTCTATAAATTCTCAATTGTAAGCAACAACCTTTCTAATTTGCTAAGTCAGTAACCCATTACAACCTCCCTCTAAAGTCATTCGCTTTTTCAAATTTATCTAATTAGCATTTAGAAAATTCATAACATCCCTTATAGGCCTGATTCACATTAAAGAGAGATGAAGTGGTTATAACTACACAATAAAAATCATTCTTGATAATTACAGTATTCATCCTAGATCCATGGGCATTCATGCATAGGTGGTGAATAACTGTGGACAATTAAAGAGTTTATAAAATTTACAAAGAGTTACAAATGAAAAAAAAAACATCTTCCAGAAATAGGAAGAGCCTGAGTTATTTGAATGATTCTATCTGCATAGTCTTTGAGATTCAGATCATTTTTAAGTGAGACCACAGTCATGAGGACATAAGCATGCCTTGGTTCATCTTCCTTTAGGCATAGACTGTACATCAAAAAATTGATAATCATTCATATTCTATCCAACAAAGAGCTTCCTACATAATGATATTTAGGAAAAATAAACTGAATTTTTATGTGGAATGAGCAGGGCAATTATTAACAACAATATAAAACTATTTATGAATATGCATGATGCTTTTTCATGTGGTTTGATTAGTCATATTATAGAGGTTTCATTATTTAAATGTTTTTTGGAGGGTATTGCTATCTTAAAGCCAATAATTTTTCTTGTGTGTATGTAAACTCAAAAACTGGAAGCTGCATAACTTGTAACAAATACAAAAACATTGCTGATCAGGTTCAGCTGTGAACGGTTAGAATTTTAGCATCTCCCAGTCACTGCGTTTTGGTAGAATGGAAATGGAGAAACAGAGCACAGGGAATCCAAAAGGAAGTGTTGAATGTTCCATATAGAATAGAAAAATAAATTATGTTGAAAATAGTAAATAATGCATGAAAGCTCAAACTTAAATGAAACATATTCGAAAATAAAAAAAAAAGTATTCACATAACCTTTGTGAAGGTCAGAGACTTTCCATGTTCACACACTTTCTCCTTGGGGACCAGGGAATCCTGAGAAAGAGGAAAGTGATTTCAGCCATTCTGACAGGTATAAGATGGAATCTCAAAGCAGTTTTGATTTGCAATTCCATGATGGCTGAAGATGCTGAGCATTTCTTTGAGTGTCTTTTAGACTTTTGAGATTCCTTTCTGTTTATTTGGAGCCCATTTTCAATTGTTGAGATCTAGAAGCTTGTGTTCTGTATATATTTTCGATATTACCCATATATCAGATGTGGAGTTGGTGAAATCTTTTCCAATACTTTAGGCTCCTCTTTTGTCATATTAATGGTGTTTGTTGCCTCACAGAAGCTTTTCAGTTTCAGGAGGTCCCATTTATTGTCAATCTTATTGCCTTCACTATGTTGCTCTGCTCAAGAAGTTGTCTCCTGTGTCTTCAAGGCTATTTCCTATTTTTTTCATCAGATTCAATGTGTTTGGTTTTATGTTAAGATTTTTGATTCATTGGACTTGAGTTTTATACAGGTGACAAAATGGATCTATTTGCATTCCTCTACATTCAGGCATCCAGTAAGACCAGCACCACTTATTGAATATTCTTTCTTTTTTTCAATGTGTATTTATAAATTCTTTATAGAAAAATCAAGTGTTATTTAGGAGCCTGGATTTATGAGAGTGTCTGATTCAATTACAACATGTCTGATTTTATGTCAATACTGTGTGGGGTTTTTATTACTACAGCTCACTAACAAAAGTGACAGTTCATCCTGGTGAATATGTGGGTCATGTGAACACTTCCACTGTTGGTGGGTGTGCTAACTTGTACAGCTACTGTGGAAATTAATATTGTGGAGCCTCAGAAAGCTAAGAATCAATCTACCTCAATACAAAGATATACTACTCTTGAGTATATACCCAAACACACTCTATCCTACCACAAGGACTCTAGCTCAACTATGTTCACAGTGCCTATATTCACAACAACCCAAACCTGGCAAACACCTAGATGTCCCTAAACTGAAGAATGGATGAGGAAAGTACAGTATGTTTTCACAATGAAGCATTACTCAGTTTTAAAATAATGACATCATGAAATCTGCAAGAGAAGGATGAACTAAACAACATCATCCTGAGTGAGGTAACCCAAACACAAAAATACAAATATGGACTTATTTATTTTTAAGTGGAAACTAATGATAATAAATTATATGATAACCAAGCTGTAATCAACAGACCCAGAGAGGCTAAGTAATAAGGAATAGGTAGGATACATAGATCTTCTTGGTGAGGAAGAAACATAATTGATATTGTAGATGGAGAGAATGGGAACAGAAGAAATCAGAGAGGGGAAGGAGGGCAGTGCAGGAAGAGAATACTGGAATAGGGCAACATTCAGTGGGCGATGTAGGAAACTCCTCCTGGAATCCAAGGAAGAGGGGGGAAAGGTTGTAGGAGTCAGAGGGGTTGAGGATACTAGAAGGACATGGCCCAAAGAACTGAACAGTGCTAATAGCGATCCACAGAAACTGAGGTGACAATCGCAAAGCCTGCATGAGCTTGCATTAGGTCCTATGCATGTAAGTTATAGTTGTCGCATTTGAGGTTTTTGTGGAACTTCTGGCAATAAGAGTGGGGTTATCTCTAACTCTTTTCTCTGCTCTTGGGACAATTTTCCTCATACTCGGTTACATTGTCATGCCTTGATATGAAAGTCTGTGCCTCCTATGATTGCTTCTTCTTATTCAGTGCTCTGTGGATATCCCTGGGAGGACTGCAGTTTTCTGAAGGGCAAGGGAGGATCAGTGGATTTGGAGGATAGGAGAAACCAGAAGGATCTAGAAGAGAGAGGAAACTGTGGTCAGGACATATTATATAAGAAAGAAGAAGAAAAGACGTGACTGAAGGACAGTTAGAATCAGAGGAGATGGATAACACCAAGAAAGCAGAATCTTCTAGAAATATTAAGATGGGTGTGCATATTAGGTTATAGAGACTGGAAGCATGCACAGGGTGAACATAGGTTCGAGCCAGACTGTGTCTCTGTATCGGGAGGGGAAAATGAACATGAGCTCTTCATATCCAAGAAACTGTCTCCAATGGGCAACTGTTTACAATGGAAATTTTATTTCTTTGGTGGACTCTCACAGGATATATTATCTGCACTAAAGAGTAGGCCCCATGTCCAGCAGAAAACTGCAAACCCAAAATGAAATCAGTGATATTTTGATGGACTTTTAGTCTCCATAGTGCTTTGCTTGGGCTCTCTCTCTCTTTTTTTTTTTTCTTATTGCTCTGTTTCTTGTGAATTACAGTTTCCATCTTTGTGATTTTACTGGTTTTTGTTTGTGTGTGTGACTTTGAGTTTCTTGTTCTTTTTCTTTGTTACTTTTACTATTATGATCCTGATTAACTATTTCTTTTGTTCGCCTGTTTATTTTCTAAAGAAGGAAGGAAGGAAGTAATGGAGTTTGGTGAATGGGCAGGTGGAAAGTAACTGGGAAGAGTTGGGATAGACAAATCATGACCAGAATATATAGAAATGAATAAAAAAAATTTTCAATTCAATAACACAGCTGATTAGTTTTATACAATTACCAAATCAAGAAGTATACTTAAATATTTAGCAGGCCCAGAGTATAAGGTACAAATAAATATGATGTGCCTAAAATACTTGCTAAGATTGGAATCACCTTATAGACAAAATCATGACGAAGTGTATGGAAATTAATGTTATATATATGATACATCATAGTTAAGAATAAAAATCAAGTTCTAAAATTGCATACTTGATAGATATTTCACATTTAAAGTCAAATCAATATCTTATCTGTATTCATTAGAAATAGTTGTTTAGTATCATAGTTCATCCAATTATAATAATAGTTGTAACAGTTTTTTGATTTAGTTGAACTAAAATGTATATTACAGTAAGTAAAGGGGAAGTACTAAAACATTTTTATTATAATTTTTGTGAAAGCATCCAAATGCAGAATGAATATAGGATGTTCCAGTGAATTTACTTTATAAAGTAAGTCACACAGTCTTTAACTTTATTCTACAGAAGGAACAAAGTATAGAGCTTCAATTTAAGTTTAGAGGAATTCATTTATTAGTAAAGTCTCTCCATGTTATAATAGTTCTATGACAGTTATTCTTTAAAACTCAGAAATGACAATCAAAGCAATCTTTCAATTGACTTCCCAAATTTTCAGGAGTATAATGGGGTCTGGACTGCTCCATCTTTTAAATGTCAAAGTAAGACTTTAGGGTTTCCATAACAAACGGTGTGACTCAAATAGTATCTCCCCCAGAGGACCTTAACTAATCGATCATTGCACCTCTACATGAAATAAATAAAAAGTCTACAAAACTTGTATGTATAACTCAAAGTTTAGATTTACCCAACAGCTATTTAAATTGACCACAATAAAGTTACAAACATTGACCAGCTTTCAAAATGGTGATCATTATAAGAACTCATCCTTTCTTGTTTGACGATGAATCTAGTTGCCTTCAAGGTAAAATTATTCCATGTAACTAAAATTAACATTTTAAGCTTCTCCCTGTCTTTTTATATGTAATATTTTGTTTTGTTTTTTTTCTGGGTGAACTACCAGTTTAAACATATAACTGATTAGAAGGGCAAGACAATGAACCTGACTGTGAGTCTGCTGACCACAAAAGTATGTCAAAACCTGATTCCAACCAAAGAAAGCATCGTTATTAGCAGCACCTGATATTAAAGGGCTGATGTGCACAGAGGAACCACAGGATGCCTGATTTTATGGAGCTACCCTCTCGAGAAAGTGTTCCCTACATCTGGTAAAATGCCTGCACAGAATCATTTTCAAATCCATGTTCTGCTGACTTCCCCAGGGCAGCTGCAACATGACTATTTGCCCAAAGCTCAGCTCCTGCCTACAATCCCATGCTGCCAACTATTATAAAAAGTACAGTTGCACCAGAGTTTCCAGAAAGACAGTCTATTGAAGCTCTGTAACAGTCCTACTCATGACCCACCTTTGGTCAGCAGTGGCCTCAGGATCTTAAACTCTACTTTACAGTGATTACAAATAGAGTAATTAGTTAAATCTTTGCAATAAAAAAGTAGCAAAGAACAAACATTGAAAATTTGATTAATGCATTAAAATAATAAAAAATTTTAATGCAGATCCAACAATGGTAAATTAAAATCAAATGGTTATTTATAATAAAGTATTAAAATAAAAATTTAATATAAATATTTTAAGAAGTCACAGGACTTATTTTATCAAAAAGGATTTTTTAGCCCATGTGGAGGCAATGCATACCTTTGATCCTAGCACTTGGCAGGCAGAGGCAGGCATATCTCTCTGAGATAGAGGTCAGCCTGTACTACAGAGTGAAGCTAAAACAGGCTCCAAAACTGCAGAGAAACACTGAAACAAAAATTATTCATTAAAATTATTCAATAAGAGAATAGAAATTTCCAAACTAAAAAGCAGAACATTTATAAGTCTTTGCCTAAGAGGTTTATGTAAAACAAGAAGGAAAAATTACTGCAAATAGTTTTCATGTTTAACATGTGGAAACCAGAGCTTATTTATGAGTCTTCACTAGGTAACCCACTGAGAGGATGCCTTGTACTTAAAAAAAAAATCTCATTGTGAATTAATTTACACTAAATAACTCATTGTGCTTGCCAAGTTACATCCTACCAAAAACATGTTCTCGTTAAATATTTACAGAGTTCTTCGCAAGTTGTACTGGATGGAACTGCTTCAATATTCCTTGAGTATTTATTTTTAAGTTTTAGTTCAGTTTATTTTTAAGTTTAATCTGCATTTTTAAAATATAGGTCTTTTTTGTTGTTTTTTTCAAGTCAGGGTTTCTCTGTGTAGTTCTAGTTGTCCTGGAACTCTTTCTGTAGACCATGTTGGTCTCAAACTCGGAGCTTTTCCTGCCTCTGCCTCCAAGTGCTGGAATTAAAGAAATCCACCACCACTTCATGGCCAATTTAGGCCTTTAATTTAACAAATTACCTGGAATTTTAGAGGATTCTATGATTTTCTTACTGCCTATGGCTGATGGATACTGGGCCAGTTTTAACTCTCTAAAGAAACACAAAATTTACACACTCACATTCAGCTGTCCAGACTCATCCAAGTATCTATCTGTATTTTGGGAAGCATGCTGATCCCTAAGATTTCTGTTGGAATATCAAAATGTATTATGTTTTGAAGAAAAGTAAAAGCACTTCCCCAGACAATATTGAAGAAGTATTTGAAGTTTTATAAGTTTTTAAACATTGTAGAATAATGTCCTATTTATTCTTCTTTGAATCTTATGACTACACTACTAGAAATGGATCTTCAGTATCCCCTGTTTCACGGAGCATCACCCCAAGATAAATTAAGACATGCTTAGTAGAAGGAGGAGTCTCTCCCCAAGAAGGAGTTGCCTTAGTTAAATGGGTTTCTTGTTCCTCAAACTTCTGCTATGGTGTTCACTATCAGTAACACCCCCAAACGAGGAAGCCATGAAACCACAGAAGAAAGAAACTAACATGAGGAAACCTTGAATTTAGTATGATCTTCTTGATTTGAACCAAAGGAGGACTGTCACATGTCATCTTGTCCTCTGTCAAGATGACATACTGTAATTCTGTTCATTTTAAAGTATTCATTCCAGAGGTTTACAACACTAAACAATTGCCTGTGCTTATCTTTTGATGCTGTTGGTCCAAGATCAGATACAGTCATGTTTCAATTACTACATACTGATTTCTAGCTTTTCTAAATAGATATGCATATAATAGGAGAAATTATACTCATCTTAATAAATATCTAAAAATTTAGTTCCAAAAGTCAAATCTAGTCTTTGATATATAATTATACTTGCTGTTATTATTTTTTTGTTTTTAATGTAAATGTGGTATGTGTGTGTATATCTTTGTGTCAGTGTGTGTGTGTCTATGTGTCTTTGTGTACAGGAGCAGGTATACTACAGCAGAAGTTCATTTTTTCCTTGTACCATTGGTGTGGGGAATTGAACTCAGATCTTCAGGTTTGCACTCTAATACCTTTACGCACTGAGTCTTCATGCCTGATCATACTTTGTAATATTATATTTACACATTAATTCTGACAAAGCAGGTCAAGAAGGCAACCCCTCAAAAGATGTTTAATGTTCATCAAATTAATATTTGCATGCTTAGCAAACTCTTTGGAGCTTAGGAACCCTTATAGACCGACTGAGAAACATGTTTGTGTGTCTACATACTTCAAGGGTTATAAATTTAAGTTCAGTGATCTAGATGTCTGTGTTCTAGATTTCTTTTAAATGATGCTGCTTTTGTCAAGAAAAGGCCCTTTTCCAAAATGCCTCATTTGTTTCTATATTTTTTTGCCATTTCTTTTCAATTACAACTGTAATATAGCAAATTTTAACCATATTTCTGTATTATTTTATAGGGAAGTAATCAGAAGAATATCATAAATATTAGGATTAAAACTGTAACAAGAATAGAGTCGTAAAACAGCATTTGGCAATAAAGTGTGTCTAACTGTATTGAGTGTTACACTTGATACATTCTCATGTAACCACAGATAAGAAGGCAGTACTTGTAGATTAAAATGATTCAGCTGGAAGTATATGTCAAAATCATTCCCTAATATTTTAAGAATCTGACATTGATGCATTGGTGGCTCTAACAGAATTTTGCTACAAACAATATTAAGAATAAAAAAATCAGACAAAAATATAGTAAAATGATACATAGCAATTGTTTTAATAATGTGTGGGTGGCTATAAGAATAGCTATATTATGTGAGTGAAGATTAATATGATATAATGGATGTAGTTAGAAAATTTAGAATTATAAGCATAAAGAAATTAAAAACAACTGCATGACAGTATGAATAAAATAAAAATTCTTTGATTAAAAAGAAAAATGTATAGAAAGTATAAAATTTAATGAGTCATTGTTGAAAATAATGAGTATCATTTTCTTGAAATCATAAAATATATGAATTAGTATTATATTATTATATGAGACAATACTTGTAAAATTAGAAAAAATGACATAAATTAAACAACTCCAATAAAATATTAAGAGACTCATGAAAAAGCTTGTATATACATCATATAGCAATCTACATTATTTCAAAGGAATATTTTCTTTATTATACACCCTAAAACTTATGAACATATCTCTGACATTAAGGTTAGAATTTAAACTAGCTGGGCTACTGGCACTCAATCATTTTTCTTAATTGTTAACCTAAGCTATAGTCTATATGGCTCATTAGTAGAAACTCATGTGTTCTGTGTGACTCTTGTTTTATTTCTTATTATCAAAACTCTATTCAAATTAACATTAACATTACTAAATAGACAGTAGTTAAGAAGGAATTATCTTCATAATAATCCACAGGTAAAAATGTCCAGTAGAATGGAATGTTTCCAAGAGATAATCACACTACATTTTAGGCAGTGGAGAACCCCTGAACACCCATTCACACCATGCTAGATACCAGAGGAAGATAGCAACATCAACTTGTAAAGTAAAAGATGTTCTGCAGTCTGTGGTTTTGGGCACTTTCCTCTCCAAGTTTCACCCATCAGGGAGGTTCTTCCTGGTGTGTTGACCCTTTCGATATCAATTGTCCCCTGCTGCTCCCCTGACATGGTCATTGGCAGTTCAAGTTAGAATATTAAAAAGATAAAGGCCTTTTATGTTTTTCTCTTACAACTTTCAATACATTTTACCTGTTCTATTACGTTCAGTGATTTCCAGGACTCATATATTTGGAGGAGAAAAAATGAATCCCAAAGATTTTTTTCTGACATGCACACATGCCATGGCATGCAGAAGTCACCTACATTCACACACATACACACAATAAATGAGTGAAAACATAATCCTGTTTTTAAATAATAAACCAAAATTGATAAAAGTAAAGACAATTTCTTGATAACTGGGAAACAGAATAAAGAAAAGAGAATTGTCATCCTGCTTATACTGAAATTCATCAAATATATTATACTGCAAAGAATGTGAATATTCAAACGTTATTAAACTAACTGTGCATGGCATTTAGAAGTACACCTTTTGGAGTTAACACTGCTGTGAAACTGAGAGACCATCTATTTCTTGTTTATCATGTTTAGTTGCCTTGTGTACCTTGAACATCTCAGAATCTACCAATTACTGGAAATATCTTGCAAATATCTTGCCACAGAGACCCTTAAATGAAAACACAGTCATCCATCTTTCAACATGACCCTTAAATTTATCTCTCTTATGACCGAAAACCTCACTCACAAAACAGATCTGCTTTCAGTAGCACATAATTTGTGGTCAGCAACATGCCCTCTATCATCCATCTCTCCTTAGTATATTTCCTTCAGTTTTAAAAGAATTGATGACTGATATAAGGCATGGCATGAGAAAGGAATGAACTGGTCAATTTGGATGACCCAAGTAGGTGTTATTCCTCTGCCTCCTCTCAGTTTCACTGGTTCACTTGTAGAGCCTCTAGTCAGAGGCCCTCATTTAGGAGGTAACAAAGGGATAGGAAGCAGAACTATCTAGCCTCTGGCAGGAGGAGTCTGGGTTTCCAAAACAGACTGCTGTTTTGAAAGCCCTGCCCTACCATACAAGTTTCCATGCCTTTTTTCATCACATACAATAATTTCAGTATTATCAATTGGGAGTCTTAAACACAATATATTTTCTTATGTTCACATTCCTTTTTCTGCTTTCTACTTTTAACCAAAACTGTCAGTGTCATCAATTTCATTCTTGTAACAGTACTAAATGACTAGGCATACATCCAGTGAAAATATAAAGGAATAACAGTCAGGCAAAACTTGGTGATTAGATAAGAAGGTCTACAAGCATTTCTCCGTGGAATTTTTGAAATATAATGCCAAGAGAAAAATGTGTTTCAAAATAATTGTCCTTTGAGTGTGAGTTTCTTTTGTCATCGTATGATGTCAAGCAGTTCTATAATGTCTCCTGCAATCACTGTGTTGCATTAGATGGGTGAATTATAACCATCTATATAAACCACCAGGGTAGAAACTAGTCAATGTGAATAGAAAAGAGATTAAAAGCAATGTTTTCCATTTCAGAGTTAGAAACAAGAGTGCCAGTCCCAATGAGAGGTTTCAGCATCTCAGCATACTCTGATCATGGCAGAGTGTCTGTTGGCAAGTTCCCCGATCACTTTATACTGAAAGAGCTTTGCACTTTGCTTCTGTTACAAAAAGCACACTACTATCTTCAGCTTCTGTTGTGCTGTGCCCTCTTATTTTTTTATATACATCTTCTCACTTTGAATTAAAGAAACAGCTTCCTAAAGGAAAACATCTAGCTGTCTTTAATTTTTAAAAACCACGTATTTGATAAATTAACTATTAATGTAGCATATAACATACAGTTAATATAAAAAGGTTAAAGCAGTGTCTAAAATCAGTTAAAGACACTTAATATTTAATTACTATTTACAGAATAAAGACTTTCAGCCTTCTTGGTAATGGAGTTTTCAGCTGTTCATTAGCAAAAGCTTTGAGACATAAGCACCTTAAATTCCAGAAGGAAAAAGGGAAAGCAGATTAGATAGATAGATAGATAGATAGATAGATAGATAGATAGATAGATAGATAGAGAAGGAGATCCAATCATTGGTCTTAAGTGATTTCTGAAAAGATAAGATGGAAACTAGACTAGAAATGAAGCTACAGCAGTGTGTGTTGTTGTTGCTGTTTGTATGTGCTATTTTATGTATTCAATGAAACTCCAATAATGTCATCATGGCAGGAACTTAAAGGGTATGGTGTTAGATTAATCAGGGCACTAGGCAGAAGTGGTTGATTGTAGAGAATGTAGAGGGTCTAGAGATTTGCCTTATTGCTTTAATGGTGATGAAGTTCAGTAGCTCTGTGGTGGGTTATACATTAGTATGACATTTGGTTTGATAAAAATCAATGCACCTACAGTGAAAGGATGAAGATAATTAGGTTGTGTATCTGGTAATATTAGTTATCCTACTAAGAAATTATTTTGAATAGGATTGGATTGGGGACAAAATAGACGTGAGAAAAGTTAACAAATTTTCAGCATTTTGACATTGCGGATTCCAGAAATTAATTCTTCACACACACACACACACACACACACTCATATTGTTTTTCCTGACAAAGAGTTAAACTGACATATGCCAATTTGGCTAAAAGTAATGTTTACTTTGTTTTGAGTTTGTTTATTTTTCTACAGGTACTTGAATGGATATTCTGTATGACATATAATTTAATATGCCATCATAGAACTTATAACTTACATTTTATAAAAAAGAATATATTTCTATAAGGAGTAAAATTCAAAAGCTAGTTTAAGTATAAAATATTGTAATGTTTAGAATGTGAGAGGGTTGGACTGGTAGCATCTATGCTGAAAGTTGTTTGCCTTTAACACCTGTGTTGTCTACTGTATCAATTACTGGATATGGAAATGATGAATGCAATCAAATATGAAATGAAAGAGTTCTGTTTTGAAAGCATAAGTTTTAAGAAAGATTATAGATTTGAAATTAAAACCAATGTTAAGAAATACTTCAGATAAAGTTGAAGAAGGAGTAAACATTTGGTTATACTTGAATATTTAAACTTGGAGGTCATTACTGAATGAAGACTTTTATTCCAGAAGACTGAATATATATGCCTAAGACTGAACTTCACATTGTATCCCATAAAAATATAGAGATAGATTTTTAATCATATTTATTCATCTAGTTTACATACTGGTCAAAATTATTGTTGTTTCCTCTCCTCCCATTACCCCCCACACCTGTCTTTTACCCTTCCAACCTGACCCTTCAATCCACTCCTCTGTTTCTCATCAGAAAGGGTCAGGCTACCTGTGGGTATTAAGAAAGCATGGCATATCAAGTTGTGATAGTACTGAGATACCTTTTTGTAATAAGGTTGAGTTGTGACTTTTAAGTATAAAATAATATTAATGAATATAAAATTAATGGAGACCTAATCTAATATACATACAGAAGACAGAGCACTAAACAGTCTGGGAGCATTCTATGTACAGAACATCTCCCACTGTAAGTTCCAGGAAGCACTTGGAACTGGTGGTCAATGGCATCATTGTGGAGCTTTTGAAATTATGGTGTGATGAAAGGAGAGGACACGTGAGAGTTTGAAGGCAATGGTGAGAATAATGTAACAAATTAAAACAAAAATAACTCAACAATTGCAATGTAGACAATCCAAGTTATAGAATGCTACTGATATAATTAAAGAAAATATTGAAATAAAAATTTAATGAAACAAATTATTAAAATTGAAAGACTAGTTTTAACATAATGCTGCATCTATGTTTTAGAGGTAGTGGAATGGACATACAAAGACATTTCCCTAGGGACACACAAAAGGTTTTATGATTTTTTTCTTATTTTTGGGGAAATTAAATAATAAAGTATAATCTAGGGAGTTAATCTGATTTTAAAACTTTTTACTAATAATCTTGGAAGATATTTAATATTAAAATATGAACTGAATTTATCATAAAAGCTTTTATAGACACTAGTCACTACTAGACAGACAAAAGTGCTCCAAAACTGAATCTTTTCCTGACCAGATACATTAAATATTCATTGAGCAAAATGTATGCACTATATGTGATATAATATAAAGTATAAAACTAAGAATGATATTCAATACATATTTCTAACACTAATTTGTACAGAAAACTACAGATAATAATGTTTCCACTTTCTTCATGTTGTTTATTTTCAGTGTTCAGTTATTACATCAATGCTAATGTTTTCATGATATTTCTAAGTGAAATTTCTAAATTCTTTCAAGTCTCAATTTACATATATCTAGCTATATATGTACATATACATATATATACATATTGCTCTTGCTGCTTGATTTGCAGTATAATACCTTAAATAATCTGAATTTCTAAATCAATTACACAAGGGGTTTTGAAATCCAGTCTCCATTGTCGTTTAAGTTATAATAATAACAATGAGAAATAGAATAATCTTAAATTGCTACAAATTCACACCTTACTTGTTTTCTTCATGAAATATAAACTACTTGTTGCTTTGATGAGCTACAGTAGCATTTGGTTTTGTTTTATTTGCAAGACAATCCATGTTCTTCAGGCTGGCCTTGAATTTATCTCTTCCTTCATCAGATTCTCAGGTTTACTGGACCCATCTGTGTCCAGCTCTTTTTTCCCCCATAACCAGCTCTGGTCATTTGACTTATCCTGTTTGAAATTTGCTATTATTACCTTCTACTTAAATGACTGCTTTTGTTATATATAATTTTACATATTACTTTGGGCAGTTTGAGAGAGACAAAGAGGAATCAAAGCTACAGAGAAGAAAATATAAATTCTCAATTTTACATCAGCTACCATTAATCATTTTAAAATATCAATGGCCAAGTTCTACTTGGGGCTATTCCTATGTTTTTATTTTCTCAGCTCAGATGATCTGAGCACTGGGAAAGTTATAGAAGACCTCACATGACTCAGCTAAGGGAGGTCTTTAGGTAACTTTCAGTAACTGAATTGGTATCTCACACTTTCCTGCAAAACACATGGGTATAGTGTACTACAAAGATTGTAATATGGAAATAACATCTTAGTGTAATAATCGTTACCTTCTTTATTCTGCTACTGTCAGGACACACATATATCATACAAACTGTCTTTTATTTGTGTTATGAGTCTTCTCATGGGACAGGTGCTTTTTCCATTCTCTGCCTTTTTCTTCTGTAAAAATATTGTCACATACATTCTGATTTAAAGTAGCAAAATATACTGTTGGACAATTCTGTAGTTTAAGTGAAGATTTTTTAAAACGAAGAGATTTATAATATTGAGCTCCTTTAGGGAACTCTAAGGAAGAGGCAACACTTTCACCTGAAGTTAGATGAATTTGTGTTTTGTGGCCATTGGTTATGTTAAATTTTATACCTCTCTCTCTCTCTCTCTCTCTCTCACACACACACACACACACACACACAGAGAGAGAGAGAGAGAGAGAGAGAGAGAGAGTTTCTTGTCTTCCCTCTACACTGTCACATCCCTTTCATTGATTCTGACCTACCTCCATTTCTCTAAAACAAAAAAAGGGGAGACTCGTGATTGCAATGACACTCTCTCCCTAGACACTCTAGAGTAGTTTTCCCATCTCTAAATCATCCTTGGCCATAAAATATGAAGTATATTCACAAGGTTCAGAAATAAGCAATCCTGAGGTGAATATTATCTTCTCTAACATGGTGTGTAGGTTACTAGGCAATCCTGCCTCATCCATAATGTCATCATTGTTTTAAAGCAATCTTGATTCTCAATAATTCTTCATCTCTTTAAAGAACAATGTATGTGTATATATGATGTATATATGTGTGTGTGTATGTATATAAGGTATATATCCATCATATTCATATTTTACGTCATATTCATATTTTGTTCACTCAATGATTGTATATACCACCTGCTGATGTGTTTGCTGAAAGTTTCTAAACTTAGATTATGAAACAAACCCAATCTGATTTAGTTATCTTTTTTTCTCTATACCAAATCTATTCACTATTACTCTGTGTTTAGGCATTAAACAAGATCATTACCTCTTTCTAATAACTTTTTTTTCAAAACCTTTTTTTTCTATTTTTTCCCATATTCCAGTTTTCTTTTACTGAAATGATCTCCTTTGCTTCATTTTTATGCAGTTTTAGCCTCTGCACCCTTATAACCTTGTATAATGGTGAATTTGTGATCATCTTTCAAATGCACTCAGATCACCATGTTATTTTCTAATCTCTTCTTCACAGGACCTCAGCTATTCATTCTGAGTTAATTGCTATTAATATTTAAATCTGTCTGCCAGAACTGCATTATCAATTCCCACTAGATGTGATCCTTGCTGAAGGAAAAGTTCCCCACACTAGAGACCTTATGACTTGCATTCAGAATCCCTACAAAAGAATTCTCTAACCTTGGGAAAATCAATACACTTTCAAGGCCTTGTTTTTCTTTGATGTAAAATGAAGTTATGAGACAAATAATTCTGAGAGTAAGGTTTATTCATGTGTGCGTCCTATTCTGTGAAAGCTGCTTTCTGATACATATCTAATAATAGCCAAATAACTTAGCAATATGAGGGAGAACCCGAGAAACTTTGAGTTGTGTCAAGGAAATTCAGAGTTAGACACCAATTAAAAACAGAAAGAGAACTTTGTGTTGAGAAATAATTGCAAAAAGGAAAGGAGACTTCCTTGAAACACAGGGCTTATTTCTAAACTATACTAGTGGGAATGCAGAGTTCTCAACTGGAAAAAGCTGCATGTAGAACATTTCTACGTGGAAACAACACAGGAATTATGATAAATTGATGTAAGTAGTTCCTGCATTGCAATTGCAAATCCAGGTTTACAAACAAGTCTGAACCAAAGATCACTCAAAGGAGTCTGTCTAAAATTCTGGTTAAGGAGAGTATCTTTGTTAAATACTATCATGACACCCTTTTGATGTTACTAGGAGACAATGTAATAGGAGCTTAGTTAAAAAAAATTAGTTGTTATATATATCAGCTGGAATTTTTTAATATGTAGCAGGACAATGTTTATAAAATAGACCTCAATGATATAGTAAGGTAAGAGACTTAGTAAATCTGAGTTCCTTGGCCTCAACACAAGATTGAAAATACCACTTGCTGTGAACCTTTGTTTGACATCCTAGATACAGCAGCCAATGACACATTAATTTGTGATTATGCAGAGAAGGAGAATTATTATTTGTGTTACTATATATACATTATAGAAGTAAATGATGCATAAAATAAAATATCTGATAGTTTTAACTAAGCTCATTTTTATATCTCAAGCTAAAATCATTGTCTTAGAGGCAAGAGAGATGGCTCACTAGGTAAAGACTGCTGTTGCCAACAGCCTCAGTCCTCGGTAGTAGACACAGTAGATGACATGGGTTGTCCTCTGACCTCCACAAGTGGCCACAGTATACACACACACACACACACACACACAAACACCACACACTCACACACACACATACACACAAAATAGATAATAAATAAACAAATATTAAAGTTTTATAAGAAACACTGCCCTAAAGGAATGCCTAAGCTTGGCAGGGTATTTGAAAAAAATAAGAAAAGACATAAAAAATTAATAATTAGAAATGCTATTATCATGTCTAAATGAAAGTCTTCTACTTTAATCAAACATGAGATTTAAATTGCTTCAATATATTTATTATGGGAATTGGATTTAATAGTTAAAAAGCATATGATTTATAATTCTGTTTCTTCAACTACAGTCCCAGCTAAGATGTTTGTGTATAAAAACAGTGCACCATAAACCATTTGAGGAACGAGTCTAGAAAAAATATAAAAATATTTCTTCTCCTGTGGTTCACAAAAAGAAGACTAACATCTTTTTACATAGTAGTGTGGGAATACATAGAGTGAACTCAGAGCTAGCTTCTCCAAATGACAATTCGTTCTAAGTATACCCCATATTTACATTTAGTACTTTCATTTAAAATGTTTAAAACAGATCAGTGACTATCATTATGATTATAGTGATGCCCCAAGCATTTCTGTGACAAACGAAAGTGTGTTGACTGCTAATGTATGTTCTCTAGTTTTTGAAATTTTTGAATTGCAAATTAAAAGCATAGTTGACTGTCATTGTTTGGTATGTTGGACTGCTTGAGGGCAATATAATATGACATACCTGTGTGATACAAAGTCATTTTCATGCCAATATGAAAAGTAAAGCTGTTTACAAGTTGAATGATTTCCTTTTAGTTTAAGCTCTCAAATTGTGAATGCCAGGGGAAGCTTCTTGGCAGGCAGGTTCCTTCCACCTGTTTTTAGAAGAAACAACATAAATTTGAGCCATAGGAGATGTGATTTTCAGCTCTGAACAGAAAGAGTTTACTTTATAACTGTGCAAAGGAAAACTATCCATATGTTCAATTAGATAGTAAATAGTTTAAATATTTTTTTGCAAGTCTGAAATTCTTGCCTAAAATATTTACATTGGTTATTTTCTTGAAACAATCACTGTTGTTGACTTGTTCAAAGTAAGTAAGCAAAATGAAAAAAAATGAGATATTCATAGAAGAAACTCAGTTTTTGCAATTTTTGGGTAAATAAATATACCATTTGCTCTTGTGCTTCTTGATCGATTTCTCATTTGATTTATTAGAAAAGTTGGATATACAGAGGATAGAGCCATAATAACTTGGAATTTTTCCGTTCAATTCTCTTAAATACACTGTTTAGAAGTTAGGATAATACAATGAGCCTTGGTAATATGAATTTTATGCTTTCCTAAATAGTATCAAACCTGGAACATTCAACACTGACTACCTTTTGTTTATGTTTAAACAAATAAAACTTGCCTGAAGATCAGAGGCCAGGGAACAGTGTCACAGACCTTTAATCCCAGCACTGGGGAGACAGAGACAAATGGATCCCTCTGAGTTCAAGGCCACCCTGAGCTACGCAAGATTGAATCTGCCTAAAAGAGAAACAGAGCACACACAAAGGTGACCTCAGTAAATGGAACCTATGCCTCTTTTCCCAGCACTAGGGAGGAGGAGATAGGAGTGATAAGGCTGAGAGAGAAAGGAATATAAGGTGGAAAGACACAGTACAGTCTAAGTTTTGGTAGAGTCAGTTGAAGTCTGAGGTGCAGTCTGAAGGAGGCAATCAGAGGAAGCGGACAGAGTCGGCTGAGGACAGCATTGCCCTTTTGGTCTGAGCATCGGTGGAGGTAAAAGGTCTCCTACGGAATGACGACTCTTGTTCTCTGATCTTCAGGCAAGCTTTATTTGTTAAAACGCAAGCAAAATACCACAACATTTTCTTGATCTCTTCTAATTTCTTCCGTATGTTGATGGGAAATTTACATTATAAGTAAATAGGTGGAACCAATTAAGAAGTTGGATTCAAAATTGGAGAACATATTGACAGTAACACTTTTCAGTGAAAAAATAAACTAAAATTTAAATATGGAGTTTTATATTCCCTCTTCAGATACCTAAACAACAGCATTGACAAAGTGTTTCAAAATTAATCTCTAAAAAAGGTCATGATAACATATAACATGATGTCTTACCTCCAAGCCCCACATATGCAGTTCACAATGATTTTTTTGTTTGTTTGTTTGTTTCCGAGTTTGTATTATGCCTTCTTAACAGCAAATCTATGGGTTTATTGAATACTAGGAAGGAAACTCCGTGTACCCTGATTCTTAATATTTCTTGTAATTATTATTTAATCTTAAGGAAAATAAATTATCACTTTGATTTACAAGCATTATTACTGTACCCTAACTACATTTCTATGTTTGTCAAGTACTATCTATTCCACTGTGTCAGGGAAAGGGCTGTGACCTGGTACTAACATTCAAGATGGACACACATCAAATATTTCATGTAGCCCTATCAGAGTCGAAGTAACCTTTCTTTAGGCTACATTAACTCTGTGTGTAAGAAGACATTTAGAAAAAAATGCTTCATAAAAATAGGAATTCTTTGATTATATTCGGAATGAATTTTCTTATATATCAGATAAATATCCCTTAAATTATTTTATAATGCTGACTCTGCCCTATGAAATGTATAAGACAGTTGTGCTGCAAACAACAAAAAGAAGCAATAAGATGCGAAGATGTCCAACCAAGATCATTGACTCTGCCTTCACAGCTGATTCTTTTCCTTCCTTTGCTTTCTTCGTGAAGACTCCCTCTTCCTGCTGTGTTTACTCTGTGAGGTTCCAGGAGCATCAGAGGAAGCTAGCTAAAGATAAAATTTTTATAGTGTAGTAATTAGAGTAGCAGGTAGAGAGATCAGTGAATACACGGCTCAGTGCTAAATTCTTGCAGCTGTTTCTGACTGTCTTTGCCAAAAATTGGAAAGCAATGTCTGCTTGTTTCCCAGAGCTGCAGACAATCAGCTCTCACTTACCAAACTTGCAAGTACTATCTCGTTGCAAGGAAATTCTAAAACAATTCACATGTCTCTAGTTTGTTAAAATCAAGACAAAGTTCAGAAACTTGGTGATTTAAACCTCTATTTTGAAACTATTAAAAAGCATGATTGGGTTATATGATAAGTAAAATTATATTTAAAGCACAATTATCTGAGTTTAAAACCTGTTGATAATTAGTATTCTCATTCACACAAAGCTATATTTAGTCCAGAGTTGTCTCAATAGAGTTGCATCATGAGATTATCTAGGGATGCTTTCAAAAGTATGAATGTCCTTGGAATTATCCCAGGACTAATTCATCAGAATCAACAATGGAGGTTCTCATCTCCACAATTTGAAAGTTCTTCAGAGCAATTACTCTACTTGGGAAATGATATGAATCACTGGTTTAGCCTTAACCAAACTTGGCCAATTTCTACCTAATTTACTACATCAAGTCATGAAGATTAGTGCTGTTTAACTCGGATTTTCTTCCATCTATTCCACTTCTCCTGCCAGTATCCCTCGTATAACTCTTGCTTCTAGAATTTAACTCTTTTCTTGAGTTTTAGTATAGACAAATGTAACAAAATACTATTGACTTAGTGGCTTCAACAACAAATATTTATTTTTGAACAGCTGTAGAAATTAAACATTCCAAGAGTAAGGGGTCAGAAAATATAGCTTGTGCTGAGGGAACTCTTCCTAATTTGTCCCTAAAAGGAAAGAGGAAGGGGAAGAGAGGGATGAAAGCAGGAATGGAAAGATCTTTCCTATGACATCTGATTGGGGTGCCTGTTATAACGTCACCATTTTCATGAAGTTGTTAAGTCCTATCCTAATTCCAAATGCCATCAGACTGTGTATTAGAGCTTCGTCATATTAAATCAAACAATAGAATCCATATTTTTGTTCTCTTTATGCCATATATGGGAAACTTTGTAATTTGATTTTGTTCCTACATGTAGAGTATGAAAGAAAATGGTTTTTTGTTTGTTTGTTTGTTTTTAGTTACACATTATCACTGGTTTCTCAGCCACTCAAAAGGTTTTTTTTTCTTTTTTCTCTATTTAAGTGTTTCAGGTTGGCAAACAAGATGAATTAATTACAATGAGATTTAACAAAATATGTATTTCTTCAAAAAAGAAATAAATGAAGAGTCAATAAAATGTAGGGAATAAAGTTTATAAAATTGTTGGGAAAAAGTAACGAGCAACGTGAAATTCAGTGAATAATCCTAAACTACCATTGGACACATTTTTACAATTGACCTCCTATTTTTAATCTATACCTGTGATAATCAAATTTGCTTTATGTATGTGATTGCAGAACCAGTGTTCACATCCAAGTCTCCAGGAAGTAAAAAGTAGATTCATTAGGCCCTTCCCTCTCCTATATTTTGGCAAATAATTCTGATTGATAAAACATGTGAGTTCCTCAAAATAGGCACTAGGTTCACATACTAAGTAATAAAAATGACTTCAATTTGAAACCCACTGTTTCCGAGAGATAGACAAAAATTAGTTAGCTTTAATGCAAAATGCAAGCACACATGACCTTGGGACACAAAAAGATATAAACAGTCTTAAGTCTTAAAGACATATGCAACATTAAGGCCCACATTATGGGACAGGTTTTGAAAGGGTTTACCCTACACTACTTCCATTTTACTCTTGCTGCTTCCTATTTGGGTTTGAAGGTGTGATTTCCCAGCTTCCTACTCTACCACATATTGATTCTAAATGTGGATGACAAATAATTAAACACAACATCGAGATGATTTAAAGACGAACAATGTCAAATCCTAACTTTTCTGATAGATTTGGTGAAACCGATTCCTTCACAATTCCACATTCCCTGTTGTAGCAAGCTCAGGAAGTAAACACATTTAATAAGGCTAGGAAAGCTGTAAGGAGCAAGATGCACAAGGCACCCCACTCAGGTTACAAAGCAGTAGGGGCTGCTGGAGCGATCGGGCTCCATCCAGGTACCGTTTCTGTGTCACCTAGCCGGATGTAACACGAATAATATAAACCCAGAGACAGATATTGGGGTTAGCTGAGAATCAGAAAAGCAAAGCAGCCATCTATTAGAGCTCTTACTTCTATGAAATCTTCAGACTGAAAACAGAGCAAGTTCCTGTCTCATCCCACCTTATATTCCTCTCTAGCGCTGGTATGAAACTGGTGGTGCCCCACCACCACCTGGCCTCTATAGCTGACTAGTATGACTGCTGGGATTAAATGTGTTTATCACTACTGCCTGGCTTGTATGGCTAGTGTGGTTAAGTTTGCACTCTGATATTCAAGCAAGCTTTGTTTATTTGAATACTACTAGAGGTTGACATGGGCTTTTGGCATTGAGTAACCTACTCTCCTGTAAGTATTCTCATAACTGCTCTACTGTCAGGAATACTAATAATTTTATTGCCTTGACAATTTGTACATTCATAGAATAATTTAGTCTATCTACGTGTGTCATATCTGGAGTGTATAGACCTTTATTTACATCTCCACATGAAAAGTCACACAACATTTGGGATCAGAAAATTATCTGAAACGATACATAGAAACCAGATGTGCGAACTCATGGTGATGATTTAATTCTGAGTAAGGTTGAAACAGAATGACTGATATGAGTCCAAGGCCAACGTGAGTTACAGGGTGAAACCATGTCTGGATACTAAGCTGCGGCATTTTTTTAGAAACATTAGAATTATAACATAAAACAAAGGGAGTATTTATTTTTATTAACTTGCAGAAACAAAAGACATTGAAAAGGATAGAGGGAGAAACTATTTGGAGTTCACATAATTGATGAGGTGTTTATATCTATAATGTAGCCTAAATGCCTTTACATTAAATAACTAAAACACAACACAATTCCAGAGGTATTTCAGTGATTCAGAAGAAGTTTTTAATCATCAGTATATGTAGCCTGATGCCAGAAGTTTCTACACATAACTATGGTTTGGCTCTCCAAAAAGACATCCCTGGGGCAAGCTACAACACAAACATATGCTTCTGTAAGGAGATTATTTTCTGCAAAGATTTTAAAGTTTCTATTGATGGTAACATAATAATTTCATGAAAAATAAATAAGTAATGTTGCTATTCTGTTATGTATGGCCTAGAGAATTATTCAACACTTGGGAAAGACCCAGAAACGAAGCTCAGAACTTACCAAGCACAAAGGACAAGAATCTTGTTGGAATTATATTTTAAAAGAGCAAAAATGGAAATGAGAGAGACCTGGCTCCATAGGCTGGATCCTGTGAACACACTTTGTTTTCTATGGCCCTTTGGCACTCTTGTTTGAACTCCCTGGGAAGGTAGAAAATTATTTAACATTTAATCAAATTTAAGCACAATCAAGTTGTATTGAAAGTAGTTCAGACAGATTTAATGATCTATTGTGCATTCTGAAAGTCTTCTCTATTTCTGTTTTCCTAAGCTTTCTTTGCAATTAGCCATCTGACTATAATTTAAATTGAGCCCTTGGGAAAATTTGCCCTTCTTAGGATTAAGCAGATTCACATTAGGAAGCATATTTTTGGACTACAGTTGTTTTCTACAAAGGGCTTTGGCTGAATCAAGAAACTATCTCAAAAATAAAGAAAACATTGACAATGAAAAATAAGAGGATAGCAAGTTAGGAAGGGGGGAAGAGGTGGTGGTGGGAGTGGATGATTATGTGAAAAATATGTTCTATAAATGTATGAAATTCCCAAAGCAGTAATAAAAATAATATGTGAAAAATAGATACTATGGAGGTTTTAGAAAAATAAAGGATTTATTTCTTCCTTTCTTATAAGTGAATAAATAAGTTTTAAAGGAGCTACTTTGGTCTATATTAAACACTAGAATATCAGTGACATGATTAATTTGAAACAGATTTTTTTTTTTTAATTTAAGGAGGTTCCACAAGTCACATTTCATTGCCTGGTTCTATAAATCTGGTCAAATCCCATTGCCTGGAGAGATCATAGCTCTTAACAGGGAATCTACTGTTGTGCTGAATATTCATGCTGGCAAATTGCCCTCTAAATCTTTATGTTTACTTTGGTCAGAGAAGCTTCTTGTTGTATGGGGTAGTAGTTATTATAGAGGCTCCTAACTGGCAAAATGCGATGTATGAATACCATTGAGTGTATAGTTGTGGATCTGTCACCAATATCAATCTCAAACTCTTCATGGTTTAGGGGTCTCCACTGAAGAAGAGCAGAGAAGTTCCAGCCTGCAGATGGGGAAGAGAAAAGTGAAATGCTGGCATCTGGCATCTGGAAAGGAACTGGCTATTAACTGTGGTTAACTCTACAAGACTGGCACAAGATATATCCAGTCAAAATTCCAACATGAATGGAAGTCCGACATCCCAGCCTTAGTGCAAGAGCTGTAGACAGTTGATGGATGTGGGCAATTCTTGGAGCATGTGATCAGGGTTCCCTAAACCTGCTGAGCCTTTGAAGAGACAGACCCTCAATGAGATATAAACAAGTACACATAACTAATATAATAATATAAATAAGTAAATAATTTGAGAAAAGAATTCTTATTAAAGGGAGAACATAAATATATTTAAATTAAAAATAACACAATATTACACAACTTAGAATAATTTTGGAGATCGGTAGTTGAACAAATTCATAGAGAAAATAAAACCTCAAAACCTTGAATTTGCAACAGTATGTTGAAGAGTTGATTTGTAGTTTCAACTTTACATTTTGTTATAAGCCTAAGACAGTGTAAAAATAGAACCCAATAAATTTCCCTTTATTATGCATACCTTCTTACTTTGTCTGGAATCTGAATTTTTACTATTACTGTATATAATCATTTTATTCCCTTGCCTGTTCCATACCAAAGACAGATTCTCATTTCTGAATGATCTACTCTTCAAGCAGTGTTTCTATGTTCTTAAACTGCAAGAACTCCAAAGGCAACCAGACTGTTGTTAATATTAAATAATGTAGTAAGGAGAAAAATCTACCTTCATCTATATTAACAACCGGATTCACAAACATCAGTAGGCAAAATGTTTGTTCATGATTATAAAATACAAGTCTAAATATATATTCTACTATTGAGAACTTATTTCAGGAAAACCAATTTTGGAATTTTTACATGTCAATCAATTTGAATAAAATACATATTAAAAAGGAATATCTTTCCCATCTGAATCACGTACAGGTGATTGGAAAAGTAATTAAATATTATTGAAGTGAAATTTCTGCCAATTTGAGCAAATTTACAAGTCATAACTGCAGTTATGTAGTACCAATCTTGCAAACATCTGAATGACTCATTTGATTATATTATCTTTGCTTCATTATTTTAATATGCTTGATTTTTGATGAAATATGAAACATGTATTTACCAGGTGAGAATGAGGTTGAACAGATCCTCCTGGTAAGAGAGGGAAAGACAAATGAGGACAGCTGAAATGACAAGCAAAGTCCGTGCATGGTTCAAGAGCTTGCTGTAGCTCTTCTTTCCGGCAGAGACAAGGCATTTCCTTCACACCTTTTAATAAACTGTGGGCACTGGGAGATAAGGGGCAAACCAGAAGGCGAGTATACATATGATAGAACAGGGGTGAAAATTCTGCTATCTCGGGTCTTCAGTTGTGAGAAAGAAATAAGGAATAAAAATAGGGAAAGATAAATTATGACTTCAGATCGGATCACTTCAGGCCACTTCCTACACCACCACAGTGGTGGTGATTGGACATCCTTAGCTGTAGATGGCAAAACATTATGTGAAATTTCTTTGAAAGATTTTGTGGTGGGTCTTAAATTTACATGTCATTTTCTCTCTCCATTGTTATCTATTTTTTACAAATAATTTCTTAGAGGCATGAAATATATATTTCAGCATTGCTTCTGTATATATTTTAATATTATAAAATGTATCACCTTATAGATGTTTTGTATAGCTAGATACATCTGTTTAGGCAGAAACATTAAATTTCTCCACATAATCGGGAATTCATACATTTAACTCCTGTTAGAGTCTACATACAAGGACCCATATGTCCTATTTCTTACATATATAATAATGAAATGCTTGCGATTAGAAAACTGATAGCTTCGGCAGAAGAAATATTTGTATCGAAAATTAATTTCCAGAGTAATAACTATTTTTCTGTGAGTTTCAGGCCTTGTTGCTTACAATTGCAATGTTAATCACCTGTATCTATTTTCCTGTCTAGTGACAAGTTGGCATCCTATTCCAAATTTGAAGGCAATACAAACTACTAAAAGTGTAAAACAATGACACTACAAATTGTGTGCTAGGAAGTGTATTTATACACTTAGATTTATTTCTGATTCTACATTTATGTGTATATATGAGGGCACATACATGCCACAGTATGCAAGTGGACATCAAGAGACAACTTTAGGGACTCTGTTGTACTATATCTTCCTGGGAATTGAATTTAGAATGCCAGACCTGAAAACAAGCACTCTTAGACACTCAGTAATATCTCTGGACCAATTTAGAAATTTTTAAAATTTCCTTTGACTTTAGTTCCTTGGTGAAAATTCAGGCTTAGCAAACGTTTGCTTTATTTTCAATGTTAATTCAGTTAAAATTATATCTGTTCAAGATATTAAAATTTCATGCTACAGAATATTGACTCCAAGGCCATTGAAATAACAAAAAGTAATTATTGATTTAGAATTAAAGTTTAGTCAGTTAAGTATAATTTGGGGGATGTTAACATCTGTTTTTATCATTAGTGGTATAAAAAAAAAAAACATGGTTACCTGAGTTTTAAATGAGTAAATGTGTTTTGCTTTGTTTTGTTTTTACATGTGAGCTAGAGAAATAAAGGAGAGAAAAGGTTAAGTAAACATTAATGACATCATTATGTTGGTATAGAAGACTCATCAATTCTCCCTTCCAAAAATAATTGTTATTATCCAAAATTACCTCACAATTCTCTTGCAATCAATACAGTTACATTAGTGATGACAGAGTAGGGAGGCAGTTAGCAATAATAACATGATTTTGCTAGAGGACAGACAGTAACACTGTACACTATTTTATCAAGGGCATTCATATGGGCTAATATCTAATTGGCCATTACCTAATGCCCTTAATTGAAATAACAAATCACAGTTTACACTGTTGCTTAGAGTAAAGTTGGGGGATTCTTGTCATAAAAGTGCATTAATCAGAATTAGATGAGCTAATATTTGTAATGGAAGCAGAGAGTGGCTGGAAAGATACATTCAATGACTGCATCAATACAAAGTTCTGCTATACTAACTAGAACAAGGTTTTAAGGCATGTGTTTGCTACAAAAAAATAAAGAAATTAAATAAAACAAACCAATGACTTCATTCATGACTACAGATGAAACAGAAGGACAAGAAAGTCTGATATCTCTGACTTCATTTGGTACCTGTCTCCTTTGTTTTAAACTTTGGATTGAATTCCTCCTAACTTAATCACATGGGTATGCTAGTCATATACAGAGTAACAATAGGAAATTGATAGTAGAATTTGATTCATGACTGAAACAACAAAATAAAAGTAGTACGCTAATTTCAACAGATTGTTAAACACTATTTTTATAACATCTTATTGCAAACTCGTAGCAAGCTTTCTTTAGACATATCCTGAGCCCTTCCATGAAGGACAAATTACCTCCATAACATGAATGAAGGCTGCTTCACTAAGCATATCGTACAATTCAAATTGGCTCCAACGCCCACTTCACTACCGCCACTGTAAATATATTCCTGAGAAATAGCAATTCTCTACCGGACAACTTTGTAGTAAGCTTCCATAACCTCTGCACGAAAAGGAGCTTTGCCTCCTGAACAACAACAGTTTCGATGGCTCTTGCAAACTCCGTGTGATCAGGAGTGAGATGACTATCAATCAGAACACAGACTGCCCAGGAGGGCATGGCTTCATTTACCTCTAGCCTCTCTTACGGAGTGATGCCTCTTCTACCACTATGTTACCAAACAGTGTGAAGTAACTAGAGCTAGAACAGAGCTGGAACACAGGATTTTTGGTTTTATTTCCAACATCAATTTATAGATTGAATTTCATTTCTCCTAGTCATAGTTCAGTTTTTGATTCCATGACCATTTCTAAATAATGTTCCTTATTGCCTACGACTTAAGTAGCTAACTATGTAAAGGGGAAGTGAATTGAGGAAAACAATAGACATAAGCTCATTTCTATTAGCATTCATCATTCTGTTGCAATTTTTGTGGTAATCTAGTTTTCACAAAGTTTTCCCAAAAGAAAACAAAGAAACATCTAGTCACCCCATATAGAGAAGGCATATTGGAGAAAGAATTCTGCCGTAGTCCAGTTCAGTCAACCAACAATGCTGTTGGTGTAACTTAGAGGGCATGTGCGACTTAAAGATCATTTATAGCATCAGTAAATCCTCCTGGCAGCTGACAGACACATGACCAAAGTGTTCCATATGCAGATTTAGCCACTCATGAAGGCTGCACCAGTGTAGACTACCCTGGTAAAAGTCCAGGACACTGTTTTATGAAAGACCTCTCAGTCATTTGTTCTTGGGCAGTAGGGGAGTCTTGTAAGGATGTAATGAAAGTTCCTAAGACCCATGAACCTCTTTACTTCTGGGAGTGAATATTATCCAATTTGCACTGCTCAGACTCTTGTGGAGGTGATCACTGCTTCTCTGACTTAAGACACTAAGGGCAATGACCAACCAAAGGGTAATACAGAACTATGATGTTATTTGGAATTTTATATTATTAAATATATAAAGCAAAGTTGTGGAGTGCTATAAATTCATTTTCTTTAATCCATTTGACTAATCACTACTGAAATGTAACTTTATCTATACTTCGTGCATTATATAAATATTTCAATCCAATTTTATTTCTTGATATGCATATGATAAGTAAACTTGTTCATTAGTTAGTGTGTTTCTGCTTGTTTTTATAGATTGCATGTACAGAGTTTACAAGTCATTCTCTAGAGAATACCTTAAATGTTAAAATGTCCTGGCCAAGTACGTGATATCAAGAATCTCAAGAACAAAGCTAATTATATGGTCACTGAAAAAACATTGATTGGAAACTTTCAAAAGAGCTAATTACTGTGATTTTAGCTTCACACTTTGTTGCTGTATCTAAGCATTTGTTTGAAATAAAGAAGAAAGATAGTATAGAAATGACTCAAAATATTCTACCAAAAATAACACTAAAGATGGAATGGTACTCTTCTTTCTGACAACCCATTGAGAAAGGTACTCCCAAAAGAAATGCTCATTTCTTCTTTAAATGCATTTTACTGTTCTCTGTTTATAATCTTGAAAGTAATATAGAGCAAAAATAATACATCAGTTAAAAGTTTAAAATGCTTTTTTTCTTTGCATCTCTCACACACACCTCCCTTTCAAATGATTAATAATCTACCTCGCAAATTCTCTATTTATGAAAAAAAAACTTTACTAGTTCAGAGACTCTGTAAAAATATCTTAGCCTTGGTGTACTACAAGTTTAAATTTCTCTTAACTATTTCTTAACTATTATCTTAACTATTTATCTTAACTATTTCTTAACTATTATCAACCATCTTAAAAATCTCCTGTAACCCTGGCATAATAAAATTTCATTTTCAGATCTAGGCAAATGATCTGAGGACAATCATTAGTTCAGTATTTAAGTAAGCAGCTTATATTGTACAAAATTATGTGGACCACTGACCAGACCTTGTGAATCATACCATTTCAATCTATGAGCTTGTATGTTGCATGAGGAATCTCAGAGACACAGTGCTCTACCGGTTACCCATCAGTAATATCATGCATAAATAGCATGCATCTGTTTTGTTAGCAGACTTTCAACTGTATACCTGTAAGATGTTATGAAAGCCATGTATTTATTACCAAAACCTTAAAAGATGGCTATTTGTGCATTCTACATAAATAAATGGGTTATCCAGGTTCTCAAGCACCCCTTAATTAATCCTGCCCCTAAACTCCAATTATTTCTCTCATATCTTATTTGAATCTGATCAACAACTGTTCTAATCTTACAGACTCATTTCCAGGATCTGCTAAATTATTGTACTATAAATAAAAATAATCGTTTAAACTTCTACCCTCACTTCTCAATGATTATGGCACTCAGGGTTGATACTGTTACCACGGAAATGTCAGCTCAATTATTTTTAGAGTAATTAGCTTCATTATACATGTAAGGTACATAGATATAAAATTCAGTTTCTTGATTTAAAGCTGCATCAGTAGCAATCAAATCCAAACGGAAAGAGGTTCACACCTGCTACCCTCATCGTTCTTCATTTTTTATAGCAAAATATACTTTGCAGGATGTAAACCATGATTATAAGCATGAAACTGGTTGTGAAACATTGTCAGAATACATCTAGTATCTATCACTTCTAAATTGCCTACTATAATTTCTTGTAATTGGAAACACAACACAAAAAATACAAAAAAAAAAGTTTTTATCCCTGCTTCTGATGAGATGGCTATACCAAGAGGCTATATGGTGTGGTCAGGTAGAAATGTGGCGTAGAACTCTGGTGTTCTCTCATAATGATTCATGCTGCATCAATTAATTTTATTCACAGAACACAGAAATTCTATGTATCAACTAAAAGCCCTTCTGAGATCAATTTCAATATTCCTTTAAATGAGAAATTTTTCATAAGAAGTATAATTGAATTTACAGCTTTATGACATGTTAAGAGTTAGAAAAAATAAACACAATTTTAAAACATGAAAGGATTCTTAGATTTAATGGCCAAAAGGAACATTTGTTTATTTTAGGAAATTGATTTAAATGTAGATTGATAATACATGCTCTTGACTGATGAAAATGTGCAATTAAAAGATAAAGAACCTCAGTTTTAGATTCTTGTGAACCTAAAAGTGACTAAAATGCAATGACACAGCCTACATGAGTCTGCACTAGATCCTCTGTATGTGTGTTATGGCTGTGTAGCTTGGTGTTCCTGTGGGACTACCAGAGGTGGGAGTGAGGGTATCTCTGACTCTTTTGTCTGCACTTGGGAATTTCTCCTACTACATTGATTTTTTTCAGCCCTGATATGAGGGTTTGTGCCTAGTCTTACTGCATCTTGCTATGCCATGTTTGTTTGATATCCCTGGAAGACCTGCTCTTTTCTTAAAGAAAATGGAAGAGGCCGGGCTGTGGTATCACACGCCTTTAATCCCAGCACTTGGGAGGCAGAGGCAGGCGGATCTCTGTGAGTTCGAGACCAGCCTGGTCTACAAGAGCTAGTTCCAGGACAGGCTCCAAAACCACAGAGAAACCCTGTCTCGAAAAACCAAAAAAAAGAAAAAGAAAATGGAAGGGAAGAGGATCTGGAGGAGAAGAGAGGTAGAGGAGACTTGGAGGAATGGAGGGAATGTATTGTTTGAGAGAAGGATAAATAATAAAAAGAAGAAAGGAGAGATGCTGAAGCTACATACAATAAACCCTACTCCTTAATTCAGATGTATGAAATAAATGCACCAATTTTCCCTGGGTGATGTTGGTCCACCTCCACCAAAGCTTACTACTCATTTGATTCTAGTCTTTCCATTTGTGTTCTGATTGTTTTTAATCATTCTTCATTGTCCCATTTGTATCAAATAGTAAGCTGTACTAGGTCTTGATACCTTTTCTCCAAACACTAGAAACCATCCTTCTAATGTCGCACAGATATTTCTTATAACAGTGTTGATACTTATGTGAATTGACTATGTATCTCAGCTTGATGGTAAGGTTTACTCAAGGCACAACAATGACATAATAACCTTTCTTTCACCTCGATTATCTCCTACAATGAAGCACATTTTCTACAGTTGTTGTCTGAGCTCCACAAAAATATATTAGAATGATAATGAGTAAAAGTACCAGTCTACTGTGGAAGGGAACCTATATTGCTATGGTCAGTGTGTAAATACTATGGATGTTTCTCAAAAATTGTAAAATAAAATTTGAATATAATTCAGCAATCTGACATCTGAATATTCTTCTAAAAAACTGGATAGTAAGGCCAAATGATATTTATATTTCCATGCTCATTACAAGTTAAATGGTAATGAATTAATAAAGAAATTTAATTTTCAAATATAAAATTTTAAACATCTTTTCTAGCAGTATTGGAAAGATATTTCAATTTTCATAAGCCATAAATGCAAGTCAAGACTAGTTGGATTTATATGTGTTCTTTCACAACTGGTAAATGTATCCTCATTGATGTGGTTTTAAAGAAAATAGCACACTGGGGAGTGGCACTATTAGGAGGTGTGGCCATGTTGGAGTAGATTTGGTCTTGTGGGAAGAAGTGTGTCACTGTGGAGGTAGGCTTTGAGGTCACATATTTGCTCAAGATATTGTCCAGTGTCTATGTCTCTTTCCTCTTGTCTACATATAAAGACATAGCCAGCACATGGCTGCCTGCACACTGCTATTCTCCTTGCCATCACCTTTTTTTTTTTTTTTTTTTTTGAGAAATTTGGACTTTGGTACTTTTGGTTTTGAAAGCAATGGAATGCTTTAAGCACTGCTTAATGGGTAATACTAGAAAAGGCATAGAAGGCAAAGGTGCTGATAATGATTTGAACTGTGGGGATCAAGGTTTCAGAGAAGAATATTAGTATTTGTCCTAGAGACTGGTTTTTAATATTTTGATGAAGAATGTTGCTGCATCCAAATTATTTGCCTGAGGCTAAAGTGAAGAGTTTTGGATTAAATCCATTGGCAGAGTAAAATCTCAAACCAGTCTAGTATTCACTCTGGTATGTAGACACTAGTGGTAACTCTGATGATGTAATAAAAAGGAGCAAGTCGAACAAATAAAAATACAAAATGTGTAGATTGAGAGGGAGCACCAGGAAGTGGAATAGAGCTAAATCTTTTGTTCAAGGAGATAAATGGATTAAGAAATGGAATAAAGGGGAATGATGGCTTAAGGGCAACATCCCACTCAGCTAAGATTTCAATTAGTGAAAAGGAATTAAGAAGTTTAGAGTCAGATGTGGGGGTGCATGCCTATAATCCCAGGACTGGGAAGAGAGAGGCTGAGTGATCTCTGAATCTGAGGTCAGCCTGCTCCACACATCCAGTTTTAGGACAGTCAAACTTAGGCAATGAAAGACAGAAAACAGAGAAAGATGAAAATGAAGGGGCCATGTTCCTAATCCCAGAAATTATCAGAACTTGGCAGATTTGACCACATCTTTCTGACTTTAGAGTTAACGATAAAAGAAATACATTATGGAATTTGCCTCCACAACTGAGGATAGTCACTGAGGCCAGGCATATGTCACTGAATGGAAACCAAGAGGGGCCATTTTGTGAAGCTGTGAAGTTGAAGCCTGGATTGCCTTAGAGACCCCAAGATGTTGGAAATGCCAAAGCCATGAGATTCCTGACAAGAAAAGCTGCTAACAGGGCGTCGGAACAGCCCAAGAGAAAGAGATATGTTGTAGTCTGCAAGCTAAAAGGAGTAGGAGATCTGAAGAACATTTTGACAAAAGATATGGAGAGTCAGACTTTGGAATTTGCCCAACTGGTTTTTGCTCCCTTTCCTACGTTTTGGAATGGTAATGTAGATCCTGTGCCATTATATGCTGGAAAGGCGTGATTTGCTTTTATTTTATTTTATTTTTTTCAGGGGATTGCAGTTAGGAGATTACCATAAGTCTAAGAAGAGACTTTTAAATTTGTACTTTGAAACAAGCTTGAGATTGTTATAGACTACGGGGACTTTTGAAGTTGGACTCAATGCAATTTTGCATTATGATTTGGCTATAAGCTTTCGGGTAGCAGGGAATGAAATGTGGTGGTTTGAAAGACAATGTTCCCCAAAGGGAGTGCACCATTAGGAAGTGTGGTCTTGTTGGAGCAGGTGTGTTACTGTGGAGGCAGGCTTTGAGGTCTCGTGATGCTCAAGATGCTGTACAGTGGTTTTTGGTTTTTTGTTTTTTTTTTTTTTTTTTTTTTGGTTTTTTGAGACAGGGTTTCTCTGTGGTTTTGGAGCCTGTCCTGGAACTAGCTCTGTAGACCAGGCTGGTCTCAAACTCACAGAGATCCGCCTGCCTCTGCCTCCCAAGTGCTGGGATTTTAGGCGTGCGCCACCACCGCCCGGCTTGATGCTGTACCGTGTTGTACTCCACTTCCTACTATCTGAGTATCAAGACATAATCAGCACATGTCTGCCTACACTCTTTAATATTCTCTATCATGATAATAATAGACTGAACCTCTGAAAATGTAAGCAACACCAATTAAACGTTTTTCCTTTATAAGAGTTGCCGTGGTCATGGTGTCATTTCACAGCCATAGAAACCCCAACTTTGACATTCATTGCAGAAATTTGGGTCTCTAAAAAACAGATGTGTCTTGTGCTCAAATGATTGCCAGTATCAAGTATGGCACCATCAAGAAACCCTTGCTTAATGTAGATACAAAGAAGGACTCTTAAAATTTTAGATTTGTCCATGATTCAAATGTCATTTTACTCAAGCCAAAGTAATTTCTGAACTGGCACATGAGGCGATTTCATTTAAGTAAATTGTTTTTTTCTTTTTTAAGCATCTTTCTGTTGTTGGAGACTAGTCAAACCATCTCTTGAGGTGTGAAAGTAGAGTATTTTTATCAAATGGTGTCAGCTTTTGTATAAATTTCTATGGAAAAAATAAAAAAATAAAGGTTAATATTCAGAATCGGCTAGAAACCACAACCCAGGTTCTGGAATTCAGCCAGTATTTCTTTTAGAAGATAGACTCAGTAACTTTACAAGGTAGAATGAGATTGGACATAGTTATCATGCACATATCAAGAGTGTAATGTGAATACATCTGGTGATGGAATCGACATCACACAGGATAGAAAACAACACTGAACATTCTGTTAGAGAAACAGACAAAATGATTCATGGACACAGTGAATACTATATTTACTATTTCATAGCAATATAACACATTGTATAGCATGATAATGTCTTGTGTAAATGATTCAGTGTGTTATTTATGCTAAGTAGTAAGCAATGGATTCATAAACACATGATACACAATTCTATGCGAGAGCAGATCTTTCTAATCTACAAATCAAACTGACATTTCATTATAAGAAATTTCTATACAGTGGGTTTTCTTTAGTACTGGTACCACAAATACACACACACATGTATATATACATATAAACACAGGTGTGTGTATTTATGGTAATATATATATATATATATACACACATATATTGTGCAAGTGTGTGTGTGTGCCTCTTTATAAGTCTCACATTCCATATCTGTTCTATGGACATCACTTCTCCATTTCTCTCACTGTGAGTATAATTTAAGTAGCAAACTTTGTGGATCTAAGCTAAGGTCAAAGTGTTAATTTTTTATTCAGCTATTATTAACTTAAATGGCAGAGTGAATGCTAGAACACTGATTAAAAATTCAACTAATTATTTAATAAATTGAAAAGTGGTTGAGAGATTTACTAGAAGACTGCTAATGAAAAGCATTTAAAAACTTTTAAATGTGTTTTTCACAGAATGAGATATAAATCAATGGATTCAAACAAAAGGAGGTTAATTGCAGATTCAATGAGGTCCTTCTGTAAGATGACCTCATCTCTAAGGTCTAATGCCTATATTCTAAAACACGTTGCATAACCGAGTCCAGGTATTATTTATATACCGAATAGTAAATGTCTAAAAAAACACCCCAAGTCTCTCTGTGCGTATTTATGGTGTTTATAAGTTTGATGCCCATCCAATAAGGATGGGTAAGTGTCCTCAGATCAGGCTCTCATTACTCACAAAAGTGTAATAGAGGGTTAATATGAACTAAGATGTCCAGATGGACTTTCTTTTTTTTTTTTTTTTTTTTTGCTTTTTTCTCTCTCTAGCCATAGACTTTTCCTAAAATATTTTATATCTAGTGATTCTAGAAGCAAAGCAACAGCAGAGTTAGGTTCTGCTGCTGATAAGTTGAAATCTGTAAGTATCATGATTAGTGTCTCATTCTAAGGAAGAAGTTTAAGAAATGTAATATGTTGAGATTACTGTATTCAAAGATGCTGGTGGCCATCTCAGAAAAGCAGTGAGTGGCATTTGAAGTTCAATGTGTCAGCCTACCAGGTGGAAACATCCTGGTGGGTCAATCTCAGATAGGCAAGACCCCCAAGACCACAGATGTGGGAAAGTCTTTGGCTTTTGTCGTGCCTTTACATGTTTACTTCAAAAGGAAAGAGCATAATGTGTCATATTGATTTGTCTTGGTTATATTTAAAATTCATCAGAATTTCAGTTTTCCATGACTTTGACTCTTTGTTTAAGTTGTATATCTGCCTTCTAAATATTTATATTCAAACCATATATGTATGATACTCTCAACTTTTGACATTTTACTTCTTCTTTTGCACCACTAATCTGATTTAAATATAAATATCCTAAGTGGTTAATAATGCAAACATTATGAGTAGTCAAAGTAATGAATAGAAATAGCTGAGTGCTTTATTTTTGATGAATCATCTACTGCAAGCCCCCAATTCTACCACTGCATGGCTTAGAAAATATTGTGGAAGAGGAGACATAATGAATATAAGAGGTGAGAGATGGGGAGGGGCATGAAATGCTGGTTTGGGGACATAATAAGGCTGATGTACCCTCAACTTCCAGAAGATGTGGTTATCTACAGAAGACTAGTGGACTATCAAGCCAGACAAAATTCCAGCATGAACGGAAGAGGGACAGATGTTCCCATTCTTGGTTATGGTGTTATTGACCAGAGATGGCCAAAAAGTGCTCTCCTTCAGTGACACAACCAGACCACTGGTAGGATGTGGATGGCCCCACAACCTACATATATGAGAAACATTCATGGGAATCAGTGGATTATTAATGAGTATTTTAAAAAGAGAGCATGGATATGAAGGGAAAATGGGTAGGGAATATGAAACTGAGATGAAGAAAATTAGAACTGTATAAATACATAAACATTTTTAAAAATTAGTAAAATCTATTACTAAAAAATAGATGTGCATGCTCTGAAGAAGGTATGTGAATGAAGGCTATTTAGCTCAATGCTATCTGTCTTGCAGGTTTTTATCTTTGGTCAACCAGAAAGCTTTTTGTTTTCCTAAATTCCCTTGTCTGGAAAATTATATTTATAGCTCCCTTGACTGATTTTCTTTCTCTTGATCCTCTCCAAGTAGCCTGTCTCTGTGTGTTCTAAATGCTATCTTCACACAGCTCTGACAGGCAGCTCGGTGTGAATATTATAGAACTTTCCTTAGGTAGAGTCTCAGCAAGGCTTGAATCCTGCAGTTGGTGAGCAAAGACTGACATAAAGCCGTAAGTAATCTCCCTTTGCTGAGTTGAACCACTACCAGATCTACCTTGGTATACCCCAACTTCAATTAGTAGTACATGACCTACAAAATAGCCTCTCCCTAGTTCCTAAAGTAATGTCAGGATCCCAATCTGCCCCAAGTGCTAACCTTACTTACATTGATGGTAGAAACCCAGAAGCTGAAAAACCCTGGCTTGATTGCTTTGCTGTGTTATAATTTTTGCTATATAAGAAATAATTTTTCATAGCCTTTGTTTTATGACCATGTACTCTATTGCATAAAAGACTCTTGTAGACTTAGAATGCTATATTCTCTATAATGAAAGGAATTATGGTAAAGCATGACTGTGTCTCCTTTTTTTCATTTGACAAACAGAGATCAGAATATTTGAAAACTCATAATTTAAAATAATGAGGAAATAACTATTTACTTATTATTCATCAGACTTATAATTAGCTGTTCCTACCATAAATGCCAGTAGGATAATTCACATAATTGCAGATGCTTAGGAATGCCACATTGTGGTAACATCATTTCTAGTAATGAATGATGAAATACTACATTGCAGGTTTAAAAAGCTTATCAATTTAGTTAAGCAAAATAGGATATTTTCAACTTTACTTCTGAAAAAGGTATTATAAGGGCTTAGATTTGGAACAATAAGGAAATTCAAATGTGCTATAAGAATTATCATTGCCTTTTTCCTCTTATGCTAACTGAAGTTGAAAGCAAGCACTGAAGGAGTTTTCTCTCTTGTACAACCTTAGTCCATCATTTGTTTTCTGGTGACATAATGCATTATTTCTCTTGCCCTTCATCTTTTGCTTCAATGTAAAATTTTTATAAAAGTCTTTTAATTTCTTTAGTCTTCTCACAGCTTAGCAACAGGCTTAGCATCTAAGGAGGAGACCACAGCGATTTCCCTTTAGGGCTTTTGAATTGACTAAAAGAGAGCAATCAAATTTATCAGCTGGAAACAGTCGCTGGCTTCAAGCAAATAGACCAGTTCATTTACTACATTTAAGAAGTCTTACTGGGCCAGTCCAGCTTCACTGTGAAGAAACCGCTTGTGCAGCACAATAAGCATCTCTAATTCCACTGAAGTCATATTCATCTTTGCCAGTACATCAAGTTAACATGGCCAAAGGCCAACCAACACAGAAGTAAAGAGTTGGCCGATATTTTAAACCTGATGATTTATGATAAATCTGACCTTTTAAAATAATTCTGCATTCTAAAAAGGTAACTTTTTTTCTTTCTGGAACATATTTTGCTGCACTATATGGAATTATAATCATATTTCAATATGGTGCCTAGCTTTACAAGGAAAATAAAGATAAAATGAAAAAAATAATTATTTTATTTCCCAGTGAACTTTATTTACTTTCTTCAAAGTATTATTCTAAATATAATTGAGAGAAAGAAAAGGAACTATAAATAAGGTCTTATAAAGAGCATGATTTCCTGGCAGTCAGGGAGAACAAATAAAAAATATTAAAAGTATAGAGAAGAAAGGTGGAAAAGGGAAACAATTGTTCTACACAGACAGTTAAGGGAGCAGAAACTAAATAAAGGAGCCTTGCTGATGCAAGTACAAGGTGCAAGTGCTAGGAGAAGAAATGGGGGGGTATGGGGATACTTGGCTCTTCCTTTTGATTAAAAGGAGTAAAAGCGATCTGAGCAACTAGCTCTGCTTACACATACAGCAGCTTTGGCAGCTCCAAAAGAGTATGATATGATCTGCATTCAATGTGTTGTCACAACCACTGATACTTCAAGGAGGGAACATACCAGTGTTTTCAAAAATCAGAGTCAATCTCAACTCTCCATTTGCTCAGCCTTAGAATCACCATGAAATCAAACCTCTGGGAAGATCTGCTGGGAAGAATCTACTTATTTGGGTTAAGTGAAGTGTGTAGACTCACCCTACATATAAGACAGCATTCCATGGACCAGATACTCTGGAGAGAGACAAAGACAGAGAAAAGACAGACAGAGACAGAACTGAGGACCAGCACTAGTCTTTATTCCTGATTTTGAAGGCTGTGTGACCAGCTGCCTCATATCCTGCTGCTATGCCTTCTCTACCAAGAGTTACTGAACCACTCCAACTGTGGACTGAAACAAGTACTTCCTTATTAGTTTTCCAAAGTCTGTTACTTTGTGAATAACACAAACAAGCATCCCAAGGTACAGTCAGGAATAGTATTAGATTCTGCAGCACGTCTATCCAAGACCTTCTGGCTTTTTTAATGCTAAGCAGGCATGACTAGGGCCAACACGGCCCTGCTTGTTTGCTCCATCCAGTCCGACATGGCTGAAACATGTTTGCTGCTTCTGAGAGCCATGTATGTCGCCCCATTTTTAAGCACACAGCGAGTCTATGTTGCCGTTATGCAAGTTGTAGCCATCTGCTCACAGACACAATTTAAATACTCTGTAGCCAGATCTCCCAAGAAAGAGTTTGTGCTGGTGAACCCTTTGTGCTGGCGAACCAGGAGGTCGTCAGTTTCTTTCTTTTTGAAAAAAAAGAAGCTGCACAGTATTTTGTAAACCTCTCTTAAAGTAGCCAAGGTGCCCCTGCTTGCTGCGAGCTCATCTAGAAAAAAAAAAATGTGGATACTAAGATACAGTGCTAAACTTGTTCTTTTATGTCTAGAATTTCTTTTCAAGATCTCTTAGGTTTTAAGTAGATTTAGTTGGGCATGTAGGCATGCCAATTTTTGTAGGAGGCATCTTGTTTGTTCCCAGCTGCCTAGATTTGAAATAACCACATAGAAAATGTATTAATTAAATTGCTGCTTGGCCCATTAGTTCTAACTTCTTATTGGCTAACTCTTACACGTTAATTTAACCCATTTCTATTATTCTGTGTATCATCACGTGTCTGTGGCTTACCAGCAAGGTTCAGATATGTCTGCTTCTGGTGGCAGCTACATGGTATCTTCCTGACTCTTCCTTTTCCCGCCCAGCATTCAGTTTAGTTTTCCCTGCCTACCTATATTCTGCCTTGCGCAGGCCTAAGACAGCTTCTTTATTCATTAACCCATACCCAGAGAATGTGGCAGCTTACTACAAAGAAATATGATGAGCAATGTTCAGATTTCTACCCTCTTCTCACTAGCAAAGAAATGAAAACAATCTAAATATTCTTAAATCAGTGAATGGATAGTGAAAATCAAAACATGCCCACAATAAACTACTACTTACCTGTGAAGAAAAATGAAATCATGAAATTTGCAAATAAATTGATGGACATAGAAAAATATATTGAGCCAGGTAACCCACACCCAGAGACAAATTCTATTTGCTCTCCCTCATCAGCATATCCTAGCTTCAAAACCTTAGATACAGGGTAACCACCACCGCTCATAAAATAAGTTTCTCTTTATATAAAATGGATACTATCACAGAAAACAAGTAGCGATAAAAAAGAGAGTAAGGAATCATAGAGAGCCCAGAATAAACAGTTACATATACATCGCTGCTCCTCTACCTATGCTTTAGCAAACATTACAGAAGAGAGGAAGTTTAAGAGGTGAAATACCACCAAGTCAGCTGTGAAACAGTCTCTTCTAGAAATATTTGCATAAATAAGACAAGACATATGGCAATATCTGTGGATATGTTAATATTAAGGAGAAAATTTTGCAGGGTTCCATCCCTTAAAAGGCTTACAGGCAATTAGAGGAAAAATAGCCTTTACCAGTAATGAAGTCCTTATTGGCTGAATACAGAGTGGTCAACCTCAAAATCACATATACACAACCAACAAGAATGGACTCAGCAGGATATATATATGCATATGTAATATTACACATATGTAATAATAATAATTTTTTAAAATGAGCCCATCAACTTGAGGGCAATTTTGGAGGAGTTTGAGGGAGGAAAGAGAAGGCAGAAATGATGTAATTCTATATCAAATGGAAAGCATACCAAAAATAAGATAATAGTTGCACCTCTCCTGAATACTCATGATAAAATAAAATAAGATATAAAAAGGAAAAGCAATATAAATATTTAAAATGTAAAACATACTACTTTGTAATTTTAATAATTTAACTAAATGACTTTATTCTTCATGTAAAAAAACTCAAGTTCTTTGTGCAATATTTTTTCTTATAAACCTTAAAATGAAGCAGCAATACTCGGTGTTTCTTTATGGATCACAGCAGACTTTTGCTTTTATTATCATGGGTTGAAATTTTAAATCCCAGTTAAATTTTTTATATATTTGTGACAGGAAATTATTATTGCCAGATATAAATTAGAGGTTTTAGCATGACTTCTTGGGAGCACTACTGTAATTTCAACCTATTTTCTGAGGGAATTCATTCTGAAAATGTCTTTTTCTTTATCATTTTTAGGCTCTTGCTTTGTTTCTTTCCCTGAGTTTCAAAGCTTCTTTGGGATATTTCCAATTAAGATTGAAGTTTGCTGTGTTTCTTTTTTCCTATAATACTCACATAAAAGATTTCTTTCTGGAACAATGCCATTTTTTCTAACACACAATTCGTTGCTGTAAGTAGGCTGGCTCTCAGGTAAGGCCTCCACAGCTCCATTCAAGATTGATTAGCATTTCTGAGGAAGTTAATGAGCATCTTGCTTCTCATTTTTTTTTTGTGTGCAAAATGTTTGACATGTTGTAAGTGTTTTATTTTGGTGGATTGTTCTTAGTATATGCCAATATACACTTATAATTTGATTTTAAAATGTGTAGTGATTAGGCAGGTATTACCACGTCTCTGAATGGATTAATGTTTTTCTTTGTTCAACTGTATGGTGACATATATAACTTGTCTAATATTGATGATGAAATATACCACCACAATGATTAAACATAGGCAATATTCAAACTTATTGGCTTTCTATTTCCTTAGAAGTTGAACCATACTATTCCTATATTTACTTACATTCTTAATTATCTATTACAGGTTTATGTTAGTTTTGTTTGCTTTACTTTTGAATTTGTTTTGTTTAGAAAAATATACATAGGAAGATGCACAGTAATGCTCTTAGGAAATTTCAGTGTAAAACTTTAATGTAAGGCAACTTTAATGCAACAAATGTATTAGAAAGACCAATTTCCTGCAAGGCAGGAAATTCATGTTAGTACTGCAAACTAGCTATTGTATATTTGAAGACAGATTAACAACAACAAAATAAACATTATTAACTTATTATTCAGTAGTTATATTTCTTTGACAAGTAAATCCAAAACCATGGATGTTTTGGGATAAAGACACAGTGGTATGTTCTGAGAAATTGTGTAATTAAAAATTAAAAGTAAATTACCCTGTCATGAAAAAGTAGCATGAAGGCAACTTGCATGTGCCTGGAACTGAGTGATAGATGTGAACCTGTAAACATGACTGAGTGTCACACCCAGTGTATAAACTTCTATAGAGACAGAGAATGCTTTAGTGATGGCCAGGAGTTAAGTGTAGGGAAGAAACAAATGGGTCATTAGCAGAGTGAAAATAACTCCTACAGTGCTAAGATGACAGATAACAGTATGAGACAAGACACAGACACACAGATCTACAATACCATGATTGGGTTCTGGTGTGCAGAATGGATTGAGTATAACAGATATATAGGATGCAGACTCAGGAGTTAGCACAAATGCACCACATATTGGAGGGTGCTGGTACTGGCTGAGGGTGTGCATGTACCAAACTGAAGAAATACAGGAATTTTGTATACTTTTCACCCAATCTTGCTGTATATTTAAAGTCCTCAAAATATGAAATAGTCTAAATTGTTATATATGAATTTTGAACAGTAGAGTGCATTAAATTATATTTTAAGACATTCCTTAAGTTTCTGAAACAAGAAGATTTATAAAGTGGTAGGTGATTGCCCAAGGGTAAATAAGCAATTCAAGGCAAATTCTTAAATATTGTTCATCTTTCTCCCATTCTCTGATCACCATTAAATATTTTCATGTTTCCAGCCCTCAGTACTTTTATTGTTTAATTAAAATGATAATTACATAATTTTCCCTTCTCTCCTCTCCACTCAAAGCCTCACACAAATCCCTGCTTTCAAATTTATGGCCTCCATTATTCATTAATTGTTGTTATATACATATATATATATATATATATATATATATATATGCATGCTCACACATACACACAAACAATATATATTACCCAAACATCAATACATCCTTCTCACTATGTGTAATGTTATTGTATGTTTATATTCAGGGCTGACCATTTGGCATCTTATAGCCAATTGATGTGCTATTCTCTAGGGAAGACTGTTTTTCCCACTATTCATTCCTTAGTTGCCTGTAGTTATTTGTCTAAGGTTAAAACCTCGTGGGTTTTCCCAGCATCCACTTTACCAAGTCTATTCTTGTCATTGTTTATTTCATGTTTAGACAGTCATATTATGAGACATCATGGGATCAGCTTCTGGCATTACTAGCAGACAGAGTCTTAAAGCAAACTCTCAGTTCCTCAGGGTCTTAGAAACTCTTTGCTTCCCTTTCCACAATCTTTCATGAGCCTTAGGAATATGTGTTGTTTTTTAAATGGATCCACTGGGATTGGGTTCCAAAATGTGGAAGTTTGTTTAGTTGTGATTTTCTGTAATGTTTTCCATCTGTTGTAAAGAGAAGTCTCTTTGATGAGGGATGTGAACATATATACATACAGACGTGTGTGTACATATGGAAACTGTTTCTGGTACAGGAGGTAGAGAGAAAGTAAGTCAGAGCATGTTCTCTAGTGATGTTCATGCTGCGTTTATCTCTACCTTACTTAGTAGCATTAGAATGGACTTAGTCAAAGTCCTTGGTGATCCTTTTGAGGAAGAACTTCCCTTCCCTGCATTTCAAACTTACTCTAGAAGATTCCCTGTCTTTTCAGTCAATTCATTTTCCTCAAGATTGTCCAGTCAGAAAATCATGACTGTGAAAACCAACAAAACTAATTGCTTGTCTGTGTGCACATACAGTAACTCTCCACAGAGAGCTTTGTTTGGTTTTTCTCTATTTATGAAATCCTGGAACAAAAAGAGGTTTAAAAAGGAAAATTATATCTCTAGTTTTCTCTTGAAACAAACTTCTCTCTTTTGCAAGTAATATTAATAGCTAAGAGTCTGTTAAATTTACTCAATCCATATTCCATCTATTTTTGAATGATGTCTTGTACATTATCTCAGTTTCCCTAATAATTATAATCCATCATAGTTAATGTGTCTACATAATAACTGAATTTTGAAGTTTAAGTGATCAACCAGAAAATGAAGTATCAATTGTAAATTTCATAAATTTATATGTGGTAAAATGGTGAATCTTTAAATGAAAAGACCTTTAAATGTATCATGGCAAATCTAACCATACCACTTCACCTCAGAAGGGTATAATTTTAATATGATTTTACTCATGAATATGCCTATAAAACACATAATTTTATTTAAAATAATAAAATGAAGTAAATTATAAAAAAGAAAATGGTTTACAAAGAATAAACAAAGATGTAGCAAATTACAGTTTGGAATGCTTGATTTATAACAGAAATTGTTTCAGAGAAGCTCTGTGTGGCCAAAAACACTGATGAATAATAAGTTTTGGCATAAAAAAAGTTGCAATCACAAAGTAAAAAAGTAGGCTTACTTATTAAAATAATAATACTTATAATAATGGTGGCCTTAACTCATACATGAGATAAAGAGTTATGCTTATATATTTCATATCTGTATATAGAGTTAATAAAGCTGAGACATTTTATAACAAAAGATAATCAGTCTACACTTTTACTATATATTTCTTATATAACTAGTAATGTTTTACTATCTTCTTGCATTCTAATACCTTTGATTACTGATTAATAATTAGAATAGCAACTAATTGTTGGAGGAGGCCACTTGTTGGTTCCTGGCCGCTTAGCCCCCAAATAATCACACAGAAACTGTATTGTTTAAATCACTGTTTGGCCCATTAGCTCTAGCTTCTTATTGGCTAACTCTTACATCTTAATTTAACCCATCTCCATTAATCTGTGCATCACCCGAGGTCGTGGCCTAGCAGCAAAATTTCAGCACGTCTGTCTCCAGAAGTTCTATGGCTTCTCTTGACTCCACCTCCTTTCTCCCAGCATTCCATATAGTTTTCTCTACCTAGCCCTGTCCTCCTATAGCACTGCTAATAAGCCCAAAGCAGTTCCTTTATTAACCAATGACATTCACAGCATACAGAGGGGAATCCCATATCACCTAATAGATGTGTCATGGAATTTTTGTCCATTGGTAAATATCTGATTCTTTTTATCAAACCATACTTTTTTCATGTTTACATCAGTGTGTTACCCTAACTTTTCTTAAATACCATGTATTACCTCCTTCTTTACATATATATTTGATGGAATTCTTTCACTTACTCGTTAATGGACAGGTTCTGATAAGTCTTCAGCATAAATGTTTGGGATTAGCATGTTGTAAAGGGGCTTGTTAGAGTATGGGGCACTGACTCCAGAGCAATCAACGAGATATCCAAAAAGACTGAGAATTTACTTCTTTACAAAGAAATGTGCAGTCTTTGAACATAAGCATGCATGGAAATTACTTGTATCTGGTGATTAAAAAATATTGTCTGAGGAAGTAGCTTTAGGTAAGGAATATTGAGCGACTTTTACTTTTATTATTATTTTTTAAGGCATCACTATCAGGTTTAGCTTGTTGGCATATGATATAATTCTTCCATTCTTAGTTTTTGCTTTTTAAACATAGCAAAATAAAATATAAGATATAACAAAATCCATTATAATAAAGCTGGACAAGGCAGGTGAGCAGAAAATAAAAGAGCCCCAAGAGATGTCAAAAGAATCAGAGGCTCACTCATTTACACATTCAGGAGTCCTATAGATGCACTAAACCGAAAGCTATAGTATGTATGCATAGGAGCTGGTGCAGGCTATGTAGGCTCCATGACTGCTACTTGAGCTTCTGAGTTTGTGTGAATTTTGCTCAGTGGTTTTAAAGCCCCTTGTTCTCCTGGTGTCCTCTGTCTCCTCGGTATCTCCAATCCTTTCCCCTCTTCTCTTGGGTTACCTCGGCACCTAGTGGATGAATTTGATGGAGATACCTCATTTAGAACTGTGAGTTTCAAGGTCTCTCATTCTTTGTGTAAAATCTGCCTGTGGGTCTCTGTATTTGCTCCCATCTTCTATAAGAGAAAGCCTCTCTGATGATGGTTGACTAACAAATCTATGAGTTTAGTGAAATATCATTAGGTGTCTTTTTACTGTTACTTTTTATTTTTTAAGACAAGTGACATTTGGTTTTACCCTAGGACTCTGGGCTATCTAGTCCAAGCAGTGTTGGAGATGGGTACCATCTCATGGATTGGACATTAGTCAAATGAGACATTGGCTGGTAACTTCCACAAGGTTTGTGCCCACCTTTGCCTAGCATATTTATGAGGCAGGACAGACTGTGGCTGAAAAGATTTTGTGATTACCTTGGTGTTTACATTTCTCATGTCCAGAGTATCTTTCCACATTGTAGACACTAGAATAGGGAGTGAAGGTGCTATGTAGGAACCAGCTTTATTTCTCCAGATTCAATAAGTCACGTGTCTTCCGTAATGAGGTCCTGCTGTCAGTTAGTGGAGGACTCATGCATATTTCCATGAGTCCCTTTCAGTCAACAACTCAATTGGATGCAACTTAGACCCAGTACTGAAAAGTTCATTTGGTGACAAGAGATGGCCAGTCAGGGTTCTGTCTCCCTCTTTATTTGGAGACTTCATTAGGATTGCACTCATATAATTTAGGAATTTTCATAGTACTAGATTTCCATACTGGCCTTCAAAGGCCCTTCTATTCTAGCTGTCTGTTGAGGAGTTTTTATTTTTATTTTTTTTTTTTAGTTTGGCTTACTTTTAGCTAGCTTTTTTTTTTTTTTACTTATTTATTTATTTTTCTTCTTTTTTAATTAAAATTTCCACCTGCTCCCCATTTCCCATTTCCCTCCCCTCCTCCCAAATATTGCCCTCCCCCCACTTCCCTCCCCCTATCCCCACTCCTCTTCTCCTCCCCCCACTCCATTCCCCCTCCCTCTCGATACTGAAGAGCAGTCCAAATTCCCTGCCCTGCGGGAAGACCAAGGTCCTTCTATCTACGTCCAGAAAGGTGAGCGTCCAAACAGGCTAAGCTCCCACAAAGCCAGTTCATGTATTAGGATCGAAACCTAGTGCCATTGTCCTTGGCTTCTCATCAGTCTTCATTGACCGCCATGCTCAGAGAGTCCGGAATCAACCCATGCTTATTCAGTCCCAGACCAGCTGGCCTTGGTGGGCTCCCAATAAATCAGTTCCACTGTCACAGTGGGTGGGTGCATCCCTCGTGGTCCTGATTTTTTGCTCATGTTCTCCCTCCTTCTGCTCCTCATTTGGACCTTAAGAGCTCAGACCGTTGCTTGTTGAGGAGTTTTTAAAAGCAAAGATATAACGACCTCTCATAAGGCCCCTAAAGACAGCATCCGAGGAGTTGGTTATAGGTAAGAATAGTTTCTATGAAAACACTTTGATACACTAGGAGAATAAACCCTTGTATTCTTTTGTGAACATTGGATAAAGATGAGTGAATCAGAACAATTTATTTATAGAAAGTAGGAACAGGTAAAAGAAGCTGGAGTGATAGTGTCCATAACCCCAAGGCTTTAGATAAAGAAAAAACTTCCAAGAAAGCTAGGGACACAACTGGTAAAACTGGTTTACCACTGCCTAACAGCTCTAAACAATTATTAGTATTTAAAACACATTTCTTCAGAATACAAGCACTTTGGTTTTAATTATCTGCACTTACATCATGATCTGGAGGCTGCTTTCTCAACCATAGACTTTATGTATAAACACTACAAGCTTCAAATGAATGATAGACAACAATAACAGTCAACATGAAAATATCGATATACAGAAAAATCTTTGACTGATCAGTTTCCTTGGAACTGAAACTAGCTTCTTAGTGTTACAAGAATTAGAAAATGTGGTAAGTAGACTCTGGGGAAGATTCTCCATGAGTTTCTTCATGCAGCTATGTGAATTGAAATTCAGAAGCATGTCCTAAATTAATGTGAAAATTGGTGTCTTCCATTGTTTCTTGTCAGAGAGTAGTTTGTGGCTTCTCAGAAGGAAGAGATGCTCACAAAACACAAGGCAAAATATTACAGAATACAGAAGCATTAATACAAAGTTCAAGCATGAAGTCTGTAGGAAGTAAGTAGATAGCCTCAGCCTGTGCAGTCTTTATACCAAATTACTATAAGACAATGACAACAGTTTATGGATCCTAAAGATTTATTGAAAATTAGGCTTACTTGGCAGAAAATTAAAAAAAATAATGTTAATACTTCTGTAATTGAGATACATCATCATACAGTAGGAAAAATATCGTGTGCTGTTTCCTTTGTTCTAGTATTTTATCATTTGACATTTATCAAGTCATTTTATGAATTGACTTCTCATGATTTCTCATTAATGTGTATCCATTCAATTATTGAACATAGAAGGTAACAGGATTAAGAGTTAGGATTTAAATAAGGAAAATGTTACATTAAAATTCCACTGCATTTAGAATTTGAGCTAAACGAGAATTTATTTGCACTTTTTAGAAAAGCTAAAACAAAATTGGTGAGAAAGTGTGTGAGCAAATGGGGCTGCAGTTGATGCACCAGTCTTTCCCAGGACCATGACAATCCATACTCCAATAAGCCACATTTGGCAGTGAAGACTCAAAGATGCCTTTGTTCAAAGAAACCTATTCATATCTGTTGAGAAGTATTTTTTAGGGTCATCCCACCTTCATATTTCATAAGGACTTGGCTGATAGGATTTGTCACTACTGAAAGGCAGGATCCACTTTTTTTGAAAAAAAAAATAACATAATTACATCATTTCTTTCTTCTCTTTCTTTCTTCCAAACCCTCTCTTACACATCTCCTTACTCTCTTTCAAATCCAAGTGGACATTTGTTTAGAGAAGGGCATCTGAGGGTTAGTCTCCTTAAATTCTTGTCTCAGATATGATAATATAGAAAGAAATCAAGGTTGAAAAAAACCATGAGTACAATGATATGAAAAAGGAGCTAAAGTGTCAGTCACAGATTATGAGAGTTGAAAAGGATTGGGATAAAAAGAAATATTCTGCTTCTATACTTTGCTAGCAAAGTAAGGGTTTGAAACTATGATTCTTTGTAGATTTGTAAGCAAATGTCTGAGAGACAACTGATTCAAAATAAACCAAAGCTTTAAAAACCCAAAAACTGGAAAAAGAAAGTTATATATGGCTCCAAAATCTCTCGTAAGTGTGTTTACTTGGACTGTTTAAGTCTAAGATGTAATCGTCTGTCCCATCTTCTGATAAAAGGAAGGCAATCTTTAAAGAAAATTTAGTTGACATGACAGGTCCCAGAGGGTTTTGACCACCTGCATGACAGGAAGTCTAACATCTAAATAATGTCTGACTTACTCTACACTCGTGGATTTAAAATATCAGGAATTCTGTACATATGGCATACAGCTCTGTGAAATCTTCAAACTACACAGAGAAAAAATATCCCATCAGTGAGTGCATCAAACATTTTAGATTTGAAATAAAAGAATTATTTCAGGTACAAGATTTTTATGTCACGTCAAACCTCAAGCTGTAGATGACAGAGATGTGTACAGGCTCAAAGCACAAAGGGGTGTGGGATCTTAATGAACAGAAGAAAAACAGTGTCCTGATTCAAACATGACACAAAGCTTACTTACACACTATGCCAGTTACTCCTTTTAGGGCACAAACCCACTGTGCTTGAATAGCTGTCACTTTCAGGATTTGAAACCTAATAAGAATAAATAAAGAACAATGGGAATAAATGTTGGTTTTATCTCTCAGTGCCACATATTTATGTGATACAATCTGGATAAGTTCAAAACCACCACCAAGTAGAACTTTCTATATATTATTTTTAATTTTGTATTTCTTACTCTCATGTTCAAAAGTCATAACAAAAACAAATTAATAGTAATTATGAAATTGACTTATAATAAAGCAAAATATAGTATTTTAGAGTACAATTTTTATTTAAAATTTTTTGAAACATATAGGTAAGCTTGCAGTCTTGTGTATTGGTGTGTGTGTGTGTGTTGCAGTGCAGTGCCTCCATTTTTCCATGTGTCTCCCCTTCTCCTTTCTCACCCCTCAATCTCCCATTGCTACCTTCTATAAATAGCTTACTTCAACTTCCATTTCATACACCTTGATTTTATGTATCTATTTAAATCTAAGAACCCAAAATGAGACACATACAATACTTGCCTTTTTGGGATTTTTTGTTCTGAAGAACTGCCATATCACAGCTACTGATTTAAAGGCCACTGTTGTGAGTATATATTCACAATAACAATACTTCAGTATGTAGTTTGGCAAAGTGTGAGGATATGCTCTCTCAATCCAGGACTTAAAAAAAATCATATAATATTTTTTTATTTCTGTTCTAACAATATTCATTCTAAAAGACCAAAGCAGAAAATACCTGCTGGAGTCTCATTGCCTACATTAGTTTACTATGACTTCTGAGTGTGTTTATTCTTAATATTGGTGACAGCTTAACTATGAAGTAATTTCAATATATTGTCTGATACCAGTGGCACATACTAGTATTTCTGATCATAATTAAGTAATCAAATATTTAATGCCAATATGATGGAGGTGGTTCTTGTATTTTATCTGTTGCTTTCATTGGTTAACTAATAAAGAAAACTGCCTTAGCCCATTTGATAGGCCAAACCTTAGGTGGGTGGAGTAAACAGAAGAGAAGGCTGGGAGAAAGAAGCCGAGTCAGGAGTCGCCATGATTCTCCCACTCCAGACAGACGCAGGTTAAGATCTTTCCTGGTAAGCCGGCTCGTGGTACTACACAGAATATTAGAAATGGGTTAGATCAATATGTAAGAGCTAGCCAATAAGAGGCTGGAACTAATGGGCCAGGCAGTGTTTAAAAGAATACAGTTTCCGTGTAATTATTTCGGGGCATAAGTTAGCCATGCGGGCGGCCGGGTGCCGGGGATGCAGCCCCGCCGCTCCTATTTCAACACCAATAACTTTTTCAATATTCAACAATATTTGTACAACATTTCATCAGTCCCCCTCACTTGGCATAACTGCTGTATTGTATTATTTTGTTTTTACTAAGAGTGTCTTAGAAAATAAGACAGTATTAGCCCCAAATTATAATTTTTCATTTGTGATTTGCATAGATCTATTAATTTATTAATGTGCTTAAACAGCAAAACATTGAAGAATTTAATATTACCATTTAGTGTGTTAGCATTAACACTTCTCCTTATATTTGTTAAATTTTAAGAAATGTTTTATGAAAAAAGTCTATTAGTAAATAAATCTGAAATATTAGATGATCTTAATTTTCATGTGTATATATTATTTTCTTTTGAAAAATAATTTATATCATAATTCCAGTAAATTTTACTAAAATTTCAATAGTAAAATTGTTTTGTCATTGTGATTTGAAAAAATATAGAGGAAAGCACAACACAAGGCTTGGATTATGTTTTTTTTATCACATACAAATTTGTACACATATGTTTAATGATTTTTCTTAAATAACAAGTATATGCACTTATGAATATATATAGTAAAATTTCAGTGTTAAATGTACATAAGTAAACCAAGCATATTTAATTAGAAAAAGATCTTATCATAATAATATAATTTTTATCAGGAATAAGTATTATTTTTTTCAAACTAAATAAGTGGTAATCAGCCTGTGTGATATTAAAATTTGCTATAGGACTGGTAGAATGGCTTAGTGATCCAAGGCATTTCACTGTGGCTGAGTGATTTCAATGATATCCATCTGGCGAAGGACAGAATGGCACCCTGGGATCCTTCTGGCAGGAGGAGAGAAATGGTTTCTACAGATGGCCCTCTGACCTCCACGTACGGTCACACCCCTTCCCTTCACATGGCTCCCTGAACTCCATGTATGGTCACACTCCTGCTTGAATGGGGAGACACATAAACAGCAAGCAAGTGAACAACTACATTATAATTACGTAAATAAAGCTTAGAAAGTTTTACAAAATCTGGTTCAGGGTATTTTCTGGAGACAGAAATACAAGAAGAAAAGAGTTTTTAAAGTATAATTTTGAGTAATTCTGCATTATCAGTTGTTTTAAGTTTTAGATTAACAATGTCTGAATATGTCTGGTGGATGCAACTAATAAATTAGAATAGTGCTATTTTGAAGCCATTATTTGTAAGACATTGGGCTGGAGTACGTGATAATTTAGTTTAGTGCACACATAACATGGAAGGTAAAAACCATATTGTTCAAGCTAGTACAACTTTTGGAAACTTCTACTCAGAAATTATTAAGTGGTACTAGATTGAATAATTTTAATAAAAAGCTCCATCATAATGAAATAGTAATAAAGGAAGAACTTTATGTCTCTGTGGCTTAATGCTGGCTCTGTTTTCAACTTTTGGTTTCGTGCTTTTGTTTTTACCTGCTGTCATTTCATTTTGACCCACGTGAATTTCACTTATTAAAATGAATTGCAAATAACACACAAAGCACACCACAATTATTCTTGACTTTTAAATTGCTAAAACTCGGAGAAAAACTTAAGAGAAAGACTTTTCCTTTGAATGATGTATATATCCATGCAGGAGCTTGGTCATATGATAGCAGAGACTCAGGAGGCCAGAAAGGGAGTCTGTACACTCTGAAGCTGCATTTACAAGGGATTATGATGAACCCTATATGCTTCCTCGGACCCAAACTCCAGACCTCAAATTGCTTTGCTCATCCATAGCCATTGAGCCATCTATACAGTTCTAATACTGTCTTTTCATTCAGTAATAAAATGACACAGATGAAACTTAAACACAGATTCCCACAGATTCCCAAGTAAACAGAGCCGGTCTTGGGGGGTGGTTATATATTGCAACACCTACATGGCATTATTTAGAAGTCAGATCTACAAAAGCAGTGTTATATTCTGTGGTTGTCTGAATTAGGGAAAGACAGAGAGTTAAGGAAGAGGAACAGTGAGAATTTTTACAGCACTATATGGTATGCTCATGGTGGCTACATGTCATTGTGTATCAATTAAAACCTACAAAATGCAGGACTTCAGGTTCCACCCTAATGAGAGCTGTGGACTTGTGGTGACGATGCACCTAAGTCAATTCAATGATAAAAACAAATGCACTACTCTCGTAGAGAGTATGTCAGGTGGCACAAGGTACATGGAAAGCTTACTTTATATTCTCAATTGCTGCGAACTAGAAGCTGTAAATGATAGTTTACTGAAATGAAGAAAAGAGGTTGGAACTCTCATGTTAAATAATATGAAAGATACGCAGACTGTGCGGCCACTGGCAGTGGCACCAGGATTTATCCATACTGCTTGTACAGGCCTTTTGGGAACCAATTCTCTTTGGATGGATGCCTTGCTTAGCCTAGATATAGTAGCAAGGGCCTTGGACCTTTCCCAGAGCAATGTGCCTTACACTCTCTGAGGAGTGGACGGGGGATGGAATTGGGGGTGTAGGTGGAGGAAAGGGGAGGCAGTGAGGGAGTGGGAACTGCGTTTGGTATTAAAATGAAAAAAAGATTGCTTTCTTTTTTAAAAAAATAATAATAAAGATTCAAACATAGTCTTAGTTTATTACAATTGTGTGTGGTGATATAGTTAGTAGCTTTCAATGTGGTTTTTAAAAGTATGGACTGTTTTGCATAACTCCTAGAGATCTTCTTATTGGTACCCCACATACATACTAAGAAATAACTGTGTTCTGCCTTATAGTCTGAAAAGCTAGTGGGTAAGCCATGGGTTGCAGAAGTCCTTAGAGGAAACCAATCCTTCTTAGACACTATTCCTCTGGAAACCCAGTCACATACTTTATTCATATATTTTAAAATTTTTGTCATCTTCACAAGAAATCAACACACCAGTTCTCCAGTTCTTTATACATGACATAGAATCATAAAATGGTTGGAATTATTCTTGCTGATCAAATTAGAAAGCCTTGTATTAATTATTGCTGATAATTTCTTTGCTCAAAAAGAAACAGTGTCAGTGCTACTCTTAAACTCTGGCTAGAAAAGGATACAGGACCATCGTTTTTAATATAAATTCTTTTGGCACATATTCAACGTACATTGATATTGGTTTCAGGAATACATTAGAAGTTGCACGGCTTTTCTGTGATGTCAGCTCATCCTCACAGTCTCAGATTGTCGTTACAATCATCTACACACATAACATGCTGAATGTGCCTGATCTCATCCACACCCATATCTTATATAATTTGTCTGTTTTCTTCAAACAGGTTAAAAAATAGGTTATTTGAAAGAGCCAAATGTGAGTAGCATAGCCTGGGAACAAACATACTGGGTTACCCCAAATTTCATGATTCAATATAGCAACCTTTCCATGAAGTTTTTGTAATGATACATTTTTTTTTCATAAATAAAAGCACTTCTTTGGGTAAAATTTTATTGTATTATTTCCACTATAAGTTGCTTCCCGGTAGGACTATTTTGGACTTGCTTCCCCGGGTTTAAATTAGTCATACAGATTTGAAATTCCTGAACTTAAAAATAAAAATTCATTTCTTCCTGACTTTAATTTTTTTTCTTATTTGTAGTTTTCAACAACAAATTACAACAAAATAAGATATAAAGAAATAACTATCCCATGCCAAAACAATAGAAGGAAAAGAACTAAAGGGAAGGTACAAAAATCAGAAATCAACTTGTCCATACATTTAGGAGTTTCATGAAAGTACAAAACTGAATGCTGCAATATAATACATGGTGCATAGCCACATGTGAAGGCTCTGTGCTTGCTGCTTTTGTGTCTATGAGTTCATATGAACTTTGCTTAGTTAATTTGGAGGCATTGTTTTCCTAGCATCCAGCATTCTCTCTGGCTCTGAGATTCTTGCCTCCACTTCTGATATGTTCTTTGAACTCTGGGGTGGGGAGATTTGAAGGAGACATCTCATTAAGAGTTGTGTATTCCAAGGTTTCCCTTTCTCCCTCTTTCACTCTCTATCCCATCACTCTGTAATGTCTGGTGCGAAGCTCTGTATGTTTTCTAATCTGCAGTAGGAGGAAGTTTCTCTGATGATGGCTGAATAAGGCACTGATCTATGGCTATAGAATATCATTAGGAATCATAAAGTTATTTTATTACTTTTATTTGTTTTAGAACAGTAGCGTATGGTTTTAATCTAGGTCTTTGGGATATCTAGTCTTTGGTTCTTAGTTATCCAAGTGTGTGTGTTGTTTATGTGTTCCTTCGCACAGAGTGGGCCTTAATTGAAATCAGACGTAGGTTGACTGGTTCTACAAGTTCTGTACCACCATTGTCCAAGCATATTTAGCAAGCAGGACAGATTGTTGAGCAAGGTTTTGTGGCTGGGTTGGTGTTTACATTTCACTTTTAGAAGCATGCAGAGTAAAGGCACTAGAACATAGGGTTGAAGATTCTATGTAGGTACCAACTCTACCTCTATATTTTTTTAGGAAATTTCTAATACTGCACTGTTTCCCAGCTGCTCTCAATTACAGCTCTTTCTCTCTCCATGTTCCCTCACTTAACCTCATCTCCTCTCCCCATCACGACCCAATACCACTGTTTCCAGTCTCTCCAGCATGCCAAGTCCACCCTTAGAATATTTTCCATTCCTATGGAGACAAAGGTGTTGCCCCTAGACCCTTCTTCTAAGCCTAACTTCTCTGGGTCTATATATTGTAGTGAGGTTATCACTATTTAACAGCTAATATTCCCATATAAATGAATACATACCATATTTATTTTTCTGAAGCTGGGTTATCTGCATGGGGTAATTTTCTCTAGTACTATCCATTTGCCTGAAAGTTTCATGATATCATTTTTTAGCAGCTGAGTAACACTCCATTATACAAATACAACACATTTTCTTTATCCTCTCTTTTGTTAAGGGACATCTAGTTTGTTTCCATTTTATAAAGATTAATAATAAAGCAGCATTGATTATGATTGAACAGTTGTTCTGGGATAGGATAGAGGGTCAATGTTCCTTAACATAATTTTTTTAGAGACACTTATGTATAGTATCATAATATAAGCAAATAATGCTGCTTTGACATCTTCCTTTACAGTTATGCTCCCTTGATCTCCTTTACTTTTCTTATTGCTCTAGTGAAGAGTTCAAATACTACATTGCATATGGAGATAGTGAACAACCTTGTCTTGCTCATGATTTTTGTGGAATTGCTTTGAGTTTCTCTACATTTATTTTGATATTTGTTATGGGCTTGCTGTAGACTATCTTAATTATATTTAAGTATGTCCCTTGTATCCCTAATCTCTCCAGGACATTTATTGTGAAGGGATGTTTGCTTTTGTCAAAGGCTTTTTTGCGTATAATGAGATGAACATGTGTTGTTATCATTGTTTTAAGTTTGTTTATATGATAGATTTCATTAATTGATAGTTGTATTTTATACCATTCCTGCATCTCAGGGATAAGGACATCTTAAGTATGGTATATGATATTTTTGCTGTATTTTGTAAGTATTTTTTGCACCTATGCTCATAAGAAAAAGTGGTCTGTAACTTTCTTTGCTTGTTCTTTATGTGATTTGGGTATCAGGGAAACTGTGGTCTCACAAAAGGAATAGGGCAATATTACGTCTTTTTATATTCTATGGAATAATTTGAGGAGTATTGGCATTAGTTCTTTGAAAGTCTTTTAGAATTCTGTGCTAAAACCATCTAGCTCTGGCCTTTGTAGTTGTTATTGGAACACTTTAAATTATTGCATCTATTTCACTAGGGTTACAGGCTTGTTTAAAGTGCGTATCTGATCTTGATTTAACTTTGGTAAGTGATAACTCTCAAGAAAAATATCCATTTCTTTAAGATTTTTCAGTTTGACAGAGCCCAAGTTTTTAAAGTATTTTATTTATGGTTATCTGGATTCTTTGGTGTTTGTTGTTACATTCCTCTTTTGTTTTTGTTTTTTTCTTTTGTTAATTTGGATCTTCCCTCTCTGCCTCCTCATTAATTGGGATAACCATCATATTGATTTCTTAATGAACCATCTCCTTGCTTCACTGATTCTTGTATTGTTCAATTTTATTGATTTGAACCCGTAGTTTGATTATTTTTTCTGTCTACTTTTCCTGGGTGTGATTTCTTCCTTTACTTCAAGTGCTTTCAGTTCTTCTAATAATTTGCTAATATGAGATCTCATCAGTTTTTTTAATTGAAATTACTTCTTACCTCAAACAATACAACCCAACCACAATTTACCCTCTCTCACTCCTCTGACTCATCCCCCACCTCCCTTCTCCCCAGATCTGTTTCCCCTCTGTTCCCCTTCAGAAAATGACAGGTTTCCAAGAGACAACAGCCAAACGTGACAGAATAAGATACAATAAGATAAGATGAAAGCCCTCATATCCAGACTGAACAAGGCAACCCATTAGGAAGGAAAGAGTCCCAGGAGCAGGCAAGAATCAGAAATACATGTGCTCCCACTTAACAGGAGTCTCACAAAAAACCACAAAGCTAACAGCCTTTAACATATACACAGAGGACCTGGTGGACCTGGTGGAGACCCATACAGGCCTCATACTTGCTAATGCCATCCATGAGTTGTGACTAACTGATTCAGTGGGCAATGCTCTCCTCCTACTTCTACATTTCTCTTCCCCCTCTTCCAAGAGGTTCCCTGATCTCTGAGGGGAGGAACCTGATAGAGATTTTTAATTTAGACTTTCTCTTCATGTAATGACTGGCCACCGGTCTCTGCATCTGCACCTGTCTAGTGCCAGAAGAAACCTCTCTGTTAATTACTAGACATCAATCTATGAGTACAACAGTATATCATTAGAAATCAATTCATTGATTTTTTTCACAGTCATGTTTATGTCTACCTATAATGACTAAAGAAGTTTCCTTTTGTACTAGACATCCGTCTTTGTTCCAAGCAGTGTCTCTGACTCCAGACCCTAGAATATAAGTTCCCAATAACCCCAACTCAGTGACCCCCACCCAAAATTGTACAGCTATGACTATCTATATGTTATGGTATGAGTAACTACATTTTTGCTTCTGTAACTTGCTTACCCAGACACCCAATGATTGTTTTGAGTTTCCCTAATCACTTAGCTTGACAGAACAGAACAGTTTTTACTTACTTGTGTAGATATTGAAGGTATTCATGAGATTTTCACCTTTAAAAGTCCTTCCTAACACCTCTCCTTTATGGTAATCTCAAATTTGGCTCAGAAATTGTTTGCTCTGCTAGCAGCTAATTATAAATATTTTTATTATAATTGGGTTGAGTGTATCATCTTTTTCCAGGAATCACAAACTCCAAAACACTACCCCAGGACTCTGTGCTATTCAGTCTTCAGTTCCTTTCCATATACAGGCCATGTAGGGCACGAGTTTTCTGTCATTGGTTGGGCCTCAAGTTAAATCAAACTTTGGATAGCCACTCCTACATGTTCTGAGCCACTACTGCACCAGCATATCTTGAAGCATTTGGTGCTATGACTTGCCTCTTATAATCACTTTCATTGTGTTCCATTTGTGTGAGTTATGTATGCATTCATTTTCATTCAACTCTAGAAAGTGGCTAATTTCTTTTTTTTTTTTTTTTTTTTTGGTTTTTCGAGACAGGGTTTCTCTGTGGTTTTGGAGCCTGTCCTGGAACTAGCTCTTGTAGACCAGGCTGGTCTCGAACTCACAGAGATCCTCCTGCCTCTGCCTCCCGAGTGCTAGGATTAAAGGCGTGCGCCATCACCGCCCGGCGTGGCTAATTTCTTTATTTCTGTCTTGACCCATTTTTGATTCAGTCAGGAGTTGTTCCATTTGCATATCTGTATTACATTTTGCATATATTATTTGTACACCTTGAACCAATAGAGTCCAAAGGAAGGCACGAGTATCAGATACTCACTGGTTTGTACCCAGGAAACCTGTAACAATACTAAAAGGGATACTATAATATATATGCTGAAGATCTGGTGCATAAAAGTTTTGTGGCTGTCTTGGTGTATTTCTCTTTTTATAGCAGGTATTCTTTAATGATCCACTAAAAATTCAATAGCATATTTTTCAGGCTCCAAAAGTTTGCCTATGATCTGCTATTTCTCTTGTTTTTTAAATATGCACACCAAAAATGTGAACGAAAGACTATAGAATTTCACATTCTTAATGAGAAACGCGAATAACTTAATCATTTCATCTCTGAACATCTTCAGAAAAGTACTAAAGAAGAAATATGCCTGATGACATTCTTGTTTGTTGCAATGGAGAAACGGCTGGTGTGCACTGCCATAGAATCAGAGATGTAATATCGCTCAGTTTGATAACCTGAGGCCCATCTTTAATGAGGGTGTTACGATTCTGAATCGGAGAGGAAGCAGCTACTGTGCTTTTCTCTACACATAACATATATCCCACAGTCACATCCAGACTCTTAGAAAGTGAAGGGACAGGAAAATTGCTAGAGGATGAAATCATTGTAAATATATTTTCAGACAAGTAGAAGTCATTGTGCCTTTTACTAGTTAGGAACCAGTATAAATGACAAAGTATAATGTTTCTCTTTTTATTGTTCTCTATTTCATTCTGATCAGAGAGAACCCCAAAATATACTTCTCTTGCTCACTCCCACAATCTCTCTTTTATATTTGATAAAATTGCTTTGTTTCTTAAGAATTGGTATATTTTGAGAAAGTTCCTTCCACAGATATTGAACATTTCAGTGGAAGATTTTGTATATGCCTCAAGTCTATTTGTTTCGTAATTCCATTTAGTTCTGATATTTATTGGTATATTTTTTTCTAGAAGACCAAGGACCCACTCTTACTGTATTGAAAACAATCTTAATCTTTTAAACCTTTAGTTCATTTTATAAAATTATGTGTGCTGTTGTTCAAAGTATATAAGTTCAGAATTGTATTAAATTCTGTATGGATCCTTTTCTTTTTTAATAATAGAATAAAATATAAGATAAAACAGAGACCAATACAGTAGAATAAGATTATTTTTTTAATCAGCATGAAATGACTTTCTTTGTCTCTTCTGACTAATTTTGGTGTGAAATTTCATTTGTCCAATATTACTATGGCTGTTCTTGCTGTTTTAAAACCTAGTTTCATTTCCTTAGAATCTTATAATACATCTTTCCAAGCTTTCACCAATGTAGACCTTTACCAATAAATTATGCTTCTTGAAAAAAAAAACCTAAAGTGTTCTATTTTTAACTCAGTCTTCTAGTCTATTTTCTTATTTAAAAATCCAGGCCATTAAGAATCAGAGTATTTTTCCCATTTATTTCTTAGGCCTTATTTCTTGTTATTCCATTTTTTAACTTTCCTAATCATTATATTCTCTTTTTCTATTTCAGTGTAGTTTATTCTTTCCTGTGGCATTCTGAGTGCGTTTACCTCTTCTTCAGGGTGTATACATTTTGTGCCATTGGGACTGATGCCTTATTGGTTATAAATTTTTATTTGTTTGTTTGTTTTACATCCTGACTGCAGTTTCCCTTCCCTCCCCTCCTCTTAGTCCCTCATCCCCGAGCCCTCTGTGTTCCCACCCACCCAATCCCTTCCTCCTCCATTTCTGTTTAGGAAAGGACAGGTCTCTCATGAGTATCAACAAGATGTGGCACATCAGCTTGCAGACGGACTAAGCACCTCCCCATGTATTAATGCTGGGAAAGGCACCCTAGTATGAGGAGGAGGGTCCCAAAAGTCAGTAAGAGAATCAGAGACAGCCCTGGCTCCAGCTGTTAAGAGGACCAAGCTACACAAGTGTAACATTAATGCAGAATGCCTAGGTCAGCTCCATGGCCCCCAGGTTGTCCTGTGTGCCCCTATGAACTCGTTCACTCTCTGTGTGCCCCTGTGAACTCAGGTTAGTTGATTCTATGGTTTCTCTTGTGTTTTTCCTGGCCCCTATGACTCCTACAATTCTCTGATCCCCTCTTCTGTAGGATTCCCTGAGCTCCACCTAGTGTTTGACTGTGGTTCCATATCTGTATACTTCAGTTGCTGGATGAAGCCTACCTGTCTGATGACAATTGGGCTTGGTACTATCTATGAGTATAGCTGAATTCCATTAAGTGATGTGGGATTCCCCTCTGTATGCTGTGAATACCATTGGTTAATAAAGAATCTGTCTTGGGCCTGTGCAGAGCAGAATAGAGGTAAGTGGGGAAAACTAAAGAGAATGGTGGGAGAAAGAAGGCAGAGTTGCGAGGTGCCATGTAGCAGCCAGAGGGGAAAGATGCCAGCTGCGAGCTGGAACCTTGCTGATAGGACACGAGCGTCAAAGTAAAATATAAAATAATAGAAATGGGTTAATTTAATATGTAAGAGCTTGCTGGACTATGCTATAGTGATTGGCCAAGCAGTGATTTAATTAATACAGGTTGTGTGTGTGGTTATTTTTGGGGCTGAGTTTTCAGGAACAAATAAGCGACCTCCTACAATTAAGCATCAATGAATTGGCTTTTTTGTTTTGTTTTTTTTTGTTTTTGTTTTTTTTTTGTTTTTTGTTTTTTTTTTAATCCAGTAGTGTTTGGTTCTATATGAGTACTCTGTGTCATTCATCCTGTGAGTTCTGTTCTCCAGGCAGTGGCAGGAGCTGGTTTACTCCCCTGGCATGGATTTTAGGCTAGATCAATCATTGTTTGGCCAACACCTCAATTTCTAGGCTACCCTTACTCCAGCACATCTCATAGACAGAACAGCCTGTAGTTCAAAGATCATGCGATTGACTAATACATTCTTATAGTTTGTGTTTATAATGAGAAGGTTTTCTTTCTGCTTTAATTGCAAAAGATAGCTTTGAAATGAGAATTTTGCAAAGAGAATCGGTATTCTGGGTTGGTTGCTATTGACTCTCAGAGGCTGAGAGCCATTTCATGACCTCCTGGCTTTTATTGTTTTTGGTGAGAAATTTGTTGTTAACCTGAGGATTTATCTGTATATCTAACTTCATTTTGCTACTTTCAATATTCTTTGTTTTATGTTCAATGTTTCAACTGTAACATTTCATGGAGACATTCTCCTCTGATTTTGTCTTGCAGCATAATGTCTTCTGCATCTGAATGGCAATCTCTTTCTCTAGAGTCATGAAATTCTCTGATCAGAATTGTTTTGGTTTATTTCCTATACCCTCAGCTCATACTTCTCCTTGAGTGGTAAGTTCAGTTTTGAAAATTATGACCTGTATACCTTGTGTAGCTTGTTCATTCTTTCTATTCATGCCATCTTTGTTGTTGTCTGCGCATTCTATTTAAATCTGTTGGTAAAAGAGCTGCCCGGAATTTTCTAGTTGAAAATTGTTAGGCTAGATTGTTCCATACTTAGTGTGTCAGTTAAGAAAGGGTTTCTAGGGGGACAATTGCTTCCACAGCAGGGCTCAAGCTCCCTTACCAATTTCCCAGCCCTCAAGCCACTTTAGTGTATTTACCCCCAGGACAGCTCTTCATTTCCAAACACATTGTGTGATCCTGTTTCCCTGTGTGATTTCAGTGTCCAGGGCTATGATATGGTTTTGTACTGGTTTGTGTTTGCCACTGTAAAGGGAAATTTCTTACCAGGGTTTGGCTGCCAGCACACATAGCTTGGGGATGCTTGCTCCACTGACTTTTCAGTGCAGGTCAGCTCCTAAGGGTATCAATGTGCTTTTTTCTACGTGTCTGGTGCTCATAGTGAAAGGAGAGGGCATAGCTTTAGATGTGTGCAGCACTCTCCTCCTGCTCTTGGAGTTTGATTACAGAGCTTCTCTCAGTCTGTCCACTTTGTGTTCCAATGGAAACAGCTAGTCTCTAAAGTTGCCATCCATGAATAACTTCTCAATATCTGCCTTCAGACAAATTTGCTGGTTTTCAACATTTTTTTTTTTTGCTGTTTTACTTCAAGAGATATTCCACATTTTTTTTTAAAGAATTCAGACTGAAGAAAAGAATAATCATGCACATCTCTCAACTTGGTTTGGCCTTTTACAGTGTCTTTGTCTTTTCCTTTATTTATCGAAGGTTCACTGTATTTCTGAGGTGTACTACCTGCTAGATATGCCAAGATAATGGTAGCACAGAACCGAAGAAAACAATCAGCCAACAACTGATTTAACTTAAGGTCAACTCCATGAGATGGAATGCATGCACAACGTGCTTGGACTGACCAAGAACCAGACACGAGGTAGTCCAGAGACCTAGGGAAAAATTAAATAATACTAGTGTACAGAAAAAGAAAAAGAAATGTAGTGATAAAATGACTCTCAATGATATTCTGCTCTACTCATAAATCAGTGCCTTGCTCAGTCATTTTCATCAGAGAAGCTTCATCCTGCAGCAGATGGGAACAAATACAAATACCCACAGTCAGACATTACAGCGAAGAGTAAGATCCCTTGGAACATTCTGCCTTAAATGATATATGTCCATCAAATCCTTGCCCTCGGAGTTCAGGAAATCCCATGGGAGTGAAGTTGAAGAGACTGTATGAGGCAGAGGGGAAGGAGGACACCAAGGAAACAAGACCTCTAAATCAACATGAGCAAAGTTCACATGATCTCACAGAGACAAAGGCAGCATGCCCAGAAACTGCTGGGTCTGCTCTAGGCTTCCAGTTTAGTGTTTATATATATATATATATATATATATATATATATATATATATATATATGATTCAAATATATTTTTTTTCTAGTGGTTTGCTTTCTTCGGTTTTCTCTACCTGATTTGAAGTCACATCTAGAAGAATTTCTTCCAAATCTGTAGCTACTTACAAGATGAATGCCAGCTCCTCCTCCACGAATTTTCAAAACCAGTGTTCATATATTAATATTCTACCAAGACAAAACAGGACTATTTTCCTTCACTTTATTGTCAACATCAGCATACTTTCCCCAAACTTCTCATTATAAGTGAAAATTTATTAATGTCACTTTCAAATATACTATACTGTTTGAAGATAATGTAGAAAATGATTCAAATTCACCAAGACTAGGATTAAGAGACCCTCAAGGAAGAATTAAGATGATCTACCTCTCCACACATGGCTTTATGAAACCTATATTTTGCACATTTATTATAATTACAAATTAAAGGTTAAATAGATTTGTTTTCTAAAACATTATTATTATTATCATTATTATTATTATTATTGCTTTTATTTTTTCTTTTCTAAATACAAGTACACATAATTCTCAGGAATTAATTACTAAAACCTAGGTAGTCACTGTAAGCAAAGCAATGTGTTTTCACATTTAAATTACCTTGCTCATTGACTCCCATGATTTAAGCACTAATGAGGATAGTTTTCTTTCTGAAGACTCTAAGTTTAAATATGTCTTCATGCAGTTGTTCTTTTCCCTCTGTCTTAAAGTCAGTAGTTAAAAGCTGTCCTTCCCCAGCTTCAGCTTTATAACATGCTTCTTCAGAACAGTTCCCACTGCTTGGCATGAAGTTGTCAATATATACAAACAGCCCTCTCCCAGAGAAAGCATTTTCATAGCAGGTGAAATAACACTCTGAGCAGAGACTTAAAAAAAATCATTTTGTAATTCTAAATCTTTTATTCAAAATTCACTTTCGTTATTTTTTAAAGGACACAGAAATCAGTTTTGTAACTTATAATTTGTCTTATACATATAATCGTAGAAACAAAATAATGTGGTTTGGTACAAATGCACATTTATGTCCTAAGCACTTATAGAATTGTGACATATATTTTTCTATATGCTGGTTCAAACCACTTCACAGCCTTTATTAAAGGATTTCATCCCCATAGATGGTCATTTCTTCCCTTTATAAAAATCATCTTTTGTGAGGTTTGTAGCCAGTTTATGCTAAGTATCACTGAAATCCTTTATTATGTCATACTTCATTATTATTTTCAATCATAGCCCGATTCTTCTGTCCTAGGCAGTTAAGTAAAATATAATGTGTATATTCTTTTATATATATTTGCAAAATATGCATTGTGATATATGTGTATGTATTTCTAACAATGCTAATTATGTTGTTATACCATGGGAGTCTTATTGCCATGTGTACATACTATTATTTATCTGTGAAAGCTTTCTGCACCATTGTCTTATGTGTTCCTCAGATGTAATCATTTCAAATTCTCTCTCTCTCTAATTTTCATTTCAATTCATCTGAGGTCTTCCCTGAGAAGCTTTTCTGTCTAGGTGATATTCTATGTAGACAATACTGAATAAAGTATGCATCTGAAAACACAAGCCATAAGAACTTTATCTCTATTACATAGCATCAGATTAGCCTACACTGCCAGCACTATCCATTTATATGATTAAAGATAGCACTTTATTAAAAATTATTCTTAGGACTACTTAGGAAATTTGACAGAGCTGAAGCAAAGAGGAGTTTTGGAATTGCAGCTGACAAAAATTACAATAATACTCTGAAAACAGTATTGAAAGTCTGTAGTACCCCAAGTTCCATATGATCTTTTAAGTCAGACAACTGAATGCCTTTACTGGTTAGTTACAAGGAGTCATTTTTCTAAGTGCTCTAATTCTGAGTTTTAAAACAGTAGCGAAACATAATAATTTCCATGCCACTACTACTAACCCCTTCTATATGGTAAAAGTTATTTTGTCATCTTACATATATATTGGAAATTTGCTCATTGAGTATTGACTTTAGAAAATTTATAAGTGTAACAAGATTTTGGTAGATATTAACTTATGAGATCATATTTATTGTTTTAAAATCAGGGAGAAAATTAGAGATAGTATAGGATATATGTACTATTAATGGATGATGATTTAAGCTATTCTTAGAATAATTCTGATTTTGCTACTCCAAAATTGTTAATGACCTTGAAGTCCTTGAAATGCCTATGAATCTTTAAACATATGACAGATGATAATTAGGGTGTCAAATTACAAAAACAGCAATAACAACAAAACAAAACAACCCTTTTGGGAGATAACTGAAAACAGTGCAGCCAGAATAGCTTATTTATTTGTGTATTTATTTAGTCATTCAACATTTTCCATTAAAACTATATATGTTCTTGGAAGTAGTTAGATATTAAGTATATACAATTATACAAATATGTATTGATTATCACCAAAATTCATGTTCTATTATGTATCAGATACAGTGTGTGAATGGTCATGTGATTCATGTTCTTTTGTGAGTTTACTTGGAGGTTCTAGCAACTAGCCTGCATGACGTAAGACAAAGAAAGGCTCGCCTTATTATAGAAGGTTATCCTTCTACCCAGCAGCAGCTTCAGGAATGATGCCCATGAGCTGGGAGAGAGGAAAAATATAACATCCCAGCCACTCAGGTCATCTCATTGAACACTGGAGATCAAAGGGATATCAGTTGCTACAGCCATATCATCCTCACTTCTAATAATTCACATCTGTTGTAAAATAAAGTGAGAGTAGGTGACCCAAACTTACTGGAATAAGGGTCCCCACTGTCATGAAGTTTAGTGGGAGGACTGTGGAAGAGAAATAAAGGAAACAGCTATTTAAAATAAACCCTAGTAGTTAAAACAATAAAATAAAAGCAATAGTTAGGACTAGGAAGGGGTCTTGCATAGCTGATGATTGCTGTCATTCAAGCTTATTAAGAAGTACAGGATCACATATATAATTTGTAGTGGAAAAAACAGCCAAGGTCAGCAGAGAGAAGTCAGACAGTGTTAAGAGAGAGAGAACACAAGATACCTCAGAAAGAGTTGCCCAACGACTGATAACTACAGACAAGGCAGAAGAGTCGGTCTGGAAAAGTCTGATCCTTGATGCCTCCAAGTCACTGACTCCAGCCTTAGACTGGTCTTGCCAAGTGCACTCCTGGATAAGGACAAATAGCTAAGATTCCATTTGTCCTTTTATCAGGTGTTTTGAGAAAGTCGTGGTCAGTCTGGTTTCCCAAAGTAGGTAACAGTAGCCCTGGGTATTCACTGATAAGTTAGAGCTAAATTAAATGAATCAGTTGATACTACTGTTTAAAAAGCTAAAGAGCCCAGCTATTAAAAATACTCAATATGCACTATTTTTTAATGTGGAGTATGTGGGAAATAGTTTCTTCTCTTCTCTTTATGTAAATTGCCACTCAGTAGAAATAAATGAGAGATACAGAAATGGAATTCAGAAGCAACACTGTCAAACAATTCCAATTGACAAAGGGGAATTTATGCTACTCAAGCCAAACACTTTATCTTTCTAATCTAGCAGTTACATTTTCAGGTAGGAGCCTCCATTGGTCTGTTTGATCTTACAATAACGCTTCTCTCCCAGACAGCCCTGTCCGGTTTGCGGAGAAAACCTGAGCAAATTGAAAATTAGGTGCTAGCCTTAATCTCTTCATCCTTTCCTGATAGAGACGCCTTTCCTGCTGAGGAAAACCTAGAAAAATGCTATCACCGTTAAGTGGAAATAGAATTTTACAGCTGGAATGTCTTCAACTCTCTTGGCAGACTAGCTAAAATATTACACACAAAATAATTGTATTTTTATTCTGAATCCTATTCATTCAAAGATGTGTTTTCTTGTAAGATAAAAATAATTTAAGGTTTTATTAAGTATGCACAGACTGAATTTAAGAGGGAATCTAATGAAACAACTTTGCTTTTGTTTTATGTCCACATCCAATTTGTTATCTTCCTATCTATTTTATTATCTGTGCTGTAAAATCCAAGCAGAGCATGGACACATGCAGGCAAGAATAAAATATAACAAAAGAAGGCAAAGCAAAATCGCGTCTATTTATATGCTGATTGCTATAGAAGTGAGATTTAGTTTTTCTTTATTTATCCATATATAATACCAACTTCAGTTTTCAAAGTAGTTTGTGGAAAAAGAGATCTTTTTATTATAAAAGAGATCCGGACGAACACTGTGTGTTGAGAAAGAGCCATTAGGTAAGTAGTTAATAATAATTAAGGTCAGTTTATCTGGCCATCTCTAAACAGACTTTAGAACACTCTTATTTACCTAAAATATCTTTTTGTAAGAAGAGGCTTTATTGAACATGTCTACAGTTTCACTGCCATAGTAACTGATTTAATTAATCAAGGCCCACTTTAAAAGTGATTGATGATCTAAATGTGGTCCCTTTTATCTGATTAATTAGCACAGTTCCTAGTGTTTGCACTAATTAAAAAGTTTATATTGAGAGCCAAGAAGAAATGAATGCAGATGAATGTCTTTTTTCCTTCAGATTTAAAGGGGTCTTAATATTAATATGAATATGCAAAAGTTTGTGATTTCTTCAGTGTAGTATTTACAACAGAACAAACTTTCTCATTGTTTATTTTGTAATGCTATCACAAAGGTCTTTGGAAAATAATCCAGTTCATCATATTTTTGTCTCTTAATCCCTCAAATCCAATTTTGGAAATGTCACTAGTTAACTTTAAAAGGGAACATAAAGCCAATTACAAATTTTCTTCCAAGACCAAACTTTCTATAATGGATGAGGCAATTTAATTATTCCCAATTGAAGATTTCATCTCTTTTGTTCTAAGTCGGTTTAAATCCGAGAAGATGAGTGAGATTTCCAAAAATATATCTTGACATTGATCATTATCATAGAACAGAATGTAGTTCTCATCAGCACGAATAATTGAGTAGACTGCTGTGGTAAACTAATGAGCAAATTGCTTAAGTTGATTTAGAAGACTCTTTCATGAATATCTGAGAAATAAATGTATGAACTACAGCCTCTCTATTTTATGTTATGTAAAAACAACTGTAAACCTAAAATTTTGGGCAGTTACTCTGAAAGGCACACGTTTTTTCACTCAAACAAACTTGTTAGAATGCCTGTGCTGCACATGCCTATTTAGTTCTGCTGGCATTGTAAAGTGCAGTGCTACAGGACCTGTTTTTAACCTTCAGCATTTAAGAGATTGTTATCTGAACGGGGAGATGGAGAAGAGTTAAAGTTCTTGCTTTCCATTGAAAGAATCAGAGTTCCAATGGCCAGAGTCAATACAAACTGCTAAGTAGATGCAGTGGGGCCACCTGTCATTCCTGCTGCGGAGAGCTGAGACCAGCCCTTTCTGAGAACTCCGGCTTTAATGGAAAAACCCTGTTTTAAAGAATAAGATAAAAGTTATCAAAGAAGAGTGCCCAACATAAACCGTGACCTCCACAAGCACATGAACTCATGTGAAAGTATAGCACCACAGATGTGTGCACAATCAATAAAACATGGATACCCCCCAACAAACACATAACACATGCACTAACACGTTAAAGGAAGAAAAAACTATTTCTATTTTCTTCATTTGTGTTATTCTTTGTTTTTCTAATTTTTATATTACATTAATACAGATAGAATCTTGTTCTTAATGCATCAGCAGTTAAGCTAGATGACTGCAGTAATAACTAGGTCTTAGTAGTGGTATGTACAATATTATAAGCATGTTCATAACCTCTTCATTATTTTTATGAGTAGTTTTCCAATGATTATTCATAATATTCAAGCACAAAAATAGAATGTAGAAATTACATATTGTTCCAAGTCATAAAATTTGGCTCAATCCTACATAATGAAATGTCTAGTTTATCTTCTCTTTAATTTCTGTCCCTTAGGCACATTGACTTTATTGTCATTCACCTTGGCTCTGTAGTCCATGAGTAGGCGCAGCAAACTATCCCATATAAACCTCGTTCCTGGATCTAAGCTTCCACATTGGAAGTCCAATCTTATTTCCCGCCAATCATATATTAATAAAGGTTTTTAAATTAAATTTTAATTTTCATTGTTATATTTTCACATATGATGACCGCATACTGACCGAACCACCCAGCTCCCTACTCTCCCTATCCTCATTTACAGCGCCTCACAAATCCCTCCCTAACCTTCATCTCTAGTCATTGTGTGTGATCCAATAGGGTTAACTGGGGCCATCTCTCTGACCAAGGCTTCAGAAATACCCACAGAAACCTAGTAGTCTCAACAGAGAATAAAGAACTGAAAACAGTAACTCTTTCTTTCCCTAAGTCCATCAGTAGCCAGTAATTCAGAGGTAAAATATAGGGAACTGTGAGCCTCTCTTCCTTCTTTGAGAAATTGTTGATAGAACCATTCTTTGTGGAATACCTACAACTCTAATTGATTTGAGTTAATGATAAGACTATTTTATGTAAGCAACAGAGTGGTGTTTCAGAGCCTTTCATCTTATATTCTGGCTCTTAAATACTTCCTGACCCCTCTTCAACATTCCTTCAACCACAGAAAGGATTGGATAAGGAAGTGACTTATTTAGGACTGGACCCATTTTCTTCATAGTAGATGACCATTTGTCTGTGCATTCAGTAGTCACTGATCAATGTATAAAGAAACTTCTCTAATTAAAATTGAATATAAATGGGAATTTATTTTTGAAAAATTCAGATTAGCAAACTCTTTTTACAAAGTATATAGATTAATGTTGATATCAGATGGAAAGAGGTCCCCAAAGGGAGTGGTATTATTAGGAGGTGTGGCTTTGTTGCAGTAGGTATAGCCTTGTTTGTGGATGTGTCACTGTGGAGGTGGGATTTAGAGTCTCATATATGCTCAAGCCACACCATTGTCTGAGACCACTTCTTGTTGTCTATGGATCAAGATGTAGAAATCACATTAGAATCTGCAGTGGTACAAAAGGAATTGTTTCTTTTTTGTTTCTGTGTGTGTCACTGAAATACATTTCTTCAATACTAAGGTATCTGCATATTCTAAGATGTAGGCAAAAGTACTCCCATAACTCTGAATTTACCAGTATACGCCTTGGTTTTGCTTTTGATTCTAGGAGCAGCAGAAATGTTGGAAAAGAGACATGACGAAATTTTAAGTTTCCCTGAGAATGATAGCAAAAGAATCTAAAGGAGGAGAGGAATAGAATAAAAAGCACCAATGATAGCCTTTACTGGAGAGGTTGTGGAGAAAGGGGTACACTCATCCATTGCTGGTGGGAATGCAAACTTATGCAACCACTTTGGAAAGCAGTGTGGCGGTTCCTCGGGAAATTTGGGATCAACCTACCTCTGGACCCAGCAATACCACTCTTGGGAATATACCCAAGAGATGTCATATCATACAACAAAAGTATATGCTCAACTATGTTCATAGCAGCATTGTTTGTAATAGCCAGAACCTGGAAACAACCTAGATGCCCTTCAATGGAAGAATGGATGAAGAAAGTATGGAATATAAACATATTAAAGTACTACTCAGCAGTAAAAAACAATGACTTCTTGAATTTTGCATGCAAATGGACGGAAATAGGAAACACTATCCTGAGTGAGGTAAGCCAGACCCCAAAAGAGGAACATGGGATATATACTCACTTATATTTTGTTTCTAGCCATAAATAAAGGACATTGAGCCTAGAATTCGTGATCCTAGAGAAGCTAAATAAGAAGGTGAACCTAAAGAAAAACATATAGGCATCCTCCTGAACGGTAACCTTCATCAGGCGATGAAAGGAGACAGATACAAAGACCCACATTGGAGCACCGGACTGAAATCTCAGGGTCCAAATCAGGAGCAGAAGGAGAGAGAGCACGAGCAAGGAACTCAGGACCGTGAGGGGGCGCTGAGACAATGGGGATGTTCTATCGGGAACTCACCAAAGCCAGCTGGCCTGGGTCAGAAAAAGCATGGGATAAAACCGGACTCGCTGAACATAGCGGACAATGAGGAACACTGAGAACTCAAGAACAATGGCAATGGGTTTTTGATCCTACTGCACGTACTGGCTTTGTGGAAGCCTAGGCAGTTTGGATACTCCTCTTACTAGACCGGGATGGAGGTGGATGGTCTTTGGACTTCCCACAAGGCAGGGAACCCTGATTGCTCTTAGGGCTGACGAGGGAGGGGGACTTGATTGGGGGAGGGAAATGGGAGGTGGTGGTGGGGAGGAGGCAGAATTCTTTAATAAATAAATAAATAAATAAAAAGACATGAGCATAAAACCTTGAAGATGCTAAAAAAAATTATACTTACTTTGGTTTTGTAATATGAAGTTTACCTAATTCTCTAATGGAATGAAAAAAAAAAAGGAGGAGAGGAAGCAACAGTCATGGAATTCTAGGTATTTGGTGGCCATTAAAGCCACATGTCATAGATTTTCAATGTGTTTATATGTGGTAATGTTTCACATGTGTTTATATGTGGTAATGTTTCACATGTGTTTATATGTGGTAATGTTTCACATGGCTTTCAGAACTTTGGAGCATAAAATAATCAATGAAGGACTGATTAATAAACATATCAATCATTTCATGTTTTCTGTTTTATGAAAACTGACCATATTTTTCTCCATAAGAAGCTCTGTCAAAGAAAATTCATACTAGGCAAAGTGTCATAACTATTGATACTAACAGTTGTCTTTCTTGTTTTATATACTTGGAGGATACAACTTACATATAAACAAAAATTCATATATTAGCGCCTGATCCATTATCCTGTGGAACTTTAAATCAAATGTCATGCATTGTTACCTTATTAGAGATAGAATTGCAGAAGTGGTACAAGTAAGAAGTGTAAACAGAAATTCCAAAATCCAAGGACTGCATTGAGTTGACAGCTGGTGTTCTTTACGGCGAGCATAGAAAATGCTTGATCTTACTTGACACCTTCATGCACTTATTTAGCGCAGTTTCTTTTGTAGAGTAGTATTCAGGTAGGAACAATAAATTAACACCTTTTGTATTTGTGTTTCCTCTTATGCACATCAGCTACTTTCCTTGGATTGTAAATTTAAGAACAGCTTGAGCAGGAATGCTAAGTTTTCCAAGTGAATACATTCCTTTAGAACAAATAACAGCTTTAAGGTAACTAGTAAACGAAAACTTTTATAGATTACCAGTGTAGGGTTTCTGCAATAAAAATCATTCTTCATATCAAAAAGGAAGCGGGAGAATCGGTGTCAAAGTACCAACATTGCCCACCTCTTACTTGTTTAGAAGATAATAGCTGGAAAAGGTAAGAAAACGTGTTCTCCAACAAGAGCTTTAGAAAGAATGAGGTTTAATCAATATTTTCATTTTTGTTCAGAGACTTATCTCAGAGCACTGACCCCTAGAAATACAATATGTATGTGTGCTACTTCAGTGTATGATCTGTCCAAGAAAAACTAGGACACAAGAAAAATTAGTGATCCATTTTTCCAATAGTGGAAAACATGTTGACACTGAAAATTACATGAAAATAGTAATAAAGAGATACATTATTAGAAACAAAAGAGAGTAGACATAAGTGTGTGAGTGATATAAATAAAACTAAACTGAACAAATGCTAAAGTCAAAACAGTCTTCATAGTTGTAAAAATTTTGAACCATATTGAAAATAGATTATGTGTGAACTAAGTATAATAACAAACTCCAACTTAATATAACCAAAATGTATTATTTTAGGATTACTGAAATAAATTTTGAAATAGTAGAAAATATATTTCTTACATGAGTGAAAACAGTCTTTTGATACTAGGGTAAAATGTTTGCCACAAAAGCTTTGTTTGAAGGTGTTTGTTTTGTTTTATATCTTAATCATTCATTGAGCAATTTGGGAAATTTGCTACAAGATAGTAACATGTTAATGATATTGGCCCACCTTAGACCTAAGCCTAAGACTATTTTTTAGTGCACTGGAGACTTTCTGACTTTCTGTATTTTTTCCAGGGTGAAACATTACTAAGGAAAAATAAGGGACAAAAATGGAGTTGGCTCATAAAGCAGAGAAAGCTTACTGACTCAATGCACATATTCTTCTATTTTTAAAAGGTCCTTTAACTTATTTACCATCACTATCATAATTCTTAATCTAATCTAATATATTAATCTAATATTAATATATTAATCTAATATCTTAAGATACTTGAGAATATGAGGATTTTTTTTATATTATAATGTTTTGTACCCAGTTAAAGGAGAAAGCCATGTGTGATTAATCCTAGTGTTAACAAAGGCATGGTAATGCTTTGGGGCTTATATTTGATATAAATGCTCAGAAACTGCCAAGATAATGGTTAGATTTACAGCATTTGTGTTTGGGGCTAGAGTCTAAATTTATGATATTCCAAGAATACATCTTTTTAGAAAATACTTGTGAAATTTTTGAAGATTTCTAACACATTCAGTCTGCAAGTAATATTCACTTGAAGTACTACAGAAATCAACTATGAAGTATCATAACTTGTTCTAAAATAAGACAATCTTGGTGCAATTAAATCTGTAGGAAAATGTATCTGTATGATACTAAAGAAATTCAAGTAGTCTTGCCTTCCCACATGATATTCTTTTTAAACTGTTACATATTCCAAAAACTTCACACTTGATACAAACATTTAATCTGTTCTATTATCCAATAGTCCATTTTATATTGCTTTGATATATGTACAATTTTTCCATGTATTAAGAATCACAAAAATCAGGTCAGACAGAGATTATAATGACTATGTAAGCCAATGCCTTCTTTTTTCAAGTTAAAAAAAAAAACAAATCTTAGAAGGAGTACAAAATGATGTACAGAAATTCACATGTGAGTTCCTAACAAAACAGCTCTTTATTCCCAAAACAATGCCTTTTCTGTTGCTTATGCCTATTTCTGAACATATTTTTATTTCAAGGCATAGATAAGCATTCATGCTTACCAATGCAAAGCATTGTTATAAAAATTTTAAAACCTCATTATTTTTAGTGCAGTTCTATTATCGGGAAGAAAATCCTCTCACTCTTATCTTAAATAGCTTTAAAAGAGCACCCACAGCAAGTGTAGAATCAGCTGGTTTGATGGGCAATGCCATTGTCTCCTGGGTTTCTAGAATAATGATGGGTATGGTATTTCTGTCAAACCCACCAGATGACTGTCAGGTTAGAATGTTTTTTTTTTTTTTTACAGTAAAAAAGAAATAACAATAACTCTGAGGTACATTCCATAAGAGCATAAAATATGACTGGCAAGGAGTTTCTAATATTTACAGGTGGTATATTTTCATAAGTTTGACATTAAACTGTAAAAATAATTATGCTTTACTTTTGTTTGTCTTTTTTCATTCCTTGAAAATCTCAGATCCTTACATGAATCAATGGAAAACAGAATATTTGCTATCGCTGTGACTTGTGTTCAGAAATTAAAAATATAATTGTGAAAAAGAATCATCTGAGGATATTTGCAAATGATTATTTCTGAAGAATAAAACACAAAGTCATTTCTGGGAATGAAGTTAAATGCAGAGGTCAGGATGAATGATGCTGGCAGAAGCTACAATTAAGGCAGAGAAGCATATCAGTGCCAAATGGAATGGATGAAACTTGGGAAATTGAGAAATCTGCAAATCATGGAGATACTAATAATAAGAAATGTGAGCTCCCAATAGATCAGCGCACTGTCACAGTGGGTGGGTACACCCCTCGCAGTCCTGACTTCCTTGCTTCAGACTAGAGGGAGGGGAAATGGAGTGGGGAGGGGGAAGAGGAGTGGGGAGAGGGGGAGAGGAGTGGGAGGAGGGGGAAAGAAATGGGAGGCAGGGAGGAGGCAGAAATTTTTTCAATAAATAAATAAATAAAAATAAAAAATGTGTGGCAGAAACTATTATTTTAAGTGAAAAGCATCAAGTATCACTTGTTTTTTTTTAAAAAAATATTTTTCAATGCAGTCTCATAACTAAACTACATACATGAACAACCAAGAAGTATATATCTAACTGTAGAGCAGAGGACATAACAGAAACAATGAACAACCTGTAAAATATATTATCAGTATCACATATCTTCCTCCTGGCTCTGATATTATACCAGCTTCCCTTGATAATGACACAGCAGATTCTATCCTTAGAACTAGTTCTTAATAAAAGCCAGAAGTAAAGAGAACATTCAGAGATAAGGTTAATGATAGAGAAAAAAAAATCACAGTGCAAAGAGGCAGAGTCTTGGGTAGTAAGGAAGCATGAAAGGGTCCATTATATGACAGGGTTATGATATTGAACGTAGAATTAGCCTCACTACATAAAACTCAACAGAATTAAATACAAATATAAACATATTTATATATCAAACACTAAATATCAGACAATGTATTGAGAAACAGGCCCTCTGCTTCAAAAACAAATCTATTTTCCAAATAAAATGCAAATTAAACTTGGTAAATTTGCAAAGGTAAAACATAGATTTTTTGTTTTGTTTTTGTGTTTTGTTTGTTTTGCACTCAAACTTCTAGATGGTTGAATGAGAGAGAGAGAGAAAGAAATACTATATGCACAGACAATTTTTAGCAAGCTTGTTGTCCTCACTGAGAATTGGCATTTTCTGTTTCAATAGCCCAGAGTTGATTATAACGAATATTGCTAGCTCACTATGTGTGGTATAATGTAAGAAACTGACTTTATTTACCAAATAAAACTGTGCATATCTTTATACAACTTTATACTAAGTTTTGGGACCAATTGAGTTCTGGCCTTCAGCTGCTCTTCCCTGTCTAGAGCCTTCTAATTGGAGTTACTAAAAGCTGTGCCTTACCTAGAGGATCAGAGGATGGGATTTTCACCTATTGGCCATTGATGGCTGGGTATTTAAGCCTTCAAGGTGCTATTAAAGATGGGCTTTTGTACCAGTGTTGGAAGGTCTGTGTGCCAGTCTGTCTCTGCGTGTGTTTCCTCAACCTCCAGCCCCTTGCCCGGAGCTCGTGAACTGGATTCTAGCACATAGAGCTCAGGCAAGGACAAGCAGTTCGCAGCAACTAAGGATGATTTTGACACCTAACATAACTTTTACGAATTGTTTAAGTGTGAAACCTGAGACCTAGACTTTTATGTGTCACTTCTAGACATAAACATTTTATAAAAGAACAGTAATTTTATATTGCATTTTAGTTTGATGTTCAATATCACCTATCATTTCAGAAATACTGTTAGAGTATTCAAAACTGAAGCAGATGATTTTGTTATAGCAATAATAGGCCAAAAGTACTTACTGAGGTGTACTGTTTGCTAAGTAATGTTGACTTACATTCTTATTTTGTACACAATCCAATCAGTTCTGTATTTTGTTGTTCAGGAACACCATTGATGCAGGAAATGATAGTTTCCATTAACAATGATATTAAAGTAGTTAAACCTGAAAGTAATTAAATTCATATAGCATAACAATTAATATAACTTTATTAAATTTGATTCAATAAAACAAAACCATTGAATTTACGGCACTATTTACTTTTTTTGTATCTGATTTGGTGTGGTTTCCTCTAAGCCATCAACCCTTAGGCCTTTGAAAGTTAGTGTTCTCTCGCCATCTATATGCCATTACTAAATTTGCCAATACAGTCTCTCAATCATCTCTGAAATAGGATCATTGCTATCCACAAATCTTCAATGGCAAGTCAGGTAGTGATGGTGCACACCTTTAATCCCAGCACTTGGGAGACAGAGACAGGCAGATCTCTCTGATTTCAATGTCAGCCAGGTCTACAAGAGCAAGTTCCAGGACAGGTTCCAGTGCTGCAGGAAACCTTGTTTTGAAAAGCCAAAGGAGGAAAAGAAAGCATTCAATGGCTCTCTGTTTTTTTTTTTGTTTGTTTGTTTTTTGTTTTTTTTTTTTGTAGGTATGTATTATTTTTTAAACTATGGTTCAAAGAATTTTATGGTTTATTTCTCATCTGAATCTATGTAAGTCAAATTGGCTGTCTCTTGAACAATTGGGATCTTGTAAGTTGCCTGCACTGGCATAATGCTGTCTGTGATATAGAACTGGAGTTAAGGACTTTACTTAGCCCACTCCCCTTACTATGTGCTTCTCATCTTTCTTTAGCATGGCATTGTTGGTCATGACACAGCTTCGCTTTCTCTGTTAGGCTTATCTCATAGAATGAAGAATTGTGATCATGGTTTCTTTGATAATACAGATACTTAATGATTGTTTCACAGTTCTGGGAGAATGAATGCATGTACTTGCCTGCCAGTATTATGCAGTCAAACTCCTTAAACTATAAATAATAGTATAATATTTATATATCCATGTACGTCCAAATCAGCTTCACTCTTCTACTTAGGTCTCATGATGATTTTATTTTTCAAAATATCTTATATTAGCAATATCTTTTCCTTATACAGTTGAGATAAAAAATACACATATTTTGCTTTTGAATATGTATTTTTTTCCTTGGTGGATAAAATAACATGTTTCCCAAACTACATTTTTTAAAAGATCTTTCCTCATTAATTTATGTAAATTGAAACACAGACTAGACATCTAAATTTCAATCAAAGAATAATGGATAACTTTGCAAATATTATATTTACATGTAATTTCCCTTTTTGTATTTGTGTACCTTACTTTATGTTTACAACTGTCTGTAAGAGAAAGCTCAGTTAATACAAACCTGTCAGGATAAAAACTGCTAGAGTTCCTGATTCAATCATTATTGATGAGAAAGCTTTCTAGACATTTGACTCATCCCAAGAGTCCTGCAGTGGAAGCAAGAATGATGGCTCCTGTTGGAAGTTAACAGAGGGTGTCTGAGATGTGTCACTCCAGCCTAAGAGCTTACAATTTAACAATTTTTTCTCATGTAATAAATCGATACACAAATATAAGTGAAATGTCAGTATGTGGTGTTATCTCATGAATTGGTCAACACTGGAGTCTGGGTGTATTTGAGATGGTTTACAGCACATAGCGTTAGAGTTAGGTGGATTTTCTGCAGAAGTCTGCCTTGTATAAGCTCTGAACAACCTCCCTCCCTCCACGGTCTCTCTCTCTCTCTCTCTCTCTCTCTCTCTGTGTGTGTGTGTGTGTGTGTGTGAAGTTTCTTTAACGAATTTAGTGTCCCTCCTGTTATAGTTTAGACACAGAACCAGGAACAAAACTATATTTTCTCTTACACATGTGCTTAAAAATAGACTTCAGGGTACTACATCAGCCAGTGTAGCTGTATTAGCGCCAAAACATCAATATTGTAAAAAGCACTTTTATCTCTGTCTCCCACTGTTGGTATGTCTGTCAGCAGCCCGCCTCTTCAGTCTTCCCATCTTTAAGTATCATATGACACTGTCACCATGATTTATTGTACAGAGAACACCATAAACCACACAGCATCAACGTAACTATTATGTCCAATGTGCCAATTAAAAAGAGTAGACTGGTGGCAATTCATGGGGACTGAGAAATTTAGGAAGGAAATCTCATTCACACTGTATTCTCTCAGCTTATTATTAGGTCATTTCTATTTTGGAATTTATTCTGTCTGCTTGCTACCATAGTTTTAATTATAAAATATTAGTTTCTAATGATATGTTGATGCACTTTATTACTTCTCATTTTCCATATTCACGCTGCTCCATATTTACTGATGAGACACAGTAAAAAAAAAAAAGACACAGATTGTTGTACATATTTAGAAGGCCGAAAATTTTATATATTTTCTAAAAATTTTGACACGAACATAATAAAATAAATTCATATATGCATACACAATGCAAATATATATGTATATATACAAACATATAAAAACATGTGCTTCTCAGAATATACCGAACATTATTTTAATTAAAATTCCATTTTAAATAAAATTATTACATCTATGTTCATTAGGAAGTTAAATCTATAATTTTTTTGTTTGAGTTCATTATATCAATTTGGCATCAGGGTACAACTGGATTCATTAAAAGAGTTTTCAAGCTTTGCATCCCGCAAAATATTACAACTAGAGTCCCGAATTAGTGTTGAGACCCAAAAGATATGTTGCGTATGTACAAACAGATACATGCTATCAGTCTAGTGCCTAGAAATAGACAACATGAAAACATGCACTATTTGAAGAGAAGATCATCCAGAGAACCCAACTCTTTTCTTAAAAATAAAGGCATTTTAGCCGGGCGGTGGTGGCGCACGCCTTTAATCCCAGCACTCGGGAGGCAGAGGCAGGTGGATCTCTGTGAGTTCGAGACCAGCCTGGTCTACAAGAGCTAGTTCCAGGACAGGCTCCAAAACCACAGAGAAACCCTGTCTCGAAAAACCAAAAAAAAATAAAAAATAAAAAAAAAATAAAGGCATTTTATTTAAACCTACTGCAAGTGATTTTAGAGTTTCTTCCCAGAAAATAGTGCTCTGAAATATTTTATATAACACATTAAACTTAATTGACACTTTCCTCAAATTTGGCCAATTCATCCGTAAAATCATATCCTTTTATGTTGTCCAATTTGGTATGAATTTAGCTCCAAACTGAAAGCTGTTAAGGCTATGTGTCATATATCATTGACTCATTGGCTATGTGTCATATCCATTGCTTAGAACAGTGGCTAAAACATAACCTAGTCTTGAGATTAAATATCACATGGGAAAAATCTCAGGATCCTCTCAAACCTACTCCTACATATTTTCTTGTCACTTTATTTTTAATTATGTTCTTTTCAGATTTCTCAAGATCCTGGAGAAGCTAAAGATGGTGCCAAGACAAACCCTTGATATTTCTTACAGGTTTATCATATGAATTAATGATTCCATGTTCAGTCATCCACTCTTAAATACATAATTTCAATTAGTTAATAAAAGCCAAAATTCCTCACTAGGCACATAACCATCATGACATGTTACAACCACTGATAGAATGGGTACTTTTTTTCCTAGAAATTGAAGCAGATAGGTTATAGAGGTATGTAAAGTATAAATTTTATTTTAATGTTATGTAATCTTATTTTTCAGCATTTTAACTCACTAAAACTCAAAATATTGAATAAATGTCAGATAACTGAGAATAACAAAATTTAAATTCCTATTAATTTTTCTAATATAAGTTGATTATAGAATTATTTACCAATGATAGCATTTTTAGGTTGGTTTAGCTTCTTACAGTGATTGTCATTCATACTAATGATATTAGTCGAGAAAATGTCATCAGCCAGTTTATAAATAAGGATGAAAATTAAATCAACACTTCCCAAACTAGTGCTCAATTGAAATAAGCTAATACTAGTCAAACTATTTCATATAAGATATGATTTCTTAAAAACTTAGTCAGTCTAATACATTTTATATATGTCACATCACTCAACATTTTTCTAATAAATTATTAAAATATATATTAGCAAAAAAAGTTTAAAAAAAACCCTAGTGAAGGTTATTCTTGGTTCTCAATCAGAAATACTGCAATCTGGAAATGGAGGGCATAGTGTGATCCTGATCTTGAGGCAGAAAAACACACCTTTATGTTTTTCTTTGGGTTCACCTTCTTATTTAGCTTCTCTAGAATCACGAATTATAGTCTCAATGTCCTTTATTTATGGCTAGAAACCAAATATGAGTGAGTACATCCCATGTTCCTCTTTTTGGGTCTGGCTTACCTCACTCAGGATAGTGTTTTCTATTTCCGTCCATTTGTATGCAAAATTCAAGAAGTCATTGTTTTTTACTGCTGAGTAGTACTCTAATATGTATATATTCCATACTTTCTTCATCCATTCTTCCATTGAAGGACATCTAGGTTGTTTCCAGGTTCTGGCTATTACAAACAATGCTGCTATGAACATAGTTGAGCATATACTTTTGTTGTATGTTTGGGCATCTCTTGGGTATATTCCCAATAGTGGTATTGCTGGGTCGAGAGGTAGGTTGAACCCGACTTTCCTGATATTAACCTTCATCAGGCGATGAAAGAAGACAGAGACAGAGACCAACATTGGAGCACTGGACTGAAGTCTCACGATCCAAAGGAGGAGCAGAAGGAGAGTGAGCACGAGCAAGGAACTCAGGACTGCGAGGGGTGCACCCACACACTGAGGCAATGGGGATGTTCTATCGGGAACTCACCAAGGCCAGCTGGCCGGGGTCTGAAAAAGCATGGGACAAAACCGGTCTCGCTGAACATAATGGACAATGAGGACTACCGAGAACTGAAGAACATTGGCAATGGGTTCTTGATCCTATTGCACGTAATGGCTTTGTGGGAGCCCAGGTAGTTTGGATGCTCACCTTAATAGACCTGGATGGAGGTGGGTGGTCCTTGGACCTCCCACAGGGCAGAGAAACCTGCTTGCTCTTTGGGCTGAGGAGGAAGGAAGACTTGATTGGGGGAGGGGGAGGGAATGGGAGGTGGTGGCGGGGAAGAGGCAGAAATCTTTAATAATTAAATAAATTAATTAATAAAAAAAAAAAAGAAAGAAAAACACACCTTTAATCTGGGCCACACCTTCTGGTGGAAGCCCAGATGAGGACAATAGAAATGTAAATGGCTCGACATTCTTCACCTGCTTGCCCTTGTCTGGTTAGCACATCCGGCACTTCACTAGCACTGGAATCTACTTCTTTGGGATTCCAGCATAGACAGAAGGCGAGCTGAGACACCCAGCCTTGTGGGACTGAGAAACTGTTGGATTATTGAATGCTCCATTCACAACTAGCCATTTTTGGACTGCTGTCTATAAGTCAGTCCAATAAATATGGGGATATATATATTGGAATATATATACATATACATATATGCTTACACATATATAAATAATTCTATAAGTTCTGTGACTATAGAAAACCCTAATTAATGTGTCTATCTATATATCTATATATCTTCAATAATGAGAATACTTTATCTTAAGTGATTTAAATACTGAAATATATTTAAAATAACTTTCCATAAATGATTACTTCATGAAAGATGTTTTGTATCAAATTTTAAATAGTATATCCATTCATAAATGGTTAATTGCAATATATGTAATAAAATGAAACTCACTGAAATTTTAAGCATGACTCAGGGAGACAAGAATATTCTCATTGCACTGTAAAACATTTACAAATATATCAATAATATTATTACAAAACTGATAAATAATTCTAAAGGATTATGCATATATTTTAGAGGGAAATGAACATAAAAATAAAGCATCAGGCAATTTTCAAAATAGTTATTTAAGCCTTTCATGTGAAGGTTATTTTCCTTTTATGTATGTACTGTAGCATGTATATGAAGTGCCCATGGAGTACAGAAGAGGATGTAAGGTCCCTTGAAACAAGAGGTATGAGAGATTACGATTTCTCACGTGAGAGTTAGTATTTGATCCCAAGTCCTATGGAAGAGCATTTATCCAATTCTCAACATGTGAAGTTTTGACATAAACCTTGATTTCTTCATTTATGTATTTGAAAAAAAAAACATAGATTTTTGTGATGTCCTTAGAATGGTCTATATATGTCTGAATGCTTGGTCCCCTATTAGTAGAACAGTTTGTAAATTATTATGAGATATGTACATTTTGGGGATGTGTTTCACAGAGGATGAGTTCTAAGGTTTCAAAGGCTCAAGCCAGGACTAAAGCCTCTTTCTCTTTGCTTGCTACTGCTAATGGGTAAGCCACTAAAGCTACTAGACTCCTGCATGCCTCCCTACATGCCGCCATGTTTCCCACAAGAATAAACATGGAGTAACTCTCTACAACTCTAAGCAAGCTCCCAATTAAATATCTTTTTCCCTAAGTTGCCTTGGTCATAGTGTCTTTTATAGCATAGAATAGCAGCAAAGACAATTTCATATTCATAAATTTCTTAGAGATAAATACAAGACACAAAAGAGAAGACAAATTTTAAACATTGGCATGCTTGTAGGGATACAGCATATAGAATTTTACAAAATTTATATATTTTCTGTCGAAAAAGCTACAGCAAAAAATAAGTATAAGTTGCCACAATACTTTATAAAACTGAAGACTAAGAAAGATATCACAAGTTACTGAATATTATTACAGGAATAATTAGTATTATAAAACTCGAAATTTACTGAAATTCAAATCAAATAATCTCAAGTGTGTTATACAGGGGTATACAAAGCCATTGGAAGATGCTCAGGGACTAAACAGAATAGCATTAACAAAAAAATCTTCCAACACAACATCAAGTAGTGAAAAACCATGCAGTTAATAGAAGAATTGAGTTTGAGACTATATAGACTTAGTGAACTTAAGACAGATGTAGGTATATTCTTTGTTGTTGTTGTTTTCAAGACAGAGTGTTTCTATATGTCTGGAGCCTGTCCTAGAACTCTCTCTGTAGACCAGGTTGGCCTCCAACCCATAGAGATTTGCCTCTTTCTACCTTAGGAATGCTGGTATAAAAGGCGTGCACCACCAGTTAGGGAGAAACGTGATGTTAGGGAAATTACCAAGACTCCACAAGGATGACCCCAGATAAGATTGGTGAATACCTGCACCATGGAGCCTTCATCCAGCAATTGATGGAACCAAATGAAAACATCCACAAAGAAAAGCACCAGGCTGAGCTCCAGGAAGGAGGAGAGAGGGAGAAGGAAATTTATGAGCCAGGGAGATCAAGATCATGATGGAGAAATCTACAGAGACAGCTGAACCAAGATCATGGAAACTCAGGAACTCTAGACAGACAACAGTGGAGCCTTCATGGAACTAAACTAGGTCCTCCATATGTGGGAGACAGTGATGAAGGTTGGACTATCTGTGAGGCACTTGCAGTAGGACCTATTCCTGGTCCTAGCTTACTGGAGCACAGTCCCTAGTGTGGGATGCCATTCTCAGTCTCAATGCAGAGAGGAGGGGCTTGGTCCTGCTCCAACTTAATGTGCCAGTCTTTGTTAACATCCCATGGGAGCCCTTACCTGTTGGGAGGAGTAGATGGGGGGGGATTGATTGGGGGGGGGTGAAACTGGGAGGAGTAGAATTGTACAATGTGAAATGAAATTGAAAAAAATATTTTTTTTTAAAAAAAGATAGATGTAGGCAGAGTGAGCTTTTCAGTGTCTGAAAGAACAGGAATATTTGTAGGTGTCTGAGTTATATGAAAAACTGCAGTTCAGTACAAGTCATACTAGTCATCTTCAATACACATTGAAGATGAAAGGAGTAATGATATTCAGTAAGGTTAGGTTTAGCATTTAAGACACCATGCAAAATATATTACATCTTAAGCAATAGGCACACATCAGAATTTCATTAACAGGACTTGTGAGTAGAGAAACATACAACATACAAATGAGCATGGGAAACTCACGTGCCGTGACACAGACATGGCTAGGATGGAAAGATGAGTAGCAGAGCAGACAGACGTCAACAAAGAGCTGTGGAGACTCCAGAGCTATCTCAGTGGTAAGATGAGTGACAGCTCTCCCAGAGAACCCATATTTGATTCCAAAACCCACACGACAGTTCCCGCCATCTGTAATTCCATCAGCAAGTATTGCCCTCCTCTGGCCTGTGCCTACCCATGGTACACGGACACACTCATGCACAAAATAAATATTTAAAAAGTAAACGGCTGTGGTGGAGGATATACAAAATCCATTACAATGGAATGTCCAACTATTTGATATTTAGAAGGACTAATTGTATTCAATACTTTCTATTTGTGTCAGTGATTTCATTTTGAAGAAAGAAAAATGCATACATAATTAACATTACTAGATCAAGGAGCTTTGCCTAGAATAAGTTTTCTACAAATTACAAAAAGTTTAACTTGGAGGATTATAAATATTTTTCCAAATCCCAAATCCAATACATTAAAATTAGAAAAACTTAATAGCTACCTAGATAATATTTTTATAGAGAGATATATAGAGGCAAAGCTACGTAGATGCATAGATTCCTAGATGTAAGAGAAAACTACCACAGAAATTTTACTACCTTTTTTTTACTTTTTTTTTTTGCAAATTAGAAAGTTCCTAGATTGTACTGAGAAGAAAATAAAAAATAAATGAATCAAATCTTCTAAAGGTGCCATATTACATAACAGTTCTTAACTGAAAATTTAAATGCTAGGAAGGAAGCACAACTTTGCACTGACATCTATAAGTAAAATATGCTTTCAGGTTTTCTCACTGATATTTGGATATTTTTCTCAATTATATAATAAAAATTGGATTTAGTCATGACAATTGCCTGACATTTACAAAAATGGCTTCAAATAGGTCAGTGATTTTAATATTTTCATGCTTTGATGTCATGACACACCTTTTCGTGCATAAAGCATAAAATGAATTAGAATTAAAGTTTTTAATTTCCCCAATGACATTAAAAATCTGTAATAAAAGGGTGGGGAATTTCCACTTATAATCTTGTAATAAATCTGGGGTTTATTTTTGTATCACTTTCTGCATGATGTGGTTTTTCCTTAGTGGAAACAAGAAGTAATAAAAAAAATAGAATAGATCGTCTTTCCCTGGAGTGGGCAAAAAGACAATTCGCTAGTGACCACCGCAAATTGCCTGGGTACAATAAAGGCTGTTGATTCATTGGTGCGGTACAAAGACTGAGGACTCAGACAGCACTAAAATGCCAGAAAAAAATTAGGGTGAAAGATATAAAGAGAGCACACTGCATAGTAAAGCGGAATGAGGAAAGTGCTAATATAAGATCCTCTGGTAAGCTTCGAGCTGATGCAATATTTAAAAAGTGGCATGGTTTTAAAATGTGCACTGTAGATACATAAAACAGAATAGTAAGACAGACACAAAGTCAGAGAAAGCATCCAAAACCAGCAGACCAAAAATACAAGAGGATTACTGTTATGCGAATTGAGAAAGCAGAACGGAGCTCAAGGAGACTGACAGGAAAGGGATAATGAGAGGGGAAAAAGTTGAGATGCAGTGGGGATGAGAAGCAGCAAAGTGGCAGGACAGAAGGAGGATAATCATCTCAAGGTAGTCAAAAGAGCAGCATCTGTACGGTGACAGAAAACACTGACATGAATCTTGGAAAAGAGAGGGGAGATGCATCAGTAGAGCATGCTGCTTTGAAAGAATGGGTAGGGTTTGTTTAACACAGGCTGTCCATCCTCCACCTTGAGAGGAGCTTTACCACTTATTCTATTGGGACATAATTGTATCGACACAGTAATGTGGGATCAAACACGGGTAACGCACATTTAGAAGATCTATTTCTGAGCCTATCTGGCTGTGTGTGTCCATGTGTGTGAATGCCTGTGAGCCCAGTATTTTAGTGCTATTACTATTAAATACTGTTTAAAAAGCAGACCACAGGTTCCAGTGTAGAAAAAGAGGAACTGGAAGCTTATAAGCATGTAAAGATGATTAGGTACTGTAAAGGAAGTGCACTTTATCAGTTAAATGTCCCCAAAGGAAATCCGTTTTCCCAGTTGCCAAATTACATCTGAACCCCAAGGTCAATTTAATAAGATTAGTCAATTGCTGGTTCAGACTTAGAGAGAGGAAGGTCACAGGTCACACTTTATACCCAGATGGTTCCAATTCATTTGGTGAAGTTGACTATTTTCTCCTTGCAAAAATTCTTTCTGGGGATTGCATTGCACTGTTTTCAGATTTTAGTGTCCTGTATCATCTAATATTTTCAAATATTATTTTTTTTTCTGTGTATTTCTCTATCTTTTTGCATGTGTGTACACAGGTTTTGTGTGGATGTCTGATTGTGTAGTCTCCAGGCAGCTATATATTATCTTAGTAATTTTTTGTTTTCTTTTATGTAAAGCCGATCTACTTTCAGTAATGCAATATGTTTCAGGAAAAATTGCTAAAACTCTGCAGAGTTGAGAGTAAATTTTTCGTAGACTTTTCCTATTGCCAGGTAAAAGCTTCATTTTGACACTGTGCTTTCTAATTGAATGTAATGTTGGAATTCTGAACATATTTGACCTATATTTTTCTGAATATTTCCTTTAATTGCCTAACAGTTAAAGGTTAATAGGTCCAGTGTGACTTCAAGTGTTAAGACTTCAAACCTCAGCAAAAATTATCCTTTACCTCATGAGTTGAGGGTCATAAAACTTTTCAGTTATAGCTATTGATTTTCTATATGATTCCTTAATGCATTCATACAAAATTCAAAATTTGATATCAGATAAATATCAAAAGCTGAGATTATATATATATATATATATATATATATATATATATATATAATAACAATATCGGAATACGACAAAATTTACTATTCATATCATTACTTTTATTGTTTTTCTATTCATAGGAGCTAAAGTCTATAATCCAGTGTTTGAATAGTATATACCGATCTGAAGTGCATTCTAAACATGAAGCATATCTTCCTCACACTAAGTAAGAATCCATTTTAAGTCATGGCTGGACATAAGTAACAGGGTTTCTTCCTTGGCATATGCAATGACTGGGCTTAATCCCCAGGTCTGCTGCATTAATACCAAGTGAAAAAGCCTTCTTCCTAAAAATATTTGTAGAAATTTCTAAGATAAAGAAAATTTACCTATATTTTAAAATATTTTAAGACTTTAAATGCTGTAATTTATACCATTTTAACATAAACAATCATTAAGGGGTTCATAATAGTTTTATTGAATACTTTGAAAGATATTCTGTATTGCTAACAGTTAAGCATATTTTCCTAAGTAAGTAGCACTTACTATATTTTACTTTAAGTTTTAAAACAACAATACTCCCAAACAGCCCCTCTAGTCTTTCTGTAGGAACAGCATTTTTGAAACCTATATGGTTATCTACCCAAAACTCAACTTTTCTCCTATTCCCACTTGTCTCTTTAGTGAACATTGAAATGAGAGACAGCATTCTAATGCAATCTTGCCACTTTCCACCTGTATTTTTGCTAGATTCCCACACTTAATCACATGTGATAAAATAAAATCCAGAATATATTGGATTAATCACAAATGGTGGTGCTTGCATACATTTGATATCAGCACTCAGGATACAGAGGCTCTGTGAGTTTGAGGCCTCCTTGATCTACACAGTGAGTTCCAATCCAGCCAGAACTACATAGTGAGACCCTGTCTCAAAACAAACCAAAAAAAAAAAAAAATTGAATTGCTCATGTAAACAATGTAAATATTTGCTAAGATACTTATGTTTTCATTTTTCAACTCTATTCACTTGCTAAGACACTTACATTTTCATTTTTCAACTTTGCTTTAGGTTAATCTGCAGTACGTAGTTATCAGCTTGATGGTATAAAATATCATCTGGGAGATTAGCTTCAAATTATACCTATGAGTAATTGTCTTGATTACATTGATTGCTAGAGAATGATCCATCCAGACAGTGAGTGGGACATGAACTATATGTGTGTGTGTGTGTGTGTGTGTGTGTGTGTGTGTGTAACAGATAGCTGACCATTAACTTGTATGCATTCTTTTCTCTCTTATGGCTGTGAACATAATGTGACCACTTGCTTCAAACTCTCGATGAGTTGGCTTCGTGGCATCATGGACTATAATATGTACCTCTCCATTAGGTTACTCTGTCAAGTTTTTTTAGATCACGGTGATAAGATAAGAAATCAAGAAAGATTTAGTACAAAAGCAGGGTCAGTTCTCTGCTAACTATGATCATGCAGCTCTTTAAGCCTTGGGGAAGATTTTTGAAAGGAATTACAGAAAGTCTGGAACTTTAGGCTAGAAAAGCCATTGGCTTATATAAGGAAAGCTTAGTGGTCATTTCCAGTATGAGTTGGAAGGCAAGAAATTTAGACGCAGTGGCCGGGCTCTTAACTTTCTGGGAAGAACAGGACTTTACAAGTAATAGAACTAGGGACACTTGACATTCTTGTGACATTTTGGACAAGAATCTGGTTCCCTTCTGCCAATATCCTGAGAACTGTAATTGAATGGAACAAGGATGGACCAGTTATTTGGCAAAGGAAATTTAAAGAAGCATTTGGGCTGGTGCTGAGGCAGATTAGTGATTGCACAGTTCAGAATCACCGGGGGGGGGGGCGGGGGGGGGAGCACCTGAGTTGCACCGGGACAAATACGGAAGTCCTGAGAAAATCCCCACCCATCAGAGGCTCCAACCTATGAAGATTTAAGTTCATTTAAAGGAAGATAGCCTAAATCAAAGTAGTCCCATGCTCCTTGAAAACAGTTACCTAGTAAAGTGTTTCCCAGGTTGTCATACAGACACTGATGAACTTGGGTGTTGGGGAAGGCTGCTTGTTCATCCCTGTCTGCTTATACCCAAAATAATCACTGAGAAACTATATTATGTAAAAACTGTTTGACCAATAGCTTAAGTGTATTGCTAGCTAGCTCTTATAACATAAACAAACCCATCTTCATTAATCTGTGTATCACCATGAGGTTATGGCCTACTCACAAAGTTTCGGCCAGCTCCAGTAGAGGCATCTGTCTCTGGAGGCAGCTACATGGCTTCTCCCTGACTCTGCCTACTCTCTATATATATCTCTTTTAGCCTGGCTTTACTATGTTAAACCATTGGCTGAAAGCAGTTCTTTTATTAACCAATGGCAATAAAACATATTCACAGCTTACATCACCTTCCTTTTCTGTCTAAATATAAAGGAAGGTTTTAACTTTAACATAGCAAGATTCCATAAAAAAAACAGGTCTCAAGTAAGAATTACAGTTACATTTCTATATACTTTATCATTTATCATAACTAAGGAAAACTATAACTATAGCTATCTATTCTTTAACTCCATCAAATGCTCCAGAAGGATATAATATTACCTAAGTAAACAGAAAGTCCATTGTAAGCAACTTCCAAAACTTTAGAAATGACAGAGACATCTCACTGCTTGGACAGTCATCCAAAGTTTTTCTGTATTTGTAGCATTTCTTACAGGCTCATAGTATCCAGCAGACATTTTCATAAGCAAGAAATTTGAAGTTCTCTTATGCCTTGCATGGCAAAGTTCCTCAGTTGTGGTTTGTTTTTTTTTTGTTTGTTTGTTTTGTTTTTTGTTTTTTTTTTTTGTTTTTTTTTTTGTATGTGTGTCTTGCAGAATGTCTGACAGACTCTTTCATGAGGCAGGAACCCCGAAGGACTGTCTTACCTTTCTTAGGCAACTTCAGCAGTCATGTTTCTGTGGGTCCTGCAAGCCCAGTCAGTCACTTCAGGCAAGAGAAGTTTTTTGTTTTGTTTTTTTTCCCCCAAATGGCTAACAAACTCCATGAGGAGCCTCTTTGATACTCATCATCCTATTGAAGTATATTGGTGCAGCCAGCAGCAGATGTGTCTCATTGTCATGAAAAGTCCTAAGTTCTTAAAACATTTTAAGTGCCATATTCTGTAGATCTTTGAAAATGTTGATGATTATCTAACTGAAATATATCTCTATATATTTAGAAAACCTAACTAACATGACTACAAGCTAGACTATTATAAATGATTATCTATTAACCTGTATTTTTAATTATACATTACATTTTTAATGACCTGCACAAAACAATACCTTAATCCAGAGCAGAAATATACATATAACAAAATTGATCTTAAATTTTTTTTTTAAAGATTTATTTATTTATTGTATACACAGTGTTCAGCCTCCATGTATGCCCTCAGGCCATAAGAGGGCACCAGATCTCATTACAGATGGTTGTGAGCCACCATGTGGTTGCTGGGAATTGAACTCAGGACCTCTGGAAGAGCAGTCAGTGCTCTTAACCTGATCTTAAATTTGTATCAATAAATCAAGATCCATACCAATGCAAATCATTCCTATCTATAGCATATCCACCTTTACATGTAAAGAAATATTTATAAACAATATTTGGGAATTCAGACATAGTTTTTTCCAAACTACTTTTTGTTTCTTGTTGGGCAAAGTAATTTTGGGGGGTGTTTACAGTGACCTTTTGAGGGTTCTTGGTCAACTAAAGCACATTAGTCTGGAAGGAATCCACAGGTTCTCATCTTTCTGTGGAAACAAAAGAAGAACCTCTTTTCCAAAGCAACAAATCCTTAGACCCAAGTTTTGAAGTCAAGTCACCTTTAAAATATGTATATTGGTTTGGCTCAGGAGACCATACAATGAAATGTCTCTCTGTATTTAGTTGCTTTACAGTCAAAAAATTTAAAGAAAACACAATACTATACATAACCTAGACTCTGGGTATTTTTTAATCTTTGCATAGCTTATTTTTTGTACTCCATTAATCTATGACTTTCTGTAATTTGTCTCCTTAAAGACTTTACCTTTTTAAAAACCATTTACTCTTTTTATAACTGTCTATATTTTTTCTTTCTCAAGCCTATGTACATTTAGCTAACATTGTGCCTCATTTAGAGGTCTTTTTAAATCTGAATCTGTCTTTATTGCATGTCTGTAATCATTTTTTCAATACCTGTGATCAGGGGGAGGGCTTGTGGTGGGTGGTGTTCCAAGCTCCATAGTAAACAGCAAGCAGAGATTTGCAGTATTATCCATTGATGTTAAGTTTGAAGATATCTAAGAAGAACAATTAAGAGGGTCAAGAAGAGCATGCTAGGCCAGATACTATATGATACAGTTGGGATTTCTGAAAACAGAATCTGAGAGGGTGTTGTATGAGGTAGAAACATGAAACCTGACTTTTAATGGAGACAACAGGATAATGGCAATGTTAGTATGTGATGTGTGCCAAAGAAAGCTGGAAGTATGGAATGTACCCAACCTAGGAGAAAAATCTATGCTTGCTTAAGGCATAAGAACTGAATGAGTGGAACAAATTTTATAACTAGCCTATAACCTTGAACTGTGGCCTTAATTCTCTAATAAGTTACTTGGCAGTTAATTTTATAAAGACTGTAATGTATTAGCTACTTTTCTATTGTTGGGATAAAGCACTGTGACCTCACAACTTATTGAACAGTTTATTTGGGCTTATGATTACAGAAAGTTAGATTCCAAGATGGTGGAGCAGAGGAAGTAACTAATGCATTAACTTGTGTTCACTTTTAAAGTTAAAAGAAAAAAAAAATTGTTAATAGTCTGGCAGTTGTAAAAATCAGCTAATTAATATGTGTGACTACGATCTTCATCTTGAAGAAATGTACAATGTACACTTAAAACCCACAGCTTACAAAAGCATTTATTCTACCTAAGACGAAAAAGAAAATTAACTCTCACCTCTTTTATATACAATTGAGGAAAGCATATCTATATAAAAACTTCTTTGTAGATATGTATTCATAAGAAACAAACTTATCCAAACATAGCAATGAACTCAAATTTTTAATCTTTGAAAAAATCATTAAATATTCATACAAACAAATAGCATTTTTCACAAGCAAAGGAAATGAAGTCATTAAAAAAATAAATTGTTAAATACCCCAATTTTTAAATTAGCTGAACTCTATTATGAGTCATAAAAATTAATGTCTCATACAATTGCTATTTTAATTCTTATATTAATGTTATGTTATCTTCATGATGAAAATGTTTATGATGTTTCAGTCATGAGACATCAGAGTCAATTCTCAAAGTGATCCTAGGGCAGTGATCCCTCCCTTTACCTGCAAGGCATCAAGCCCTAAATACTAATGCAAACTTTGGTACAATATCACTTCTAGGTTCCTGTCATTCTCCATCTTATTATTTTCAACTTAAAACTGCTCTCTATTGAACTTCTCTATTATTTTGTTAAACTTCATCTACTGGGTAGTTTTGGGTGTCAACTTAAGACAAGCTATAGTCATCAGAGCAAGGAACCTCAGCTGAGGAAATGCACCCTTGAGATCCAGTTGTACAGCATTTTCTCATTTAATGATCAATGGGCGTGGGCCCAGTCCATGGTGGGTAATGCCATCCTTGGACTTCTGGTCCTGGGTTCTGTAAGAAGGTGGGTTTAACAGTCCATGGGAAGCAAGCTAGTAAGCAACTCTGTATCAGTTCCTGTCTCCAGGATCCTGCCCTATTTGAGTTTCTGTCCTGACTTCCTTCAGTGATGAACAAAAATTATGAAGAGTAAGCCTAATAAACCTTTTCTCCCCAACTTGTTTTATGATCATGGTGTTTGTATCAATAATAGGAGCCCTGACTAAGACAAATTGATACCAGCATACTGGGGTATTACTGTAACAGACATGAACATGTTTTTTTTTGGGGGGGGGAGAATTATGGAAGGACTTTGGAACTTTTGGGTTGAAAATTCATTCAGTTTTGAGACCTCAGTGGGATGTTCTATAGGAGCTTGGAAGATAAGAATATTCAGGGCTGTGAAGAAGATGGAGGCTTGACTTGTGAAAATTCAGAGGAAAGTTTAAAGACTCTATTAATAGAGTCATTTGTTATTTTTTTACCTAAAATTATTTGGTTCTGGTTAGCTGAGACTGAAGAAGCAGCTGTGATTAACAAGATACCAGAACTACTAAAGCTAAATTTTGTTTTGCTGGGATACTTGATGCTGGTCAACTGTAGCTAATAAATTCGCAGTGATTACGAAGAGACCAGCATTGTTCAGGTAAAATCATCTGGAAAATCTGGGAATCTTCTGAGAGCACAGAGAAGCCATGTTCTAGAGATGACCAAGGTTGTATCTTATGATGGCAACGGTATTTGGTAATGTGTTAGACTCACTCAGGTGGCTCTGGTTTTGAAAGTATGAATGGTCATGGAAAGTAACTGCTGCTTGTTTCTTGAGAGACTAGGAGAAGCCATTGGTGAAGGTACAGCCTCAGTGGCAGTTGAAGGTCAGGACTGAAGGGGCCATGCAAATAAGTTGAGTTTTGGCACCATGAGAGGAACCCATGAGAGGCTATTTGTGAAAGTACACTTTAGTTGCAGCAGAAGACCCTAGCATTTAGGAGATGCCAGTACCATGGGAGGACCACCAAGATAAGCAGCAGCAGTGGAGTGGAGTCAACCTGGGCCTAGAAGATGAGATGTGTGTGTTAGAGAGGGCAAAGCCAGAGAGATCACCCAAGCCTTTTGAAGGAATCCAGAATTTCATGAGTGGATCCAGGCATTGGACAATTGGAACATTGTTTTGCTTTGATTTGATTTTGACTGTGCCCTGATTTTCCTTCTTGAAAGAAGAAAGTGGTTTACTAGAACCCAGTTAGGAGACTTGAATTTTAAAAGTCTTTGGATTTCTAAAGAGATGGGCTGTTTTAAAGGAACTGGAATTTTAATGTTCAAATTTGTAAACACTATGGGACTCTTAAAGTTATTTAAGTTCTTGGTGGATGAATAAGAAAGAAAGGGTTGTGGTTTAATAGTGATGTGTTTGTGTGTCAAGATGACAACGGGTCAGTTGTATTGGGTTTGTTTTGCATGTCAACATGACACAAACTAGAGTCATAAGAGGAAGGAGCCTCAGCTAAGACACGCCTTCTTGAGATCCAGCTGTAAGCCATTTTCTCTACTAATGATCAAAGTGGGAGGGTCCAGGCCACCATCAGTGGTGCTATCCTTGGACTGGCTCTTATAAGAAAGTGAGCTTAGCAAGCCATGGAAAGCAAGCCAATAAGCAGCTCCCCTCCGTGGTCTGTGTATCAACTCCTGTCCCCCAACTCATGTCTCCAAGATCCTGCCCTGTTTGAGTTTCTTTCCTGACTTCCTTCAGTGATGAGCAGCAATGCTGAAGTGTAAGTCTAATTAAACACATTCTTCCCAACTTACTTTATGATCATGGTGTTTTCTTGCAGCAATATAAATCCTATCTAAGATATTTCCTAATTAAATACAATAAAAACATTAATTAAAATTAATGGATTAGTAGCATAGTATAATTTGTCTCATGAAAGCATTTTTCTTTAGTAAAGTACACTATTGTGAAAATGAAACATATGCTTCAATCTTCTTTATTATTTCATTAAAGATATATTTTAAAATAAATACTCAATAGACAATATTAATAATTTTAATGCCAAGTGTATGGAGGTATATTTAATTGAAATATAACTTAGATTAACTTTTTATCATACATATAAATAGGTTTCTGTGTTTTAAATTTACACAAAGATTATTTGTTTTGTCCAAGGCACTTTCTACACTTTACATGTTTAATATCTCAATGGCTTTACTTATAATTTGTCTTTTCAACATTGCTCAGATTGTAATTAATATCTCTTCCATAGGGCTATAATTCTCAGCAAGTGCCCATATTCCCCATAAGATGAGCTAACATTGTGAAGGAACTCCTGAGCTGCCGAGCCCCTCCATCGTCTGACAGTAACATCGTGGAATTCTCCCCTCGGCATTCTCTCTTATGCTTAATTTAGTTGGCTTGTAGTGAATGACTTGAAGCCTGACCTAATCTCTAAATATCACTCTGTGAAGTGCTCTTTATTCTGTGTCCTCTCATTACTAGACTTTTGTGGCATCAATACTTTTTCTATTCAGCTCCAAACCTGTTTTTGTATTCCCTGGTCACTTCCCTGAGCACAGCAAACGCCATATTATTTTTTTTTTCTTAAACTGTAATAGCTGACTGCTGCCCTGCAGCCCCTAACCACATCAATTCCCTACAGTTTTCAAAAGAAAAGATTGGAAATGCACATAACTGCAACTTTCACAAATTCATTGAACCTGAAATGGTAAGAAATCTTGTTAAATGTGGAAGCCACACACTAGAAAGAAATCCAAGGCAGTTCTGTGATATAATACAAAATTAATGATCTAGCTTAAAGACAAAGGATTCAAGTCGAATGCTAGGAACCTCAACCCAGAGTGGAGGAAAACAGCACCTGTAAATTCTGTTTCCTATATAAAATTATTTATAATCTTAAAATTTACAAAGAGATATACATAAGAGAGAATTCCTTTTTTTCTCTTAAATTGTTTTAGTTATGCAGAGTGTTAGAGTGTTTTACTTTCTCTTGATCTGACAGAATTTAACAAATGATAATTTATTTTCAGATAGTTACTTTACTCTTTTAGACTTTTTTTTTCTTTTTTTTTTGCAATTTCATGACTGCTGAAGCAGTCAGTATATATAAGTGTCAAACTTTGGATCCCAAGCAACTCCTTAAATTCTGGGCTTGATGCACTGTCTATAAACTCTGTGTGGAGACAGAGACGGGGAACCTCCAGAGCAAGGCAGCTCTAGCTGAGCCTGTGAACTCTGGCTTCAAGGGAGGGAATCTTCTTCAGTAAATAGGGTGAAGAGCAATTGAAGACAGCACCAGTGTCCTCCTCTCGCCTCCATACACATATACATATGCACACTAACAAACATATGATCACACACATGTGAACACACACTGTGAGCGTACACACAGAAACTGAAAAAGGAAACATGTCATGAATAAGAGCAATTTTAGAAACTGCATGGGTGTGGAAAAAAACTTAATGTATTGTGGAAACATTTTGCAAACTTACCTGGAAAATAAAGTTTGAGGTGAGTGCTTACTGAAATCCAACTATGATATTGTCTGTAGACCAATAAACCCCTTCCCCTCGAACTTTCACCACAATGTATAGAACCATTCATTCCATTTTCCACGCTTGATTTTACATCTTGTTACTTCATGCCTTTGCTCGAACTACTCAGGTCCCTGTGATTCTGGTCTCGAGTTGCTGGTTTTAGGTTTGACCTGGATGTGCCAAGTACTAGGCATGCGATTAAGACAAGAATCAAAGAAAGGAAGTGGAAAACTCTATTACTTTGATTCTTTATGAATGAATAATGGAAAAGAATCTAGAACATTATGGATAATAATTATTTCTCTATGAAATTACCTTTGTTGTCAGTCATCTATTGACTATAATTCTCAAATCTATCTCTGCATTATGTTCTAGGCTTTTGATTTCTGTGTTCTTTTATCTGTATCATCCTATTTGCATATTAAGTACTTTGAAAGAGATAGTGATATTGGTTATGTAGTGCAATTTTATTTAATAAAACTAAACTTGATCATAATTGCTTTATATATAAATCTTAGCAAATAGAAAATAATGCAAAAAACTCACATGTTGTAATTTACACTACATATTGGTCAATTTTGGTGCTAAAATAGTTATCATTAAGCTGTGATCACCTGAGAAATTTTCTTTTAAAAAATTTGCTTGTCAATAAATTTTTCTAATATTATTAGTATTAATTTTATCTTACTTCTTAATAACTTTTAATTGACTTCATTTAAAATGTCTATTTGTGCTGCCTTTTTGTGACAGGACTAAATAGAAAACAAAAAAATAAAAGCTCTTTACAAAGCATTTCTCTTATGTGGTTGGGATGATGTGTTCGACATTAAGAGCACCGAGAGCACTGGCTTCTGTGGCAGAGAGCCTGGCTTTAGTTCTCAGCACATACATGGGGGCTCACAAACCCCTGTAACTGCAGCTATAGAGGATCAGATGACCTCCTCTGAAATCTGCAGACACACATGCGTGGAATGCACTTATTTGCTGCCAAAACATTCATACACATTTTTGTAAATTTAAAAGTATTGATAGAATCTCTTCCCCCCTGCCTCCTCTCTCTCTCTCTCTCTCTCTCTCTCTCTCTCTCTCTCTCTCTCTCTCTCTCTCTGTCCCTCCACGTTTGTAGACTTGAATATGCTATTGGAGAAACAACTCTCATTCAGTTAAGCTAGCGGAAGTTGTTTATGAAAATCGCACATCTACAAATATTTCCAAACATAAAAGTGTTATAAATGAAACAACAAACACTTCAGGAATAAAATGAGTCATTGTGTGCACTTCAAACTAATCTTAATAAAATGCTGTTAATGTGTTTTATTCGCTGTGAAAGATAATAATAATAACATAAAAGAATAACAAAAGAACCAACGATGGCGGTTTGTTTCCCAGGGTTGTTTTGGTTCTTATGTTGTGTGGGCATTGTGTTTTAAGAGGTGTAATCTCTTAGAGAGTTATGGAGGAAAGTAAAACCAACTGAAGAGAATATAAATCTGCAAAGCACCACAAACAAAATGACCCTCTGTGGACACATTATTGAAGATGGAAAGATGGTGGTAAAGGCTCCAGTTTAATGACTCCTCACTGATCAGACTATCTCCCCTGCAGTCTCACCCAGTCAGACCTTCAGGTTTCCTTGTATTATGTCAGAATGAAAACAACTCTCATAAGAGATTTGTAAGTCTAATTATTAAAATACACACCATAATTCTGGATAATATAGCCAAGAAATAGTATTTGCTCAAAACTTCTTACTAGGTTTTCTCTTGAAACTATCTAATAATCTGCTAAGGTTAGATAAAATGTCACACAAGTAATATACATAATTTTACTTTGATATGTTCATTTTCTATTTGCTTTATTTCAGAAGTTCTCTTATTTTGAAAAGGATAGTAGGCAAACTTCACTGATATAAATTTGATAATCCAAAGCCTTTCATATCATTGAAGCAATATCTTCAAAACCTACAATCAAAGAAACTACAATCATTTCCCATATAGAGCATTTTTCTATGTTCAGACATAGTCACTTGCTAGAACAAAACCTTATATGTGATTTATGATGAGAGTTCTGGAACTGTATTGAGGTAGTTCAAAATACACTCAAGTTATGGAGTTCTTACAAAAACAAGATAGAGCTAGTGAATCTGAATTTTTGTTTTGTTTGTGTTGTTTTTGATTTTGATTTTTTTTTTTAAGCAGGGTTACTCTGTAGCTTTGTAACTTCTCCTAGAACTAGCTCTTGTAGACCAGGTAGGCCTTGAACTCACGGAGATCCCTCTGCTTCTGCCCCCCCCCACCCTCCAGTGAAGGAATTAAAGGCATGTGCCACCACCACCTGACTGTAACTCTGACATCTTGTGACCTCAGTAAAGAATGGAAGGGGAAAAAGTCATGTGTAGATGCCTGATTGTGATATAATCAGACAGTGAATTTCAGAGTTTCTTCAACACACAAGCATAAGGAAAGATTTATGAGCATAGACTACATTCCTAGGGTGTTTGGAAATTGTATGAGAACTGTCTCAAGAGCTTTCTAGAGTTATAGTTAATCTTACTGTATTTACAAACATCGGGAATCACACTTCTGAGGGTGTCTGTGAAGACAGTTTTCAAAGAAGTTTAACTGAGAATGCCTTGTGAATTACCACCTCCTGCTCCTGATTCCATGCTTTCCCTGCCAAAATGGACCATGTCCCCTCACACTGTAACCAAAATACACCCTTATTCCCTTATTTTACTTCAGGTCATTTAGGTGATAGCAATGTAAACAACAATCAATACATATATGAAATACTATGTGACGTTGAACAATAAAAAATAAAAAAGTGATTGAATACTTTGAGCCTCAATTTCTTCCTTCTGAACTAAAAAATAAAAAGTTTATTTAAATAATATCAAACTTAATACGTCTTTAAAATCTTTCCATGGGCCAAAATTAAAACTAAAAGCAAGAATATGTAGTTAAACTCTTTAAGCCTTTCCTTCTAAATTTGCTAAAAAGAAAACATGATTATTTAAGGACATATCACAATCACATTAAATATGTAACAAGTAATATAGTCTTAAAATATTGTTAGCACCCATTACAGAGCAATAATACTCTCATTTTTGATAAAGATGCTATGTTAAATTGATGTAGAAATTTGTGTAGAAATTTCTGTAGAAAACAGCACTAATTTTATTGATAAGATGATGAACAAAAACAAGATTTCCACCATTACTTAAACTTCAGTGAATTTAGCAAGTTTATTCCCATATAGGTTCAGATATCTACCAATCGAGATACATATTATGCTAAATATGAGTGTATCTTATATCTCAAACATATCTGTCACCATGTTTCATGTTCTTCATCCTTTTATGTGTCTCCCTTTGCAACAGTCAGACATGACTCTCACATTCTCTCTGCTCGTCATCACCTGTCACATAGTAGAAAGAACACACAGGAAAAACATGAGGAGTGAAACAGGAGGAGCCACATCACTTGGCTGCAGAAAATATTAATCTAACAGTGAGTACTTTTTTGTTTTCAAGAGCAACAGAATTAATTTAGGGTTTAATGTCGTGAAGGATTTTATGAATTGTTGACCAAAAGGACAGTACTTTCTCTTATTGTGTACATAATTATTACTGCAGGAGAGTACAGCTGGATTAGAGTCAAGTCTACTAAAAGGTAAATTGTACAAGTTAATATGGGTTTTTTAGATGGCATTTGTGGAGTTAGATGAAGTCTTAGGAAGTTGAAAGACACTGTTTAGCTTATTTTTTAAAAATTACAACTACAGCCTGGAAGTAGAATTGGATAAAAGAACTGTGTGTTAGTATCACAATAATATCTAAGAAATAGCAGTGGATAATACAAATAAATTAGTGGTTAGAATGATAAGGGGAATGTAGATTCAGAATAAAGCAAAAGTTAATTATAATCAATTCCCTTGATGAAATATTGATAGAAAAATGAAATCATCAAAACTTTGAATCTGAAGAAACATAAAAACTACCTAACCACTTATTGAAAAAACAGAAATATTCAAGAGAGGAGTGGAGAAAGAAGGGGCTATTTTACAAGAGTGGAGCTACGCATTAGAACTTAAATTTAAGATGCCTTAATGCTGTACTCAATAAAACATTAGTTGATATTTTATTTATACAATTAATTAGGAGTCAAAGTTCATCTAAGATGTTCTTTCAAGAACTATAAACTTGATATTCATAATAATGTAAATACAATTTAATTTAAAACCTGCCTTTCCATGAGGGATGCTATCTATTTCAAAGCAGTGGAATACGATATTTTTGAAGATTAGGAAAAGAAAATTTCATTCTGCAGGGGTCTCTAGCCTTCACATCCCTGGGAAATACTTCTGTCTTAAAATTTAAAATGTCTCGCTAGGGAGAAAGTAAATTCAATCTCACTTCCTCCTAAAGGGAATAACTATAAAAGATTTTAGTATAGGTTTTAAATTTACAGGATTATATGTAATTGACTATCTAAATTTACATTCAGACAAATAATAAAATTTTGAAGATGCCTGGCACACAACAATATACAGATGTTGCAGGATTATAAGGTATGACTAAATGAATTAGAGAAGAATGGCCAGGGAGGTGGAAGACAAAAGCAGTTTTATAAGCAAAGTAAAAACGTTATTAAGGAGGAAGGGTGAATAGCATGCTCAACTTCTATGAAAGAGAAAGAAAACCTTATAAGTAATTGTTTTGATTTTGGAGGCTGTAGACAATTAGGAGCTAAATATTAAGTGAAAATTTTGTTTTTTGATAATTAAGTAGATATTGTTGTGTGAGAGTATTACAGGGGTTAAGAGGCAACTTCCCATGAACAGGGAAGAAGATAGCATCTGGACCAGTGTCTTGTGCCAAGTAAGCAACTGTAGAAGCCATAGAAAGAGCTGAAGTAGCTGTAGACACAACCTCAATGTCCTTGATTGCAAGACAGGTGACAACAACAGCCCCAGAAGATACACTGGCCTACAGTACTTTACATTACGTTCCTTGTTGGTTTTGTTTTAGCCACCAAACAACAAAAAAGTAATTATACGACACTAAAGTGGAAACCTTGTACTAGTATCTCAGAGACAGCAGAGGAATCATGGAAATTTTCAAAGAGAAGATAAAATTATTATAGGATCATATAATATAACTCCTGAGAGTTTCAGGCCCCCTGAAATTAAAATATCATTCATCTAATTTAAAGTTACCTGTAATGTCAATAGTGGTACATGTCTGTAATCTCAGCACACAGGAAATAGAAACAGGAAGACCATGAGCTTGGGAACTGGTAATCTGGCTACAGCAAATTTGTATAAAAATAAAACAACATAATACTGATAACCTCACAAGTAAAAGGAAGATATATGAATGTACTGTACATTTTGTAAAGTCAGATTTCCCCTATTCTATAAACATCAGAATATGAGGATCTTTTATTATTTCTTTCAGAGTGGAAAAGTTGTTCTATGATGTGGGCCTGAAACTGATGATAATGTTGGAGGAGAAAATCCACAACATGTGGATTTGCAAAAAGAGAAAAGGGCTGACCAATACTAGCAAGATTAATGTACATATATGTAGCGTTAATAATGAAAACCCTGAGTCAGATATTCCCCAAAACCAGAAAGGTAAAGCAGTCAAGCCATTAGAGAAGTCTGACCTCTGCCAAAGCTGGGTAAGACTAAGCAAAGACTAAGGCTAAGCTAAGGCTCTCTCTCCTCCTGTTTTATATTCCCTCTAGTGCTGGGATTAAAGGTGTATCCCCTAGTACTGGGATTAAAGATGTGAGGTACCACCACCTAGATTTGTTTCTGCATTGATCTTGTGTAGCCCAGTGTGGCTTTGAACCCACAGAGATCCAATACCTCTGTCTCTCAAATCCTGGTATTAAAGGTGTGTGCCACCACTGCCTTAGCTCTAGTGGCTGATTTTCACCCTTCTGATCTTTAGGAAAGCTTTAATTATTAAAACATAAATAAAATATCACTACACATATATTCTAAAGAACCTGAGAAATTACTGGATCTCAGCAGTGTTTTTCATGACAAAAATAGAGGATAACACTTAGGACATTTGAGCTAGAAATTATTTGAAAGGTATTAATTTTTGGCAATGCCAAAGTCTAGGACATCACCATGCATGATAGGCATCAAGGCTATGGAGAAGATACAGTCACAGTAGAAAAGTTCTAGGAAGCAAAAAAAGTCAGAGAAGTTGAAAGATTGTGAACTTGGTTAACAAATTCCGGGAAATAAGTCAAGATTGTGGTTGCTAATTGTAAAGTATTAAACTAATGGGGACCAATTAAAGTAAAATTCCAAATAAACAACTGTAGATGAGAGTGTTGAGACAAAATTGATATGACAGCATGGAAAGCAATTAGGAAGAATAGCTAGAAGCAGTCCCACAGTCCATTTTATGCAGCTCCATTGCTGACATCTAACACTGCTCCAGGAATTTAGTAGGTGCTCCTCAAACATTTATTTGCTAAATGGGTAAAGCTATGAATGCATGAATAAATCCACAAAATAAAGAGAATGGATAGCGCTTCTTAAAAATAATTTCAAGTCGTAATGTTTCAATTTTACACATAGGGATATTATTCACTGTACTTATGCACTGTGTTCATTATGGTGAAATAGCTTAACAATTGATACTATAGCAAGTATCACTTCGCTCCAGTCCAATCACTAACATAAATAAGCCCTGTGCTATTTTGTTTACTTCAAAGGACTTGGGCTCAGCAGTAAGTCATAGTTATTGCATTTTTTAAACAGTTCTGAAGCTGTACTGGGTAGACTTTTAGGCCTTTGATCACAAGTTCTAGGGGTATGGTCATTAATGTCATTATTGGTTTGATAAGTCTAAGAATTAGATACTTCTTGATAGATCAACAATCTCACTGGGCCATCAGAATTATATTATTTGCTTCAAATTGTTCCACAAGTACTTTCCTATTATCTGAAAATGTTATCTATGTATACTGAATTATTTTCATTATTTCTGTTTGTTTGTTTGTATTTCAAGACAGGGTAATAACCTGAAAATTGTGTAACAGCCCCAGCTATCCTGGAACTTTATCTGTCCACCAAACTAGCTTCAAACTCACAGAAATCTGCCTGCCTCTGCCTCTGGTGTGCTGGGATTGAAGGCATGTGCCACCACCAACTGGCTCATTTCCATTACTACTGACATTAAGATGTTTAGCTTCTATGCTTATAAAAGGTTTAAGATTTACTTAGACTCCAATTTGTGTTTATTTGACTCCATCTATTACAGTTTAAATCCGATCTTCAGAAAAGTAATAATCACTTGAGAGTATATATTGTGTAATACACAGAAAAATATGTGATATAAAATACATAAGCCTTTAACGAGATGGTACCAAAAAGTTAATTGAGGCCCAGAATTGTACCAGGAAGATAGGTACTGCTTTCATCACAATATAAGTAAATAACAGAGAAATAGCATTATGACCCAGCAAGTTCAATTGATAAAAGAAAACATATGGTTTACTGTGCAAGAAATTTGAATTCCAAAGTTTCAGGAACTACAAGAAAATCCCCACCCATTCTATAGAAAAAGGATGCTCATAAATTTTAAACTCATATTCTGTTGCCATATGCTACTTAAGTTTTCTCCAGATGTTGGAAGAATTTCATTAGACATGATCATTTGAAGTTCTTCCACTCACCGGTGCAAGTTAAGTTACGTAGTTGTCTAACTGTTGGTCTATGTAGAATTCTTACAATTACTTCAGTGGTTAAATTCACAGTTTCCATATAAAACATTTCTACTAGTTTGTTGGTTTATGTTTGGTTGGTTGGTTGATTTGGGGCATTCTTAGTTTTTTGTTTGTTTGGTCAGAGTTGTATTTTGCTAGTTACCTTCTAAATAATATTTTTCCACAATTTCCACTTATATTCATTGCTTGTACATATTCACTACAAATGTATGTTCTCCTCGTTTGACCTTAATATATATATTCTCTGAAAGTCATATGTTACAGTATTAAGAATACAGCTTTCTTACATATAAGTTGTAAACAACTGGCCCAGTTCATTATTGTCTTTTCTTTAGTTTCCATATTATGGCAATGAACCCAAGGCAAACATTATAGCAGAATTTTGGTCACTCAGAGTTAATGACTCTCTCTTTTCCCTCTATAAGTTTTATAAGAGGAGAAAATCATGCTCTCTCTAGTAATTTCTCCAACTAAAATGACAGCACTTTTTTTTTTACATTGCTATAGGGAATTGAAATAGTAGATAACTATACTGTAAAAATTCTTGAACAGCTGTGTAGAAATAATATTAGAGTTAAACATAAAAATTGATTTCAAAAAATCTTTACTCATAGAAGCATTATTAATTTCTATAAAATATTAGATACTTGCCAATCTTGTCACTTCTGTGCCACATGCTATATATACGCCTGCAGAAGTATGTATCAAAGCCTCCTTTCCTAGCACACTGGACACTAGCAAATGGTATAACTTTAGAGAACATGGCACACTTGCAGAGTGAGGTCTGGAACTGTGGGAGGAGCACAGTGGTCCCCACTATTCTCTGTCATTCCGTACAGAAGTGCTAGGAGGCACTCATTTCACTTCTGACATTAGTACAAAATGGACTATCACTGTTAGAAGAGAAGGACTATCACTGTTAGAAGAGAATTCCATGGGTGTGTATATGTAAGATTTTGCATCAAATTTTATAATAATTTTTTACTATTTCCTCAGCTCTATTGAAAACTATGCTCATGAATTTCTTATTTTTAATATCATCAAATCAATTTCCTCATTTATTCTGTGAATAAATAATAATTGAGATTTTTTTGTTTTGTTTTTTTTGTTTTGTTTTGTTTTGTTTTCCATTTATTTATTTATTTATTAAAGATTTCTGCCTCCTCCCTGCCACCACCTCCCTTTTCCCTCCCCCTCCCCCGATCAAGTCCCCCTGCCTCGTCAGCCCAAAGAGCAATCAGGGTTCCCTGCCCTGTGCGAAGACCAAGGACCATCCACCTCCATCCAGGTCTAGTAAGGTAAGCATCCAAACTGCCTAGGCTCCCACAAAGCCAGTACGCACAGTAGGATCAAAAACCCATTGCTATTGTTCTTGAGTTCTCAGTACTCCTCATTGTCCTCTATGTTCTGCTAGTCTGGTTTTATCCCATGCTTTTTCATACCCGGGCTAGTGGCCTTGATGAGTTCCCAATAGAACATCCCCATTGTCTTAGTGTGTGGGTGCACCCCTCGCGGCCCTGAGTTCCTTGCTCGTGCTCTCTCCGGTGCTCCAATGTGGGTCTCTGTCTCTGTCTCCTTTCATCGCCTGATGAAGGTTACTGTTGAGGAGGATGCTTATATATTTTTCTTTGGGTTCACCTTTTTATTTAGCTTCTCTAAGATCACGAATTATAGGCTCAATGTCCTTTATTTATGGCTAGAAACCAAATATGAGTGAGTACATCCCATGTTTCTCTTTTTGGGTCTGGCTTACCTCACTCAGGATAGTGTTTTCTATTTCCGTCCATTTGTATGCAAAATTCAAGAAGTCATTGTTTTTTACTGCTGAGTAGTACTCTAATATGTATGCAAATCAAGGCAACTTTAAGATACCATCTTACACCTGTCAGAATGGCTAAAATATAAAACACCAATGATAGCCTTTGCTGGAGAGGTTGTGGAGAAAGGGGTACACTCATCCGTTGCTGGTGGGAATGCAAACTTGTGCAACCACTTTGGAAAGCAATATGGCGGTTTCTCAGGAAATTCGGGATCAACCTACCCCTGGACCCAGCAATACCACTCTTGGGAATATACCCAAGAGATGTCCTATCATACAACAAAAGTATATGCTCAACTATTTTCGTAGCAGGATTGTTTGTAATAGCCAGAACCTGGAAACAACCGAGATGCCCTTCAATGGAAGAATGGATGAAGAAAGTATGGAGTATAATTGAGAATTTGATAGGATTCTCATTCTATATCTTTAGAAGTAAATTTCAGGGTACATTTATTTTCTATGCTTACTGAATCAATTGAAGGAATGCTTATATTTTCCAGTTTTTCTTTTCTTTTTGAGAATATACTATAATTACATAATTTATCAGTTCCCTTTCAAATCCTCCCATATAAGACTGTTCAATGTGTATAATTTTACTCATATATATATATATATATATATATATATATATTATAACTGATCACTTGGTAATGGATTACCAATTGGTGTTCTTTCCCTCATTCACTTTTTCACTTTAGCATTATCTATTGATGTTATGCTTGAACAGGTTAGTAAAAATGCTTGTATGTCAAATAAAACACTCTACAATTAAGCCACAATTGTATTTACTAGCAATATCAATATGGATATATTTATATTGAGAAATTATCTAAATTTTACTATTCAAAATATGACATAAAATTAAACTTTGTCTAATATTTTCTTTCTGAAAAATAAACTTGCAATATCTACTTATTTAATTAGAGTCATCTAGTAATGAGGCCAAGGTACAAGCCACAATTGATCAGCATCTGGAAGTAATGGTGTCTGCAGAAAATAAATCAAGCTAATTAACAGCTAAGAGACACTAAAATAATTGTTGATGTTTCAGTTCTAGACTTTCAAAGGCTTTTGAAATACTTCAAAGTCTAAGAGGATTAATTTTAAAATAAATCCTTGAAGTAAATTTCTTAACTTTCTGGAAAAACATTATAATGTTTCAAATTGCTGGTTGGAATGCAAACTTATGCAACCACTTTGGAAATCAGTGTGGAGGTTTCTCAGAAAACCTGCGAATCAACCTACCTTAGGATCCAGCAATACCACTCTTGGGAATATACACAAAACATGCTCAATCATAATACAAAAACATTTGTTCAACTATGTTCATAGCAGCATTATTTGTAATAGCCAGAACCTAGAAACAACCTAGATGACCCTCAACTGAAGAATGGATAAAGAAAGTGTGGCACATCTACATATTAGAGTACTACTCAGTGGTAAAAAATAATGACATCTTGAATTTTGCATACAAACGGATGGAATTAGAAAACACTCTTCTGAGTGAGGTAACCCAGACCCAAAAAATGAATATGGTATGTACTCACTTATAAGTGGATACTATGCATAAACAAATGACATCAAGCCTACAGTTCATGATCCTAGAGAAACTAAGTAATAAGGTGAACCCAAAGAAAAACATATAGAGAACCTCCTGGAAATTGGAAACAGACAAAAATTTGGGAGCATGAGGGCAGGGGATAGAAGGAAGGGGAGAAGGGGGAGTTGAGAACTTGAGGGAATGGGATAGTCGAGATGGAGGAAGAACAGATACGAGATCAAGGAAAGAGATATCTTGATTGAGGGAGCCATTAGGGAGGTAGCAAGAAACCTGTCTCTAGAATAATGCCCAAGAACTCACAGGGATGACCCCAGCTAAGACCCTAAGCAATAGAGAAGAGGGTATCTGAACTGGCCTTACCCTGTAGTCAGACTGATGATTATTTTAAATATCACCATAGAACCTTTATCTAACAAAAGATGGGAACAGAGGCAATGGCCCACATCAGAGCACTGGAATGAGCTCCCAAAATCTAGTTGAAGTGTGGAAGAAGTGAGGGTGTGAGGAAGAAATCCAAGACCATGAGGGGTTCATCCACTGAGACAGTTTGCTTGAGCTCACCAACTCCAACTGGACTAGGAGTCAACTCAGTCTGTCCCAACTGTCAACCCCCTTCAGAGTTGACTCCTAGTCCAGTTGGATTTGTCCCTACGGCATGTACTGGCTTCTTAGGATCCTATTCTCTTCGAATGTAAGCCTTACTCAGCCTAGATGTAGTAGGGAGGGCCTTGGACTTTCCACAGGGCGGGGTGCATTGCCCTCTCTTAAGATTGGAGGGGGGTGAGAGGGTCTGCGGAGGGAGTGGGAGGAGAGTGGAAGGGAGGGAGGTGGTGGGAATTTGGATTGGTATTTCTTAAGTAATAATAATAATAACAATTTAATCAGGAATAAAAAATAAGAAAAATGAAAAAAAGAAAAAATTTCCTGTAAAAGCAAATGATGAAGACTACACAAACATAAACCCAACTGTCCCCTTCTCTTAGTTATGAATAGAAATCCCACTGGAGCCTAGCTCCAAGGTTGGAAGTCCTTGCATTTCTGTTCTTGGCTGACCCATCAAAAAGGTTTTTTTGTTTTGTTTTGTTTTTATTGTTTGTTTGTTTTTTTCACATGTAGGTATTGCTGCTCATTTAACCATGGAGATAAACTCTTTGAATCATAAATTCTAGCTTCCTAGACCTTCTAAGTTTTGTTTACCTTACAAGCCTCTTGAGTCTCCCCCTCCTTCTAGGTGGGATATTTCAATTCAGTTGAAATATCTAAAAACCAAGGAATATGAAACTTCTGAAAGTGACTGGCAGGTTTATAGTATAGGTTGTAGCAATTGTTTCTAAGGCTCATACTTATCCTCAAACTTACCTAATTGCTATGTTACATATACAGTTCTTTCTGTATCAATCAAATCTTAATAAGATTCTTTAAAATTTCAAACATTCCGAAAGTTGTTATTCCTAGCTATTGTTAATATGCCGGTTTTTTCTCTGTAAAAGCTTTAATACAGCATGATGAGTCAAATCTACCAAGACACAGGTACTAAAAATCAGTATTGCTCTAACATGATCTATCTTTTACTGGGCCAACTCTTTTAAAAAAATAATTTTAAAATTTGAATTAAAAATAATAGTACCATTTCTCCTCTTCCCTTTGCCCAACTTCTCTCATGTTCCCCAACTCTTCTCTAATTCATGACTGCATTTTCTTTGATCATACACACACACACACAAATACACACACAACACACACAAACACATACACAAACACACACTGAGTCCACTTAGTGAATTTGTATGTATATGATTTCAGTTCTAATCACTGGCACTCAAAGCAATTATTCCTCAAAAAGACTAATTCTCTCTAATTGGTTATTATCTCATATAATTTTAAACATGGGTCCCAGTGAGATTTCCCCCCTCAAAATTAGCATACATATTAGTGTTGTCATTTTCCTGGTCTTCTTTAGGAAATTAAATTATTGTGTTTTCTTAAATGCAGCTTCCTTATCTTTTCTAAAATACACAATCTCACCGAGTCCAGTTTCCTCTAGTTTTTATGAGTACTTCCATGATATTCCTGAATATTTTTGTTATTTATTGATTTTTATTGAGCTCTACATTTTTTTCTTTGAGAGACAGGGAGGGGAGCAGATACCTCTGTATCTTAGGTCATGAGGTTGTACTGCAGTTTTATACCCTGAGGATGATCAATCCAGGAGCAATTGTTCTCTGGATATTGAGCAGTTATGTTTTTCTTTCATGGTCTCAATTTGCTCCAAAAAGAACTACTTTTTATTTTTTTTTTGGTTTTTCGAGACAGGGTTTCTCTGTGGTTTTGGAGCCTGTCCTGGAACTAGCTCTTGTAGACCAGGCTGGTCTCGAACTCACAGAGATCCGCCTGCCTCTGCCTCCCAAGTGCTGGGATTAAAGGCATGCGCCACCACCGCCCGGCTAAGAACTACTTTTTAGAGGAGTGACATCTACATTTATCTGTGATCATAAGATTTAGTTTTTTTTTTTTTTATTGCAGTTGGGAATTTACTGATCTAGTATAGTATCAATAATAGATTCTCCTCAAGACCAATGACCTCACTAACCTCAGGAAGATGGCCATATTTCCAATGACAAACATGATTTTCTTCTTGTTGAGTGAGCCATAAATAGAATTAGACAACTGTTGATCATCAAAAGATGAATGTCACTAGTGCACCTTTGGGATTATCTTGTTCCCCCTTTTATTGCATGTTTTATTATTTAAAACATTTTTTAAAATTTAATGTATTTTTATCACATTATTCCCTTTCCCCATGTCTTTCCTAATTCTATTTTCCTCCCTACCAACCCAACTAAGTTCTTTTTCAAAGACAAACAAAAAAATAAAAAAAAACTAAATCCACAAAATTAGTAAAGCAAAATCCACATAGCAAAGGAAACAAAATAAAATGCCAACCCTAAAAAAAAAATCCCACCAAACTCTAAAGAAATAAAAGCAGACAAAAAAAATTGTAGAGTCTATTATATTGATCAACTTCTGATGTTGGGCCTGCTTTGGAGTGGTTGACATACCCAGTGTCACTCCATTGGTATAAAGTGAATTTTTTTCCCTCTCAGCAAATACGAATGACAGTTCAGTTGTTGATTTTACCTTAGTGGCAATGTTTTCACTCAATCATTTGTTCACTGTTTAAATGTGACAAATTAAAATATCATGATAAAAAAGTATTACATTGAAGTTTGACAAGACAGTTTAACAAAAGGAAAAAAAAGAACAAGACAAGGCCCAAGAGTCAGATATCCACATGATTGCTCACTCGGAAATCCTATAAAAATGCTAAACTAATAGGCATGACATGAATGCGGAGAGCCGGAACCTATCCTGTAAGACTGAGGAAGCTGCTTCAGTCCCTTTTGAGTTCATGCGAGATTTTCTCACGTTGATTTAGAGGTCCTGGTTTTCTTGGTGTTCTTCCTCTCTATCTCTTACACCCTTTCTGCATCCTTTTTCATAGAGTTCCCTGAGCTCTGAGAATAGGTATTTCCTTTTTGTAGGATGGCTATTTTTACTGTTTCAATCCTATCAACCATGAGCATAGGCAATCTTTCCATCTTTTGACACCTTCTTCAATTTCTCTGCTCAAAACTTGAAGTTTTTAATAATCCAAATTTTTCACTTTCTTGGTTTAAGTTACTCCAAGTTATTTCATATTATCTGATGCTATTGTGAAAGTTGCAGTTTCCCTGATTTCTTTCTCAGATCATTTGTCATTTGTATACAGGAAGGCTACTGATTTTTAGGAGTTTATTCTTTTACCCAGCTAATTTGCTGAAAGTGTTTATCAGGTGTAGAAGTTTCCACGTGGAATTTTTAGGTACACACACACACACACAAACACTATATTGTCTAAAAACAAAGACACTTGACTTCTTCCTTTGCAGTTTGTATCTTTGTGTTCTCTTTCAGCAGCTGTCTTGTTGCTCTAGCTAAGACTTTAAGTTCTACATTAAACGTTTTTCAGAGAGTTGACAGCCTTGTGTTTTTCATGATTTTAGTGGAATAGCTTTGAATTTATCTCTGTTTAAGTTGCTATTGGCTCTGAGTTTGTGTAAACTGCCTTTATCGTGTTGAGGTCCCCTGTATGCCTAATCTCTCCAGAGTTTCTGAAGGAATATTTTGTAAGCCTGGTTGTTGTCATGGCTCATAGATGTCACAGTTATGTAGAACTACTGATTACTGTCCCCTTTTGAAACTTTGGATAGCATTTCTGGTGCCTATGGAAGAGTTTTTCAGGTCAAATGGAGCTCAAACTGAGTCCTGAGTGTCAACTACATGGTAATGTTACCAACAACAACTTACCTTTAACCTCACAGAGGCAATCAAGGGTAACAGTGAAAGCCTATATTATTTGGTTTGGGGAGTCATTTGGATTCCCTTTAACAAAAACCTCATTGTTTTCTCACACCTGGTGCTGAGTTAATGTTAGATGTTCTATGGTTCTTAGAATGAGCACTGTCAAAATAAGTAGCATTAATTTAAGACAGACATATAGATAAACACTTGTATGTGTTATATTTAGTTTTAAATAATATTATATAGCGGAACCAACTCTTATCAGTGCATTAGGAGAGATCCATTCAGACTTATTTTCTAAAAATTCCAAATGTATTATTACTTGGCATTCTATAACTCACTTATATTTGCACCTCAACATTCATGAGTTTTGTTGTCTTCTCTCATACATGCCGACCACAGTTCCATTTCCAGTGGAACATTCTGACCAACAATGCAAATGTCTCACAATCCGTATTGTTTAATACACATGTTAGCATCTCTAGCTTGAATGTTACTATGTCAGTTGTGATAAATTTGCATTTATCTTATTTTAATTTGCAAATAAACTCATATCTTGAATATACACTAAACTTTAAAGAACATAATTTTTCCAAACCTCCATTTTGAAGAACTCTGATATAAAATTTACAAATATTATCAGTAGACTTAAAAGACAGCATATTCTGTATAACTTAATTTGCCTTAAAGTTCTTATTTTTAATATTAAAGAAAAACTTGGAGTTTTAGTCGAGGAATCACATCTTGATTACAGTTCTGACCTTTACTCAGTTTCATTCTCTGCAATCCTGAATTTTTTAGTGTTACAGTGGAGAAGCTAAAGATTTAGGACAGCAATTACGTATAATAGTCCTGGAAAAGTCAAGCAGGAGGAACACCTAGGAGGCTGCCACTGAGAGCTGAGGGTTAGGGATGCTTCTGTTTCTCCTCCCTCCAGAGAAATGAATGACACTACACAAACCGTTCTCTTTCCCCACTTCTAGGGTGATGCTTTCATCCCTTTATCCTCAATGCCAAAGTATGATTCCTTCAGCACATTTGCTGCAAAAGGAAATGCATTGTTAGGAAAGTATATTTTATTTGATTGTACTAAAAATATGTCTTTGAACTATCTTACCATAGATGCTATTAAAAACTGAAATTAATTGGAAATAAAAGAATAATTGGTTTATACCACACTTTTCTAATTTAGTTAGCATGGAGATAAAGCTAAGTTTTCTTTTATATTCTCTGTCTCTCTGTCTCTGTCTCTTCTGTAATTTTTGGGACACTAGATCTCTCTGGACATTTATTCTAATGAGAGTAAATACACTCCAGGCTCACTGATAAACCCTGTCTCAAAAGAAGGCAGAAGTAATTGAAAAAAACACTTCACATTGATTTCTTAACTCCACATACACGTGTTTGCATACCTGAACACACGTGCAGGCACACACAAATATACACACACAGAAAGACAGGCACACATTCATGTTCACCACACATTCATGTTCACAAGCATGCACACGTGCAGAAAGAAATGAACAAAATAACCAAGTACTGATTTTCAAACAGGTATTTTCCACTCTCTAGAAAACAGCACATTTGCTCTAAGTAAAATGAACAGGTTGTGGTTAGATATACCATTAAAGTGCTGAAAAGACAACAGACAAAATAATGAAAGCTCATCGTACTGGGAACCACAAGCACAAAAATAAATTGTATCTCTACTGAAAACATGGCTTGCCCTGGAGAGCTCGGATAATAATAGTCCCTTTTCTTCAGCTGCTTTGAAATGTTAATGTGCAGAAATTTACTCTGATATGATTCTATACCAGAGGCAATACTCATCGTGAAGAACGTGCACCTGGGTTTTAGTGACTAAGAATCCCCATAAGCAAGACTTAGTAGCTTTGCTGTGGTATTTCACAGCATTGAGCCTGAATGTATATGATATCTCTGAGCACAAGGGTATTCTCAGTTGAAAATAGTGTTGCACTGGTAAAATAAAACAAAGATGTCTTGTGAAGGAAGGGTTTTGCTTACCGTTACTGATATTGAGTCAAAATCCAATGTGTATGGCTTTCAGGATGGGCTCGGTGAGATTGGTTTATCTGTCATTAATATGTTTCTTGGTGCAAGGCTACTAAAACTTTTCTAAATTTCTAATGACAGAGGTACCAAGAGTATTTTTTGTTGTAACGTTTACCTTTTATTTGAAAGTATAATAAAGTATCTCTGAAAAAGTGTCAAATAATGTCATGTGTTTTCATGTTGCCAGTAAATAGCTCTACAAATGTCATTTACTTTATCTTTGAACACATATTTGTCTTAGTTCATTTCACCTGTTATAATACCACAAACTGAAATGTATACATTTTACAAGTCTCTCATTTGCTTTATAAGAGGTACCTCAAGATATTTTATATTTTTTGAGGCTGTTGTGAAAGGTGGTGCTCCTTGGTTGTTTTTTTAAACCATTTGCCATTTCCATATGCCAGAGATAGTTATTCTCGTGAGATAATTTTATATCTAGCTACCTTGTTGAAAGTGTTTCTTAGCTATATGAGATTTCTGTTGGAAATTTTTGGGTCATAAAGTATACTATCATATCATCTGCAAATGACTCTTTGATGTTTTTTTTTTTTTTTTCCAATTGGTGCCACCTTTATCCCCTATAGCTCTCTTGTTCCCACTAAGATTTGATGTTTTGTACTAAACAACTATGGAGAGAGTGGACAATTGTGTCTTATTTCTAATTTTAATTTTAGTGGAATTTCTTTGAATTTCTCTTCATTCAGTTTGATGTCTTTTATGGGTTTGCTATTAATTGTTTCTATTACATTGAGGTATGTCCCCTATATTCTTAATCTCTCCAGAACTTTTACTATGGAGGGATGTTGGATTTTGTCAAAGGATTTTTCTGAATCTAAGGAGATGATCATGTGGTTTTTGTCATTCAGTCTATTTATATAGTGGACTATATTTATAAATTTATGTTTGTTAAACCATCCTTACATCTCAGGGATGAAGCCTACATGATCATGATGGATTATCTTTTTGACATCTACTTGGATTTAATTTGCAAGTGTTTTATATAATAGTTTTGCATCTATGTTCATGAGGGAAATTGGTCTGTAATCCTCCTTCTTTGTTGGATTTTTCTGTGGTTAAACATCAAGTTACTGAAGAAAAAAATGAAGAAGATACTAGAAGCTAGGAATATCTCTAATGCTCATGGATCCCTAATATTAACATAGAAAAATGGTAATTTAATCAAATTCAAGTTGTACTACATAACTCCAGTATATGCAGCAAATTAAAGCTTATTATATTGTATATTTACATTCATTTATTTACTGTCATTTTGTTTTTTATGCATACTTGAGTGTAACATGATATATGTGTGGAAGTCAGAGGACAATTTGTGAGACTTAGTTCTCTCCTCTCACCATGTGGGTCATGGAAGTATAAGCCACAGTGTCCATACTGATCTGAGTAACCTGTGCTGCCACCTAGTGCCATCTATGATGACTTCTAACATGGAGCTGTTACTGAGGTGCATTTCTGGGCCCATGGCTGCACTGCTGGCAGGGTCAGAGCTGGTGTTCTTGGTTTCTATTATCACCAAAGGTAGTAGGCGGTAAGAGAAGGCAACATTCCAGGGCTGGCCTGGCACCTGAGGCCATGTTGAAGTCCAAGAGCAATGTTGCAGATGCGCCAGGATGATCTGACTGTCCTGTGCTACCACCTTGGGCCATAGTGTCATCCTGGGTCCTACAGAAGCCAGGGTCTGAGTTGGTATCAGTGGCTCCTGTTGCTACCGAGGGCCATGTGGTTGTCTGGATCTGTCTGGGCAGCCACCTGAGACTACACTGGTGTCCAAAGGCCATCCTTCAAACAGGGCTACACAGATTTGACAGGCCTATACTGATACCTGATGCCCTGGTGATATGTGGGCCAGAGCTGCAGCCAACAGCCATGTCTGGGTATTGTCCTTCCTACAGTCAGGGTTTGTGTTGATATCCATGGCTCTTGTTATCTTTGAAGACCATGTGGATGCCCAGGTTCTGCGCCACCACCTGGAGCTATGTTAGTGTCCAAGGGCTACGCTGCTGCTGGAGTCATGCCCATCTTAGTGGCCTGCAGTGTCACCTGAGGTAATGGTTGCCTTCAAGCCCGACAACTGCCAGGGACCATGACAGGGTCTGTGTTGAAATCTGAGGCCAGTGTTGATACCAAAGACATTAGAAAAGCCTGGGATCAGGGCTGCAGCCTGTGGCCTTTTGATATCTGAGGACAATGCCATCACCAGAGCCGTGTTGATATGAGTGGCCTTGCTGTCACCCGGGGCCATGGTGTTATCTGGCCCTGAGCTGCTGCCAAGGGTCATGTCTGGGTCTGTTGCCCTAAAGCAGCCAGAATCTGAGCTGCTGTCCATGGCTTCTGTTACCACTGAGGATATGTGGACATCTGGGGTCTGATCAGCTTCCTGAGACTATATTGGTGTGAGAGCTTTGCTTAGATTACTGGAGACCATACTTATCTGGGTGACCTGATCTGCCACAGGGAGCATTGGGACATTGGAACCTGAGCTGCTGCTGAGGACCATGTCCGAGTCCATGGTCCTGCTGCAGCTGGAGTCCATGTTGATGTCTGTTGTCCCTGTTACCACATGGTGCCATAAGAACCATGCAAGATGAAATCCAATGGCCATGTTGAACTGGCCCTGCCCTTTCCTGGACACTGCAGCAAGAGAGCTGGCTCTGACCCTAATGGGAAAGCTGCCCCCAGTGTCCCAGACATGGGAGAAATGGCCCAGGCATTTAAGAGAGTTGGCCACACCCATCACCACAGATGTGGGAGAAATGATCCATGGGAGTAGCAGAACTGACTCCATCCTTTGTCTGAGTGGCATGACCCAATGGCCCTGACTGACCAGCTCAAATACCACTCAAGCCCTCATCTTCAGCCTTGGTTTGCCTACCCTAACATCTACCCATATATGACCTACTGGAAAAGTATAGGGACTGTTTCCTGCTGAAAAATACACACAGGATCTCCATGACTCAGGGAGGCTGTGGGATCTCCTTGAGGAGTTACAGTGAAAATCCAATGAGGGTGGTGTATGAGAAACCAGAGGCATTTAGCCAGACCAATAACTCATTGCAATGAATATTTGTTAGAAAAGCTGATTAGATAAAAGAGTATTCTACGTGACACACTACAGCTTCCAATACCAATGAAACCAAAGAAGAGGTATTGGAGAGGCAGGAAAGATGGGGGAACATCTTTGTCTATTTTGTTTGATTTTAATTTTTTAAAATTTTCTTTTTGGGGCGATGCTTCAAAGATGAAGAGCAGATATTGGGACACTGGGAAATGAGCAGAATTTGAATGCATGATATGAAATTCCCAAAGAATCAATAAAGCAACTATGTTATAAACTAATTTAAAGAGAAAAGAGATAGTGAAAATTTACAAGAGCAGCATATGAAAGCAAGTAAAGTCAAAAACAACTTACAGTCAAGATGTATTTCCAGCTGAAGACAAAGAGAGCAAAAGGCCAAATTAAGTGTAAGAAACAGGAAAGAAATTTGCATAATATTTGGATGAAGATAAATACAAGTAACTTTCTACTTTCAAAATGACACTTGATATTACATATAAAAGTTCAAATAGCAGTATAGTTTTTCTTCTATCAGTAGCAGAAAATTTTTTTGACAATATGTCTTATGTGTCATTCATTAAAATGCAAATACTCTGGCCCCTAAAGATGCATGTCTGGTGACACCAAGGAAAGTTACATATACATTTATTCCTTGGAAAACATTTACTTTTAAAAAATGTATGGTATCAATGCCCTCACCTTGCAGCTTATAAACAAACTTACATTTAAGTAATAGAAATGTTAGAAACAATCAAAATGACTATCAAGAAAAAAGCAGATTTAAAAAAAGAAAATGAAACCAATCTCATAAAAGGAATACTAGAATATATAGTAAGATACACAGGCAGGGCTATATGCTAAATATATTTAATAAATACTCTATGTATTTATTCCCAAATAAAAAAACAAGAAGCCAATTACATGTCATATATTTTTTGAGTAAGAAAAAAAACTCCGCACATTCCGAGGCACATAATACAATGGCTGTATTAAAAAAATAGTGAATGCCACTGAATATCATTTAAGACATATTTGTAGGTATAAGCATTTTATACAAAAGGGAGATACTCTATGAACTGAAAGTTCACCTCCCTAAATTCATATATTCATATGACATCCAACATTATTACATGAATATATGAATTTAGGGGGGTGAACTTTCAGTTCAAAGAGTATCTTCATGTAATAATGTTGGATGTCATATTTGCATCATGGAGAAGTAAAGAGGGGCAGAAAGTAGTATCATCAGGAAAATGCTAGAGCCCTTTAAGAAGAGAACAAGTAAAGCTTATTCTCCAGTCCATGCAAAGACTCAAAAAGGAGGCTGTCTGCCAACAAAGAATCTGGCCCCAAAGATTCCAGCACTTTTATTCTAGACTTCACAGTAACATTTCTGAAATAAATACTGACTGTTTTTTAGCCATACAAACCTTAGTAATTTGAGAAAACAGTAAAAAATGAAGGAAAAAAAAAACTCTTACCATTGACTGTTTCCCAAAGGTTTTCTATTGCTAAAGATGACATGTACTCAGAATATTTGAGTTAAACTTGACCTGAAAGATTCATCCGTGAAGTACTAGCCTTCTTAGTACCAAAGATTTTTTTGTTGCTGACAAAGAGGGGCAACAATTAGTGACCTTAGTCAGCTGTGATACCATAACAATGAAAACCCATGCAAGATCCTGGGTTTGAAGTGGTGGTATTCAAATATTGATGGTAACCAACAGTATTCTAATTGAACTTAAGGCACACTCAAGAGAAGGGATCATGCCTAGTACTGAAAATGTAGTCAATTTCCTTGTGATGTGGAATGTCCTTCTGTATATGTGTTGCTTTATTGGTTGATGAATAAAGTTATGTCAGTTTTAGGCTGGGCAGAATAAAGGCAGGCGGGAAACCCAATCAGAAATAGGGAGAGAGTACGCAGAGTCAAGGAGATACCAAAGTCTCCTTTGTAATTGCCAAAGGAGAAAGATGCCCAGAACATTTACCAGTAGGTCCCAGCCTTGTGATACACAGATTAATAGAAATGGGTTCATTAAAGATATAATAGATGGCGAGGAATATGCCTAAGCTACTGGCCAAGCAGTGTTGTAATTAATATCGTTCCTGTGTGATTAGTTGGGTCTGGAAATGGATGAGCGGTCTCCTACTACAGCCCTAGCGTAGTTGGGTCATAGGTCTCAGAGTACAACCTTCTACTACTGCATCTTTATGGAACCAGCATCATTTCTAACTGTGTTATGAAACTTATTCTTATACGCACAGATCAATATACTCAGCCCTCATCAAAGAGGCTTCTCTTATCAGCAGGCAGAAAACAACAGGAAAACCACAAGTGGTCAAAATTCAGAGAACTAGTCTTGGTTTGCCTAGCCCGAGGTTTATCTACAATTTCTGCTCCTAAGGCCCAAAGGAAAGTAGAAAGACTGTAAAATCCAAATGACTGTAAAGTCGACGGTAAAATTCTATGTCCTAGAAATTACAGGGAACCCATGAACCTGCAGAAATACAACTACCAAAACAAGACCTGGACAATGACAACACCATAATACATGAAATTGTGGAGTAGAGAAACCTAAAGAGACCAACACTTCTCCCTAGACAACAAGTGATAGACACCTAATGACTGTTGTAAAAGATGAAATGTCTTCCCAATTCATAAGCACCTAGTTGGTTATATAATGCCAAGTTGTCAGGACTAGAATCATTTACATAAAAGCAACACACAAGTTCTACTTATATATTTATTATATGTATATGTAAAAATAATTATCAAATAAAAAGAAGACATGTATTTGAGCGGAACTAAGGGTGACAAAATGAGGGCTTGGAAAGAGAAAAGGGGAGGGAGAAATGAGGTAATCGTATTTTAGTTAAAATCTAAATATTGAAGCTTTTTAAAAATCTTACAAAATTCTAAATTCCACTTTGAAATGTACAGGAGCTGATGGCAAGACTTTTCCATTATTTTAAGTTTGAATAATCTCCACTTTCGTTTTACCTTTTTGAAATATGTCTTTAATGGATTGAACACTCCAAGTAAATGAGAACATCTCTGTGTAGAGTTCTGTATGTTTGACTGTGTACATATTTCTTAGTGGATATCTGTCTGTGTATTTTGGGTGTATATGTATATGTTTCTGAGTGTATTTCTCTCTGTGTGTATATGTGTGTATGTGGTGTTTGATGTGTGTGTCTGGGTGGATATCTGCATGTGTTCATGTGCATGTGTGTGTGAGTATGTGTATACCAGAGTGTATATCTGTGTTTGCATATATGTTGCACATGAAGTGAATCATAAAGAAATAAAACATTCATAACAAACATTGGAGCTTTCAAGATAATACACTTTAATAAAAAATAGTATTTCAATGAGGAAAAACTGACAAATTCTTATATACTTGCTATGTTACTACATACCAGTAATATCAAGCTGTATTATTAATTTTTTAAAATATTTATTATTTATTATGTACACAATACTCTGTCTTTATGTCTGCAGGCCAGAAGAGGACAGTTGAAGTCATTACAGATGGTTGTGAGCCACCATGTGGTTGCCCGGAATTGAACTCAGGACCTTTGGAAGAGCAGGCAATGCTCTTAACCACTGAGCCATCTCTCCAGCCCCTCAAGCTGTATTATGTGGGAGGAGAGTTAAAAGTGAAATAACTTCATTTCATGAAAGCAAAGATTTGAAAGAGTTTTTAGAAATGTGATTCCAAATGAGTTAAATGAGTTTGACAGTGCTGTGATTTATAGTACTCATTCCTCTGGAAATAAGAGCAAAAATAGGTCACTCATCTCTCTCAAGTTTGCCAACCAACAGCAAGCAGTCATCATAATGCCTTCATAGAGCAGACCTGCCATTGTATAGGAAGAAGGTAAGATAATAAAAGTGCAAAAAATAATTGCTTTTCTTCCAAGGGTTTCAGTATTTCTTTGAATCTAAAATTAATTGCTTTTTGATTGTAAAATGGAGTCTATGCCCAGTAAGGAGGCTGCAATGAAACATTGAACACTGTCAATTCTTTGTGTGATGCCATATTAATACTGCATAACATCAATATTTTATATTAAGAATGTTAATTTCCCAGAGATTCTAGGATGCCTAACAGTGCTGAAGTACAAGCACACTAATTTCACTTTTAATTCATTTTTTTTCCTTCTATTGGCTGTTCTCCCTGGATCTGGTTCTTCTCCCTGCAGTGAGAAATGAGTTAAATCAGCTCTCACTGTCAACGGGAACAGCCTTGGAGCTAAGTTAATTCATCACCTACTGACAAAAGGTTAAAAATATTGAATATCAATATCCAGAATGTTTTCCCAACTCACAGCGATTGCTTGGCATTGCTAATGCTAGGGTCCTAGGAAGAAAGTATACAGTTTAGCATCTCTGAATCCATGATGTTACACTCGGATTAATATATCAAAAAATGCAGATTTTACCAGACTTTTCTTTGAGTATAGTTGACCTATAGCTACAAAATGCTATCACACACATATAATATTAAACTATACTAATCTACATTTACAGTTAAAATAGAATTTCTTGGGCAGGATACATGTTGTTTGGATAATGATGGCTCATGTAGATTTCAGGTACTTTCAGAGGCTGAACATTGTGATTTTTTTCAATGAATTTTGTACAACAACAGCAACACTTGCAAACAGCCAGTTGAATTGGGAGTATGTGTACTATAACTATATTACATTCAGTTTTTTAAAGATATTATATGCACACACACATATATTACCTATATATGTTATTCACCATATTTTGTGAGGACTTTTCAATATTTCATTTCTTTTAGTTTAGTTTAGTTTTGTTTTGTTGAGACAGGGTTTCTCTGTAGCTTTGGTGCCTGTACTAAAACTAGCTCTTGTAGACCAGGCTGGCCTCTAACTCACAGAGATCTGCCTGTCTCTGCCTCCTGAGTCCTGGGATTAAAGGTGTGTGCCACCACCGCCTGGCCATTTCATTTCTTATGGTGTATAATAAGATAAAGTATGAGTTAAGACTAGTAATTTACTTCTTCCACATATTTGTCTTTCACTGTGGAATATTGTAAAGCCAGAAGCATAATGACCATTGCATACATCTGTAACATGTCAGTCTGAAGCTCAGTTACATTATTATTTATAAGTGCTCAATTGAAATATAATGTTTTATTTGAACATTTACTTGATTTTGTTACATTGATCTCAACACCTCTCTGATTTTGTTCTTACAAAAGATACATTATGACAAATGCATGAAAGCAAATCAGAGGATAAAACACCTGGGAGCAATGATATCACAGAAATAAGTGCAAGAGATGGCAATACCTGTGAATGCAATAACAATCTGCCCGCAAAGGTCTAAGCATAAAAAGAAATGGCTGCCTCTAAAATTCAACTATACATAAATCTGATTGATGAAAACAGAACAAGTAAAAATAATCCAAAAGGAACATTTAAGATGGTAACATTTCTCTGTCCCTTTATGGAACGTATGTGGAACATTTTTAAAAATGTATTTTTCTATAAAGAATGGCATTGCTGCAATGGAACAAAATCTGTCCAAGATTTTAGTGTTCTGTGTGAGTCCTGTCCAAAAAAGACTTGGAATTTGTTGTCCAAAAATGTAACAACCACCCACACATGGTAATCACACTTTAATTTTAAGTTAATTCAAATTAAATTAAAGTCCAATTAGCTATAATGCCGATAGTTTGAGTACCCAACAGCCACAAGTGTTGAGTGGTTAAAACATTGACAACATAGGGCACACTCTTACCAGCTAGAATTCTGTTTGAAATGGTTTACACAATAGATTTCAAATATTCCGAACACCTTTGTAAAGCTGATGGTGAATTTGTAGCTAATCAGTTTGCTGTATTCTTATCACATTTTTAGAATTATCCTAATTATGGAACAAATTAACAAAGCTCTCCTAACATGATTCTGTACCTAGTAAAATCATTTGACACTATTGCTTTAAACTACACAAACTAAGCAAACCTCACATTGTCACCCAGTTTATGATGAAGCTCCATCTATCAGAATGCAATGAGATATCCATGAATATTCAATTATGCCAATTCTTTTTAAAATACATCTCGTTGGGAACAAATTACTTGATGATTTGATTTTATACTGAAAGATACTTTATAGTGAAATCATGTGTTGATTATGTCAACTCTTAGTTGATTATGACAACCAATAATTTTTCAAGCAACAATATATTATTTATTGCATGTTAATGCATTGCCCCTCTATTTTACATATCATTTTTATGTACCCAGTAATTGTAAAATGCATCTGAATATTGTGCATAAAATTAGCCTAAGCAGTGTATGTTTTTGAAAATTTGAATAGCTCTGTCAGATGACGATGTTGTAATTATGCCACAATAAGATGACAATATAACATACAAATGTACACTTGCATTACCGAGATCCGAGATCCTGATAAAGGTGTCGATCTATAACTCACATGTAATTTACTTTATAAACCAATAACTGTTTTTTAGATCATAAGAATACGAGAGGGGTTAGGTTGTTTTTTTTTGTTTTTGTTTTTGTTTTTTTTTTTTTTTTTTTTTTTTTTTTTTTTTTTTTTTTTTTGGTTAAACAGTGAACATCCCTAGCTAGCACAAAACTAAGCCAATGGTTTTTTTTGTTTTGTTTTGTTTTTTGTTTTTGTTTTTCGAGACAGGTTTCTCTGTGGCTTTGGAGCCTGTCCTGGAACTAGCTCTTGTAGACCAGGCTGGTCTCGAACTCACAGAGATCCGCCTGCCTCTGCCTCCCAAAGTGCTGGGATTAAAGGTGTGCACCACCACCGCCTGGACCAAGCCAATGGTTTAAACTTAAGTATTGAACAAACATTTGAGCTCCTTTGTTTCACATGTACAGTTAACAATCCTGCTCTTACAAAGTTGCAGTTATCCTAGATCCTAATACAGAAGTTTGCTTCCAAATTATATAAAAATATTTTACAGCATCTTCAATTTGCCAGGATTCAGAAAACTTTTCAATAAGTAATATGTGCCATTCAAAACGTAGGATCTGGGAGTATAACTCAGTAATAGGGAACATTTCTTGCATTCATGTTTCCCTAGATTTTGAATGCCAGAAATTTCAAACAAGACAATAAGAAACAAACTAACAAAAAATCAAATGAATAAATGGATGTGCAAAATATTTGCAGTGCTAAATGTACATGAAGGCAAACCTGGAAACTTATTTATTAATCAAGTGAGGATAGAAAGGGAACACAGACTCCCCATGATATCCTGCATCATGGACATGATGGCACAAACAACACAGATTCTCTCTCTCTCTCTCTCTCTCTCTCTCTCTCTCTCTCTCTCTCTCTCTCTCTTTCTCTCTCTCTCACACACACACACACACACACACACAGACATGCACACACATACACACACATGGTGTTTTGCAGACTAAACTGATTTATGTTGATGAGTGGAAAATATTTACAAATCAACTGAAAATAGTGGGTGAATTTCATTGTAATATTAGATAAATTATCAAATACTTTAATTTCTCATAAAAAATGTATCAACATTTATTTCTTCTTATAATGAGGTACTAATAAAATAAAGAATATCCTGAGTATTTATCCAGAAGATAAGCTATACAAGTGAAATATAATATTATACATACCTTAAAAGTATCAGAGTTGCAAAAAGCTCAATAGGAATTGTTCAGAAGTTTATCAGCTCAATAGAGTCAGAGTCATTCACCGTGTCTGTGTTTTCATTCTGTCTAACGCTCAATGTACTGCAATGCCCTTTCTCACTGAGAAGTGTGGGGTGTGTTTTATTGTTTAATAGTGTCACAAATTACAATTTCAGGCTTTTCCAGAAAGGTCTTGGAGACTCACCCTCTATAAATTTGATCAGTTGAACGTATCTTAGTTCAGTTCAGTAGATGGATAGTTTATCCATAAGGAGATGCATGGACCAAAATATGCTCTTTACTGCTGTGTGCTGAATGTGTGTCATGTGTCCTGTGCCAAAGAATAGAAGTGCTCTGTTATCCTTTCTCACTTTTAATTGACATACTTCTAAGCCTTAGAGCAGAGTTGTGCTACAAATGAAATATGGAGCCATCTATCTTCCTACAGCATTTTCTTTTTTACTGAATAGTATTTCATCCAGCATTTGTGTTACATTTTGTGCCTGGAAATTAATTAGTTCATAATTATTGCAAACAAAACTTTATAAATCCCATCTTTTCTATTTATGTGCACTTACTTGAGTTGTTCTTGATCACAATGTGTCTTCTTTGTGATATATTCTTAAAAAATGAATCATAATTCTTGTTTTCCTATTCTCCCTTGAACTTGATATGCATATTTTCGGAATGAACATCTAAGTGTTTATGTGTATTTTATTATTATTGTTGTTATTATTATCATTATTATTATTAGCTATAGTAGTAATAATATAATACTAGTAGAAGTGGTAGTAGTAGTGGTAGTAGTTGTTGTTGTTGTTGTTGGTGGTGGTGGTGGTGGGTGGTGGTGGTGGTGGTGGTGGTGGTGATGTTGGCGTGTGTGTTCATGTGCATGATTTATTAAAGTACACAAGTCAGAAGATAATTTTGGAAGTCTATTCTCTCCTTACATCTTGTTTTTTCAGGTAGAATATAACTTGCTGTTTTTCACATGTTATGTGCTGTTCTCCAGGCTAGCTGGCGTGCAGTTTACAGGCAATATTCCTATCTGTTCTTCATCTCACTCTGGGAGTGTTGGGTTTCTAGTTGTGTATGACTAACTCTAGCCCTTTACATGGAGTTTAGGAATCTAATTCTGGCAACAAGGCTTGAACATATTGCATTTGTCTGTTCTTGATTTCTCTATAGGTACATTTAAAAGCACACTAAAACAACTAAGCATATTTCTTATTTATGTCATTATTGCTCAACTATGTGACCTACTTACTTATTTTTTCAGTTTGTGATTTGCCTTTTTATTTTATTAGTGGTGTTTTCACATACCAAGGTTTTAATACTGATATTTTTCTCTATAAAGATGAAATGCTCTTCATTCATCTTGAAGTTTAGTAAGAAAGTGGGAATTTTGAAAATATTAATATTTTTCCCCAATAATAAGTTTCCCCGCCGATGCAGTAAACTGGATCAATCCAAATTACAAGTATAGCAACAGGATTATTGAGAACAAAACAATTTTCAGAGACCAAGACCAGAGAAGTTACTCCCCTTAGCCAAGGCTGGAAGGTTTTATACACCGTAGGTGAAGAGTGATGACGCCAGCCAGGACCTGGAACTTTGCCCAAGTATGGAAAAAAGCTAAGTCTTTTGGCAGGCACTAGGGGGCCATTCCATTGTTCAGAGTTTTCTCAGCACTCGCAGGGTTGGGGGAGTAGGGCAGATAAGGTTTTCCAGCTTGCACTGGAGCAAACCAAGAGTTAGAAGGGAACAAATCTCTGAAGCAATGTAGAGAAATTCATAGTGGTATTTATATTCCTATGTTTTCTTTTGAAATTATGCTAAAACTTGGATTTATAGGTTCTTTAAATAATATCCTGGGGACAAAGGAGTTAAATCAACGCTCTCATCAAGCCAACAATCATTTTCCTATGGTAGTCCTCTATGTGTAGAGAGGTGAATCTCAGAAGTGTGAGGCCATCCTGACTTCTGTTTTTATTTCATCCTCTCCTAGACTACATAAGCACACACACTTCTGTAGTGTGTCAGGCGTGTCGTGTTAACTTTAGACCTTTGTCTTCTTTCCCATGTAAGAGCACACGCACAGTTTATAGACAACCAAATCTAATGAAAACATTGTTCTTAGATTTCTTTTACGTCTAATGGTGATAACACTGTATTCCCTGACATTTGTAAATTATGAGACTTCTTCATATCATGGCAACTAGGTTTCCATGCCTCATACATTCTCACATGGCTCACATGCATATATTCTCAAATAGGATAGGGAAAGGGTAAAAAGAATAATCCTACTAACAAAATTGTCACAGATTCTGTGTTCTGATCCCATGTTTGATTTTAATAATGAAGTGTTGTTTACCTGTGGAAAATATCAAGATCAGTGAAATTTTTATTTTTTTTCTTGTTTTGCAATTCATTTCAATTCTCATTAACTCTACGATTACTTTTTTAACATTTCCAAGTGTTCTCCTCTGTTATAACCCAAACCATCTTTTTTTTTCTTAAACATATTGAGCATACATTTTCCTGAGTGTAGCTGGTAGCTTTCTTTCTTCAGAATGCAATCATATACAGACACTTAACCTATTTATTCAGTTAACTGAATTTCCCTGCTATAATTTCATGCAGAAGCCTCATGCCTATAAAGAGTCTTTGGTTCTGTGTAATCTGATCCTTGTTGCAAAAGCCCATGCCATCCTCTGTGAGCTCTTTGTGTCTGCTTCCTACTTGTGGATCAAGGTGTAAGTTGCCAGCTGTTCCTGTTCCCACGCCTTGGCTTTGCCATCATGGATTCTAACCCTCTATAAGCCCAAATCAAACACTTTCTTTTATAAATTGCATTAGTTATCATGTCCTATTCCAGCAATAGAAAAATGAAAAAAGACACCTTACAGTTCATGGTTCTCTATGTTCTAACTTGAACGTGTAATAATAAAAAGATCTGCAATCAGCAAATGAGCAGTTCAAGAGAAAATGATAATACAGTCACAGCAGTTTTTCATGACACACCATAGGTTTAAATCCAAGAGGAATTTTTTTTATTTAAAAAAAATATGTTATTGTTTTTTCTTAAAGCTAAATCTTTCAGAATTTTACATACCAAAATCATAGAGTTGTCACATGAGTGACTCTCTTGGGTTATTTCCACACTATTTTTGATCTTTATTGTTTTCTGCTAGATATTGTTGAACTTACTAAATGAGTTTAAACTTTTAGTCTCCCACCACTGCCAGATGATAGAGAAAAAAGACTTTAAATGCATGAAACACATTGAATAAAAGACAGAGTTTAATGCTTTCTTAAACTCGTAAATATCCATATATCAAAAGTATTCAACTACCTCAGATAATTATGGGCGTTATTTTACAAATAATGTATGTATGTATGATGTCGGAGTCCCCTTCCCTTTGTGTGGTTACCATTAATGAATAAAGAAACTGCATTGGCCTGTAGATAGTGCAGTAGGTGGGGAGGACTGAACTGAATGCCTGGAGAAAGAAAGGCAGAATTAGAGAGACGTCATGGAGACCTGGAGACAAATGTGCTAAAACTTTGCTGGTCGGCCACAACTTCATGGTGATGCACAGATTAATAGAAATGGGTTAAATTAAGGTGTAAGAGTTAGCCAATAAAAAGGAAGAGCTAATGGGCCAAGCAGTGATGTAATTAATACAATTTTCGTGTAATTATTTTGTTTCTGGGCTCCCTCCAACATATGTATATTCTACACATTTTCATCTAAATAGAAGAGGAAAAATGAATAGAGCTACCAGTTGCTGCTGCTAAATAAAATGAAAAATACATTATTGGGTTATTTAGAAATATTTATTTTATTCCATAACATAGATAAAACATTCCACACTCGGGATATTTGATTCTACACGGAATATTCAGTATGACTACATCATAGTAAATACATGCTTACCGTGTTTGTACCAGGTGCCCTTCAGTCTGAGAAGAACTTAAAATTGTAATAAGGACTGTCCCTTGTCAAAAAATTTATGCATGTTTACAGAGCTTATGGATTTGGAGAGGTAAGATATTCATAGATAGCTATGTAAAGCAGTGTGAGTTTGCATATTTCATAGACTAGACAGTTAAACCACAGTCAAGGTAAAAGATAAAATTCTCCAATTCCCCATGCACAATTTTAGTGCAATTCATCCTACCAATTTCATCTTTTTAAACTTTCTACCCACAAATCCAAACATTTGTTTGTGTAATTTCTCTCTTGATTTGATACAAAATAGCACCATTTCAAATTTATGAGGATCTGGGGATTAGAAGCATCACTCTGTAGCCTAATTTAAACAATACAGCTTTTTAAAATTCTTTCCTTAACTCCCTCACATATTCATCAGTAAAACAGTGCATTCATACTCCACTTTGTATTGTGGAAGAACACTGTGCAAAGGAGTTCCCATTTTATTTAAACCAGCTCTGTAAGTGCATACTATCACTTTACTCTTCTCATGTACATGTGTATGTGTGTCCAGCGTGCATGGGTGTATATTAGCATGTTCACACGTATGTGAGTGCAGATTAGAGTGGAGTGCCTGGAATGAATTGTAGATTTGGGCATCACCTTATTCATTGAGTTGGGGACTCTAAGTTAATCATATACCATGGCATTTCCACCTAGATTGTCTAGCAAACATATTTGGGAGATTCCTTTCTACCTTTATTCATCACCATCCAGTGGGATGTGACAAACACCCAGCATTTATGTGGGTTCTGAAGATCTGAACTCTAGTCCTCCCACAAGTTCTTTAACCGATGAAATATGTTCAAAGCCCAAGGTTATTGTTTTGATCTGTATTTCAGAATGTTTTAAGAATTGGTCTTGTCAAAATAAAACATAAAATAAAACTATGATATGGTATTATGTAACATTAGCAATAAAGTTGTAATTTATCTTGTAAGTTTCTTTGGATAAATTGTATGTTTATTGTACAAGGCTAAAACAAAACAAATTAATTCTACTCATCACAAGTTTTTGAGTTTACGCAAATGAAAGATTGCAATAATATAATATAAAATTCATTCTTTTCTCTGTAAACAGAATGACTTGAGTCTGCAGCTTCCTTCTTCTATCTTTGTTTCCTTTCCTCCCATAAGGAATGTGAGAGTTCAGCAGAATGTGTAAGTAAAAGCAGGTGCACTGTGTCTTATCTTTCCTAACACTTCCTAGGGTAATGATCCTGACTCTTCTAAAACAAGTGCCCATTCTCAATCATTTCATTTACTACTATAACATAAAACAAAATGAGCAACTCTTAGCTTAGAAGGTAACCCAGATGCAGGTTTGCCGATCAAACGTAAAGCCAAGGATCCCACGCCTGTGAAAATGCACAGCTGCAACTATTTCCCACTCTGAAACATTTCCATGTTCGTAGCTGTACGATTCCCTCTGGTGTGGCTAGATACTATTCACCTTGACACTATAGTTTTCTACTCTAAAGTTTCACTTATTGAAAACTGATCATTTCTGACGGTCAGAGAGTTTGGAGATTTGACAAGCATAAGTTGCATGTTCTAACTCAGGAGGTGATTGCTTGTTTCTTTTGAAACTAAACTCAATGCCATCTTGATAGGTGGTCAGGATCAGCAAATATACTTCTGCTCCTTCCTTCTTAACTAGAGGTCACCTAGGGAAGGGTAGTCTTTAGCTTAAGTGACCTAGAGTACATGACTTGGGGCACCTCACTACCTAGACAACAGAATGCTAATGATTGGATGTCTCAGAGTTGACTGTGAGTTACCCTTTGTATCATGTTAATAAAGTCTTTTGTTACCGTCTCTCCCAGTTTACCTTGGGTATGAAAGCTGTGGAAAAATAAATGTGGGCGAATTTCAGGATTTCAATAAAAAAAAAAGAAATAAAACTGAAAATTTATAATTTTAACTCAGAGAAGCACTTCCTAAAATTATATTTTAAAATTCCTTTGTAAGTGGAAATCTCAACCTGTACTTCTTTACTATATACGCATTAAGAATTATGAAAGTTAAGATAATTTCCCAATGCCACAGTGTGATCAGACAACACTTCTGATAATACTACCTAATACTTATGGAAAATATATAGTCCATAAAATAGAAAATAGCAATACGTATTTGATGATCCAGTGCTGTGAAAGTCTGTAGCAAAAAGGTCTGAGCCTCACAAAATGCTTTGGTGTGGATGGGGCTATCTCAGGGGCTGCTGGAGTCTATCCAGATGTACATAATGAATAAGAACAGATAATTCTCCTTACTACTGTTTTTCATATTGCTGTGAATTATACAGGATGAGGATGCTAAAGATTGAGTATTTTCCATTTATCATTTTGAAATATTTTTCAAGCTCTCATATACTCTGAATGTTAGAGAGATAGTGTGCATAAAAGTGAAACAGAAAATAAGTTTTGATGTAGAAAATGGTTTTGCAATTTATAAAAGTGCTCTGCGTTCAACCAGGGATTGAAATGTACTTTACTAGCAAAAACAACAAAATGAAATACAAACACATAATAGGATGTAAATAAATAAAATAAATAAATAAAATAGATGTTAGTTTCTAGTCATTATTGAGTGACCTCATGACATGTAAGAAGATAAACATATCCCTTGTATTCCTAATCATAACAATCAATCTCAGAGTATCACTTTTGAATACAGTATAGTTTGCATACAACATGCCATTGAATCTGATAACACAAATATTAATAAATCATCAGTTTAGCCAATCAAGACGTAGATGGATTGTTCAACATATGCAAAGTAACCAGAGAGAGAGAAGTCATCCCAGTTTTCGACTCCAGATTTTTTATCAGAGCCTCACGAGAATCATCAGTAAGCACAATCTACTTATTTGTTGTTTAGCATTAATATTATCAACTTATTTGTGATAAGTGTATATTGTGAGACGTGATAATTTTCTATTTGGTCATTTGCAAAATTTAAGCCATGTTGATGTCAATACTGTATATTGTTGTTTATGTTTACAATATGGAACAACATAAGAAAATTAGACAAACAATTTGAAACAGTTATCAAATTTCCTTTGATAATAGTCATGCACAATTATATTTATTTCATAATGTTAAAACACCTAATGTTTTGGAACGTATACATATGATTTATTTTAGGGTCATAATTATTTCCTTCACAAGAAGAGTTCAGAGTATAAGACAATAAACAATAGTCATATGTCTGGGAACCAATAGATAAAACTAATAAAACTAAATGTAGCAAGATGTGGCAATGGATCCTGGCTTCTTTCAGCTGCCAAGTGTAAAAAAGGACATTTTGGTGTATTTACCTTCTTCCTTCATTCTATTTACTTATTGTTTTGTGATAGGGAAATTAAAAACTCCATGCATAATGTTAAGAAAATGGGTTTGTGTTTATGATATTGGTAAAATCCATACTATAATATTTTCAAACACCATGATATGGATCCAGTTACATAATGCAATCAAAGCATAGTGCTACAGTCTTCCATATGCTTTGTACAGGCTTTCATTTGTTGTTGTTGTTGTTGTATTGAATTGTAGGGACATAGCCCCACCCATTGGGGGCGTGTTCGCCTCGGGCTAATGTTTACGGATAAATCTGCCGGGCGTGAGCCCAGCAGCCCTTTTTTTCTTTGGCTCCGCTTTTCCGGTGCTCCGCGGGAACCTGTGGTCCTGTAAGTTTATTTCCTTATTAAAGCTGTATATATCTATATAATCTGTCTACATTCATTTGCTCCGCCACATTGAATACTTCCCATCATTGGAATAAAGTCGCTTAACATTGCAGACTACTTATGAAATATCACATGAGTTTTACCTACTATTTTTCTAGCCATCTCACCATTGGAGGAAATGTTTTATCTGTTCTGTTTGTATATAACATGTAAATTGATGTCAGTAAATATATCTTGTGTACTTAATAGTGCAAGCAATCGAAGTTAACTAAGTAGAGCAAGTATCTCTAATACCACTGACAGATGTGGCTGCAATTAATTTTCATGGAATCTTGAAATAACTGAATCATCTGAGCAGGAGCACAATGAGGACTGAGTAAATGGGACATCATAAATAGAGACATATATTTTCCTTTAGACTCTTCTGGTCTTGGCAAGATATTCAGCTGTTCATTAATGTTATTCCAGTATATCATTATGTCATGATTTGAGGCCAGGTAAGAATCTAGAAAACTTAAGTCATCTTACAATTACATTTTGTCATGGTGGCAGAGTTTAAAATAGGAATCAACCCTCTGCAGCAATTTCATGTGATTATTATATTTATATTTAACAGGTTCTTTAATAGTTCTGTTTTTAAAATAGAATTTTGCTCATTTTAAGTGTAAAACTGTGAAGTGGACTCCTCTTCAATTCTCATAGTAGTCTTTTTATCTTAACCACAAGCTTCCTAATCATTCTGAAAAGAAACTAAACACATCTTTTTCTTCAATTAAAGTAAGTAGAAATTTAAAACTAGATTCGTATTCCAAGTGTTCATCTACAGCTGTGCTTCCAACAGCTCCACACATGACTTAGCGTTTCATGCATTATTCATTAAGATGAAACATTCTGACCCAGCAATCTTTATTGCAGTTGTAAGGGTTACAGATGAAAACTTTCTTTGAATGCAACTCATAATAACTACAAATCAGTGTGTACTACCATGGTTGTGGGTGAGCCCACACAGTAGAGTCCTCTGCAACTAAATGTGTGGATATGCATGAATTTGAAACATCTTTAAAGCCAGTACCTGGCAAGAAATTCTAGTTACAATATATTCCTTCTGAAAGCACGGCCACAATAGTACTCTGAGAGAGTTTATTTTCCTTTCAAATGGATCATGTTTTTCTCTTCCTCTCCACCATATGCTCATACTTTACATTCTTTATACCCTTCTGTTTTCTGCATTTTCATGTCCTGCCTAACTTCACAGGGCATTAGCATTCACCCAATGACTACAATGGGAATTTAGAAAACATTCTTCTATGAAGAAATGGTTCCTCAATTTTATCCACAGGCAACAAAAGAATATATCCTGACTTTTCTACCACTATTGTTAATCTGTGACTTTTGCTTTGAGTAACCTGCTAAAGTTTCATGTAGATAATTAATCACTCGAAATGTGTTTACCCCAAATTAGCTATACCTACCCTGCTTCATTCCTCTTCAGTATTGAAGGCAAAAAGACAAGAGTAGTGTAGGCAACTGTCAGATTTCACAGAGATCTGTCCTAAACAACAGAGTACCCAACTCCGACAGACACAGACCATCACCCAGATAAAGCAGTCATGCACATTTGCAATGATGTGCTTACAAGACTGTACCCTGGACAGTAACTTGTCACTGAGGACAAGTCATCTAACTTCTCAAGTGATAAGGACTTCTTTAAACCACTCTACAGAAACAGAAATGAGATGAAGATTATTAACCAGACCACTCCTCAAAGAGAAATGCTTCCATTTTCTCCATAGCTATTCAATATCATATGGGATGTCTTAGCTAGATTAATAAGACAGCTAAATTACATCAAAAGTGTAAAAACAGGAAAGGAACAAGTCAAAATATCATTTTCTGAATAAGATTTATACAAATGACTGCACAAAGAAATGTCTCCTGCTGATGAAAACTTTCATAAAAGTAGCAGGACATAAAATGAGTACACAAATATCAGTAGCCTCCCTATATTTTATTTTGTATATGTATGCATACTTGCCTATATGAGTTTATGTGAACTGCACATGCAGGTACCAGAGGAGGGCAGAGGACACCAGATCCCTTGGACCTAAAGTGATGGTTGTGAATAGGCATGTGGGTGAGGGGAACTTTGCAAACTTGCCAGCAGAGAGCCTCCTAGAGATGGTAGCATATGTATCAGCAACTTTCCTACTTGACTCCTTGGTCATCTTTCTTTCCCATACATACAAAAATGAAAGGGGAGGACTGCTTACGTGGTTTTATTTTTTCTTACTCACTGTCTTTCTTTGTATTTTGTTTTATCATGATGCTAATAACTGAGAAATGTGAAGAAATCACTCTGACAAATGTTACAATCTACTAAGAGAGTAAGATAATTAAATCAACAAATCAGTCTACAAAGTTTCAAAAATTTTGGTGAACCAAACCTTGCATGGTGATCAGTATATCTGCTTTGATGTCTGTGTATTCTTTTATCTCTAGTGGAAGGAAGAAAACCTGTTTGCCTTCCCTAATTGTGATACATATGTTGATACAAGGAACTACTTGAAAAATACATACCTTAAAGATAAAAAGGAAAGATGGTATGCTTTGGGGACTGTTTAATAGAATTCAGTCTAAAGGCTATTATAGCCTTAATATAACCAGAAAAGATAATGGAATAGTAAATGTCATTATAGGAAGACAGTTGCTATGGAGATGAAATTTTTTCATTTGCAAGTTAATCTTTTATGTTTCATGTTTTTTTATGTTTCAGATTGTGCTTCCCTTAAATAATATACTGAAAAAACTTACCAGATCTAGATTTAAAGAGATGATAGAAGTAGACAAATGTAAATGGTTAATTGCACAAGAATTTTCAAATTCAAAAAATACTTCATTTTAAAACTTTTAATCAGAGTTTAGTTTTATTTCATTTTCCTGAGTGAAAATCAGTTATCCATTTCTGCTAATAAAGTTATTTAAAATGTAAGGAACCTTTAAAAGCCAAATGCTAACAAAAATTTACTATTTATTTGTAATATCTTATAAATTAGGTTAGATAAGGAAGACTTTTTAATCTACTTACTGAGAAAAAATATTCTTAAAAGTTCAACACATCTGATAATAAACAATCAGATAAGTTATAATGTATTTATTTCCAGTGCTTATGTGTTGTATGTGATTAAATGATTGTAATTCTAATATATCTTCTTGCTTATGAGTTTGAATGGGGAATTGCTGTCTTGTCAAGCTCTTGGGTGTCATTATGATTCTACTGTTCTGTCCTATGTTTGTTTACAAGTTAGTTTGCCTTTTGTATCACCTATGAGATTCATGGAAAGTTTTCACTTTCTATTTTATGAGTGTATGGTTTGATACCTCATGGTGACTCATTAGGAGCACTTAAGCAGCTATAACAAATTAAAACTGACATAAAGCCCACATCCAAGCTGGGCATGGAAGGATATTCAAGTCTATAGCTATAGTCTTAAGTGGCTTATACAGAAAGGTCTCTAAGGATTTGGGGCAGCCATTCCAATTAAAATGTTAAGCCAGATTCATTGAAAAACTGCCTAACAGAACAAGCTGGAAATCTATATACAGAGACACCTGTATTTATGCAGGAAAGGGTATGTGCATCTGCACACATGTGCACACATATACACACACACACATACACACACAAAACCACATGATTCATGATTTTATAGTTTATCTTTTAAAATAATGCATACTTTATGTTTGTTGCAGATTAGATAAGGTTTCATTTGCAACACTATTCTTGACAATTGGATGAGTCACAACTTACGTGAGGGGACAGAATGGTCGTTTGAGGAGAGAGAAAGAGTGGAAGAGCAATGAAAGAGAGATCTTAATAGAGCCACTATGGGGTTAGGGAGAAACTTCGTGCTAGGAATATTCCCAAGAATCCAAAACAATGACCCCAGCTAAGACTCCTAGCGATAGTGGAGAGGTAGCCGGTACTGGCTTTCCCCTGAAATCAGATTGGTGTATACCCCCAACTATCATCATAGAGCCTTCATTCAGCAGCTGATGGAACCAGATGCAGAGATCCACAACCAAGCACCAGGACGGGCTGAGGGAATCCAATTGATGAAAGGGAGGAGGGAATATATGAGCAAGGGAGGTCAAGGCCATTATGGAGAATTCTACAGAGACAGCTGAACCAGGCTCGGAGAAACTCAGGCACTCTAGACCAACAGCTGTGGAGCCTTCATGGGACAAACCTAGGCCCTTCATATGTGGGAGACATTGGAGAATTCTGAACTATCAGAGCGGCCCCTGGCTGTAGGGCCAGGATCTGTCCTTTGTGCATGAGCTAGCTTATTACAGCCCATTCCCTATGGTGTGATGCCATGCTCAGCCTTAATGCAGCTGGGAGGGGCTTGGTCCTGCCCCAACTTCCTGTGCCAGACTTTGATGACTTCCAAAGCAGTCCTTACATGATGGGAGGAGTGAATGGGGGGATGGACTGGGGAGGAGGCCTGGGAGTGGGAGAAGGGGTGGGAGGAATGGATTGAATGTAAACTAAAATTTCAAAAAATTAATAAAAATAAGAGAAAAAAGAGAATGATGAACCTATCATTTGATAACTTTAAAAATATTTTATGCAGTACATTTTAAACATTTTCAAATTGAGAAAATTCTTCAAATTCTAACATATTTTTCACAGAAATTATTGAGTTGTCAAGCATTCTCTAGTATTCATCGAATAGAAACTGTCAAATGGAAATCCAGTATATAAATAAATCTTACATTTTTATCATTTCTGAAAATTATATAATTATTTTATAATTATGGAAAATCTTTGAAGATGAATTTATTACAACCCATAGCAGTAATATCAGAAGTAGTACTTTACTGTTGAGGATTTTTAATTCTAGTATATATGTACACACATATATATATATACATATATATACATACATATATGTATACATTCTCCAGGAAAAAATGCAATGAACATTTAATTTTAATATTTGTGTAATTATTACTTTAAAATTAAATAGAAGAAACTTTATAATTAAATAAAATAATAATTAAATGTATTGAAAATGTCATTTTTAATTTAAAGACAATTAGGTTAATAAAAATTTAATATGAGAACTTAATTTAATACAACTTTTAAATACAGAAAAAGAAACACACAAATGTGACATTTTTTTTCAAATTCACATCTTCCTGTGTTTGTGTGACTTCCTTATATCATAAATAAAATTTCCTGCAGTAATAAAGTGCTTTCATTTAGCTCCTTTTCTTCTTTCTGTAGCTGTGCTTTCACTGTTTTGACAAATCTTTCAAATTAGATATAATATTTTGTTCAAAAATTTTTCATGTGTTACTTTCTCTACTTTAATGGAATGGCAATAAATGTATTTAATGACTTTCAGACCATGTTTTTTTAAATCATTTCATGATTATAGAGTTATTCTTTTTTCTGTTAATGCTACATTACTTCAGTTTCACTGAGTTTTCTACCCATACAGAAATGGTGATAATTTATGCTTAAATGTAATGAATTATTTTATTAATATTTTGTGTGCTTTCCAAGAAAGAAAGTCATAGCTTAAAATATCTGATATACAATGCTGAATGTGTATATATGTATTTCCCAGTACTTTATTTAATGTAGATGTGTGTGCATGCACTTGTATGTGCTGTGTGTAAATCATACCTCCTTAAAAATAATTCTATCATGCACCCCAGTATTGGCATTAAAACCAACAGGAGGACCTATGGAACCTAATTGAAGACCCAGATATTAATCCACACAACTCAGAGCACCTGATTTTTGAAAAAAAAAAAAAAAGGAAAAAATAAACAATGGAGAAAAGAATGCATATTCAACAAATGGTTCTGGCATTACTGTATATCAGCCTGTAGAAGAATGAAAATAGATCCATATCCATTACCATGCATAAAACTCAAGTCCAAATGGATAAAAGACCTCAACATAAAGCCAGCCACACTGAACCTCATAGAAAAGAAAGTGGGAAATATACTTGAACGCATTGGCAGAGGAGACTACTTCCTAAATATAACTCGAGTAGCACAGACACTGAGAGAAACAATTAATAAATGGGACCTCCTGAAATCAAAAAGCTTATGTAAAGGAAAAGACATGATTAACAAGACAAAATAGCAGCCTACAGAATTGAAAAAGATCTTCACTAACCCCACATCAGACAGAGGACTGATCTCCAAAATATACAAAGAACTCAAGAGATTGATCACCAAAAGAACAAATAATTTTTTAAAATTATTTTTAAAAATTTTATTTTTTAAAAAAATGGAGAACAAATGTAGCAAAAAACTCATAACAGAGAAATCTAAAATGGCTGAAAGATAGTTAAGGAAATGTTCAACATCTTTAGCCATCAGAGAAACGCAAATCAAAACAACTCTGAGATTCCATCTTACACCTCTTAAGAATGGAGCCGGGTGGTGGTGGCGCACGCCTTTAATCCCAGCACTTGGGAGGCAGAGGCAGGCGGATCTCTGTGAGTTCGAGACCAGCCTGGTCTACAAGAGCTAGTTCCAGGACAGGCTCCAAAGCCACAGAGAAACCCTGTCTCGAAAAACAAAAACAAAAAACAAAACAAAAAAAGAATGGCCAAGATCAATAACACTGCTGACAACTTGTGCTGGAGAGGTTATGAGGTAAAAGGAACACTTCTGCATTGCTGGTGGGAGTGCAAGCTAGTGCAGTTCCTTTGGATGTCAGTATGGTAATTTCTCAGAAAATTAGGAAACAGCCTTCCTCAAGACCCAGTAATAGCATTTTTGGGTATATACCCAAAGGATGCTCAAGCATACCACAAGGACATGTGTTCAACTATATTCATAGCAGCTTTGTCATAGCCAGAACTTGGAAACAACCTAAATGACCCTAGACCAAAGAATGGATAAGAAAAATGCAGTACATTTACACAATAGAGTACTACATAGCAGAAAAAATAATAACATCTTAAAATTTGAGTGAGGTAATCGAGACCCATAAAGACAATTATCATATGTACTCACCCATACATGGTTTTTATTTTTTTTTATTTTTTTAATGTTTATTTATTATGTATACAATATTCTTTTTGCGTGTATGCCTGAAGTCCAGAAGAGGGCACCAGACCTCATTACAGATGGTTGTGAGCCACCATGTGGTTGCCGGGAATTGAACTCAGGACCTTTGGAAGAGCAGGCAATGCTCTTAACCGCTGAGCCATCTCTCCAGCCCCCATACATGGTTTTTAAACAGAAAGCAAAGAATACCAGCCTACAAATCACAATCCCAGAGAATCTAGACAATAATGAGGACCCCAAGAGAGACATATATGTATCTAATCTACATGGGAAATAGAAAGAGACAAAATCCCCTGAGTAAATTGGGAGCATGGGGACCATGGGAGAGGGTTGAAGGGGAGGGGTAAGGCAGGGAGGGGAGCAGAGAAAAATGTATAGCTCAATAAAATCAATAAAAGGGGAAATAACTCTATAAAATCTCACTATCACTAATTCATCCATATACGTACTTGTATATCTATGTATGTTTCATTTATATCTATGTATCTACCTATGTATCTACCTATTTATCTATCATCTATCTATGTATCTATAAATCTATATAACTACCTTATTAAATGTTTTCATATAGCATAGGTTTTTTTTCCCAAGTTCTAAATTCATATTTTGGGGCATCACTTGTGTAGTCACCTGAAATGCTCCCAAAATCTATAAGTTATTGTGATAAAGGTAAATCTATATCTTACCCCCTATTCTCACTGTAAACTTTGTGTTCCATATACCTTAAGCATCAACAACCCAACCAAGTCCCCATGTTCCATGCATATTGTCATGTGCTGGAGTTCAACTTCAGCAGGTCAGAGAAACTAGAGAGGAGATGTGGAGTTGACAAGCACAAATACACAGGAGACTTATCTGAGAGAAGATATTGATTCTCTTTATGTTTTACTGTCTTCCATCTGTGTATTTTTCCCTTATCCTTTTTATACCACCTAAAACAGAAATTTCTATGCAAGAAGTAAATAACCTCACAATCCCAAGTTACATATTTTCCAAAAACAAATTAAAATCTTTACACAAGAATAAATCACATTATGATCATTAGTTACATGTTTTACTTTGAAGCCCAGAAGCAGTAAAAGATTTCCCTTTGTATTAATTTTCCCACCATAATGCCTTCACCCCATTTTTCTTCTATGATTTAACAAAGTTTTAAGGAAACGAAGTATATTTTGGCTCCTTTCTACTGGCACACAACAGTTTGTGGTTTCAGTGTAGCTGATTCCCATTTTATTTCTGCTTTACAAAGCTTTACTCGAGTGCTCTAGCCAACCATCTCGTTTTTTTTTCTTTACACACAACAGAGTCATTTAATATTCTTTCACAACTTTTTTTTTCAATGTGCACACTAAAACGTGAGATTAAACGTATAAGTTCCATAGCCAAGGATGTCAGACCTAACCTTGGGTGTAGGGACCTAATTGCCTCCTTGCCTTCTTTGATCTTCAGCCTGCTTTTCCACAGGAAGAACCTATGGCTCTAAAGTGTTTGAAATTTCCTCGTTTTCTTTTCCCATATTTAGCAAATCTCACAGTTTAATTTTGCTTCCTCTGTAAAAATCATTGTCATTATGATCTGTAAGTATTTTACCCAGTGATGAGTGGAATTTTTCCATGAGACAATCATACTCTACTAGAAACATTGGTATTCTTTCACATGATAATCATACTCTGGGGTGCACCCATCATAGCTGTGATATCTAGTGAGCTGCACTCCATAAGGGCCATTGCTGACTACAGCTCCTCTGAAATGGCTACCACCCACCAGTCATGACATTTCTCATGGCAAAGGCAACGCAAATTTTCCTTTTTACCTGATTTGCCTTTACGTTGTCTGTGTACTTCTCGTTCTAAATATTCGCTCTTGTAACTTGTCAGAACTCTTGCCTTTGCATCTGAATTTGAAAGCATCCAATTCATTCTTGTATCATTGTAATAGACCTACTACATGGAGAATGTGGAGAATGTGCTCATGTCATTTGAACATTTAATATTTTTCACTGACTCTTCTTAGATTATAAATAAATAAACAAACAAACTAACTTGGGCTTAGGACACACAGTGATTTTGCTTCTGTATGAGATAATTCTCTCCAGATACATCTTCTCTGTGCTTTCACATTTCCTTGACATAAGTGCAGTCATTGTCCATGGTCCTGGGTTTCACAAAGAAATTTCCATACTGGTATAAAAATGTACTCCAAACCTACCCTCTCCATTATTCCTTCCCTATCTTTCTCTTTTCTCTCCCCTATCTTTTTCCCTTTGATGTCTTAGTCATTTTTATTATGTTGTCCAATAATACGTGCGTATTTGACGGCCACGTATGTACATCCAGGTAGCCTAGGATCTGCAAATGAATAAAAAACCTGCTATTTGTATTTTAGAGACTGATTTAATTCACTAGAATCCACCTGAATTTGACTCTAGGGTCCCAGATGGTAAAAGAGAGAAGTGATTCCTGATAATTGAATTCTTGCCTTCACATGACCAGAGTGTAACACACACACACACACACACACACACACACACAAACATGCGTGCCCACAATGTAAAAAAGAAGAGAAAGAAATGAGTAACAAAGAAAGACAAGACAAAGACAAAACTGAACATTGATCAAAATATAAAAGAGATAGGTTTATGAAATACATATATAAAATGATATATCTTACCTCTACATTTTAGTAAAATGTGCTCCCATTTTGACTGCAGCCGAGCAAAGCCAGCTTAATACCCCTAATCTTCTGCTTCACTGTTATTATAGTGAAAACAAGGATGTTTGCCTGTGCTAATCATGGTGTGAGTACTTCATTTGATTTTCATTTTTATTAGGCTCCTTTCAGTGTATATGATACGATTCTTATTTATTTAAAATAGAACCAGTTTGTTTTCTAGAAGGAAAACTGTAGAGTGAGGATTGAAGAATAGAGAAGGAATTACTGAATACAGAAGGAATTTCATTAAGTGTTGCACTTGCTCCGTGCCAGTAGCAAATGAAGCATCTCTAAAAGTCAGTTATTCTAGCAATAGGTGGCAAATATATTTGGTCAATGATAATTGATGTTCATGTACATTTTTCTTAGCAATATTATTATTCATCAATTATAACATAACAAAATTATTATTCTCAATTCTTATGCTAACTTTAGATTCTTCTCATCATTTCACCAAAACCGCTGTACAAAATTAATAAAACTTCTGTGCCTGGCATGTTTAGGAATATAATTTTTTCAGACAGTCAATGAAATTATAGTCATCTAGTAATCTTCCTAATTTAACACTCTTTCCTCTTATTTAATCAGAATATATTGACATAAGTTGACAGTTTTAAAGTAATCTTGATCTTCTGTACAAGTTACTTCACTCCATATTTCTGCTGAGACTGTAATTAGTTTCAAACTCCTGTATTGTCAGAGTTGATATATCATCTAATATGATTATTTTAGTCAATTTTTATGTTTTAACGTGTTTGCTTCTATCAGTGGTCTCTCCTGCTATTTTTTCTTTATGATAAGCAGATACCAACTTTTTATAATAAAATCAAGAGTAATTACATTTGTATACATTTACATTTTATAAACTACTTTATGAAAACAGAAGTAGAAAATTTAACAGTATTCTAAAAATTTTGACAAAGGAAAATCAAACAACAGTTTGGGTGCAAAGAGCAAACACTGGAGCCACATGAACAGTATTAAGATTCCTTCTCAGTTTAGGAGTTCACAGTGAGAAGAAAGATCTCAGCAGAGGAACACACAGGTCAGAGCATGTATCAGACACTGGGTAATAAACCATTGAATTAATCTTCAGGAAAGAAATAATGGAAATGTCATTCTTCTCTGTTCAACAAACCCTTGCTTACTTTTAAAGTTATGGGCATGAGAGAAAACAAGGTTCCATGCCACGTATGCTTAGAAGTTGTATGAGATTTGAAAAAGTCATTGCACCTACTGTTAAGGAATTTGTTTTTAATTTGAACAATAAAGACTAAATGTGATATAAGTTCAATGTGTAGCAGGCAAAAAATATGTAACGTATGCAACAATAGAAATCTCTGAATCTAACTGAGACAGGTTACTTCAATTTTTATTGCATAAACAGGTGTTTTGATCTGTGCTATGTGACTGATAGCTGTTAAATATCCTAGGTACTGTGGGACAAGCAGCAGAGACAAGGACTTGCCAGCCTGCAGCTGTGAGAACCTGAAAAAAAAGAGGTTCAAGGTCTTAAATAGGCCACTGATGCATAAATTTGCCTTTTATTAGAAAGAGAAACACGATTTAAAGGACTCTTGCAATTGTGACAGGGTGATGTGATTCCTTACAGCAAAGAGGTTGCTCTGACCCATAAATTCAACACTCTACTCCATTAGATGGCCAAATCCATTAACAGAAAAGAAAGTGCCCTATTATAATTAGCTAATGATCATGTCTAACAAAGCCATCATAATAAGTTCCCATGTCGAGGTGACATAATTTCTACCTACCAATATATTAGGTGCTCCCTGTACTTTTAGGGAAAGAGATTGTACTCCTTCATTAAATATCATACCCAGACTCTTTACACTCAAATTATTTTTAAAAAAGAAATCAGGTCATAGCTCCTGCATAGGATGATAGTAACCAATGAAGCTTTTTCACTAGCCCACAAGGTCAATCTCTTTTTTTCCTTAATGGTTTTTCCTTGTTGCGCTAATCACCGTTTTCTCTTCCATTCTGCTACACCTGCACTAAATTATGAAAAACATATCCTTGCCTTAGGACATTGGTGTGCGAGGTTCAGTCAATCTCAGACACTCCTACACATGCTTTTAAAGCCTGGCCTGACTTTAGTTACTTTCAGGATAACCTCCCACCTGCTCGTTAATTATTGGGAACTAACACTTCTCTGATTGCTAATGAAACATTTAGAATGCGTGTTAGGTGAGATGGAATTCCATGGGGTCCCTCCTGCCTGACTGTTGAACTAGACACCCCTGTGCTCACAAACAGCCCTTGCCCCGGAGGCAGCACAGCCTATGGATATGGCTGAGTAAGTCCGGAGAATTAGACTGCATCAGGCTGGGTTCAATTTACTCAGAGTGTTAGATCTTTTTCAAAGAGTAACTTTTTCCCGATGAGGCTTTTCTGTTGGTGTGACAATGAGAACCATTCCCAGGAGAGTGAGACATATTAATACACTTTGAGAACAAATAAGAGATGTAAACTCTCTATCATAATTGCCACAAGAATCAGATTTTTGATAAAGTAGATATAATTCAGAGCATAAAATAACGTAACTTTTAAAAAAAAATACAGGGATAGTGGTAATTTTTTATAGTAACACCTATGTCTCAACTGATCTACGTTTCATGAAGAGACATCCTGCTGAAAGCATCGCAGCTCTAGGAAACCATTTCATGCCCCCTTTCCACCATTATTCCCTGTGTTGATAAAAGAATTCATTACACATGAGTTGGTGTTTTATTAGCTCTCCTCTCTCTTGGGTTTTCATAATGCAGAGTGTCAGGAGACTTTCTCGAATTTTGGTTCCTTTGACTTCTGACTCAGAATTGATTCTCCATTTGATAGTTACCAAGGTTTCATAAATGTTTGAGACTATCACTGGCTTGTCGGTTGTTGGTCTTTGCATCCTATAGTCAGTATGCCTACCTCAAGTACACAGAGTCTCATAGAGGTTATCCCAAATACTTTTAATTGATATAGCTCACTGTAAAATATCCTTCTATTGAATACCAAGAATTCATAAACTGACCAATGCTTTTTTTGGCTAAGTATTTCCAATCAATGTAGTAATTTGAAGCCTTGTCTTAGAATAATGTAATTCAACGGGATTTACAAAGACAGTTTCAGAACTCAAAACCATCAGCATTCTTGGTAAACAACAAAGAAATTAAAATTCTTCTTCCCACTCCAGATCCCTTCAGTTAAAATCTGTTCAAGACTTTAAATGAAACAGTGGACAACCACATATTTAGAAGAGGATTAGGGAACAAACTGTATAATATCATGCTTATTTATTATAGAATAACCCAACTTCCAGATAATTACTATCAACATAAAAAACAAATATTTATAGAGTGAGAAGAGAAAGGAAGTTTGACTCATTGTTTTGAGGTCCACAATGAGATCCCTGTTAGAGATAGTCAAGAGTCAATTTGAGCTATCTATAACTTACCAGTTTTACTATGCAATGTACGCACAAAGGTACATATAAACTGGTTTTTAAATATGGGTGGTGGAATAGTTTGATATAGCAAGCTTTAAAAGTTTTTGCCTTTAAGACTCCCTTCCATTGTTCAGTTAAAGACACCATGATAGCTAAAAGGGGAATGGGGGCTAGAAAGCTGAGTGTAAAGATCTGAGGGGTAAGAAACCTACTCACAATAGGAATCGCCATCCATATTTCTTTATTCTTCTTTCTCATTTCTATCCATTCTCCCTTGCTCACTCTTGCTCGTTCTTCTACATGATTCTACACTGTCCCTCATTCTACCCATTGCAAATGTTCCCTGTCATACATATTCTTAAAACCAGTAGTTTCCCAGCCCTAACAGGTTCCGAAACCAGAACTCTTTTGCCCCATAGAAAATCAGGTAAGGGTTTCCACATACACACACAGATCCATGGGAGTGGCTAGTACATGTCCGGTGAACTCCTTAATGGAGAAAGTTAGTTAAGAAATAATTAGGGGATTCTAGATGGGAGGATAGTAGGGTGCCAAACTTCACTTTTAGGTGGTTAGTAAAGAGCTAAGGAGTTTATTTTCAGCAAAATTATGAATAGGGTACCGATTTTAAAATCAGTGCACCACTTCCTTTCTCCCAGTATGCATAGAGGCTGCAAGGTAACTAGGCAACCTAGGGGAAGCTGATGGCTCTTGATCAGATAGCACATGCATGAGAAACTGCAATTTCTACGGGATAAATGGGATGCTCTTTGCCTGGGCCCAAAACAATGACCAAATACCTGCTGATAAAGATAATCGCAGGAAGGCAGATCTCTGCACTTCCCTAGGAGAGACGAACAAGGCCTGGCTAGTGAGAAACTGTTTGCACAAAACAGTTCTGAACTGTGGGAATTCATTCCCAGATATGTAACAGAAAGGGAAGTAACCACAGTGAAAAATCTACAGCAAAGGACAGCCACTTTTCTCACAAAGCAATAACACAAAAAAGTCTTGCCTTTTGTTTTAGTCTTTACCAGATCCCTTGGTTCTGAAAAAGTCACTTGGGAAAAGATGACTGAGCAATTACTGTAAATTGTTGTGGCTTCTAGCAGTTTGAATGTAATTATTCTCCATAATCTCATAGGGAGTGACACTATAGGAGGTATGACCTTGTTGGAGGAAGTATGTCACTGTGAGTGTGGGCTTTGAGGTGGTCTATGCTTAGAATAATGCCCAGTGTGTCAGTTGACTTCCTGTTGCTTGCAATACGTGGCCTGCATGCCACCATACTGGCTGCCATGATGATAATGGACTAAACCTCTGAAATTGAAAGTGACTCCCCTCAACTAAATGCTTTTCTTATAAGAGTTTTTAGGCTCATGGTGTCTTCACAGCAATAGAAACCCTAAATAAGACAGATGGCTAACTGAAACTACAATGTAAATGACAAAAACGTATATACCTGTACTGGGTATATAGGGAATGAAGAAAAGATAGGAATGTCTTATATGAAATTAATACCTCAAATCAGCAGCCTTGAGTTGTATTCCATAAAGGCCCATGAATTAAAGAATTGGTCAATAGGATGTTATGCTCTTCGGAAACAATAACCTTTAGGAAGTGGATGTTAGTTGAGGGACCTTAGGGAACTGGAGACATACTTTTGAAGGTGACATTGGGAGGTTGTCACTTCTTGTCTTGGTAGGCCTTACAAATGTCTTACGATGATATGAGTTCCTGTACCACACTCTCCAAAACACACTCTGCTTCACAGGGCTAAAATAATACAACTATGGATGGAACTGATGAGCCAAATAGGAGTCACCTTTAAGTTGATTTGATGATGGCCCACATTCCAGTTAACTGAAGAGAGAGGGTACTGTTTGGATTGTATACATAACTCTCCTTGTTGTTTTCATATTCCTTGGTGTCATGCTGGAAGGTTCTCAGAGACAGGCACTGCCTTATCCTCTCTCTTCTCTAGCAGTAAAGTGGTTCCCTATTCACACAGATGAGAACAGAGCCAATGGAGCTCATAAGCAAACTTGAAGAAGAATCCTCTCCGCTCCCATGTGGAAATACAGTCCCACTCATACATTCATCGGTGCCTTCAGAAACACTTCTGCAGGGAAATCAGATAGATTGTACCAGGTCTGACCCCTTAAAAATGTGTGAAATAAAAAATATGCATTATTTTAAACTGTCATCTGTTGGCAATTCTGTATAGTATGCAGTGATAAAAATTGAATTCCTTAGCACCTCACTGCGTATGAACATACTCATTTATTTTAAGTATCTGCATAAATGTATTTAGAGGGTAAAACAAAAAGAATACTGATATTATAATTTTTCCATGTTTTTCTCTGTCCCTCTCCCTCTCCCCTCTATCACTCTCTCTTTCTCAAATAGGGTGTGAGGAAGAAATAACAACCCTCAACCTTGTAGAAAAACCTGTTTCTTTAAGCCTTCATAACACTTAGAAAACCCTTAGGCCAAAGCAAATATTTTCTATTGCCACAGAGAGACTTTTATGATAGGAAAGTACATAGCTCTCAGCTTGGAATTCACACCTAATCATTTTCTATTAGAGGAATGAAAGTAATATCACACCGAGGAAAAGCGGGTGTTAAGCCACCGAGTGAGGAGGGCATGCATGTTCCCTTTATGGATTCAGATCCATCCTTGGATCTAAGTTGCAGAAGAGCAACATGAAAACTTTCCTTTAATATATTAGCTTTTTAATATTTACTTTACCTTTTTATATTTACTCAGAGGGTCCACCTTAAATTTCTCTTTGGAGAACAACTCCTTAAACACATCTCTCTTACCCTCCTAATGAGGCAGGAGTCTTCCTGCAATTATTTTGAAGTGTTTTACTGCTAATTATGAAGGGAAATTGCAGCCCATAGGGGAAAATGCATGTGAAAAATAATGAAATGAGACGCTCTTATAATGCCTGGTAAGTCTCTTATGCTGATCTATAGTCTCCATGCTGCTTTAAAGTTTGCTGTCCAGATTTATACGACGTGTTCTTCTCACTTTTGCTGATCAGCCTATTTCAGTTGAGAATTTTAATTTTGGCACATTCCAGAATCCCACTGTGCTAGTGTATGTCCAGAAGACTCCAGATTGCAAAAGATTAAAATTACATTTGCTCATTTTTTTCCAAACACATACAACGGCATCACTGATTGCCCTCCAGTATTATAGACACAAAGAGAATCTTGTTTGCCGTGAGAGGCAGAGTGTCTATGTTCCATTAATACAGCTGGCTTCTCACATGTTAAACTCCATTAAAATTATATTTTACTTCCAGTTGGACAAAATTCAAGTTTATAACTGCCAAATTATACATCATATGCCCATCTGTCTTTATATCTATCTATATTTATTTATCTTTGTATCATATATCTATCTAATCTTTGAACTATCAGTCTATCTACCTACATATAGTCTCTATATATGCAAAGCCATGTAATTAATAAAACAATACAAATGCCAAAACTAAATGCTTTTAGTGACATATAGACATAGTCAGTTTGTCTATGCTAAAAATCTGATGATTATCTTTGATATCCCAAGTGTCTCAAGCTCCAAAGTTTCCATTCATTTTAATTGGTTCATCACTAGCCCTGTCCATGTACTTCCCATAGCTTATGACTTTGACCTCATCTCTCATGCTTTTATAAATGTCTTTTTTATAACGAAATGATTTAATCAAGAAACTTTTAGAGTGTTAATGCTATATATTGCTATTATCTGAATCTAGAGCCAATAATACTTCAGTGGAAATGTTATTAAAACAAAACCCATGATTAGTGGACTACAGAAACTTACAACAATGAGTTTGTGATTTACTTCGTAAAATCTGTGTGGTTCTGGACACCATCATGTGGGAACTTAACTCCTTACTTATAACATGGAGTTTATAAAACTGAATCTATTTAAAGAAACAACCCCAGTGTCTGTTATGTTTTTTATGAATATTAGGTGTCTTTGCTGTCATTGAAAGAGACGTGATTTAAGCAACTTGGTCAAAATTGTGGTATAATCTTGCAAAGTGAATACAAATATGTTATTATACAATAATAGTTATAACCCTGCAGTTTCATAGCTTCCCTACTTCTAAAAGACAAATGACTTGTCTCTATACAATAGAAGTTTTTTTTAATATTTTGCTTTTTGTTAAATAGTTTTTGGCCAAAAAAGATGACAAAATTGAAGTTTTCAAGCATTGCACTAACATTTTAGAAAACTGAAATTTGTTTCTGACTGACATTTCCCTTTTCCTGCACCTGGAAAAAACAAGTGAAAATAGTAAGTATTTATTTAGCGCTCTCCTATTAATCAGATCTAAAAAACCAACCATCTGCAGAGAAATACTTTTCAGCTGGCATATTTTTATGTATTCATATCTTACAGATAAAGAAATGATCATTTAACAATAACTAGAATATAATATTCTGATCCTCACTTTTGATTAAACATTTTCCATATGGGAATGAAAGTTAACAGTTGAAGTAAAGTTACATCATGGTACATGAAATTTCAAAAATGGCATTTTGAATTCCCATTCTGTTCAGTTGACATTCTTTTTACTTTATTATTTTTAGTCAGTTATTTTAAAGATTCAAACAATGTGTTTGAATCTTATTTAGTCCCTCCCCCGACTCTTACCTGGCCCAATGCTCCCTCCCTACCAGCTTGTGTTCTCTTATTTTTTTATTTATTTAAAATTCGTGTCCAATTTGTGTTTCCTGAATATTCTTGGATCTGTAACATTTTACTCACTGAACTGGGACTACACTCTTCCAGAAGACTGCTTTTCCATTCCCACCACACAACAAAAGTCAAAAGCTCCACACCTAATTGTGGGAGTGGCTGTTTTCAACTCTCTTTTCTATGTTGAGATTCGCTTTGACTTGGTTTGTGTAAGTCTTCTGCATGCTCTTCCAACTGCTATGAGTTTTTATCAGAACCTTCCCTGTCATGTCCAAAGGACGGTTTCCTTGTAGTCATTCACTGAGTCTGACTCTTACACTCTTTTCACTCCTTATGCAGTGATCTCTGGATGAAGCTATTAAGCAACTGCAGTATATAATTTCCATTTATGGATAATTATTCTCTAGTGTCTTATTTTCTGTATCTGAGCTAGTTGTCGGTCCCTGAGATCTTTAATGCTAAGACAGTGACACAGCTCTAGTAGAGTAGAATAGAATTATATATCTCACACTTACTTCTTAGCATCTTTGTACCCTCTTTTTTGTAAGAAGTCTTCTCTAAACTGAGATTAATGAATAACACACTTCAGATTTATGAAATTAAACCAAAAAACTAGAAAAAGATAATAGTAGGTTATTAATACCAAAAGAACAGTTGGTTTTCATTTCATTTTGAGGTTCAATTGCGATATCTTCTTTTTCATTTCTAGCTTCAGGAGAGGACAATGAATAATCACACTGGAGTGAATAACTGCAAAGTTCTAAAATTCAGAAGGAATCACATTGAAATGAGTAACTGTAAGGTTCTGAAATTCAGAAGGACAACGAAGAAACTGGAGTCAAAGGATAACAGGAAAAATCCAAGGAGACTAAGCAGTCTGAGAAAGAGTAAACAAGAAGGAAATATATAACTATCACACAATGGAGTTGAAGCTGACTTTATAGGAACAGTAAAAGAAATTGACTTATACAAATTACAAGATTTTCTGGTGTATTAGACTTCTCTGAAAATAAGGTGCAATGTGTTAACTAAGCAGTGATGAGTGCTCCTTTAACAATATTGCAAAGATTTCAATCTTATCTGAAGAGTTTTAAGTGTATGGACACATAAATATTGCTTTCTCCAATTTGTGCAGTAACTGTGACTTACTTTTCAAGAATATTCTAATGAAATATCAAACTGACTCAAAGAAATCAAAGAGTTCAATCTCTTTAAAGTGCTGAGTCTAAACTTTGCTTCATGGTTAACTGTTTTGCAAGTTGTTCTAAAGTCTAAATGTTTAAGGTAATGTCTGGAACTTAGACTGTCTATTGCTTTCTTTCGGGGGCTGAACAGACCTGACAATCTTCCTGTACAGTTAACATGTGCTTCTAGTCAATGTCTTGTGGAGTCTCTATCCTTGTTCTGGTAAAACACGCATGTAAATCAGGCCTTTCTATCTGTTTCCCTTTCACGTCAGACTTTTAATGCATTGTGATAGATTTTGTCTTTCAAGTCATGCCAGACCTCCCGGGACTGATGTGCTTTTCATCTGTCATTCTCTTCACACTGCGTGATTAAATTGGTTTTCCTGCTTTCAGGGGAGACAGGCTAAAAAGCCTAAGAGGCCATTTCAACCCAAATGTGCAATTCAACTTTTTTACTATCTGAATTTTTGTCATTAGTCTGGATTTGGATACAAAGGAATTGCAATAATCTCTAATATTTTGCCTTTACCCCATTTGAAGACAAGGATTTTAAAGAAAAATAAATGGTTTATATATATAGTACTTTCAAACAAATTATAAATAATATTTTAGATAATGTTCAATTTAAAGAACATCAGATAACATTAAAATAAAACAAATATAAGTATTTTTCTGTGAGAGAAATTATAAAGAAAAGTTTTTATTGGTCCATTGATATGTAAATAGGACTTTCTTATTTCACCAATAAATTAAATATATTTCTGTCATTACCTTCCAAGTTAAGTTTAAAAAAAATACACTAAGATGCTATTTATAGCTCTCAGCACACATATGGTTGCATTCTGATGTTCTGTTCTTCACTATTTAATAGTTAAAATAATAGGGCCAAATTTAATAAGCTGTTATTTTTCAACTGATTATAACCTATATGTGTTATTCAAAATCTAGAGTCATGCTATTTTGTGCCTCTCTGTATGTTTATATGAGTATCCAAATATCTCCCCTATAGATGAGACAGTTGATGAAATACAATACTGTATTTCACAGATTTTCATGTTGTTTCCTTTTATGTATGGAATATATATATATATATTTATACACAAATTTAAAAGCTGATTTTCATTTATATATCTTGGAATTTAGATAAAACAGGGCTTACATTTTATTTGTAGTCTTGCTATAAAATATTGAAAGATTTTATGCATGCATATTCTATAAAAATGGATATAGATATGTGTACATTAATATTATATATGGATTTTTCTCTATATAAAAAATAAATATTTTTAAATTTAAATAAGCAGCATAACATTGTAGTAGTGGTATAATTGTTTGGAAATATGGTAGTAGATTGCTGTGGGGTAATGTTCTTGTACTCTGTAAAGATTTATCACTCATATTGGTTTAAAAAAAACAGTGTTTGGCTAGTAACCAGGCAGGAAGCATAGGCAGGGCAACCAGACTAAGAAAATTCTGGGAAGAGGTAAGACAAAGAAACAGTCACTAGCCAGGAGCAGAGAAAACAAGATGAGGATTGCTCACTGACAAAAGTTACCAAGCCATGTGGCTAAACATAGACATGAATTATGGGATAATTAATCTCAGGATTATGGGTTCAATCAACACATTGATACCAGTAAAGGCTATGGGGACTCATGTGGGATTCCCCTCTGTATACTGCTGATTAATAAAGAAGCTCATTTTGGTCAATGGCTTAACAGAATATAGCCAGTCTGGAAAAGTTATATAAAGAGAGTAGGCAGAGTCAGTGATAGCCATGTAGCTACCAGAGGAGAAAGATGCAAGCTCCCAGCCAAAGCCTTGCAGATAAGATGCAAGCCTTGTGGCAAAATATAAAATAAGAGATATGGGTTAATTTAAGATGTAAGAGCTAGCTAGCAATACGCTTAAGCTATTGGATAAACAGTATTGCAAATAATATAGTTTCTGTGTAATTGTTTTGTATCATGGCAGCCGAAAACATGTGAGCAGCATTTGGTAACAGAGAACGGGTGAATACACAATAAATTTTAGCAGCTGTAGATTGCAGTTATAGCATGTTATTACCATATATATGTCATGTAAATATATGGTGTTACTATGTATGACTTATATGTGTGTGAGGCATATATACTCCCACATATATATAATGTTTTACAGAGTTGATAGTATATATAGCACATATATGTTATTAATTCCTTAAAACACACACATATATTCATATATGTTATCAAATATGAAAAGATTTTATATTCATATATACATACATATATATGTATATATATATATATACCATTCTGTAAAACTTTAATATAGCCTCTTCTCATATTTACATTTGGCACCTAGATCCTATAGTTCACAGAGTTAATTTTGATTAAAAAAAACTATGAAAATAGCAATGACACAGGGATATGATTCTGTTGTTATTGGTTATTTCATAATTCACCTCTGGAATAAATGACTTGAAATACATATAATATGATGTTTCATAAGCAAATTAATTTTTTCAGAAGGTCATTATGAAAATTAGAGTTTTTACAGTGAATCAGATAAAAATCATATTCCCAGAATTTGGAATTTCTTGAGTGTGTGTTACTCTAAGGTATTAATAATAAAAAACTACTACCAATAGATTGGGAAAAAGAAAATATCATCAGTTAGTTAGCAATAGAGATTGATATAGTGATATGATAGTAATAGTTCATCATGCACTCTCTGTAAAAACAAAAACAGCAACAACAACAAAAAAAAACACAGTTAACTTGAATCTGGGTGGTAACGGTACATACTTTTTCTCCCAGATATCCAGTTGCAGAGGCAGGGAGATCTATGAATTCAAAACCAGCCTGATCTCAGAAGGCATTCTGGGATAGCCAGGGCTACACAGAGAAACCCTGTTTCAAACAACCAAAATTTTGTATATTTTCACATAAATTTACTGTAAACTTTACTGAAATGTTTATATGGCATCAAATTTAATAATATTACATGTACAATACTGTATTATCTTAAATAATGCATAGTTCTGAAATTCTCATGAAACACTTTTATTTATTTTGTTTAACATTTGTAGTTAAACCAGTTGTAAATGAATGAATGTGTTCACACATTAAATATGGTTGCTGTTTCCATTTACGTACACTATGTTAGATGAAAGTGAATTTAAAAAGAGCATGTTAGAAATTACATTGCACAAATAAATGGCTTGTTTGCAGCATAATGTAATCCTTTTCAGACAATGAAAAATAAGGCATTGTTTTTTAACCTATTCATTAATAATAACCAAGGACACTTCACAAATTTACCTGAGTCCATATTAATAATAATTTCAAGCATTTTACATTAAGCCAAGACAATGAAAATGTATCTACTGATTTCATTCATTTAAATACTCCATTATACTTGATTTCAAGTTATTATCCTGACAATATTGACTATTCACTTATACAGAGGTCTACCAAGATCTAAATCATGGTTCCATTAAACAGGTGAAATAATCTTGTACTGTTAAAAAATGTAAAAAAATAAGACATATTTCTAGCTAGCTCTTATATATCACATTAACTCATTTCTATTATTTTGTATTTTATCATGAGTCTCATGGCTTGTTACCTCTTGCTTCTTGGGCAGCTACATGACATCTTTCTCTTTTAGGAACAACATGGCATCTCTTTGACTCCACCTACTCTCTGTCTATATCTCTACCAGCCTGCCTATATTCTGCCCTGCTATAGGCCAAAGCAGCTTCTAAAACATACTCACAGCATACAGAGGAGAATTCCACATCATCTCCCCTTTTCTGCCTAAATTAAAAGAAAGGGTTTGCCATTCTGTATATGTGCTGCTTTTATTGACTAATAAATAAAGCTGTTTTAGCCTATAACTTAGCAGAGTAAACTCATGTGATAAATCTAAACAAAGATATAGATAGAGAATAGGTGGAGTTTAGGAGATGCCATGTAGCTGACGAAGAAGGATGCTGGAACTTTTACCAGTAAGCTACAATCTCATAGTGATACGTAGATTAACAGAAAGGCATTAATTGAAGATGTAAGAACTAGCTAGGAATACAACTAAGCTATTAGTCAACAGTGTTGTAATTAATATAGTTTCTGTGTTTCTATTTCGGTGTGTGCACTTGGGAAATGTGCAGCCTCTGTTAACAAGAGAATGTAGCAGAATAATAAAATATTACAATAGGTAGAAAGCAAGGAATTTGAGGTATGTTCAATTTTCTTTAAATTATATTTAAAATTTTTGTCATTTGTAGCACCAATCATCAAAATGTTCACAAATGTTCTGAAAACCTAATATATGTTTCGCAGTGTCTGGGCTATTGTATCTCCCATATTTACACTACTGGATATGAAAAAAATTAAAAGAAACTAAAATATTTGTAACTATACATTTGCTGATTATACATCCAAACAAAGTACAGAAAATATAGCCTCTACTCTAAAATCTTTATCCTCAAACCAGAAACTTGTCTTGTAGTACCAGGCAGGTATGAACTCTCATGTCCCATGATGCACCTACATTTCTAAACTTGTACTCTCAGTTCACAAGGAAATTCGTGAAATCTGATGGAAGAAAGACAGAAAGAGTCCTGCATGCTATTGTCATCCCATTACTGAGTCTGTTCCAATTTCAAACCAAGGATGACAGTGCATTATCAAACAAGAAAGAACATTGTATATATATATTCTCAATACTCTAAATATTGGATCACATCTAATAAAGTCAGTAAGTTTTATTTTGAATGGATAATTTAAAAAATAAGTTTGACTTAAATTTGAAAGGATAGATATAAAAAGTAAATAGCATATATTTAGAACTTGCAAGAAGGTATATGATTTATTTAACTGATAATAAATGCATCTTTAAAATGACAAAACAGTCATATTTTAATAGAAGTTATTTCTAATGCAAATTATTATTAATTTAAAAGAATGCAATCAGCTCATTAATTAATTTTATGGCTATTAAATGATAAAATATACAGCAGAATTAAGACCACATAGAACTGAGTTTAAATATACTTCAATAGTTTTTTGATCTAAAAACAGATACTTACACTGCTTGCAGTTTTCAGCTGATTTATCAAGACAATTTTTTCCAAAAAAAGCTTGCCTCTGGCTACTTTAATCAAGTTTAAAGTGCAACAATAACTGTATTATTAAATTTTTCTTCATTCTTTAGAAATGTATCAAAACAGAAAAAAGTAAATAAATAACTGAACAGAAGAAGAATGGTTCTCTTTGAACTAGCATCACACAATTACTGTGTCTGCAGAACTTACACTTTATTCTCTCCAAGTCAAAATCCTTTCTCAATTTAATATTCACATATTTCTCAAAAGTTAATAAAGGCTCAAGACTAAAGTAAAGGAGAGTTACATATCTCCTCCAAAACATTTACAATTGGATCCCTGAAGGAGAATTAAAAACTAAAAAAAACACAATTGTTAACTATAATCATGGGAATTTATACTTAAATTTACTTGTAGTTAAAAGATAAGAACAAAATGGATAAATACTATTAGCATTTTGCTGACATTTTTCTGGTTATGTTAATAACTGTCATGGCTTGTTTCAGTCTGCCGTGAAACAGTTATATAGACTAAGAAAGAACAGACTTTCTTTCACCTTGTGTTACAGATAAAGAATGTCTCCTAGTAACAGTGGTGCCTACTAGGTGCGTAGTGCTGACAGACAGTGCCCTAACATCAAAAGGACTGGCCAGTTCATTTGAGTATTTTACAGAACCTCTAATATCAGTTACTCTGAACTCTTTCCTCATAATCTAACCACATTTCTAAGGTCAATTCTAATAAAGACATTTTAGGGTTAAAATTTCAACTTATGAATTTTGGAGACAAACAGAACTCACTCAGTTCTAGAGATTGCCCATAAACATCAATGTATACTCCCTACATACATGAGTAATATAAAACACAGTCCTGAAATATACAGATTTTAGTATGTATAATAACTACATTTAGAAAAAGTAGAAAAGCTTGTCCCTGTTTTCAGTGATCATATATATATATGTGTGTGTGTATGTATGTATACATATGGTCAAAATATAGATTTGAACATATATAATTGTATAATATATAAACATTTTATGCATAATATTTATAATTTTACTTGTATATTATATTGTATTATAAGTATGAATATATGTTATACTCATTACTATCACACATAATATATAAATATAATTATTATGACTTAATATATATTTATAAAATATACATTGGTATAAGTAACTCTATGTATAAAAAACATGTTTTTAAAATACTTCTATGTGATATCAATTTTATTAGGATCATTATGGGCAGAAATGTTTTGTAAATCAAAGCAAAATACCTTTCCATGTAATAAATTCAAATCCCCAGTAGCCGTATTGCAAACATTTTTCACTCTTTTTATTTGGTATAATATGGATAGATACAAAAAAGAGGAATTGTCATTTATGTAACTACTAAATTAGTTTATACGAGTTTCTAAAACACTGAAACTCACACAGTGACTGAGATCGATGCAAGAAATACAAACTGTGCAATAAAATTAAATTAATTGAAACTTAATGTGTTTGCCAGTTGAGATAAATATGCTACTTTAGTTGTTTGCTATTATCTTGTAGAGACTTTTTAAATATTAATATAGCAAATTATAAGTAGGATCCAATAAAAATGACATGGAAACCAACAATAATTCCCTAATTTATAATTATCTGTGTTTTAGTATATTTCTTTTCCTTATGTTATACTGAACCATTGCTACTACAGATAATTTAGAAATGCTATTACATCTAAGCTTTGTATACCTGGCTAGTCCAAGTACATATGGAGCTACTTATTAAGTTTATTTGTATTACACATTTTTTACATTTGACAAGTCATATCTCCATGAATAATAGAATTACAATTTTATTTCTTAATTATTTAAATAATTAACCTCAACAATGAATAAAAACAATACTGGCAAATTATAAACAAATTTAATATCTAAATATAATTTTTCTTAACTTTGTCATCTGCCTTTTGGTTCAGTTATAGTCACTGTAAATTATAAATTAATATTCATTATTTTCTAAACTTTACTATTTTGATAATTTTTTAATTTCTTAAAATTCCTTTTATATAAACACCACAGTTCCCCTTCCTTCTCCTCCTTCCCCTCCTCCTCCTACCTCCTACCTACCATTGACTCCTCAGAGAAGGTAAGGCCTCCCATGGGGAGTCAACAAACCCTGGCAAATCAAGTTGAGGCAGGACCAAGACACTCCTACCCATATCAAGTCTGAGCAAGGTGTCTCAGCATAGTTAAGGGCTCCAGAAAGTCAGTCATACACCAGGAATAAATTCTGCTCATAGTGTCCGCGGTGCCACAAAAACATCAAGTCACACGACTGTCACCCATATTCGAAGAACCTGTCTAGGTCCCATGAAGGCTTCCCAGCTCTCAGATGTGGGGTTGGTGAAAATCTCTACCCATTCTGTTGGCTGCCGTTTTGTGTTATTGATCATGTCCTTTGCCTTACAGAAGCTTTTCAATTTCAGGAGGTCCCATTTATTAATTGTTGTTTTTAGTGTCTGTGGTAATGGAGTATATTTAGTAAGTGGTCTCCTGTCCCAATCCATTCAGTGCTACTTCCCACTCTCTGTTCTGTCAGGTTCAGTGTAGCTGGATTTATGTTTAGGTATTTGATCCATTTGGACTTAGCTTTTGTGCATGGTGAGAGATACAAATGTATTTAGATTCTTCTACATGTTGACATCCAATTATTCCAGTACCATTTGTTGAAAATGTTTTCTTTTCTCAATTGTACAAATTTTTCTTTTTGTCAGAAATTAGGATAAGAAGCCTATAGTCCACGACCCCAGAGAAGCTAAGCAACAAGGAGAAACATAAGAGAAACATACACAAATTCCCCCTGGGAAGAAGAAATAGACAAGATCTCCTGAGAAAATTGGGACTGTGAGGGTTGGGGGGGAGAAGGGAAAGTGGAAGGGATGAGGAGGGGAGAAGTGGAGGAGGAGGAGGAGAAGTAGAGAGAATAGGATGATCGAGATGGGGAAAGAGAGAGAGAACAAGAAAAGAGATATCTCAATTGAGGGAGCCATTATGAGGGTAGCAAGAAATGTGCACTAGAGAAATCCCCAGGAATCCACAAGCATGACTGCAACTAAGACCCTAAGCAGTAGTGGAGAGAGTGCCTGAATTAACTTTGCCCTGTAGTCAGACTGATGACTATCTTAATTGTCATCATATAACCTACATCCAGCAACTGATGGAAGCAGATGCAGTAAACCACAGCGGAGCATTGGGCTGAGCTTCCAAAGTCCAGTCAAAGAGAGGGAGAAGTGAGAATATGAGCAAAGAGGTCAAGACCATGATGGGGATACCCACTGAAACAGCTTACCTGAGCTAATGGAAGCCTTCCAACTCCAACCTGACAGTGAAGGAACCAGCATAGGAGTAAACCAAGCCCTCTGAATGTTGGTGGCAGTTGTATGGCTGAGGCAGACTGTGGGGTCACTGACAGTGAGACCAGGACTTATCCCTACTGCTTGGTCTGGCTTTTTGAAACCCATTCTCTTTGAATGGATACCTTGCTCAGCCTAGATATAGCGGGAGGGCCTTGGTCCTGCCTCAAAGCAATGTGCTAGACTTTGTTGACTCCCCACAGGAAGCCTTACCCTCTCTGATGAGTGGATGAGGGGTGGGAGGGAGGGTGAGAGGGGGAAAGTGGAGGGAGCAGGAGGAGAGGAAGGAGTGGGAAATGGACTTGGCATGTAAAATGAAAAAAGATAGGTTTTTTTAAAAATAAATTTAAAAAATATCCAACAACACTACATTTTTCCTCCTGGAAGTTTACAACTGAAAACTGCTGGCCTATTGAGACCTCCTACCAAGACTATCTAAACCTCATGCCCCAGTGCTCAGGTTCCTGTCTGTCACTGTAGTAGGGCCCACTCATTTCTCACATGACAATGACTTTCCTCCATTTGTCTGTGTGTTGGTCCTCTTCGTCACTGCTCTGGGGTCCCTATTGCGGTATCAGGGTCAAGTTTTATGGGTTGAGTTACCATATCCTCTTCATAAAGTGGTTTAGTATTTAAAGGTTTAAAACCATTTATATTTCCCTAAGAAAAATTTTCCTTCCAAAAGAAAATTATGAGTTTTCCTCTAGAGAAATGACAACATGAAAGTATTGAAAACAGTATTGCAGTGTGTTACCGTGTTTTAACCAAAATCATGTTCCAAAATCATTGGCATATCTCTTTTGACTCCTGTGTCAATATAGAGAACAGGTGAGTAAAATAGGTGAGTTTAAGAGGCATATGCTTCCAGTGACTATCAATGCTCAGAGAATATACTTTTAAAAATTCCTGTCTTCCAGTCTTTTCTAAGTATGCTGTACCCTAGAAAACCTTCACAGCAAAAAAAGCATCTCCACTGAGTCAAATAATCACCATATCATATCCAAAATACAATTATCCTCAGCAAAATAGCAGATAATTGGAATATGCAAAGACACGTTTGTATCACTTTCTCTGCTGTTTATACTCTTATTATACTTTCTCTAAGATCTAAATCCATGATACTTCTTTGCAATCAGAATAGCGATTAACAAGGTGTTCCTGTGTTCCAATTTAAGTACATATCAAGTGAAGTAAAGAAAATAAAAGTAATAGAGTTCATAGAATCCCAACCCTCCCTTGATAACTAAGAAAGCAACACAGTTCTTATTCAATCAATCAATCAATATATATATATATATATATATATATATATATATATATATATATATATACCTCTGAGGAAAATGAAAAATGAAAAAGTAATTTTCTTCTCTTGGAGTCATCTGGCTTCAGCACTGACATGAAGAGAAAGCTTAATTATAATTATTAATTTTACAGGAAGAAATGACTGGACAAACTGAACACCAGAATCTTTTCTCAAACTCTTTGTCTAAGATTGAAGGCCAGACCACCATCCCTCCTGTGGAAGGACCGGAAAACTCAGAGATCTCTTTTCATTTTGCAGACTTTCTGGGAATTTAACTGGCAGGCATAATTAGATTTTGGAAGCTGAGTATGTACAACTTGAGCATAAAACTCACCAGAGGTGAACAGACTGTGAGTCCCCATCAATCCCATCAGGACTGTCCAGAGAAACAAATTACGATTCACTATAGGATATCCAGGAAGCAAGGGAAGAGCGGCAATTGTGAAAGGCAGCCACGGGGGCTCCATGGCGAGGGCTTCCTCTCCAGGCTAAGGGACTTTCTCAGGAAATTTGTCCAGCAAAGAAGATCTTTCCCATCTTCACAGCCTGCAGTCTGCCTGTCACAACAAAGAAAATGAAATGAAGTCAACTTTGGACTGGAGTTTAGACCAACAGAATGGCCAAGAAAAATAAAGTGCTTGATATTTTAAGGATAAATAATATAAATGAAGAGACTAAAAATACCAGTATCTCTACCTATAACACTATACAGCAAAACAATATTGCTTTACCCCAATTTTGAAACATTCTATTACAGGTTTTCACTAGCCTAGCATGCAACTAAAATAATAATACTAGCAATTAAGGCTATAGTGCATGGTCGGAAAAACAAATAATTAAATTTTTTAATTATTTTGAATTATATTAAACATGTTCTGTAATAATCTATGTGCAACAGGCTCTAAAACTCACTGTCTAGGATTCCAGTGATCATTCTGTTTTACCAGTTGCTTGCTTTGTATTGTCTAACACTGTGGGTTAGTAACCAAGACATTGCTGGTATCATTCGATATTAATCGGTGAACAGTAGAGATGTGGTCCTTGTTGTTACCAAGCCTAAAACAAGTAGGGAAGATCAATGCAGAAGCAGATTCCAGGCCTGAAGTCAACATGAAAAGGGATTTGTATGGCTTTATGAAAATATACATATTTATAGAATTAATGGTTCTATGAAAATGTACATGTTCACAGAATGTCACATGTTAAAATCATAATTAAAAAGATAAATACTTGAATACATTACTGCATTATAAAATTTGCCACTATTGAATACATTCATTTGAATGAGTATTATGAAACACTGTTGCAGGTTCTGCCAATAAAATAAATTATTTCACTCATTTAACGTATTGTACATGACACAAAAAAATCAGTATCTGTATATCCTTTCATTCTTCAAATAGACAGAGGGGGAAAGTCTTGCAACTGTAAATCCAGTAAGCTAAAGTAGCAGCTGTCTTGGCAAAATGTGATCAACGGTACAGTAGTGGATTGATATCTCGGGAGTAACCAGAAGTCATGTCGTTAGACATCAGGCCTGCTAAATTGGAGGGAATTCACAGCTGGCATTGTGAAACTGGAGGACTCATGACTGTGGAGGTCATAGACCCTTGGTGAGAATCAATTACTATCACTTTATTAAACCTACTGTATCCCGTTACCTTCTAAATACTTGTACTTATTCATGTAGACTAGTGCAGCTTTCATCCTTCACCAAAAAGCTTTTCTCAGAACATGAAGCTTGTTCCAGAGACCCACACTAGTCAAAGTGAAAATAGGAAGGGAATGTGGGACATAAACAAATTCAGTTTCCCTAGTAAAAATCCCCTCCCAACTGATAGAACAATATATTGCATTTAAATATGGTTCACTCAAGGTCTTGCAATAATGTGGTATGAAGTTACATGTACTTTATCATATGATTAATTAATGTCTCTGTTATAAAATTTACTCCCAAAGCTCCACAGGTAAAGACTTTAAATGTAATCCAGGAAACAATCTTCTAGGTTTACTTAAGAATTCCATTCTGGGACTAAAAGTCAGAATTGAAGAGCACATACTGCTTTTACAGAGAGTCTGGGGTCAGCTCCTCGGACCCCCCTTATAAGTCAGCTCATAAAATATTGAGACTCCAGTTTGAGGTGATTCGGTAGGTCTAGCTTCTGTGGGCACCTTCAAACTCATGGGACCATACCTTCCCTTGACACATACACATAATTAAAATTTAATAAAAATTGAAGTTATAAAACAGCTACATTTTTTACTGCACAGACTTAAGACCAACTTCAGTGCATCATTTCCTATCCACATGCCTTTGGAAATTAGTATTTGGTCTACTGATGAATAGGGTGATGCTTTCAAACAGAAAAACAAGACTTTTGGTTTAAGGTTTTCTAACATGTACAAAATAATACTTACAAATTTAATACCAAATAAAAATATTTCTACTTAAATTTTTAAAAGTTAGTTATTGATGTGACAAATGTTTATTATGAATTCAAAAATGTGATTTTCATTGACATTCAATGCCTCTGTATTTTATAATTGTATATATATCCATATATACATATATATTCTTCCTCATAACATTTCACTAGTTTTATTATTTTAAATAACATAATTATTAGAAAGAAAGATGAAACCAAATACTGCCTATAATCACTATGACTCACTCTGTTAGCACATTAATTAATAAGTAGTTCTCTATATCTGAAATATATTGGGGATGCTATTTTGCTTAATTAACATTCAATTTTCTCCAAATTATATAACAGATTTTATAATCTCATAATCAATGTATGGTTTTCTAGAAAAGTATTTCCTCATATATTAAATTTCTTCTAGATACTTAAGCATTTTAAAAATCATAATCTGATGAATTAGGTAAGAATATGTAGAATCATGGGAATATGGAATGTAAAATAAGTTTAAGTTATATATTAAATGGCATTGAGTGTGCAAAGGCAGTGGTATCCAGGATTTGGGAGACTGTAAAAGGAAGTTTGCTCGAAGTATGAAACCAGTCAGTTAAAAACTGCCTCTGAGGTATGCACATAAACGTGTTCTGATTTTTTCCTTATTCGTGACTCCTAAACACAATCTACTTATTTGAATAGACAGCATTTTTATTCCTTTCATTATCCATGCCAAGCACAGGTATACTGACAGAATGATGAAAATGACTTGGCACAAAACGTATTTTCTTGCCAACCTTGTTTGACAGTGGTTACTAGACTTCATCATTGGTCACCCTTAAGATAAATAGCCTTACTTTGTAGCTGAAAGCAATGAAGCGAAAGTCAGCAGCAGAAAATAAGTTAGAGGAAAGGTCAGTTTGTACATCAGAGCAAAGACGAAAATAAGTACACATGTGTGTCCCTTCTCACTTGCTGTGTTACAAGGGTTAATTTCTGTTTTGCAATAAATACAAGATGTGAGCAAAAAAAATTACTTTGCCAAAATATCACTATTTCTGATTTGGAAAAATAAGCCAGAAGAGAGAGTGGGTATGTTTATGTGTTGTACATAACATGTACATGTGTGCTCGTAGACCACATTTAACTATTTATTTCTGTTTTCTACCTTGAAATATATATTTTCAATATCATTTTAATATTCAAACTCTGCCTGGCTTGCAAATTCAAAGAAAAAATGTAATACTAACCTTGTTAATACTATAATCATTAAATCTATTTACTATCACTTATTAAAATGTTAACTTAATATTTTCATAATTTCATGCATGAATACTGTATTTTCAAAATATCTACTCCTACATCACTTCCTCCAAGTTCTCCCTCTACCCTGAATCTTTCTCAAATTCATGATCAAGTCTTAATTATTATTGTTAGGAGTGTGTGTGTGTGTGCATGTATATACATGTGTGTGTATGTGTGTGTGTACGTGTCTGTGTGTCCCACTGAGTTTATTTAGGGCTGTTCAAATGTACATATATGTTAATAACTGGGTACTTTCCAAGGGATAGCATATCAAATGGATCATCCCTGAAGAAAACTTACTTTCCTGTAGCATGAATTCTAATTGTTCTTTTTTTTTAAGATTTTTATTTATTATATATATAGATTTCTTCCTTCATGTATCCTGCAGCACAAAAGAGGACACCAGATCTTATTACATATGGTTGTGAGCCACCATGTGGTTGCTGGGAATTGAACTCAGGACCTCTGGAAGAGCAGCCAGTGCTCTATTCCTCTGAGCCATCTCTCCAGCCACCCTAATTGTTCTTAATAATAAAAAATAGGAGTCAGCTATCAGGGGTAAAACCTAAAGGATCAGACAGAGAAGCAGAGTAGCCAGCCACTAGAGTTCTTACCTCTACCAGTGCTCTCACTGAAGGGGCAATTCTGTCCTCAAACTGCTTCTTTAGACTGACTGCCTCCTCAAACTCACAGTTTCAGACTGCTGTTTCAGACTGAAATGAGCCCTTGTTTCCTCCTGTCTTATATTTCTCCACCTTCATAGTGCTGAGATTAAAGGCATGTGGTCCCAAATGCTCACTTTTGTGTGAGCTCTGTTTCTCTTTTAGACTGAATCAACTTCATGTAGCCCAGGTCTTGAACTAGCAGAGATCTTTAGGCCTCTGTTTCCCAAATCCTTGGATTAAAGGTGTGTACCACAACTGCCCGGCCCCTAGCGGCTTAGCTCTGCTTTCTGATCCTCAGGCAAGTTTTATTTGTTAAAACACAAACAAAATATCACCACATTCTTCCTGTCAGTAGCCATCATTCGGCAATAGTCCTTCATCTAGGAATTGTAAAGTTACAGTAGATATTTTCAATTACCAGAAGCAAATATGCTTTAACAAGGTTTATTAATTTGTATTTAACACCAATACTTTTCATTATCATTTATATTGCCAGCCAAAATACATAAAAGGAAATATTTCCCTAACTGTAAACTGTTATCAATTTATTACATATATGAAGAGCAAAACTTTGGTTCAATGTAGATTTTACTATTTCAGCACACTAAAGGTTAGGAAAAATATGTATTCTCACAAAAGTATTTTTCCTTAATTATTATTTCTTTTTTATTTCAGTATCATTTTGTTTCAAGCTTTGGTTAGAAGCTCTCACATGAGGTAGTCAGTGACTATGAGCATCTCATATGATGTTATTTTACTTCTATTGTGTTACCATGTTGAAATCCATGGCAGTGGTGATCTATATAGAAAATAAACATGCTGAATATTACTAAAACAAAAAAATACATCAATCATGTTTTCTTAAGTTAGTAATCATATATATGTGTGTGTGTGTTTTAAGTGTGTCACATAATATATTCTCAACTGTAATAAATATTGAGATATCTTAAAATTATGTGTTCAGGGTTTCCCTATTGGAATAGTCTCCAAACCTTGGACCATCAATATTGAAGGTAAATTGTAACATTAATGAACATATTCAGGCATCTTTATCAGTGCATTTAAACAATTCAGTGTAATAACTATATACACAGCATCTATATCAAAATATATACTTTAGGCAATCACAGTAATTAAAACTGTTTGATAGAATGTCAATGAATTATATATAAAGTCTAACTAAAGACTTTAACATTCACAGTATGTGATTTCATTTTTAAAAATTTTTATTGAAAACATTATTTTCATGAAATATATTCTGAGTGGTGTGGGACAATAGTCTATACTATGTCACTTGTATTTTAAATAAAACCCTGATTGGCCAGTAGCCAGGCAGGTAGTATAGGTGGAGTGGCCAGTCAGGAAGTAGAGGCTGGGCAAGGAGAACAGGAGAATCCTGGGAACAGGAAAGAGTGAGTCTGCAGTCGTCACCCAGACACAGAGGAAGCCAGACACAGAGCAAGCACGATGTGACTGCCTCGCTTAAAAAGGAACCAAGCCACGTGGCTAACATAGACAAGAATTATGGGCTAATATAAGAGTTAATGAGAAGCTTGAGATACTAGGCCAATCAGTCTATAATTAATGTAGACCTCTGTGTGTTCCTTTGGGGCTAAATGGCTGCAAGACTGGGCAGGACAGAAACCTCTGTCAACAAAGATTATGATTCTACATCCCCTAACTTCTCCTTGATCCTTCCCATTTCACATAACCAAACCCACAACCTTTTTCTCTCCCATTAAAAAGCAAAGAGGTATCCTCCCATACTATAGGCCAAACCAGTTCTTTATTCATTAACCAATAAAAGCAACACAGAGACAGAAAGCCCTCCTATACCATCTCACAGCAGTTTGTCTTTCTACATCTGAATTACCTCACTCAGGATGATTTTTCTCTAGCTCAACCTGTAAATTTCATGATTTCCTTTTTTTTTAACAGTAGAAAAGTATTCCATTGTTTAAATGTATCACACTTTTTTATCCATTCAGCTATTGACAGATATTCTAGGCTGTTTTGAATTTCTCACTATAGTTAATATAGCAACAATGAACATGGCTGAATACACATGTGTTTCTGTGGTAAAATATAGAGTTCATTTGGTATTAAGCCCAAGAATGGTATAGCTGGATCTTGAGGTAGATCTATTGCTGGTTTGCTGAAGAACGGTAATTCTGATTTCCATAGTGACTGTACAAGTTTACAGTCCCACTCACATAAATAATTGTTCTCCTTATCCCTCATTTATGATAGCATAAGCTGCCATTTGTTTTATTGATCTTTACCATTCTGACTGATGTAAGATTGAGGTGGGGGTCTGAAATTAGTCCTTTCATCGCTTCCATTAAGACACCAAGAAATGACTATTGTTTAAAAGAGGAAAGATATGAATTATGTTTACCTTCTTATATTATGTTACAGAGCTATAAATTAAATTGACATTACAAAATAAGATGACATGGCATGAGGATAAACATAATTTTAACTGTATATGAGTTCATATACTGTCATAAAAATCAAAATCAATAAGGACTAGTGACTGGAGAAGACGTAGCAAACTGGTCGATGAAAGAATAGTGACTTGACAATAGCTCAAGTTATCATAGCACGGGAAAGAAAGTGGTGGGTGAATAAAGCTTACTTTGTTTTGTAGATTTTTCTAGCAGACATAAAGCTATGGAGCTGTTCCAAACAATATGAAGGTGAATTTTCTTTACAATGTGGGAACATTTTACTTTATTTTGACAGTTGTGGAAGTGCCTAATTTTTCATAGATCAGGTCATTTTCCATCTTTAGTATCTGAAAATAATGAGTATCCCAGTATAGTATATTTGAAAAGGATACTATTCCAAACCCTTGCCAAATTGAATCAAAACTACAAAAATTAAAAAGACTAATAAAAAATATTAAGTCACACCAGGGTATGCCCCACTGTGAAGGTTTTTTGTTGTAGTTGTTGTTTTATTCTTGAAGTTGTGCTCTTTATTTGATATACAGTTTTAGCAGATAAAGTTTTTGTTTTTACTTGGAGGGTCTGATTTTCTTATTCTTGATAATGAATAATAACCTCAGGGAAACAGTTCTTATTTAATTGTATAGATTTGAAGACACACATACAACTATAAATACACACATACAACATTATAATCCTATTCTAAGCTTCAAATATGAATAAATACTGCTTATGAAATACTGAAAGACTATTATGAACAGGACTGTATTCTAAGTGAGTAGACTGGAAATGTAGGGTTTCTGCTTTTCCTTTTATTTCTCACACGTCTGAGTTATAAGAAGAGATCTCTCACAGCTAGCTGTCTCAGGAACCGGAGTTGCTTAGGGAAGGCAAAGAGACTGTGCTCTGGGTCCTGCTGTCAACAAAGTTCACAGCAGGTGTGTTTTGGTGTTGTTTTTCTTCTCTGTCGTTCAGATCTTTTTCAGAAACTCAGTGTGTCACTGGCTCTAAGATATGAAAGATCAACAAAGGTATATAAAAAATAGCCGCTTCTGCTTCTATTCATATATATACATTTTGTAAAAGTTTATCTGAAATATCCTAACCTTTAAGCCTTTAAGATTTGAACATATAATCGGCCACTGCCTACCCATCTTGTACTTCTTAGAAGAAATTTGTTCAATTATCAAAATACATAGACTTTTAGTATACTCTTGCCAAAGAAACCTGATGTATAAATATATTTCTTTTCTATTGTTTTTCTTCCTTCTATCCATCTCCTCAGTCCTTTCTGAACTTATGTTTAAACTTTTGAGTTTATTTATTATTTCTATTTTTTAAATGTGTTCATTAATTTTCACCTTTTGTCCTCTAAGATGATCCTCTGCATCCATTTTGTTCAGAACTACAATTTTTATAATTTTTCAAAAAGAAAAATATCAAAAAGCAAAATGATATATGCTGGATATTTAGAAAAATTGAAAAAAGCTGGGCGGTGGTGGCACACGCCTTTAATCCCAGCACTCGGGAGGCAGAAGCAGGTGTATCTCTTTGAGTTCAAGGCCAGCCTGGTAGAGCTAGTTCCAGGATAGGCACCAAAAAACTTCAGAGAAACCCTGTCTCGAAAACTCAAAAAAAAAAAAAAAAAAAAAGAAAAAGAAAAAAAAAGAAAAAGAAAAATTGAAAAAAAAATGATTATTTAGGGAAGAATTCTGCAATTCAGTGATTTTTACTAAAGGGTCATAGTCTCAGCATTACTGTTGGTGCCTCTAAGCTATAAAATAGAAGGTAAGAGAGATATTATAAACAACTTTTATGGTTTTTAGAACAATTCTTTAGAAATGGGTGTGAACAGAAGGAACGCATCAATTCATTCACATAATCCCAATATACAGAGAATGCACATACAAAATCAATGGATATCTAGGTAGCATCTTCAAAAATGAAAATAAATTCTTGGAAAAGTGATAAAAATAAGAAAAAGAATATTTAGAATATTTAGAATTACAATTATAAAGGAAAAGAACAAAGAAAAGAAGAATTAAGTGACTTAAGCTTTCAGTCCAGTTTTCAATCCCATAATAGTCAAAATTGCTCTCTTAATAAATATAATATGACATTTATACTTCTATATTATCCCAGAAAACTTTTTTTGCTGGTGATTGTCTTCATCATCAGGTGTTACTTCTATATATTCAATCATATACAACCAAATACTTTTATAAAAAACTTATATCTCCCTCTATCTATCATCTATCTATCTATCTATCTATCTATCTATCTATCTATCTATCTATCTATCTATCATCTATCTATCTATCTATCTATACATACATACATACATATATATATATATATATGTTTTAAATTTATCTTAGAGTGCCTAAATAAGACAGAGTGCTGACTCTGTACATGACACTTGTACTATATGAATTGTTGTTAATAATCTAGTATTGATTTAAAGTATATGGGAGGATATACAAAGCTTATATAAAAATACTATGGCAATTTATACATGGAGACTTTGTTTCCATGTATTTGGGTATTGAGCTTGGGTTGGGATATTACAAATCAATCTTCTGAATGCCCTGAAAGGCAACTAACTATATTTTACTCTCTTATGCAAAATGAAAAAATTCAAAGTGTTAATAGAACTGAAAGAATTATAAACTTGGAAGGAAACTTTCAAACGGGAAGTTTGATATCTGTAACACACCATCACAGGAAAGAAAGTCCCTTTATTTTTCTCATCTACCACATGAAATACATGAATTTTTTTTACAAAGACCACAACAGCATAATGTCTTTAAAGTTATATACCTGTCAATAAATCCACACAAAACACACATCATTGCATTTCTACTGTTCACCCAAGACATCCAAAGGGCTGCTTTTGGTTAGTCTTCCCAGAGGATGACACACGTAGACATTATGCATATATTCTTATACACTAAAAAACTAACAAGGCTTTCTATCATCTTACTTCAACCCTGACCCGGCCACTTACCCTTTGAGATCAGTGTTAATCATTGCATGCTTGCATATATCATTCATTTTCCATTTTTGATATGCAGTTACAATAATGAACATTTTAATAATACCTTAACCTAAAATGCTACTTCATGGTTTTGAAAACCAAGGGAAATATATTAAAAAATAATAATAGATAAAATTGCTTTTGTGTTCATAAAAAAATTATATTTAAACATTTTGTATAACATTTAATTTTTTTTTACACAGGTATGCCCTTTTCGGTTCATGAATGAATAGCTATAAATTTGGTCTAAAACCTAACTCTGTTTTCGGTAAGGCCAAAATCTTTTCACACATTTTCAAACAGAATTTTCAATAAAAAGGGAATCATTAAAAATGTATGGATGTGGTAAGAGGGAACATGGGACAAGCCCATTAGTGTCTTTTCAGTTCCTTTAGAAATAAGATGAAAGGGAGTTACTATGTCAAGACATCATGTTTACTCTAAAACTACAGAGCTAGATTTTGCTCTGAAATATATTCCATCACATTTATTTCAAAAACTCTTGAGAAATTAAATGATTTAAGGTAATTTCTATATAAATTCCCATAAAAATTTTGATTTAAATTTTATCATCATATCATTGTTAAATGGTTATTTTCACAGGAAAAAAGACAAATTTATTGCTATTGAATTATAATATAATATTATGAAGGAAATGATTGAATCTAGAAGTCTGGAAAGTTTGGGGGAAATTATATCTGTGTTATTTTACTTAAATATTAAAATGCGTCTCACTTTAGTTACATGATACTAATATGAATGAAACATTTTTAATTAGTGCAAATGACATTGAATTGAGGTGGATTTATTTAAAAACTGGAAAACATGAAGCATAAAATATGAATTGTGTATTGCTTATTTAGATTTAATTGAATTTAACATTTAAATAAATTTAAAAATATACCAAATATAATGTTTGAAGATTTTTAGTTGACTATATTATCTTAAAATATTTTTGAAAACTTTTATAAGATAAATTTCACTCTAAGTTTTCGCAACTCATTTTGTTTCGATGATTAAAAGAAATTCTAAAATTCTATTCATGATATCGTCTCCATTTTCAACTCTGTAGTTACTTGTAATGATTTTCATAGATAAATCACGGAGCTCTCACATTCTTTTGTTGTATTAGAATACAGTTGATGGTCATGATCAGTGCTATGATTTGGACGGAAAAGGTTCTTATCATCTTATGTGTTGAATCACCCATTATTGTCATGAAGCTAGCCCATGAGGACTGCCTCATGATTTAAAGGCATTCTTGGGAAGTAGTGCTACAACTTGCTTAATGGCAACATAGACCACCTGTGTGCTGGGAATAGGGCTGTGAGCATGCCTTGCAGAGTTGGCCCTGGACAAACCTCTGCCATGTTGAACTGGGCAGAACCATAGGGCAGAGCAGCCTTTGTCCTAGCTATGCTGCTGAGCATTTTAAGAGGCAGTCCTGGTCAGAAAAGGAATACAGATAAGCAATAAAGAAAGATTCAGATAAAAATGTCCTCTAAATGGGTCACCTTGGATAAATGTACATAGGCTTGGGAGAGAGAAGAAAAAGAATATAGACAGTTATAAAAGGAAGCAAATGGTTTTAAAGACTCTCTGAATGACTTTTATCTGTTTATTTTGACCACTTAATGGCTATTATTATACTAAGAAAGATGGTATTTCCATGAGAAACATTTCCCTTATCTCTAAGAATTATGAACATAGGTGACATTGAAATGAGCCTACACATGAGAAGGTAGAGTAGTCTGTATACATTAAACTGCATCTGCTCACCTTGGACCAAACCAAATAAGCATTCCTATGTCCTCCCTCAATAGATTTGTTTGTTCATTTTCATTCAGTCCTTAAGTCAAGGACGTTTGTGTTTTAAGAATGGAATATGTCTAGACCTCAGTTTTACTTGCCGAAGGTCAGATTTTTCTTCTTGCCTATTCAATGAAACCAAAATTGTTTGGTCAAAGCTATTGGAGATTCTGTTAGGGCTCCAGCAGCCATTGCTTATTTTCTTTTGTCACTTCATTTTTGCTTTCCCATGTTATTTCATAAGTTCATATAATATTTATGTCTGGTTTTCCCTATAAAATTGCAGTAGAACAGTTTTTATATGTATATCATTATTCATAGCTCCAGAAACAGGTTTTAGATATTATAGCTGACAGTGTTTAATGCATGGGAAGCTATGACATGATAACGACTTTCATTCTCTGCTACGGGAAACTTTAAATATTTTTCCTGAAAATGCTTCCTATCAAAAACTTAAGATAATTTGTGTGTTGCCCTAAAAATAACTTTCATAAAGCATTTCCCTAGCAATTAATCATAAGATGATAAACATAACTGCTAATACCTCTGTGCTTTTATTAAGAAAATGATGACCTGCCAGCAGTGACATTTTAAGTAAAAAATGAATAACATTTTTATTCACCAAATATATTTTTATCTACCTAATTACATGTCACTGTTATTTTATAACAGTGTGTTTGTTTATACAATGACTATACTAGATACTAAGTTGTGCCAAGACAGGGACATCAGATGCAGTCCTGCAGATCCCACCAGCCAGTGATGTACATGATTTTAATTTCCTTACTCTGAAGGTAGCAGCCTTACTCTGCTTATGAAAAAGTGTTTTGTGACTTTATATTGGGTGTGTTTATAACTTTGTAGTGGGTGTGATTGGGTTTTGATTTCAGTCACCCTGTTCCAAGAAATAAATTTTGAGACATTTTATAGTTTAAGTTTCAAAAACACTGGTTGAAGACATGCAGAAAACAAGACTCTCAAGAATATTGTAAAGATGTATGTACTGTCAAAGAGAAATAATTCAAATAGACTTATCCTCCACAATTCTTAATACTGTCACAATTACTGCAAAGCTACTTACAATATAGAAGACTGAATTCAATTCTATTTCTACAAAATGCAAAGGAGTTGTTTTTTGATTACCCAGTAAAGCTTGTAATTACTTAAGATATAAGTGATGATGTTTTGACTTGTGTATGTGAATGTGTACGAGAGCATGTGTTTCTCTGTGTGTGTCATATACAGATCAAATACCTATATATTGCAAAATTACAGAAAATATACTTGAAAAACTGTTGCCTTTTATGATTCTAGAGTTGGAAAACATGTTTGTGCATAGATTATAATGAGTGTCCTATTGTACTAGGCAAGGTAATTGATTTTATAAGGAGAAAACAACTGAAGACCAAAATAAACAGATCAAAAATTTACTGCTTATGTTTGATAGTTCTTTCAATAAGCAACAAAATAGAGCAGACTCCCCATCTTCTTGATGGAAGCACACCCTTGGGTGGTGTCTTTGTGTTCTAGCTCTCTTCCAATTTATTCAAAATGGAAATACAAACAACTCATTTTTATCTTGGTGGCCTATTCTTTCAGTAAGAATAATTCCAATACCTTTTGGTCTGTTGAACCAAATAGAGGTGCTCAATACAAATCACTAGCATTCTGTGGATTTCACTTAGTCATTATGGAGTGACTAAGTCAAGTTATTTAAAATATGTGCTTTTATGTCTCTTTTGTGATAAAAGCACTATCTTAGTAATTTTCAGGCATCTAACCCGTAACATTGATATAGTTACCATCATTTGTGTCTTGTGAGCAGTCTCTTTCCATGTCTGCATCTTACACCCATGGTATTATTCACTCTACTCTTGATTTTCAGGAGTCCTTTAGGTCCCAATAGAAGTTACATCATGCAATAATTTTTCTTTGGTTGTTTGGTTCATTTAAATGAATTCAGTATCTCTTGGATTATTGAAAAGAGTGGTGGTGTTTTTGTTTGTTATCTAAAGCTGAATAATATGTTTGTTTTTCTCCTTTTGCATGTGTACCAAACTTTCTTTAGCCATTCATATACTTAGTACTTACTCAGGTGGACCCCTTTGTCTTACTAAGGTTGTAGTGACTGTGGGATAATGTGTGTTTCTTGAACTTACTAATTGTCATTTGCGAATGTACCAGTGGCTGAACTAGTGAAACATACACTGTTCCTACTTTAGCCTATTTTATGAGATCCATGCTCTTCTAAAACAACTGTGCAACTTTATATTCTAACATACACACAAGCAAATGTTCTCTTTCCCAGGAGGATATTGGGGGAGATTGTACACACTATTATGATAGACTAGTCTGTGTGTGATATTTATCACTTATTGTGATTAGTTTCCTATCTTTCATAGAAGATAGGAGAAGTGAATTCTTCTTGATTGTCACACTTCAGAGGGGTCTCACCCAAGTCCCTAAGGAAGAAAGTAAAGAGTTGTGAAAAGAAACACTACATTCCAGGACACCATGGACAACAATTTAAATTGCATGCTTCTAAACTGAAAGCTCCAAGAGGTTTGGAGCCTCAAATCAAAAAAAAAAAAAAAAAGTGTGAGTAGCTTATACAAACATGAAGTAATCTTAAATTCTTCCCAGGTCCTGAGAAATATCGCACATGACAGAGGACTCCGGGACAGATATTGTTCCATGAGACTACAAAATTTTAATTGCTGTCATGGAGAGACACATTGTTGGGACTCTGAGCAGAGTTCAGGCCCTAGTATCAGAAATAATTAGCATGGCTAGGGCCCTGAGAGAGAAAATCAGTGACCAAATGACAGAAGTAGGGGTCTAAAATCGCAGTACAAGTCTGAAGTAAGGCTATCTGATTCCCAGAAAGAAAGCAGGGGAGGGGGTTAAGAGAAGGTTGTGTTGAGACCAACATACCTTGATGAAAATTCCCTTTCTGTGTGATAGATCATAATACATGGAAACTGATTAATTGAGTGGGTTATACAAATGATGATTTTATATTACTAAACATGACCATGTTGACCTGCAGGAAAAATGTGCTACTAAATCAGAACCCTAAAATTAAATTTTAAGCACTCAACCTTTCCCAGGTGTCCCATGCTTGCTATGAGAGCGAGAGAGCAGAGGCTCTGGTGCCAGATTAGGAATTTGTCTTAACGGAGAAGTGTCCAGAGACTTCTGACTGTTTGTCTCACAGTAAAACGTCCATTCTGTTCATTTCCTGGCTTTTGCTTCATCTTTTCATAAATTTTGATTGTACTGTGGGAAAGGCAAAATTATTGAAGAAATTTTTTGTCTCTTTTCTGGCAAAACTCTACATAATACATACTTTTTGCCCAATTTCTGTTTCCTAAGTTCTTTTGAAATACCCTAAAACACCAGATTTAGGGAGATAAATATTGCATAGCACTATCTTTTGATCAGAAAAAAAATGGTAACATAGTTTTCTTTAGGAAAAAGGAAACTATTTGATAAACATCTGCATCTCAATTTAAGGTTCAGTGTTTTGGTGTAATTTTTACAATCCTTTGAAATACACATAATAATGTTGCCAAATTATTATGAAAATAGTCTTCAGGTTTTGTATACTTTAGATGCAAAAAGGCAACAGTATAAGTATGTATCCCCACCTTTCTATCATTTCTTGACTGCTTATGGCCTGAACAGGTGACTTGTACCATAAGCAAACACTAAAACTTAACTGCTAGAGACTTATAACATCAGGAGGATAATGGTGTTAAAATGTTGCTAGCCAACAATATACTTACAGCCATCTCTTCCTACGCACGTGGAGTCGATTTGCTGCACATCAGTGGTGCAGGACATAAGACCAAGTCACCTCTGTGGATTGCTGCAAAACGAACCCATTACCTTGTATGTGCTGGTAAGTGATACTCCTCTGAAATACTCAGATTATGTTTCTCTCCTTCATGGTTTATTTTCCTATATAAACCTTCAATATCACCTGAGTTTTGTTAAACACTGCCATTCCTATGACTTGTGCTCATTGTTTCCAGGATGGCAGCCATAATGAGCTGATAAAAAGCTCATTTCTGATTCTTTTTAGCTTTTTATTGATTGCTGTGAATTTCCCATCACGCCTCTGATCCTACTCTTCTCCCTGTTCCCTTGCATCAACCCTCTGTCCTAACAACCTAAAAATCCCAAACCAGAATAAATGAATAAACAATGAATAAAAATAATCTCAGCATCATAGTTGTAGGCTGGCCCAGTGAGTCACACAGTGTACCCTTCAGTCCATACATTTTTACTTGTATGTGTTCACTGCAAAGATCATAGGTTGGTTTGAGGCCTGTGGCTTCTGTTACACCCTCTATACTGGGCAGTCACTGGAACTCCTCTTGTTTGTCCTATTATTGCATTGTGTCATGGAGATCTTGTAGCTTTGGATCTTCAGATCTGGCCCCTACACCTGCTCCAGCAGTTCATAGATGAGTGGGTATGGGCTAGTCTACCTCAAAGACCTGTTCCCGGCTTATATGGTGGCTGGGTTGGTCAAGTACCATGCCTCTGTCCATGGATCATTCAAAACTGGGATCATTATTGATATCTATGGCCCTCAGTAATACTAAGGGCGAGGCCATCAAGGGTCTGGGCCACCATCTGGTTCAGGGTTAGTGTCTAAGGAATGAATATCTTCTGGGACTACGCAGATCTAAGTATCTTAGGCTGTTACCCAAAATCATATTGTTTACTGGTTCTGAACTGCTCCAAGGGGCTCTGTTGGGATCCATGACTCTGCCCCAGCCACCATCTACATTGATATCCACTGAAGCATTAACATAGGGCTTCACAGAATTGGCCCTGCTGTTCGCTGGCTGCAGCACCAGGCAGAATGGGCCCTGCCGCGCACCAACTACATCACTCTGGAGAGTGGGTCATGTATCTTTCCAGAGCAGCACAGTAGAGCTGTCCCTGTTAGCAGGGGCTTGGGTGAGCCAGCCCTGAAGACAAGAGAGTGGGAGAAATAGACCCAAGGTCTTTCTTTCAGAGGCATGGGTAAGGGAGAGATACATCACTTGCCTCTTGCTACCTTCTACAAGCAGGAAAATCTGGTCCGTAGGGCATGAGAGTGGGAGAGGTAATCCTGTCCATCACTGGCTGAAGCACTTGGGAGAGCAGGTCCTGCACCTTGCCTGGGCAACACAACAATTTACCAAAATATTGTCATGAATGTTACGAGTGATATGTGTTGGGAAGTACTTTCATCATCAGGAGTTTTGCTATAGGTTTTTTTCTTGCTTTTACCTAGTGTCTCCTACTAAAACATACACACCCGGGAAGAAATTACCTTTTGATGTGACTTCCCAAAACGGTTCATGTAATATTTGTTGAATGAATAATTGATTACATAAATGAATTAATGAGTAAATTGAAATGGGACCATTGGCATAGGTTGAAAGAAACAAACTTATACTTACACAAAAGTGAATGGTATCAATTATAAAGGGAAATAAAGGACAAATTATTCTAATCAAGTTTGGTGAATAAATTAAACCTTTGTCTACATTTGAAAAGACGTATAACTATCAATTATTTTGTTTCTTGTATTATTATTTTTCTTGTTGATTTGCAAACTTGTGAATTATAAACAAATTTAGCATATTTTGTCTAATGATACGCTTTTTATTACTATAATGGCAGAATATTTACATATCTGTTATTTTCTCAAAGTAAATTTGAATAGTCTTGTTAAAATTTTTAGTCATTTAGGTCTGTTTAGGATATAAGTAATGAAGAAAGGATTTATACATATCAGATATATACATGTTTTTCCTCATAGAATTTTCTGTTTGTCTATTATTTTCATATCTGCTTTCTAGACTGCCTAGCACTAGTTTTAATCTTTTACTGGACTTAAAATCAATACAGTAATAGTAAATAAAGTAAGTTGGAAAAAGCTCTAGGGCTTAAAAGATTGTTTGATGGGTACAGTGATTATAAGCATAAGGTGCTGGACTCAAAGAGGCTACAAACAGTAGTGCCATTTGCAATCCAAGGGGATATTAGAGAATTCCAGGAATCTTTAGGGTCAGCTAATCTGACATATACAATAAGATACCTGAAGGTGAAGGGTAAAGATGGATAGACAAAGTTGTCACACCCATACAAAGATTTTTAAAAGGTAGCACTTAATAGGATTCATCAAAATTCTAAGTAATGTACTTATATCATTTAATACTATAAAGATTAAGCGATTGAATATTATTGATATTATTGATAAATGGAAGAAAATTGGATTGTGATAGCTTCTTCATCAGACTTTACCATTTTATTGCTATAACTTTTGGAACTCTAGAATGAAAACATATTTATATCATAAAATTTATTATGCTTTTATAATGAGTTTATAGTTTTCAGTCTACAGACAAAATGAAAGGAAATTGATCTTCCTATGTCCTAAATTACCCTTTTTCTTCCCTCCAAGGTTATTCATTGAAGCATTTTAAGGAGGTTTGAGTTTTATTCTATTTTTACAAAAGTATGAGGGATCATGTTCAAGGGTATGAGCAAATCAGTCAGCTCTGAAATCTGTATTAAAAAGAACAGTGACAATAAATTTCCCAGAAGCCTCATTTTATTTGATTTTCTTCATTCTGTATTAGAATGCATTTGTGAAGAAATAATAGGAAAGTAGAAGAGGTATTGAGATAGAATAAAGGAAAGAAATATACTGTAAAATCATTTGTTTGCTATTGGAAAAAGACTGTATTGTTCTGAAAGGAATACAAAAAAAATGTTAATTGACTATGCACTGGAAACACTTCAGTTTTGTGACTTTCCTGCTATTACGAGGTTAGGTCTTCTTTATAGGAATCCTTATTTTATCATTTTCCTCTCTCAATCTCTCTCTGTGTCTACTCCCTTTTGCAGTTATTTCATCAATCAAATCTCATACATAATTGGGTTTCTGTTTCTAAATGCTTAATTGATGTATTCTCAGCACTAATAGTAAGAAAAACGATTCTCTCTCTCTCTCTCTCTCTCTCTCTCTCTTTCTCTCTCTCTCTCTCATCTCTCCCTCCCTCCCTCTTTTACAATGTTAAATCATCAACCCGTAATGTGAAATGGGGCAAAAATATCTGCTTATGGGCTGGATCTTCCTAAAAAGATTTCTATGAAGCTGAATCCAATTACATGACTTTAATTTCAGGTTGTCTCTGGGACTCAAGTCATGATTAAATATTAATCATTATATAATAAATTCATATGCACATGAATGGATGGGTTCACATTACACTTTACATATTTATTAATTAATTTCCCTCCCTGGCACTAGTTTAAAATAGAGGAAGCAGATAAGATGAGATAAGATGTTTTAAACAAAGAAAAGCCACACAGAAGAACGGAAAAGCGTACACAATGGTTTCAACAGTCCTTTTTAAGTATTTCCATGAGGTCCTATCATTTTTAAAAATGTCAACCTAAAAAGTAAATGCCCACCTTGCTTGCTTACTCAGTGTCAAAAAACTCACCATTAATCTAACAAACAGCAGCTCCCTTGGCTAGGAAAACTTATTTAAAATCTTTTTGAGGCAAATATCCTTACACAGTCATAAATCATTTTCTTTTGAACTCTATTTGAACTCAAATTAGCATAAAAATATTGAGATAAGTCTGTTTTAACTCCTTTGCATAAAGTACCACATCTAGATATTTTAAATTCATCTTCATTTCCTATAAAACATTTGAACATTAAAAACATTTATTATAATTTTAATCAACACAAACATGGGTGCTTGCTCTTCAGGGCTGAAAGTTTATGGGCCTGGCTTTCTTGCTGTTTCTTTCCTCATTCATACAAAAATATGTGAAGCTGATGGTGTTCTTTGAGTTCTTTGTTTTCAATATGATGTTTCAGGTGTCAAAATTTCATTAATTTCTAATAAAATATGGTTTTTTCCTTAGGGTTTTGTTTAAACACTACCTTTGCAATAGAGTAGAAAACAGAAACTTAAAGCCATTTTAAAATTATAGAAAGGTTTCTGATAAGTGTTTTATAATTTATACAAAAAGAAATTAGAAATTACATGTATTCTAACTGTATAAGTAAAATGTTTATACAATAAACATTGTATAAATGTTTACAGTAATAAAATGAATACAGTAATAAAAATAGACTTTCTCTGGCATTGTGCTGTTTTCCTTTGATCCCAGACCTCAGGAGACATGAAAATTGACAGTTCTAGTCCAACTTTGGCTATATGGGATTATCTATTACCAAGACACACACACATACACATATATGGATGGATAGATAGATAGATACATACATACATACATAAACAGACAGATAGATTATAGATAGATAGACATAAAGATATTTATTATTTTAGAAGTAATATTAATGTATTATACATAATTTGATTCATGTTACTTATATATAAATAAATGTATATGTACACAACCCAACCTATTTCTATTAGAATCAATATTTTAGAATATATAAATGTACACATATTTGAATAAACACATAGTATGTATAAATATTTATAAAACGTGTATATATGTGTGTGTGTGTGTGTGTGTGTGAGAGAGAGAGAGAGAGAGAGAGAGAGAGAGAGAGATTCCATGAAATTGTATGCATACTATATATAAAAATAGTTCGGTACAGTGAGTCATGTCTGTGTTCAGTGGACTGACTTTGCTCAATGAATTTCTCTTTATTTTCATGTATGAACTCTATTAGCTGAGATTCTAGAACTACTTTAGTTGAGGAAGCTTCTACTGCACTATTTTGACTTTGAGACTCTACGGGAATGATGGCTTTCATTTCTTCATCACTGAGTTCCTCTCAGTTTTCTTAGGGGATGCGCTTCCAATGTGTAATGTTAATAAGTTCACCTACTAAAGGAGTGTTTGCTTACAAAAGACAATTTCAGGTTTTAAATAAAAACGAATCAAGCATAGCTATTGGTAAAAGCAATCTCTGTACCTTTCATTCACAGTTGTCATATTCATTTGCATGAAATAGTAACATAATCCACATAAAGGTATTTCATTCAGGAGCCGGGCAGTGGTGGTACTCGCTTTTAATCCCAGCACTCGGAAGACAGAGGCAGGCAGATCTCTGTGAGTTTGAGGCCACCCTGGACTACAAGAGGTAGTTCCAGCACAGGTTCCAAAGCAAAACAGGTTGAAAAACCCTGTCTCAAAAAACAAAACAACCCGCCCCCCAAAAAATTCTCAGTATCAGTGACCAATGACTTCGTTGGTTTTTTTGTTTGTTTGTTTGTTTGTTTTAAGATGTGTGAATTTAATTCCCATTGCTGTAAAACAATGTCGACTGTTTGGTACCATATAAAGAAAAGACATTTTAAAGTCCAAAAATTGGGTAGCCCTATGCGTTTGGTCTTTAGTGCGGGTTCCCTGACTTACAAGAAAACATGGTAGTTTACATTATGAGTTTTTTTTTCCTTTCTCTGCCTTACCCCCCTTTCTTTAATTGATTTTTATTGAGCGCTACATTTTTCTCTGCTCCCTTCCCTGCCTCTCCCTCACCTTCAACCCTCCCTCAAGGTCCCCATGCTCCCAATTTACTCAGAAGATCTTGAAAACATCACTTTGAGTGAGGTAACCCAGACACAGACAATTACCACATGTACTCACTCATAAGTGGTTTTTAAACATAAAGCAAAGAAACCCAGCCTACAAACCACAATCCCAAAGAACTTAGACAACAATGAGGATCCTAGGAGAGACATACATAGACCTAATCTACATGGGATGTAGAAAAAGACAAGACTTTGTGTTTTTAAAATCATACTGTCTATCACTTGAGGGAAACTAAAGCAGAGCTGTTTGTAGGAGCCAGCCATAATAAGCTAAATATGAACAGATTGAAAAACCCCCAGAGTTGAGAGACTCTCACTCAAGTCTCGGGATAACATGACCCCACAAGAACTCATGAGAGACTGTCCTTGCTGTAATCATACGAGATTTATGGATAGGAACCAACGTGCTGGGGCTGACACTCATATCCCATGGAGGAGTAGAGGAGTTCGACCTCGAGTAGCTGGAAGAAAGGGTATTTAAGGGAAGAAACCATAACCCAAAGAGGGTAGGGAGGGTGTCTTTGGAAGATTCCGAAAGTATCAATGATAATCACAAGGGGGTAACTCCCCATTTCTCAAGATTGTTCTCAAGATTATAATCTAACGTTGTGGTCAGCCCTTCCAGGAACAAAGTCACTGAACTGGCTAACCTAGATTTTTGGCTCTATTCTTCCTGCTAGAGGGTTTGGATTTATCCTGGTCTTTCAAAATCACCCAAAAAAAGTTCTTTACTTTCAACTATTATCACCTGCCAGAGTAGGACTCAGCCATCGATAAATTTAATAGAGGCTCGAGTTTCAGTAGTTTACCCTGAAGCAATACCTGGTAGCAGAAAGGACCACAAGTTGAGATTACTGTACAACCAGCCAAGAACAAGCCCATCCAAAGGAAATGCCTAACAGTCCAACCACTGTAGATATGATCACCTGCCAACACACACTCACCAGGAACCCCTAGACAAATGTCAGGCAATCAGGGGTCCTGAACCTCAGAAACCCCTCACACCCACCTCCTTTACTACTATAAAAACCCAATTCTTTTTCTTTTTCTTTTTTTTTTTTTCTTTTTGAGACAGGGTTTCTCTGTAGTTTTGGAGCCTGTCCTGAAACTAGCTCTTGTAGACCAAGCTGGCCACGAACTCATAGCGATCCGCCTGTCTCTGCCTTCAGAGTGCTAGGATTAAAAGCATGCATCACCAATTCTAACTGAGCTCAGGGCTCTACATTTATTCTAATACATTGGACAAGTGGAGAGACATGCATAAAATTGAGGCTCTTTGCTTTTACATACAGGACTTGGTTTCCTTGTTGGCTTTTGGAGGACTTCACCGATTTGGTCATAACAGTTGATACTGTCAAAATTGTCTTATTAGGTTTTGCACATTTGTAAATTATAAAAGATGCATTTGTTCTCTTAACATTTGCTTTATAAGAATGACTGATTTTGTACATTACATGAGTTTTGAAAATGTATCTAAATATCAAAGAAAAAAGTACAACATTTTATTATTTGGAGGCTGGAGAATATTGAAAATATAAGAGTACAGAATGATACTTTTCCAGATATTTTTATCTTTATGTTCCACAGTACCTATTATTTCATTCTCTGTTATATATACCATATATGTACACATAGACAAAACACATAAAAATAAATATTTCTAAAACTGTGATAAACTGTGGGGTACTTTTGAGAAATAGAGTCATAACCTACACATTGCTCCAATTAATTTTCTGCACACCAAGATGTTAACTCACTGGACCTCTTATTAGCTAACACTGAAATACATAATATAAATTATTAGATAACCACAAGCAGGTCTAAATGAAATTATATTCAGTGTATCATGTGTGTGTATGTATATGTGTATGGTGAGCACTTCACAGATATTTATATGTAACTTGACATAAACAGGATCGTACTATGTGAATATGGTGTCGATTTTAAGAAAATATTTTCTTCCTAATATTGCATTGTCTGTTTATTCCCATTCCATTCATTCCATATCCAGTAATCCTACCTATCATAATTCAATAGCTGAGACATTGGTCATCCCCTGCTATCTTTACACAACTATACCAGCAGATTCCTGGTGTCAATATCATATTTTCTTTATCACATATATACTAGAAAAGACACCATCATGTTGATGTTGAGATCCTTGCATGATATTTGATAGGCCTAAACTTTCTCTTTTTTTTAAAGTAAATTAGTTCTGCCAGGAGTAGACTTGCCCCACTGTCACAAAAGGCATTATGCTATTAACACATTTTAAACACCAAATTATGTAGATCTCTAAAGTACTTAAAATATATCTGTTTAACCTTGAAAACAAACCTAATATGACTATAAGTCTGATTGCTACAGATGACGACTAACCTGTCTTTCATCATTATCCTAAAGAGCTTTCAAGTTTTAAAACTTTATATTACATTTTTAAATGAGTTTCATTTAAACAATACCTTAAACAAGAATAGAAATATATATATATATACTACCTGAAGACTGGTCAGCCTTACAGACCAGATTGTGGTAACACACACCTTTAGTCCCAGTAGCCACAATGACATGCACCTTTAATTTCAGTGGTTGATGCCTTTTATCCCAGCCGTAGAGAAGAATATATAATAAGGGGAGACAGCTCTCAGATACATAGTCTCATTCTGAGATTTCAAGAGACAGGATCATCTTTTCAGACTGATGGAGAAGTAAGACCCAGTGGCTGGCTGTTTTGCTTTCTGGATCTTCAGGTTGAACCCCAATTTCTGATCCTGAGTTTTCATTAGTTATGCTTCATATATTCATATACCTGCACTTTCGTGTTCCACATAAGCACATTCACGCAACGTAGATTAGAATAATTTCAGTTATGCCATTGTTATTTATACCTAAATCATATTACAAAGAAAATAGATTTGCACAATTCTTTGTTTACTAGGCATTCAATAAACCAAAGCAAGCTTGAGAAAGAGGAACCCGAAGGTGCACACTCATGGTGAGCTTGTTATAAGGTGGTAGTGAAAAGAATTAACGAGTTCAGAATACAGTTGACTGCAAGGGAGCAGAGAGCAGCAGGAGCTTCATTCGTCCCTCATCTAATAACTGGTTGAATAAAAATATAAAGAACTTTGGTGGAATAAAAGCATGGCATTTTCAGTGTCTAATTTACCACTGTATGGAGGAAGTCCAGAATAATTGAGTATGGCAGACATTGTGCATTGAAATTGCTTTCTGGACTGTGAAAACACGTAATTGGTTTCTATAGGTCAGGGTATCAGATGAGTGTCATTGTAACTATTAATGAGAATCTAATATCTAAATTATTCTATGTAGGGATAATTTAATAGTAATTTTGATTAAAGTAAAAGAAATGAACATGAAAATGAAGGTACAAAAGTTATGCTCTGCCCTATGGCTAATGTCAGCCAAGTTACCCTGAAAAACAATGCATAAGATTTCACTGAATTTTATGCAAGACCACACAGACATTTCTTTTTAATAAAAGATATAATTGCTACAAACATTGTAAAAAGTTTTCCTTAATCCATTCCTACACATTAACCCTCTACCCTTTCTCTCACAGCTATGATAGAAGTAAGCTCTAATTATCAATATTCTTGATTTGGAAAAATGAACTTGGCAGTCTTTAGCCTGTTATAGACTATTGTAGAGGTAGGACTGTTGTATAATAATGTCAGAAATATTCATTAAAGTCACTCCGCTGGGAGATCACAGAATATCAGCCGAAAAAGGAGAAGAAAAACTGTAAGAGTCAGAGGGAATGGAGGACATCAGGAGAACATGGCCACCAAATCAACTAAGCCGTGCTCACATGGGCTCACAGAGAGGAAGCAGGAAACACCAAACCTGCATGGATCTGTAACCAGGTCTTTGTCTTTCGACTGTCAGTCCGCTATTTTTTGAGACTCCTAAGGGTGGAAGCAGTGTGTCTTTGACTCTTTCACCTGCTCTTGGGTGTCTTTTTTGTCTATTGGGCTGCCTTGTAAGTCTCAATACAGGGACTTTTTCCTTGTCTTACTGTGTCTTATTTAGTCCAGTTTGTCTGTTGTCTCTTGAAGGTGTAGTCTTATCTGAACAGGAAACAGAGTGGGGTGGATCTGAGGGAGAAGGGAGTTGTTGGGGATAGATGGAAGGAGTGGGGGGAGAGGAAACTGAGGTCAGAATGCATTACAAAAGAGAAGAATCTATTTCTGATTTAAAAATAAATATTCTGATATAAATGAGGTAGGGAAAAAAGTAAAAATATCAAGAGAAATTCACATTGGAGATCTGTAGCAAGTTATCAGACAAATAATAAAGTTATATTGCTCTTGAAACTAAGATAATTACAGATAATATAAACACTACTATAATTATGTAGGCAAAAACAGAAGAGTAGAAATTATAAGAAGCAAACAAAAGAATTATAGAAAAGTAAAAATAATAAAAATAATGATTTTAGTAGACTTAATGGTCAATTCACCATGACCATGGCTAAAAGGTCTGTCACTAATCTCAGATGTCAGTCAATACAAACTCAAAATATAGAATTTATGGAAAAAAATGAAAATATAAAAGGACAAATGTATATGAAATATGGCACAATATCAAAGGTTGTGTCATACACATGCCTGAATTTACAAAACGGAAAAAAAATCTGAAAAACTAATCAAAAAACTACAAAGTTATTCCCTAATATTAAATAATTTTATGGAATGCCCAGAGTGCACACATGCACACACACACACTCACATTCACCATACACAGAGAGAGAAAGAGAGCAATACTAGTGAGAATTCACCTCAATATATTACATTCAAACCAAAAAATAGATTAAAAGGAAATCTTAAGAAATCAAAAGAACAAAAAACATTGCTTAGAATAGAGATTCAAGAATAGAAATTATATAGTACAATTCCCAAAAGAACTATGTGGGCAGGAATGCAGGTTTAAAGAAATTCTCTCCAGCAGAACTTATGTTAGAAATGTCAAAAGTAATTGACAGAGTTTAGGAACTTGTTTTTCGTCAGTAAGGGAAAAGCACAAAAGGATGAATAAGGAAAGTGAATTTATTTATTTTTAATAGATATAATAGATAGCCAATAAAAGTAATTCCACTAGCACAATGTGCAAGGGAACGATTTTAACAATGGGAATAGAGTGAATATTTGAAATTGTCAGAAATTATCTATAGTATGATTGAGCATGTTTTGTGTATATGCCTAAGAGTGGTATTGCTGGATCCTAAAGTAGGCTGATTACCAATTTTCTGATAAACCGCCATACTGATTTCCAAAGTGGCAATACAAATTTGCATTCCCACCAGCAATAGATGAGTGTTTCTCTTATTCCATATCCTCTCCAGCATAAGTTATCATTGGTGTTTTTGAACTTAGCCTTTCTAGTATGTGTGAGATGGTATCTCAGAGTTGTTTTGATTTCCACTTCCCTGATAACTAAGGATGTTGAACATTTCCTTAAGTATCTTTTGGTTATTGGAGATTCATCTGTTGAGAATTATCTGTTTAGTTCAGATTTTTTAATTCGGTTATTTAGAATTTTAATGTCTAATTTCTTGAGTTCTGTATATATTTTGAAGATCGTTCCGTTGTCTGATATAGAGTTGGTGAAGATCTTTTTCCACTCAGTAGGAATGTCTTATTGACTGTGTCCTTTGCTTTACAGAAGCTTCTCAATTTCAGGAGGTCCCATTTATTTATTTTTGCACTCAGTATTTGTGCTACTGGCATTATATTTAGGAAGTCTCCTTTGCCTATGCATTGAAGACTACTTCTCACTGTCTCTTCTATCCGATTAAGTGTGGTTGGATTTATATTGAGGTCTTAAATGGACTTGAGTTTTGTGTGTAGCAATAGATATGGATCTATTTTCATTCTTCTACATGTTGACATCCAGTTATGCCAGCACCATTTGTTGAAGATACTTTCTTTTTTCCATTATATACTTTTAGCATCTTTGTCAAAAATCAGGTGTTCATAGGTATGTGGATTAATATCCTGGTCTTTGATCTAATTCCTTTGGTCAATCTCTCTGTTTTTATGCCAAAACCAAGCTGTTTTCATTACTGTAATAGAGCTTTATATCAGGGATAGTGTTGCCTCTGGAAGTTCTTTTATTGTACAGATTTGTTTTGGCTATCCTGGGTTTTTTTCCATATGAAGGTGATTATTGTTCTTTCAAGGTCTGTGAAGAATTGTGTCTATGTTCATAGCAGTATTATTTGTAATAGCCAGAAACTGGAAACAACCTGGATGCCCCTCAACTGAAGAATGGATAAATTGCGGCACATTTACACATGAATACTACTCAGTGTTAAAAACAATGGCATCTTAAATTTTGAACGTAAATGAATGGAATTAGAAAACACTATCCTGAGTGAGGTAACCCAGACCCAAAAAGAAAATATGGTATGTACTCACTCCTTAGTGGATACAAGCTATAAACAAAGGACATTGAGTCATTGAGTCTATACTACATGATCATAGAGAAGCTAAGTAATAAGGCGAACCCAAAGAAAAACATATATAGATCCACCAGGAAATTGGAAGCAGACAAGATCACCTGACAAAATTGTAAACATGGGGGTAGGAGGAAAAGGGAAGGTAGAACAGGAAGAGGAGGGGAGAAGGTGGAGAGTTGAGGAGAACTGGAGGGAATAGCATAGTCAAGATGGAGGAAAGACAGAGATGAGAGTAAGGAAAGATATATCTTGATTGAGGGAGCTATTATAGGGTTAGCAGAAACCTGGCTGTAGAGAAACTCCCAGGAATCCACAAGGATGACCCTGGCTAAGACTCTAAGCAATAGAGAAGAGGGGGCCTCATTTGGACTTGCCCTGTAGTCAGACTGACGTTTATTTTAAATATCATCATAGAATCTTCATTCAGTAACTGATGTAAACAGAGACAGAGACCCACATTGGAGCACTGGTCTGGGCTCCCAAAGTGCAGTTGAATAGTGGAAGGAATGAGAATATGAGCAAAGAGGTCAAGACCATGATGGGTTCACCCACTGAAACAGTTTACATGAGCTAATAGGAGCTCACCAACGCCAGCCGGACCTGGAAGGAGCAAGAATAGGACCAAACTAGTCCCTCTGAATGTGGGTGACAGCTACATGGCTGGCACAGACTGAGGGGACACTGGCAGCAGCACCAAGATTTATCCCTACTGCATGTACTGGCTTTTTGGGACCCTATTCTCTTAGGATGTATACCTTGCTCAGTCTAGATATAGTAGGGAGGGCCTTGGACCTTTCACAAAGCAATGTGCCTTACCCTCTCTGAGGTTTGGATGGAGGTGGGGTGGGAGGGTATGTGCAGGGAATGGAAGGAGGGGAGGGAGTGCAAACTTGGATTGGTATTTTTTAAAAAAATCTAATAAAATAAAAAAAGAAAAAGAAATTATCTGTATTACATCAGAGTTAGAATAATATTATTTAAAGGTGAATATAGTTTATTTAAAATGTGTACTTAGAACCAGGTGGAAATCTACAAAAAACTAATGAAGTTAGATATTTTAAAATATATACCCAATATGTGCATGCATACACAGGGGATAAAAACATGCAGATATATTCACTCAAACAAAACAAGATAGAAAAAGAAAGAATTCAAGTAGGCAACTAGCAACTACAATAAACAAAACGTATGCAATAAAAAGAAAACACACATAGTTTTTCTGTAGTTTAATTTTAGAGAAAACATGAAGTGGGCATGTCAGGAATAAGGGGAATTAAGGAGTAGTTGACATAAGGAAAATAATATAATCATATATATTCTATAAATTTTGTTTTAAAGACTATATATACAAAAGGGAAATAAAAGAGAAATAAACATCTAGAAATATCCAATATCTATACAGAGGATCATGAAAATATATGCCAAGTAAACAGTAATAAAAATAGATCTATAGAAACTATTTTGATATCTGACAGACAAGAATGAGACCAGAATAACAGATAAACAGGTAAAACACAAGAAATGTTTTCAAACGTGGCATATCAATATCAATGCTAACTGTATTTGTACATGACAATAGAAAGCAAAATTGTATGGGTAGTGATGGAACTAACAGGAGAAATAGATAAAGTTACTATCGTAGCTGCAGAATTTAGCACCCTTGTGACAGTAACTGATAGTCAAGACAGACAGAAAATCAATAAGACTATAAATTCCTCAAGCAGCACTATCAATTCATTTGATGAAACTGGAATTTATATATTTCACTCAACAACGGAAGCACAGATATTGCTCTTGAATTTACATGGAGCCTGCATCAAAACTAAACACATTCTGAGTCATTGAGCATATCTTAACCAGGAAAGACAACATCATGAACATATATAGTTACAAAGGGCTCCTTGAAAGAGAACAGACTCTTCAATTTCCAAAATATCAGGAGAAATACTACATCAATGAAGTGTCAAAATGATGGTAATCAGAAATCACAAGAAGGGTATGGTCACTGTAAGGGTAACAGAAAACAAAACCCTAATAAAAACATGTTGCTACAAAAAGGACCTCTGGTAACCCCTCCTCTCTTACTTGATAGGGGTAAGATAAAACGCTTCGGGTAAACAGATGTGTAACCTAAATCTGAACACCATGCCCTTCCTTTAATTCCTGTATTTTCAACACTATTTTATTTTCTCTCATAGAACGCCTCCAGACCACAGTCTCCCTTCCCTCCACTCCTCCCAGACCCTCTCCCATCTCCCCTCTCAAGTAGAGCCACTCCTCCATTTGAGAAAAGAGCAAGACTTCCAGGGATATCAACCAAATAAGGCATAACAAGTTACAATAAGACTCCACCTATCAGCTCTGTAGGAGGCAACCCACTAAAGGAAAGAGGGTCCTATGGGAAGGCAGAAGAGCAAAGACAACCCCACGGCCACCTTTAGGAGTCCCACAAAACATATTTAAACTAAACCATACCATATTTACAGAGGATCTACTACATAGAAATGCAAGCTCCGTGATTGAAACTTCAGTGTCTTTGAGCCCTGCTTGCTTAGTTGATTCTGTAGGTTGTCAAAAAGGAGAAATTTTTTACACTTTTAAGTTCTAGGATCCAATTTTATGATAGATAAGTCAAGTCTCACTTAAAATATACACGATAAAGAGTTTTTACTGTTAAAAATCTTTCTGTTAGCCTTCTTTTAGCCTCCAAGAAAATATCCAGGCATTTGCCATGGAGACTATGCATGTGAAAAAGAAATATTAGAAGTATTCAAATACATGATAGAGAAGAATCACTAATACCAGGAGGTCAAAAACACTATGTATAGCCAGTGGAATGGGCAAAGAAGGAGGGCAGGAAGCCTGTAGAGTTCACAGTACATGCAGACCTTCTCAATGCATCTTGCTATCATTTCCTCGGTTACCCCATGGGTATATATGGGAATAAATTGTACTAATGTCCAATTAGCTTAATTCTGATTTTTTGTTGTGTTTAAACACTGACTAAAAGTACTTGGGTAAGAAAGGGGCTATTTCATCATACACTTTATTCCATCATCAAGAGATGCCAATGTAGAAGCTCAAGCAGAAATCTGAAGCAGGATAGTCAGCAGATGCCATGGAGAAACATTCCTCACTGACTTTCTCCTCGATCAGCTCACTCTCTTTTCCAACTCAGGACACATGAGAGGCATCCCGTATGGTGAACTAGAACCTTCCACACCAATCATTAATCAAAATACCAAATAGACATGCCTAAAGGCCAAAATGGCAGAGGAAATTCTCAACTGGGGCTCCCTCTTCTCAGGGGCCTTTAGTTTGTGTCAAGAGGGTAAAAACTAACCAGCCCATTAACCTGAGAACTTAGAACATTTCTTAAAACAGAAAAGAAAAACAATTTCAAAGGCAAGGCTCAGAGGCAAGGAATGAGTCTCTAACTACTAAACAATTACCTCTTATAGTTCAAACTAACTTTCTTGGAACAACCTAGACTTTATAATCTACAATATTTGCCAACATTTTGAAGTCAAGATACAGATGCTATTTAGAGGTGTTGACTTGAACATGGAGAAAATGTTTCAACTTTTAACTTTGATGGTGTTTTTTCTGTAAAAGGAAATATACTAGTGAAAAATTAAACATTATTCATGTAAAGTTTCCTTTGTTATATGATATTTGGACTCTTTGGGTAATTGAATGTTATATGCCCACAAAAAGTATCTGAAATAATGCAAGATAAGAACTTACTATTACTTGTAAGTATCAAATTATGTGAGTGTTCTATAAACCAGGCTTGAATATCACTTCAAAAAACATTTATGTACTTCAGGAAACATTTATGAGAAAAACACACACAAGAATGACAGTGGCCATAAAGAAAATAACAAAGCATGATTAAACATGTTGAAAAGAAATCTTAAATGAATTAAAATTGGCCTAATAATAATTGGAATTCTTACTGTATTTGTATCTTTCACAGTTGTAAGTATTTAATACTTAGATCAGCCTTTCTATAGTTTAGTGGAAAGTACTTCATAAAAAGAGAAAAACTTAGGGGAATCCTCAATAGAGAAAGTTTATGATATTTTAGTTTTTAAAACTCTGAGAATCTCAAATTTTTCTAGAATTAAAAAAAAATTAAATTGTTGTTTCCCAGAGAAATCACAAAATATCTACTGCATCAATGGTCAATTTGCATGTGGACAGCAACAGAAAAGATTTGTTTTGTCTTCTGGCATCCACAATTGAGGTTTATTTCAAACAGATTAGTCACTGGAGAATTAACTTGGGGTTAGAGACAAAGAGCCTCATCACAGTTTTTTATCTGTGGTAATGTGAACTAAGTGACTGTCCAAAACACTGGAGAAACATTTCTAAGAGCTTGCAATGCTCTTTGCAGCAGTTCAGCAGACAACCCACTCCGCACACCAGATGCTCATCAGTCTAAGGGATTCAGGTTCTTCCATTACCTCTTACAGTTCAAATACAGCCCTTCTGTAGTAGGAGCTATGGGCTGTGTTCTGCCGCCCTGCTCCTGACCACCAGCTAGCTTTATACCCAAAATATCAACACACAAACTGTATTCATATTAAACACTCCTTGGCCCATTAGCTCTAGCCTCTTGCTTAACTGATTTCTAATAATCTGTGTAGCACCAGTCTTACCAGGAAAGATTCAGCATGTCTGACCTGGCAGCTTGCTTCATCGCGTCTGCCCTGGAGAGGAGAGGCATGGCGTCTCAGCCAGAGAGGAGAGGCATGGCGATTGCCTTACTTCCTCCCAGCCTTCTGTTCTGTTTACTCCACCCACCTATGTTCTAACCTATCAGGCCAAGCAGTTTCTTTATTAATTAACCAATGAAATCAACAGATTGATATATGACACTCCCACATCACAGCCCCCCACTCCCCAGCGTAGATTTGGTGACTGGGTTCTTAAATGGCAACTGATGGACTTTTGCAAATGATTGAGTCAGAGAACTTTGATCTAAAACACCAACTCACTCTTGATAGGTTCATAATATGCTGCCAATACTGGAAGGTGGTCAATGTAGGAGGTAACATCCAACTGAAGGCAGCAAGTCATTTGAGACATATTCCTTGGAGGGACTTTGCCCTGGTCCCTTTATATATTTCATTCTAAATACATTCTAACGTATAATTCCTCCAATATGGCTCTTTGCCTTATGGACACAGGAACAATGGACTAGAACAATGACCTGAAATCTCAGACTGCGAGGTAAAATAAATGATACTTCCACATGAGTTGTTTAGGTCAGACACTCTGTAAAAGGGGCAAAGGGCTGATTAAATGAATAATCACTTGTAGTCCCCTCACTCATTCTAGTGCTGGCCTGACACTGTCTTCAACACTACCATTCTGAAAAGTGTTAATGCCTATTATGCAATGTCTTACAAAGTGCCTCTTCAAGTTCCTATTTCCTGTTTCTCGCTTCATGAGACTAAAATACAAGTAATAATGTGTCCTTTCATTTTCAATTAGATTTACTAGAGAACAATTATGTGGTGAGATCTTGTTTGTACTCTAACAAAGTTTGCCTGAAGATCAGAGGGCAGAGCTAGTCACTAGTTAACCATATAGGTCTAGAGGTCTGTACAGACACACTGGAATTTCTATGGCTGGTGAGAAAGAGGAATTAGTCAATGTGCTTGCAGACAATGAGAGGATGTGGAATATATTATAATGATACCTACCTCTGGGCTCAGGGAACTGCAGAGAAGAGGTCGAAGAAAAATTGTAAAAGCCAAAGGCAGGGGGTGACTCCTGCTCCACAAGATGAACTTTATACCTGGTACCATCTTAGGGCGAGGCAGTTTATAAACCCTAGCAAACAATCAACTATTACTATTTACTAAATGGATATTTCTTAAATGGCTACTAACGATGTATTATACACAAAAATCTATTTTCAGTAGACATAGATAACACAAAGACCCACAACGGACCTAAGTGTACAGAATGAGTCTATAAATGTACTTTACTCACTTGCTCACAAGGTACAGGGATTATTATAGAAGAGGTATGTGGATATAGTGTATGAGGTGGTGGATAACACTAAGAAAAATTGTCAGCTAGGCACAGCATTGCACCTACACGAAAACCCACAGTGGTTGTAACAGCATAAAAAAAAACCTGTGCAAATCTAAGCCATATCGAATACTATCCTTCAGAGGCAACACAACCCCTGCATAGTCATGTGACTTGGCAAGTTTTAGCTGCTAGGAGATAGAATTCCGTTAATAGAAGGGTGTGTCCTTTCTCATTTTGATCATGCTTCTGTGGAAAGACACACATGCAAGAATGTTTGGGCAGCACACATTGGTCTCGACGTGGAGAAAAGACAGAAAGATGGAGGAATGGTGAAGTAGAGTGGATCAAGGAAAGACTGAGAGAAGAAATGATAGAGTTAAAAAGAACAATACATTCTATCAAATTCTCAAGGAATTATAAAAATAAAATCTTTTTTAAAAGAAGCAATATTTAACATTATCAACATGTCACATCTTGAATACTTTGCTGAGGCTAGTTTCATTTTCTAGTAGAAGGTGTTAGTTAAAAAATGCAAATTTGTCCTAATAAGATAAAATTCATCATTTGGGGAAAGAATAAAGCAGAAAAATGAGGAAGAGAGAGAATGAAAGAGGGAGAAAGAGAAAAAAGGTTCTAAGAGAAAGGTGTGAGAAGGAAGAAAGGAGAGAAGGAAACATAAGACAGAGCACAACTAAGATTTACAAGGGGGAAGAAAAATGAGAAATAGAAAAACAAAGAAAGAAAATCTCAAACACAATACCAAATATATAGGTCAGAGGGCCATGAGAGAGCATGTCTGCAATTCCAGCACCTGAGAATTGGAGGCAGGAGGATACTAGAAGTTTCAGGTCAGTCATGGCTCAATAATCACTGTGAGCTCTCGGCCAGACTGAAAGACACGAGAGTAGTGCCAGAAAATCCAAAAAATAGAGAACGTCTGGCCAGGTAAGTTCCTAATTCCTTTCAGAAAACCTTTTCTTCCTTTTTTTTTTTTATCAAATTAGAATATTGTGATCTTATGCTTTGATAGTTTATGTCTATTCATAAACATTTGAATACTAACAAAATTCTTAGATATTATGTACTATTTAGGTAATTTTCCACATTTATTTTGTAAAAGCAAGTTCTTTTAAATGTCATAGCCGTAATATTATTATGTTAAAAGTAAATTGAAGCCATTTGTTTTACTACACTAGAAATCTTGGTTTTAGACTCAAAAAGACATTATGTGATTTGGTAAAATACAGGGAAAAGTATACCAACATTCAAATATCTTAGTGAATATTGATGGATTCTTTTATTTAAAATCCTTTACTTTGCATTTGCAGTAATTGGCTATGTCTGAAAAGCTAATGCACAGTGCCTGGGTATGTTTAAAAAATTTCTTCTAAGGATAAAAATCATACATCAAAAACTTCCCTATGTTCCATGAACTTTGGAGACTAAATATATTGCATTGTCTGGCTTACCAGAAATGCTCTTCAATATTGAGATTGAATTCCCTAGAAAAATAGTTGCAATCAATTTTCACTTGATACATTCAGCTACTCAATGAGATTAGATGTTAGAATTTATAGTGTAACTTGTGCGAATTATAGCTTTCTTGCAAGGGTGAAGACAGAAAAAGTGTGCACAATATTTCTTGCACTTGGTGACGGCTTTTAACTGGATACATAAACTAGTAGTGATCTGATAAGAAGTGAAGTAGGACGACATTTCAATTCAAAAGGAAGCTGTAATGACCTGAAATATTGTTCTTTTAGCTCACTTAGATTCTGTTGAAATGATGGAAGTTAACAATCTGAAAAAGGGAAATAACACTGCTCAGGCAATGAATCCCACCCCAGCCCTCATCAGAAACTGAAGCCAAAGCACATGGTTCTGATGTGACTGAAAGGGCACAATTTATATGAAGTTCATGGTACTGGTCCAGGGATGGAACAACTGCTAATTTGTTTAGAAAATGGATTTTAATAAGGGAAAAAAAAGTTCAAAACAAATAATTATAGATGTGATAAAAGTGAAATTACAGAATTTCAAAGCCGTTAAAATATTTGCCCTTTTTCCATTACTGTCACAACTAGACTCTATCAACTCTAAACCCAAACCACTAATTGTTTGTTGTGTTATAGGTGATCAAGGTAAGAATAATAGGCCACAGTTGGTTATTTCATATATATATATATATATATATATATATATATATATATATATATATGACATTATCACTTATCATTTTCTTATGTCTCCATTCCATGATGTTATGCTATATGAGGAAAATAAATCCAATTTCCAAAATGATTTATTTTTTTTATTTAGCTAACCATTAAGGTCACAACTGACTACATTTAGACTACAAAATTGCATATGCTTATGAAAAGTTCCCAATAAAGGTGAATAGAAAATGAAAGAAAGACTTTTTGGCAATGTAAATATTTTATGATAATGAAAATGTTGTGGCATTTTCAGATTCTTATGTCATTTTGCAACCTTTATTTAAGATTACCCATTAAGTTGAGCAGATTGATTGAATTGTAAAAGAAAAAATAAAATATTCACTTTAACAGCAAATATAGTTCAGTTTCTTGATAGCACTATAACATTATTAAAGTAGTTATTTTATCATCATCATTATCAACAACAACAGTAACAGTTAATTTACTTAAACTGCACTACAATTAAATTTTTTACAATAATGTTTTAAGATCATTATAACATCCCTTACATATTGGCACTATAAATTGAACTCAGAGTTCCATAAAATAAGGAGTTGTGTTGTAATTATAGTAGACAAAAAGTTAGGAGCCTGAATATAATCTTTCTAATATTTCTAAATTTGTTAAGAAGATATGTTTCTTTCATTTCTGTTCCTCCATGAGTTCAAGAAGAGAGAATTCTTAGTGTCCAATTGTTATGGTGATAGATATTTGGATATACATCATAATTCTATATAGTTAATTCTTAGAATTTATACTTAAGCACTCACAGCTTTGAAAGAATGAAAAGTGTCTAGAAATAAAATAATAATGGTTATAAGAATTAAAGGTAGATATATTTCAAACACAAAATATTAGAGTTATTCTATTAAGTTAATCCTCATTTTTTATTGCTTTTAAAACACAAATGGGCATAAACTCTGTTTATTTAAAACTATTTTCCAAAAGAAAATATATCCACTAATCCTAGAAAGTTTTGATGGTTCTTCTGAATGAATGGAACCCAGATAAGCTCCATGTTATCTTGTGGCAAGCTGTCAAAAAATTTCTTCTTTCTGGGACTTGGTCCTCCATATGAGCCTCCCTCCATATGCTTTTCTCACTTAGATGCCAAAAAAGTATGCTGCTCTTTCTCTTTTTAACTCCCTTGGTATTCCTTAGCCATATCCAGGAACTCTTTAAATGTCATGTTTGAATAAAATTGGTCATGTGGGCATATTCAAATTTGCCAAGAAAATGAAGATATTGAATCTATTTATGATTACAAAGGCCTTTTAAGTTTATGTAAGTAACTATGTTTATGCTAATGTTTAAAAATAATAAATCATTCTATTACTTAAAATATCTCTGATTCCTGGCTCACTTACCAGAGAGCTATTTGTTCGGAAAACAGCATACACATAATCATGGATGAGCATCCTGTATATTGAAATAAAACAAATTTTTCAGAGAAACTCAAACATTAAGTTGTGTGTTATGCCTTGTTAAACTGTTTCTTATGAAGGACTTGAACTCAAGAGATGTTAATATTTATAATAAAATAGCCTGCAAAGTAAGGCTAACAACCAGTCCCACTGTTTTCTCTGAGCTGAAATTGATTTTGAAGCTGGCTAAACGACTTCAATAATCAATATATTTCTTGTTTTGAAACTTAAGTTTGTGACTTTATCGTTATGAAAAAACCATAGTAAGTTTTAGTTCCCTTAAGAACTCTGAGTTCTCTGTATCTAGTAAAATAAGAAATCCATTAAGTTGTATTTAATTCTATATTTACAAAATAAGTAGCAACTCTACATAAATCAATCTCTTGGCAATTATTGTCTAGAAGTGACAGTATCCTTGAGGATCACTAATGTTTACCTTTGCTTCTTTTCATCTTCTAAATCCAATTTAAAAGCCAATGTATGGCGAAAGTGAACAGCCAATGAGAAAAATTTTAACATTTAGTTCATTAATAGTGAATAATTATAATAATTATGGAATGCTATTTGCTGGTAGGTATGTTTGATATTTGCAAATAGAGGTGCATGGAAGTGAAATAAAAATCATGCCACAAAAAGGCTGTGATGAACTGATAGTAAGAGCAAAAGAGATATTTTATAGTGAAGGATTCTATAACTGACTATAATCAAGTGCACATGTGTCTTTCTCTATGTTCAATTGGTCATATTTAAGTGATATAGATGACATTGCTTTTGTTGGTATGAGCCTATCCAGACATGACATGACTGGAACAATACCTTTAGCAATTTAATCAATCAAATCAGAAAATTAAATTGAATATCTGGATTATTTATATATTGATGTAACCAATAGCTTTTTATGGTTCTTAAGTCTCAGCTTTGGCTTAAGTGTGTGGCTCAGCTCTATGAAGGGTTAGGGCTAGAGGGATTACAGTGGTAAGACACCTTACCACACTACCATGGATTCAGTGTCAACATCTGAACACTCAGTGTTTTTATGGGAATAAGGGGGATAGAAAAACAGAATATGCAGAAGTTCATGGTGAAGTGCATATGCATGGCAGTTTGCAGAACACAAACGGGAAAAAATTCACGAGAGTTTTAATTCAATAAAGTTTAATGCAGATTTGTTCTCTAACCTACACGTGTATATGGTGTCACACAGAGACTAGATTAGTACACACAAAAGTGAAAGCTTACACACATTTTATACATGCATACAAAAATTTCATTTTGTATACAAAAATTTCATTTTGTATGCATGTATAAAAATGAATGGAAAAATATGTGTAAAAATACAATAGCACAAGATTGGTACTAATATGAAGGAAACAGTCCCAACCCCCAGATTTTATGAGAAGTAGACAGCTACACAGACTACAAACTAGAAGTGTACTAGAACAGGTCATGAGATTTTATGTGTAATGACTTATAAGGGAGCAACATGAAATCTTGTATGTTGAAATTAAAACTCTCTCTTTCCCTCAGCACTGTCTTTTTCTGTCTTTCTGTTTCTTCCTCCTCCTCCTCCTCCTCCTCCTCCTCCTCCTCCTCCTCCTCCTTTTCTTCTTCTTCTTCTTCTTCTTCTTCTTCTTATTCTTATTCTTATTCTTATTCTCTCTCTCTCTCTCTCTCTCTCTCTCTCTCTCTCTCTCTCTCTCACTGTGTGTGTGCTTGTGTATGAGCTCTTGTGTGCATGTGTTTATGTGTGAGTGGACCACAATGGCATGTTTCTATTCTTCTGTTCTCAGGGAAGAAAATGGGAAGACCACAAAAGACAATTTAATAACAGATACCATTGCAGAAAAGATTGATATATGTTTTTTAATTGACTCTAATAAGACTAGACAGGGCTATCTAAGTGTATGTTTCTCCAATGCTAACTATATTTTATGATTAAATTTAAAATAATAATGTTATTAATTCCCCCAAGGATTTCATACAAACTATTTTAACCACATTCAGCCCTCACCCCTACCCTAACTCTTCTCAGCTCCATACCCAACTCCCTATACATTAAAAGATCACCATTATACTATGTAGAGGAAGATAGGGAGCATGTCTTGATAAAAGGCTATAAAATGATTTGTTCTGGATGGAAAAGCTACCAGGCACTAGGAGATGCTATAGTTAATCTCAGGAACTTAGAAGATCATACTTCTGTAAAGTTTAGTGTGGTTAGCTTTATGTTCAGGCCTTTGATCCATTTGGACTTAAGTTTTGTGCATAGTTATAGGTATGGACCTATTGTCATTCTTATACATGTTGATTATGCAAGAACCATTTTTTGAATATGCTTTCTGTTCTCCATTTTATATATTTTGCTTCTTTGTCAAAAATCAGTTGTTCATAGCTGTGTGGATTGATTTCCAAGTCTTGAATTTGGTTCCATTGGTCATCCTGTCTGTTTTTATGCCAATACCAGACTGTTTTTAGTACTGTAGCTCTCTAGTAGAGTTTGAAGTTAGGGATTCTGATGACTCTAGATGTTCCTTTATTGTACAGGATTGTTTAGGATATCCTGGATTCTTTGCTTTTCCATTTGAAGTTGAGTATTGTTCTTTCGAGTCCACAAAGAATGTTGCTGGAATTTTGCTTGGCATTGCATTGAATCTGTAGATTGCTTTTAGTAGATTGCCATTTTTACTGTGTTCATCCTCTTTACCCAAGAACATGGGATATCTTTCCATTTTCTTGTGTCTTCTTCAATTTCTTTCTTCAAAGATTTAAAGTTCTTGTTACACAGGTTTCTACTTGTATGGTTAGAGTTACTCTGAGGTATTGTATTCTATTTGTGGCTACTGTGAAGGGTGATGTTTCTCTGATTTCTTTCTAAGTCCATTTATTATCTGTGTAAAGGAGGCCTATCGATTATTTTGAGTTAATCTTGTATCCTGCTACATTACTGAAGGTGGTTTTGAGTTGTAGAAGTTCCTTGGTAGAATTTTTGGAGTCGCTTATATAAACTATCATATCATGAGCAAATAGTGAGAGTTTGACTTCTTTTCTGATTTGATCTCCTTTTGTTTTCTTATTGCTCTAGCTAGAACCTCAAGAACTCTATTTAATAGATATGGAGAGAGTGGACAACCTTTATTTGTTCCTGGTTTCAGTGGAATCTCTTTGAGTTTATCTCCATATAGTTTAATGTTGGCTGGTAGCTTGCTATATATTGCCTTTATTATGTTTAGGAATGTTCCCTATATACCTGCTATCTCCAAGATCTTTATCATGAACGGGTGTTGTATTTTTTTCAGAGGTTTTTTAGCATCTAATGAAATGATCCAGTGGGTTTTTTTCCAGTTTTTTTTTATATGGTGGATTACATTGACAAATTTTCATATGTTGAATCATTCCTGCATCTCTGCGATGAAGCTGGCTTGATTGTGGCAGATGATTTAAAAAAATACTTTCAAATATGCAAGTTCTGATGAAAGGGGTCAAGGAAATGCCAAGGCCTTGCAGGATTCCAGAATCCTGACTAGGGGACATAAGGAGATGAAGTAATAAACATTTAGACACACATCAAAATCTGGCATCAGGAAATCTCTGCTTCCTGATGAAGAGAGCACAGCACCCAAGAAGCTCAGAATGTTTATTATGTGCAGTTCAAAAGGGAGGTGAAGATCCAGTATACAGTTGAACACGAGCTCACATAGTTACACACAGATAAATGAGGGAGCAGGGTTTCTATAGAGAGAGAGCTGAGCAAGGAGGCAAATTTAGTTAATCCCAATAGAGTCAGTCTCATACAGAAAGAGAAAGCAATGATGGATATCCTCTGCACACACTATTAATATCTACACAGGGAATTAGGGGAAGCTTTACCATTCCTCTGAGCCTCACCTGAGTGAGATTTTGTCAATCCAATGGAGTAGAAGTATTGACATTTTTGACATGGCCCATGCCCATATCAGAACCCCACATTTTCTCAGGACATCATTCTCTACTCCCCACAGTGAAGGATAGTTTAAATTTCAAAAGTCCTATTTGTTGAGTATGCTGGATTTACATGCACTTCTGACAGTTTTCTGAGAGAATGAAGATAAAAGAGGAAAAGAGGAGTCCTATATTTTAGAACCAAGCTTTCCAATTATATGCCTGTATATAGCATTCCATATCCAAAAGGAACAGAAAGTGCACAGAATTTCACTTTCAGTTGTTTTTCTTTTGTCAGAAAAAAAAGAATGGAAAGTGAGAAATGGGTGCCTGACAAAATAATCTGATTTTCAACATTAAATGAAGTGAATATTTCATTATTCTTTATTGCTAACATGTAAATGCTAATGGTTACTCTTTCGGTAACAAATGACTTTCCTTGCCAGTTCAAGATAAAGAGAGAAATGTAGCTCAGAAAGTCATCCCATGCTGCAGGACTGAGGGGACATTGTGAGCTGGAACAAAAGGCTTTGCTGGATGCATGAGGCTCTGCACTGAACTGGAATGAAAGCACAGGGGAAATACTCAAAGTTAAATGTCCAGTGTCCAGATCCCTGAAATCTCATGTAATTTATTTGCACAAAAGCATTATTTCCCTCTATATTGCTGTTTTTGCCTTATTTTTGGAATGCATTGCACCCCATGATTGATTATAGTTCCTGCAGTGGCATTCAATTTGCAGCAAATGGTAAGATTTCTGGAAAGAAAAATGAGAATCTGTTTTCTTGGTTTAGAAAACATCTATATCTCACATGTATATAGCAATCCTAATAAATAACAAAAAGAATGATGATACCCTAAAATATTTCTCTTTAATTCAAAGAAGATTAGTAATGTGGTTTATTTTAAAGCTAGATAGCCACCAGCGGTGCATAGACAGATGCTTTAAAACACTTCTTCATTGCTAAACTTCTGCAGGCTTCCAAACATGATAGGATGCTGTAGTTTTAACTGTGTACTTGAGAGTATTTTCAATGAGAGTAACTGCCAGTAAATGTCTAGAATAGCCATTGTTTATTTGAGCATCAAACATTGGTACATTTTTTGGAAATTTTGTATCTTTTCTCTGATTATTTTTGAGTGCTAGGTTAGCACAGATAATTTTGCATCTTATAAAAACACCTAAAAAGAACATATGACTTACAAAAATCAAAGACAATTACATAAGAATTTTAGAATATTTATGATATTGATACTGATACAGAAAAAATGAACTCGTTATGATTATTATTAACATCCAGATATTATTGGTTATGATATTAGGTATAATAGATGAACTAGAAAACATGCCCTCTTCTCAAACATATATATCTACCTAAGGGAAATTGGTCATTAAGTTCATGATTTGTTGTTAAGCTTGATTTGAGTCATAATTATTGTTTTAGTTAGGGTTTCTATTGCTGTGAAGAGACACTATGACCATGTCAACTCTTAGAAAGAACAAGTTCAGACATTCAGTCCATTATCATCATGGCAGAGAGCATGGCAGTATGCAGGCAGATGTAGTTCTGGAGGAATAGCTGAGAGTCCAACATCTTGCAAGCAACAGGAAGTCAAGTGAGACATTGGGTGATATCCTGAGCATAGGAAAACACTTCCTCCAACAAGGCCATACCCACTCCAACAAAGCCGCACTTTTGTGTGCCACTATGTATGGAATCATGGGGCCAATTACATACAAGCTACCTTGGTTATGTTGGTTTCATTAGAGCACATAGGCAGTCTCCAAGAACTGCAGGCTAGAAAGCATGAGGAATACAACTGAAGGTCATTCAAATGAGATAAATTGATTAGTAATATTGAAATAAGTTTCTAGGTGTGCCTCATCATATTGTAACTCGTTATGCCATGTTCAGTTGATACCCCTGAAAGTTGTGCTCTTTTTTTAAGGAAAATGTAGGAGGAGTGGATCGGGGGAGAGGGGAGGTAGGGGAAGAGACTGGGAGGAGTAGAAGGAGGTGAAACTTTTCTTGACATGTAATGTATGAGCAAGTAATACATATTTATAGGGGGGAAGAGGGCTACCAGTTACAAACTGAAAACAGATTAGAGTAAAACCACAAAACATGGCAGAACAGTTCCCTACTTTTTCTGTTTCAAAGCAGTACTTTCTCCAACTTGACTTCTAAGACTGCTGTTCCTGCTAGACAAAGATGTAGGGAGTTCTCTTTTTTAAAAACAGGTGATATATGTTATTATCTCTTGCCTATCTCTGTTTCAGGTGTTTCTATTTTGAAGAATTCGGCAATGTTCTTAATCTAAGCACATTTACTGCTAATTCTAATGATGCAAGCACTGCTCTCACCATATGTGGGCATATGTAGACAAGTTCTTCAATATTTCTATACTTTGTAATTTAATCCACTCTTCTGAAATCCTGGGGTAATTACCACTGTATTAATATAACAATTTCATAGTGCTCGTTATATATTATTTCTTATTTGGCACAATTTAAGCATGACAATTCATTCACCATATAATCGGTGACAATTGCAGAGGAGAAAATGGATACATGGGAGTTTTCGAAACTTAGCACAAAGTTGCACAAATATTTCAGGACAAAGTCAGAATCCAGATCCTAGTCATCTGGCTGAGAATCCTTCCTTGCTATTAAAATCCTTTCTGATTACAAATAAGGCCTGTTCCATAGTTGGTATTTCTGCTTGTAACTATGATTTTTTTTTTTTTTTTGGTTTTTTTTCGAGACAGGGTTTCTCTGTGGCTTTGGAGCCTGTCCTGGAACTAGCTCTGTAGACCAGGCTGGTCTCGAACTCACAGAGATCCGCCTGCCTCTGCCTCCCAAGTGCTGGGATTAAAGGCGTGTGCCACCGTCGCCCGGCGTAACTATGATTTTGTTAGAAGCCCATGACTGGTGAAATTTTAGGTCCCAGAGATGATCTGTTGTTGTTTTCATAAATAGCCACACTGTCAAACTATTGTCTAAGCATTTTGTTGGTGTGTGAATATTTGTACTACTTTCATTAGTAAAGCTTCTTAGACAGTGGGCAGTGATTAATGTGGGCACTCCGTCAAATTCTTTAGTATGAGTAACTTTGGAGGGTTGAGATGTGAGTGAATCATCTTTATCAACTTCACCCCTCCAATGCTTAGAGAATATCTCAGAAGAAGAAGTGGAAAGAATTTAAGACCTGGAGAATGTGAAAGAAAGGCATGAGAAATGCTGATTTCATGATATCAAATGAATCAAAGCACAGCAGCTACTTTTTCTTACACAAGACTTGCACAAGATCAAGCCAATCAATATTCCCAAATGCACGTGAGAAGTGTGAGAATGTTCCCAGAGGTACACCAATCCAGGAATAAGCATTGAAAATTAATTGAGAGACGTACTTTTCTTTGGAAATGTGAGTGATCTTTGGTGTATTTGGTATGTCTCAGGGAATGGCATATGTGGAGAGAACTAAATAGACTCCAGTTTTGTTTTTTTTTAAAAAAAAAACAAAAAACAAAAAAAAGTACGTGAATTGGAATCCAGTTTGTTTGGGCATCAATAAACTATATTACAGTGAGGTAACAATGTTCAAAATATAGTGAATGAATGTATGGCGATGTCTACTTATACATAAAATAATGCTTTCAAACCTTATCTACCTCAAAAGTTTTGTAAATTTTGAAGAATATGTATCTCATTATGGTTAGAATACAGTAAAATCAGCAACTAACACATGCTACAGCATTAATAATTCACTTATTTCTTACCTGGATAAAGCTTAACTTACTTGCTCTTATTTTTCTGAAGCAAAATTTGCAACATGACTTCAGAGTCCTTGGTATCATTTCACTATGATTTCTTCTCATTTTACTTATGACTGCTCCATGAAATTTTTACTTACTCAGTCCTTGATTATTTTAACACTTTAGGATGACAGTTTGTATATCTATTTGATATTATTACTTTACTCTTTTTCTGACTGCTAGTTCACAAATATTTTGTATCATATATACTCAGCCAAATATGATCTTAACCTTTTCGGTGCTAAAAAGCTTTGTGTATTTCTGCCGAATACTGTGGGATTACTGGCCTTTCCTCAGATGATTGTTTTAGATTTTATTTGATTTCTAAAATGTAGTGATTATCTTAAAACTCTAAAGGGTTGTGAGCTCTGGCTTTTTCCCGTTATAGGGTTTTTCATTCTATCCAGAAACATTGACCTTATCCCACTATCTGAGTCAAGATTATATAATATTTCTCCTTCTACAGGAAATAAAGCACTGAGTTTCAACTCATTTTAAATAAACTTTCTTGTGACTTACATTACTTTCTAATTTAGAAGATGAAGTGATTTCTAGTGAATTTCACAGGACTCTCATTACACATTTAAATCTATTGAAAGAATAGATAGAAAAAATTGAGGATTATTTCAATTTTGAGCCATCATTACAGAAACTTTATATTCTGTGAAACAGGAGTTGCCAGGAGCAAGTCAACTGAGATATTTTTGGGATGTTCAAATATCAACCCCTTATATAAACACTGAGGCCTCTGTGAGAAATCAGCCATTGACTGTGACTTTGGAACTTAAGAGGAAATATATTTTATATTATATGAGAATCACACATTTTGCAGGAAAAGCATCCTAACTAATATTTAGTTCCATAAATTTATTTAGAGGTGAAAGGTAAAGAAACATTTTTGCAACTTACACTTTGGATGAAAGTATTTCACATGGTTATGTTACTGTACATGCACACACAATGATCGAATTCTAGTCAACATTGCTCAATTCTTATTTAGAGTCTGATATTTACTTATCACAAGTGCTGATAAAGGCAGATAGATATGAAAATCAAAACTGCTATGTGTGCAACATCTAATTCAATCAGGATGCATAAGTAATTAATGGACTCTGACATGGTTGGCACCCTCTCTTTTACTTATGTAAAATTTATGTAAAGAATCTCTAGCAGACACAAGTTAAGTTTCCCTTTGCTTTTAAAACTGTTCTTATACATTTAGTTGAACAGAAACCCTGTCAAACTTGATGTCAGAGAAACTTGGCTTAGGTCCCAGCTCTTTCAATATCTCATCCTTAACTATCATTTGACTTCCCAGAATTGAACTCTATCTGGCAAATATCCCCTATTATTTATAGATGAATGGAATTCATCAGCTAAGTCCAATTTTTCTGAGACCTTAAGAAACCCCAGCATCATTCAAAGAAGGAAACCTTGTGTATCTTTTTAACTTACTCCCAGGTCATATAGTATGTCCTCCGGGATTTTCACACTTGGTTACTCATTTATTACTATTGCTCCTGGCAGTTTTCATGTTGTGGCCCTCTGCTATAAAAGAGCCTGCTTACTGAGATATGACTGATATTACTGATACAGTGAATAATTTCAACTTTGGACATGCACTCAATTATCAAGTGTTATCAATCAGAGTCGGCATTGCCGTATACTAAAGGAGGCCTGCCATAGCTGTGTGATGTGGTTGATAACTGGATACCCACCCAGTGTAATTCAGCACTGATGGTACATGACACTCAGAAGCATGGTGCTACCTAGCCAGAGATGTCCAGCAGACAAGACCACCTCAAGACAGATGCAATTTTCATAATGCTCATAATGACAACACAATGTTTAATTTTAAGTACTACCTGAAAGATCATTGAGAAACATTTCATGGGTGTAGCTGTAACTGTTTACAGAGGAAATTGTCTCATCTATTAGAGGACAAGATGAGGGAAAAAATCTATCTTTGATATGAGAGCAATATGTAATAACATGGAACACGGAGTGTAACAAAAAGGCATAAAAATGGAGGACTTATTCCTCTTCTTTTAAGTGAGATGCTTCTTATCTTGCCCTTAGACTGAAGATCTTCAGATTTCTGTGACTTCAGACTGACATTACTACAGAAAGCCTCTCATGGGTCTTAGGCCTTTGATTCGACTGAGAGATGCACGATTGGCTTCTTTGGTCCTTGAGCCTTGGTCCTTCTGACTTGAATCCCCTCAGACTATTAGTTTCTCAAGGTCCACAGGTTGAAAGTAGTCTATTACAAGAACTAGCATTTATAGTTAAATAGGCCAATTTCTATAATTATCCCAACTAACATTCCTTTATTTTTCTGTATCTATCTACCTATAGTCATCTATCTTTCATCTAGATATGTTATATTTATCTGTTATTTGATTATTACGTGTCTATCATCTATATATTCATTTATGTATGTATGTATTTATCTAAATATATATCTAATCTTCCTCAAAGTGTTTAGTTCTGTCTCTTTTATGACACTTGACCAACACAGGTGGTTTAAACTCAAACAACTAACAAAAAGAAAACACAAGAAGAATATTCCACAATTTGATAATTGATCTGATTTGAAATTATGCCTAAAAAAGATATCTTTCCCCAAACTCTGAGAATTGCCTATAAATGGAGAACTCTTGTCCCAGTCTATCACCTAACCCCATAATAATTCCTGGGACAACCACCAGTATATTATTTTTGTCAGGCTTTGTTTGTTTGTGTGTTTGTTTGTTTTTCAGGACAAGGTTTCTCTGTGTAACTTTGGTGCCTGTTCTGGAATTACCTCTTATTAATCAGGCTGGCCTTCAACTCACAGAGATTCACCGGCCTCTGCCTTGCGAGTGCTGGAATTAAAGGTATGTGCCACCACCACCTGGCTTGCTGTCAGTTCTTTAAGTGCATTGTGAGAATAAGCCGTTTAATTACAGATGTTGATCTTCATACCTGATGTGACTCCACCCAAAAGATCCATGACACCCCAGAAAAGCTGGGTAAAAATGGATCCTTAAAAGTTATGAACATGGGAATTTCTGAAATGTAGTGATATATCTATATATGATGTGAAGATATACATTATCTGTCATAAAGTCTTTATATATACTATCTTTTATAAATTCTTTATATATATATTATTTTATACATTCTCTCTACATATGTATGTATATTATATAAATTAATATGTTAGATATTATATTTAATGTTTTATATTTTACGCAATCTCTAGCTATTATAGACACATATTGGTTGATATGGTACATATATATTAATAAATATACAGAAAGAATACATAAAATGTAGTAAATTAATACCTAACATTCATTTCATTCATTCACTGTTTTGCTTTTAAATTACTTTTGAATGCTGCTGGCAAATGGTGGGATTTCTTGGAGAATATAGATGAGCTAAACCACAAATCTTTCCTAGCTTCCTGGCATTCAGGAACATGGTAATTGGTGTTTTTCCTTGTTTGGTTGGTTCTTTTTGAAAGAAGAAAAGGTGAGAGAATTTCCATTATAATATTATATTTCCCATTGCTATTATTTTTATTTTATTATTAAAAATAATTACCAGGTTAAGCAATGTTTTAACTAATTTTATACATAGGAATGTACTAATTGACTGGATTTAAGATAATTTCTTTGATAAAACTCACGTGTTGAATATGCTATAGATCCTGATGCCTTGAAATTATAGAAGACAGTTATTTGATTTGTATATAAAAATATAAATATTTGATTTATAATTAATTACATTAAATCTCCAAAACAGTAACCAAATATTGATGCTAGTGAACTATTTCATTTAAGATTCATCCAATATTTGGTGAGTACACAATTTTTAGAGATTTCAAACAATGATATTTTTAAATGTTAACTTAAAGTAATAAGATTAAATTATCTCTCCTTCCCACAGGTAAACTAAACACATGAAAATATTTCATTTTGTTTTATGTTGTTCCCATTCTTTCATTTGTTTCTCAATGTGCTCTCCCTTTTCCGTCTCCCTCTCGAAGAGGCAGCTTCTATCTCTCCCTTCTATCTCTCCTCTCTTTCTCTCTCTCCTCTCTTCTCTCTCTTCTCTTCTTCCCTTCTTCCTTTCCCCTAAATAACCCACTGAATCAATAAATAAAATAAAGAAAAGCTGACATTTTCAGGCTAATGCAGAAAGCTTAATCTAATCAAAACAAATTTTAAAAAGACTGATGAAATTATGAACAGTGCCTTCATAATCTTTTGTCTTTAAAATCTGTGTATTCAATCATTAAAAATCACTTATTCCTGATATATAAATAATGTGTCTTTGAATATTAAAGAAAATCTCTAATCCCAAGAAAACACATTTTAGTAGAAAGAGTATGACATAACATTGAAACCCAATTCTCTTCACTGTATCACTTCAAAGTATTTTTAAAATCATCGTTATTGGATTTTATAGCTGTAGGGATATTGATATTGATCCTGTAAATTTTTCAACCAAAATAAAAAAATAGATATAAAAACTGTTATATTTCTTACATAATACTGCTATATTTACTTTTCCCATCAATACATTTTATTAGATAGAAATCAAACAAGTTTTAGATATAATATTGTTTTTTCCAAAGTTTATCACACAAATGCACATGGTTACACACACTCACAGGGGAGGGACATTTAAATAACATTGGCTTCATATTTATAGACTGGAAATATGATATTACATATGCTATGTACAAAATGAGGCAGTCAAAAATACTTTAAAGAGTTTTTATGTGGCTGAAATATTCAATGAAGGCTTAATATAGGGTATTTTCTTTACTTCTACAGTAAGAAAAAAGAAGTAAAATTCTAAATCAACTCAGAAGTTCCTTTCAAAACACGCTCAGAAATTGCTTATGGCAGGTGCATAGGGATCATAACAGACAAGATGAAGCAGTAAGCTAATTATATACTATACAACGTTTCATATATTATACTCAAAATTTTGTGTTTTTTTTCTCACTAGCTCTTTTGAAGCTTTTAAATATGTTCCAAATACCATACTGACAGACTGTTCTCAAAAATTATCATCTAAAAATAGTTTCTCCAAAGACTTCGGGAATTCTACTACTTATTCATGTTATTAAATGTATAAACTTTACATTGGCAATGTTCTATTTCCTTGCATCTAGTTATTAAATAAAATAGTAATGTCTTTACTAAACAAAATAATTTATCAATACATTTTTAGCATAAACTTAGGTATAAGTGGAAAGTTAATAAAGGATTGCAATTTCTTGTATTGTTTGATAAATACTTGCATACATAAAAAGAATTTCCTCTGCCACACCATCCTCTCCACTATGTTCTTCAAATTTCATGTGCTCCCTTATCTTCCCTTCCCTCTCCCCCCCTTCTCTTCTCTTTTCTTTTTGTTACCCATGAGTCTACTTAGAAATTTCTATATCTCTACTCAGTGCAGTCCATTTGGAGGAAATGTTATTTAAGGTAATAGAATTGTTTGCAACCAACCTATGTCTCTGGTAATATTCTTAACAAAATATTCTCCTTGAAAGAAAAAGACAGTTTACACAAAAAATAAAAGGTATGATTTTGTTAATAAAATTCATTTTATTACATTGCATAGAAACGTGAGAAGGGGAGGATGGGAGGAGCTTGGGGGATTGGGATGGTTGGGATATAGGAAGGGTGGATACGGGAGCAGCGAAGTATATATCCTAACTAAGGGAGCCATCTTAGGGTTGGCAAGAGACTTGACTCTAGAGGGGTTCGCAGGTGTCCAGGGAGATGTCCCCAGATGGTACCTTGGGCAACTGAGGAGAGGGAACCTGAAATGACCCTATCCTATACTGATGAATATCTTACATATCACCTTAGAACCTTCATCTGGAGATGGATCGAGATAGAGACAGAGACTCAATTTGGAGCAACGGTCTGAGCTCTTAAGGTCCAAATGAGGAGCAGAAGGAGGGAGAACATGAGCAAGGATCAGGACCACGAGGGATGCACCCACCCACTGTGACAGTGGATCTGATTTATTGGGAGCCCACCAAGGCCAGCTGGTCTGGGACTGAATAAGCAGGGGTTGAAACTGGACTCTCTGAGCATGGCGGACAATGAAGGCTGATGAGAAGCCAAGGACAATGGCACTAGGTTTCGATCCTAATACATGAACTGGCTTTGTGGGTGCTTAGCCTGTTTAGACGCTCACCTTCCTGGACGTAGATAGAAGACCTTCGTCTTCCCGCAGGGCAGGGAATTTGGACTGCTCTTCAGTATCGAGAGGGAGGGGGAATGGGGTGGGGGGAGAAGAAGAGGAGTGGGGATAGGGGGAGGGGAGTGGGGGGAGGGGACAATATTTGGGAGGAGGGGAGGGAAATGGGAAACGGGGAGCAGGTGGAAATTTTAATTAAAAAAGAATAAAAAAATGTAAAATACAAAGATAAAAGTATTACAGTAAACCAATTTAATATAGTGACCTGATATGCCACAGCTAACATACCATGCTCCCATGCCACAGCTGTGGAGAACATTTTATCTGGCAAAAATAAAATTGTTATTTTTTATTTAAATTAATATTATTATCCTTTGCTGCAACTAATGTATACGGAACCACTGTATATAACATTATAACAATGCAATATTGGTGCAGGAGAATTGTCTGTATTCTGTCAATCATGTTTTAAATAAATGTTGATTGGCCAGGCAGGAAGTATAGGTGGGAAAACCAGACAGGAAGTAGAAATGACACAATGAGAACAGAAGATTTCTGGGAAGGAAGAAGTTGATTCCTCCCACTCCTATGCAGACCACCAAGAAAGCAAGATGTGAGCTGCCCAGCTGGAAAAAATACTGGCCCTTATGGCTAAAATAGATCAGAATAATGGGTTAATATAAGCTACAAGAGCTAATATGTAGCCTGAGCTAATAATAACTTATAGAGATCTCTGTGTGATTTTCTTTAAGGCTAAACAGCTGTGGGGAACTGGGCAGGACATAAACCCTCAAAAAGCAGTCCCCATTCATGTTATACAATATCATGCATTCATGCTTCCATTAGCTCATATGAATACCATCCTGACCTGGTTTCCTAGAATGACATTTTGTACAAAAAAAAAAAAAAAAAAAAAAAAAACAGTGTTGATAAAAAATCAACAAAGATACAAATTTATTGGAAAAAATAAAAATGTAATTGGAAAATTTAATTGTATACAGAAGTTGGTGGAATACAAAATGTTTGTCTTCAAGTATATTTGTATGAATGTATCAAGTCATATTCACTCACTGTACTTTGAATACACAATCTGCTCATTTGATATTTACTTTATTTTTCTTGTTCTTCTCAACTCATCTTATTCTTTCCTAATTTATTTTTTTCTGCAAAAAAGAAAACAAAACTTATTCTAGAAATATAAATAAATAAAAAATAAACATCATCCAAGGTTTTTAAATATGCATCACTAGTTAACTACCAAGACTCCATTCTAATTGGAATACTAGCATGAAGTTGGTTTGTATCTCCAGGAAACTTTATCTTGCTGCACTAAAACATGAGAGTCCTTAACCTTTAATGAAGACTTGTTGCTGTCTCCATGATTTCAGGACAGATTCCTCAAAGGTGCTTAATCATTAGAGCTAACCCAATCTGTCCTCTGGCTTGGGAAGCAGAACTCAACTCACAGAAAAGGACTTTAAAACTATACCAAAAGGCTTCAGACAACAAGAAGACATGGAGAAAGCCCATTTATTCATGATCAATCCCTATCTGAGTCAATCACCTGATGTATCAAAAAAGTTTATTTGGATTAGTATGTGTTATGATAATGCTTTGTTACTGTGAATATTCTAAATTAATAACTAATGGGCAAAAGCAAGTACTGTAATTTATTGAACCATTTTATGTGGACTCTGCATATTAAATTTCAACTTTGGATATGGTAAATTTTTTTTTTTGTTTCAGAATGTTTGTTTTAACTATGCAAAGTCATGTTGCAGTTCTTTTTTTTTTTTTTTGATTTTTCGAGACAGGGTTTCTCTGTAGCTTTTGGTTCCTGTCCTGGAACTAGCTCGTGTAGACCAGGCTGCATGTTGCGGTTCTTTAACTATGTAAAGATGTGTTGAATTTCTTTAAGTTGCAGAATGTTTAATATATAGAAATATGTTGCATTAATTTAATTTTGTAGAGATGTTTTGCTGTTTTATCTTGCCTGCCTAAGGCACCTGATTGCTCTAATAAAAGGCTAAATGACCAGTGGTGAGGGGTAACTATAGGCAGAACTTCCAGGCATGGAGATTAAGTGAGAGTAGGAATTTAGTCTGTGGGTAGTGGAGAAGAAAAGAGACATCAAGGTTTGCTAGAGACCAGACAGACAGACATGAAGGAAGCAGGAAAGTAGGACATACACAATAAAAACAAGGTAAAAAGCCAAAAAGCTATGAGGCAAAACACATGAAAGAAACAAGTTAAATTAAGTGACAAGAGCTAGTGGGACAAGCCAACACTAAGGCTTAGCATTAATAATTAATAAGTCTCTGTGTCTTTATTTAAGAGATGATTGGCAGTTCAAAGAAAATTCCAACTATATCTTCATGTGTATTTGTGTGATATGTAAGTACACCTGTCCTCAAACAAATAGGAAAGTCTAGGAAAGATACTGAAACAGTTTTCTTTAATTCTACTAGATCTGCCAAACAAAGTAATAGAAATAAAAGTGACTTAAAACAACATAACGGGATTCCCTGCATTTCTTAAATCCAGAACTCCACAATCAAGGACCTGCGAGAAACAAATTTTTCTACTTCGTGAAAAGAACACAGATAATTCAGAGAAATGAAATAAAGCCAATGTGTTCCAAGACTTCACAGTGCCAGAGCATCCAACTAAATGGCAAACTCTGAGACAAGAGAACAGGCTTTTATGAGCCTCTCACTAGTACCTTCTTCTTTTTTCTCATTGATTGAGTAATCAGGAGTGTTCAGTCTTATACATCATCGATTTATTACCCTTTTCTCCCTCTGTGGCTTTTTTTTTGTGTGTGGGGGAGAGAGGGTCTACTTTTCAACAACAACAACAACATGTACTCACCTCTACATTTTACATCTTGTTTATTTTATAACACACCAAGTACATGACCTTGCAAGAAGCTTGGCTCTTTTTTTTTTTTTTTTTTAGGTTGCGGTTCCTTTAAGAGTTCTTTTTTTTATTATTATTATTTTGGCTCTTAACAATTTTCAACTCTAAACTTTTAGATTGAAGGATAGCTTAGGAGGACTCAGCATTTTCTGTTGATATTTCACTGGTTTTAACATAACATTATTCTGAATAATATTCTGCTATATTCAGTGCCTCCCCAAACATCATGAGAGCTTTCCTGAAGGAGCTTGTGGGAGCAGATGCAGTAACCCACAGCCAAGTATTAGTCTGAGAGAGAGAGGACAAATTGAAGATCTCCATCAGGTTCCTCCTCTAAGAGCTCAACTCACCCTATGGAAAAAGGAGTAGGAAGAACTGTAGGATCCAGAGGTGTCGAGGACACGAGAACACCAGAAGAACACAGCCCTCAGAATCAACTATGTAGGACTTAAGGGCCTCTAAGAGTCTGAAGCCACAATCATGGAGCCTGCATAGGACTGTGCTAGGTCCACATTAAGATTGTGGCTGTTTAGCTTGAGGGACTCTTAAAAATGGGAGAGGGGTGTCTCCCCACACTTGTCTGCTCTTGGGACCCTTTTCCTCTTAACTGTGTTGCCTTGCCCAGCCTTGAGATGAGGGTTTGTGCCTAGTCTTATTGCATCTTGCTATGCCATGTTCCATTGAAATGGGATGTCTGATCTTTAAGAGGAATAGAGGACAAGTGGATCTGGTAAAGAGGGGTGGCTGCAAGAGGTAGAGGATAGGAAAACTGCAACTGGGATATATTGTTTGAGAGAAAAATAAAACAGATAACTCAAGTCATCTTGTTTTCTTTCTGCTTGTCTGTTCTAAAATGAAGCATTCAATTTTATTTCTCATAGTTACCAACAGGGAACTAGAGAAAGTAGAATACTCCTAATCCAGCTTCCTTAACTTGATGTTGTCACTAAATCTGCTTCCATATCTTCGCATAAGCTCATTCATACCACCTCCCACGCACATGCATGTATGTGTGTGTCAATATTTACAAATATCCCTTATACATATGTTTTCATATTCGGTGTTGGCTTTCTTGTGGAATACAGATGATTTAAACACCACAAATGCCAATTTTTATTTTCATGAAATCTCTGAACAAGTGTATATGATGTGTGTATCGTATGTATATGTGTGTGCATGTTCTTGTGAAAGTGGGGGTCAGTGGGCTTTCCATCTTCTTTTAAACTGGATCTCTATTTTACTACTGAGTACATCAGTCTAGAAGTCATTGGATTTTCTGGTTCACTTATTCCTGCCTCCTATTTTACCAAAGAGTCCTGAACTACCACACAGCAGTATTTCATCCTGCTTTATATATGTTCTTGTGAAGCAAACTCAAGTTCTTACTCTAGCAAGGAAAGTGCTTTACCCAATGAGCCATTCCATGGCCAATGAAGTTAACTTTTAGCCACTAATTTATTATTATTATTATTATTATTAATTTCTTAGCAATAACAGTACAAAATTACACACACACACACTAAAGTTCAAAGCGACACAGGCAAAACAAAATTAGAATTAGACAAGCAAAAAGATATCTCTGTTTTTTCTGGCTTACATAAATAACTTTGTGTCAACAATAATAAAACAATGTATGTAACTAGCAAAGACGAAGAAAGAAACATAAATACAGAAAGTACAACCAACTCCATTTCCTTACAGATGTGTGCAGGGACATAACACCTGTACTGAGCACGAAGTACTGAGTAAGAACTTATCTGAGCAGTAAGAAGAAAACAACCATTTAGTTGTCGTGACTGTTTGAAAACATCAAATCCAGAGGTTATGCATGCAGCACTAATAAAAATAGTCTTGATAATCTGTATAAAGCTTATTTTATTCTTGTCATTATGTCTGTCCTAATATATTTGTCTGTGACTGTAATAAAATACTGACCGTAAACATCTTGGGGAGATGAACAGTGTTATTTAGCTTATATATTACAACCCATCTACAAGGGAAGCAAAGGCAGAAACTCTGAGAGAGAAACCCGAATGCAATAATTGAAGCAGAAAATGTAAAGGAATGTTGCTCAGGGCTGGCTTAGCTTCCTTTCTTATATGCCCCCAGGATACCTATCTCGGGATACCACTGCCCACTGTGGGCTTCAGTCCCCATCTTTACTCAAGAAAATGTCCTATAGACATGGACACAGGAATAGAGGGAATTCCTCACTTGTGGTTTGTTATCTCTCTACACGTGTCAAGTTGTGAGAAGTTGAACAAAACTAACCAGAATATCCAAATTATTTTCAACTAACAGAATTATTTAAAGACATTAATTGGTAAATTAATTTAAAAAATTTGTGAAAATTATTTTAAAATTGTCCCAGGAGTTTTTTAGATGTCAACTTTGACAGTTTCGAAATGTTATAATAATTCATACATGCACACACATTCATATTATATATATACACACACACATATATCAAAACATATGGTTTTATATTATTATTTAATAAATATTATGTATATTAGAAATAATTTCCTGATTTAATCAATTTGTTTAGTGTATGCATATTATTAACATCATATATATGAAATGATGACATATTTGCATATATATTTAATGTTGATACATATATACATTCAAACATACATACATGATAACCCTTGTATTCTGAGAAAAATCATTGTGAGAGTCATCAAGTATAATTCAGTGACTTGTTACCCAAGTATTAAAAGACACATATTATTCTTGTCTCCTGAGTTCCTCCCCATGAAAAATAAGTGAAAATTTGAGTTCAGCCTTATAGCAGACTACATATAGTTTTTACATATAGTCACAGATATTAATATCAAAGTGTTCGGTTTATTTTTAAATATATTTTGCCATGACATGATAATGTTGAGAAAATTAAGTTATTTTCAAAATAAATAAGACAAAAAGAAAAGATTATATTCTACCATTGGGACAAATATATATATATTTGTAGCTTGCAATGTGTGTTCTTATCTGTGAAAGGTTCTTTATTTTAATAAAATATCATGTGTTCTTGGCACATTGCAGGTTAGCTCAGTTCTAGTCGGCTGCTACAAGCAGTCACAATGTCATAGCAATTAGACACTAATTCGGTAGCAGTATTCTAAATTACATTAATATCAAAAACCACAAACCATGAAAGGCATTTGGGATATAGTATATTCCATGAAGGGCTCTCTTCTACTCTCACTGAAATAACACTTTAGTTTTACACTCTGGTGGCTAGAGGCTTGATGATATAAGAGTTCTGCCTAATATAAATTGCATAAATCATACAAAATGTCCAGAACATCATGTTCTGTGGCTGATGAGAGCTGCATTGTTCTGCATTTTCCAAAAAGAAATCAAGCTCCAACTATTTAATCAAAGAACACAGCCAACAACCCTTTACTATTAACTTGTATTCTATGCATTGTGCTGTCATCAGTAAATTATCACTTGCGGTAATATATTTAAATTCATTTTGACCTTGATAAGACAGAGATGTCTTATCCTATTGAATTTAGCATGCTGCTCATACCTTTGCCTTTTATCTACATTACAAAGTACTTGGCAACATGTGATTTTACTTGGAACAAACCTAAGTTTTTAAATTACCCGTGTCCTATGTGATGATCTTCTGTAGTGATAAAGTGAAGACCACATACCCATTTGTTAGAACAATTTTCTTTTCAGCTTTTTCTTGTAAAAAATAATTTGCTCTTTATGTGTTTTCTCATTCTCCAAATTTGTACTATCAAGATCCATTTTTCATCCTAATCTACTCAATTCCACCTCCGCCTTAAAAGGAAATAGAAGTACCATTGCTACATAAATTTTCTTTGCAGAGCCCACCATCTAATTAATTCAGAAGACAACCTCTTTCTATTAAGTAATGGTTTGTATGTGCCCAACATAATTCTTAGCAAAGAGAAAGAAAAGCTCAAGGACTATCACGAGATTCCCAGACACACTGGGAAAAACTGGGGCAGAGATTTTCATATTTGCAGAAGATGAGACAGACATTGCTCCTTGACAACCAACCTCTTATTAAAATTAATATTTAGTTCAAATCTTCAATCGGAGCAAATGAGTATGAAAAATAGCTTCATAGAACAAAAATAAACTGTATATGGAAACTTTCTGTCTAGGAAACAATGATGCTAATCATGAGGATGATGAGTATCACGCGGTTACATAGCAACATTCTCTGTAATTGTACTCCTACTCCATTCTCAACTTCAGATTTTCATTCACACATCACTTATTCAAAATCTTAACTTATTGCCAGCAAACTTTTATCTTCCCTGTATCAATTTTATAAGAGCAATGTAAATCTTGCCAAGGTCATTGTTTATCTTGTGTTCCTCTATGGCAGTGGAATTATACACTCTGGACTATGTGCTTCAAATAGCTAGAGCTCATGCTGGTTACCAGCATAAACCAGGAACCATGCTGGGTTTTTTGTTGTTATTGTTGTTGTTCTGTTTTTTTTTTTTTTCTTTTTGCTTGTTTGTTTTGCTAATGCTAAGTCAGAGTCAGGAAATGTTCTCTTAGAGAAGTGGTGCATCTGCTAGCTGCCAGCAAACAGAGTCTATCAGAAAAAAATTGTGGTTACAAAGAAGCCATGCTTAACTCTATTCTCTTGTGTCTAGAATTCCTTTCCAGGCTCTTTCCGATTTTACATGGATGTAGTGGACACGTGTTAATGCGCCATTTGTAATTGGAGACTGCTCTTGCATTTCTTGGTCACTCATACCTGAATAATCACACAGAAACTATATTAATTACAACACTGTTTGGACAATTATCTCAGGCTTCTTATTAGCTAACTCCTGCCTCTTAAATTAACACATTTCTATTAATCTATGCATCACTTAGAGGCTGTGGCCTACTGGTAAAGGTTTTGTGATGTCTGTCACCTTTGGCAGATACTCAATGTCTCCCTGACTTTACTACTCTCTCCCTATATCTCTGTTCATATTTTACACCTGGCTTTATTCTGCCCTGCCATAGGCCAAAGTAGCTTTATTCATCAGCCAATAAAGCAACACATATACAAAGGAGATCCCACAACATTGGAAGCCAACTACATGTATACATTCATAAAGGTTGACATGAAGCTGCATATGCAGGACTTTTCCTCCAAGACATGGGGGTAAGGAGGCTGCACTTCCATCTTTGCTATACTTTTTGCCATTTCAGTACCTGAGCATGGGAAAGAAATGAAAGAGGAAACAAAAGATACCAAGAGTCCACTGTCCCTTGTATAGTTGTTGAGAATGATATGTTTCATACCTACTGGTGAGATTCCCTGGCCTGGAGAGGAGGGGCCCACATTACCTATGCTGCAGCTACACTACTTATGTCTTTCTCTCGTTCTATAAACCATGTATATACTTTGTTTTTCATAAATATGTTCATTATATGATACCTGGCCAGTCATAGAGAACAACTTGTTTCTGATAGAGGAAGGATATACCTTACTCATTTCATAAAATGGTTATGAGTGAAAACAATCAAGGACTAATATTGAATATTGAAATAGCTTTCTCTCACTTACATAAATTTATGGTACCATCCAGAGTCATGGCTGGTTACTGTACTCCTTAGCAACCTTATTCATAGGAGTAATATTGGAAGAGAGAATAAATTATGGGATCAATACAGGTATGTGCTTAGAAAAACATGGGCCTTACTCTGAAATGCATAGAAAACAGAAAGGAGTTTCAATAACTCTTTAGAATCATCTGATTTAGATTTATTTTAAAATTTTCTAGTAACTGCAGAAATTAGATTGTAAGAAACAAAATCTAAACTTATTGAAAATTCAATAAGCCATTAAAATGTTTTAATACAGAATAATGTTGGCTAAAAGTAGAAGTAACAATAAGTAGGAAAATAATGTGCATAAATTGAAAAAAGTGGATACTAAAGGATGGGATAGATGACTAGTTTGAAAATGGATTAATAATATAGATGGTAGGTATTTGAGGGAATAGTAAAGATAAATTCATAAAACATTCAACTTTGGAACAATAAAATAAGAAGTTTCATTTAGAATTCATGTAGCCTGAAATATCAATTAAGTTGATTGGTAGGTTGTCATATTGTCAGCATTTTAGGTAATCTTCTAGCTCATGGAAACATCAGTAGGGCAATGTGTGTGTGTGTATGTGTGTATGTGTGTATGTGTGTATGTGTGTGTGTGTGTATGTGTGTGTGCGGAGAGAGAGAGAAACAGAGACAGAGAGAACGAGGAAATGGGGAGAGACAAAGTCATAGCATAATTTCAGACAAAAATATAGATTATGCATGGAGACAAACTATTACATATTTCCAAGCCAAATTAAGTTTTAAATTCAGTATTGTTTAATATCAGCTTCCAAAAAGGGCATACAGGTAGCAGTTCAGAATAATATAGATTATATATAGTGTTATTATTTGTTTGTATTAAAGATTTTTCTTTGTTTTTACTAAGCAATATCAAAATTTATCTTAAAGATTGTTCCTCTTATTTCAAGTTTTGTTGTTAAATAAACTCTGTCTAGAAATAATCATGTAAAAAACTACATTAACAGTTTTCATGGCAAACATTTAATTTTATGTCATCCTTATGTATTTTGCCCAACTTATTTTATGAATTAAATTCACTTTATAAATATGAATTTTGCTTATTCATATTTATCTTGCTAATATCCTTAGTGTTATAAATCTACACAGTAATTAACAAAATCCTTGATGCCTGGAATATTTCAAAATGAATGCATTGTTAATTTTAACAGCATTAGTTTTTCAGGGGATAGCGTAATATTCCTCATAAAACACTCAACTGATTTTAACTATGTGTTTTGACTTCCTATACCATATAAAAGAACAAAACAGAGATTATACAGAAATATTGGTTAAAAAGTTTTAGAGGTAGAATTTTATTATCCATAGCATATATAGAAAAATGTATGTGTAGCTACAGACATAGATATATGTATTAGGTAGTTGACTGCCATGACTAATTCCTAAGACTCTGAATAAATTGAGAAACATGAAGACCAACCCCGGGGCAGTTAGAGGCTGGGTGCTGTGCTTAATTGTGCATAAGATTAAGTGCAGTTCTTCCATGACCATCAGTTCCCTTGCTAAAGCAGCGTCCCTGCAGTGATCATTATGTTTTCTAATCACATTCAGTGACTTTCTATGCTTCAGACAATGAAATAAAGACCAATGGAGAAGAACTGGGCAAAATGAATTCACTGCCATCAGGAGACCAGAAAATATGGAGAGACAATTGATAGTGTGCTTTAGTTAATTCCATTTACATTATGGTGTGTAGGAATATTACATGCCTACCCCATACACTACCAGCATATGCCTAACAACCAACAGTAGATGAGCAATTGTCTTTAATTTCCCTTTGCAACAGGACTTTGTTTCCTGAAAAACAGTATTTTATTACTATTGCTGCAATTCAGAAACCACCATTTCCTTGAATATCTATGCAGAAAGTATTGTTAAAGTTAAATACTATTGATATGAATGTAGAGTACCAAGTTTAATGAATTATATATGATAATGTCGGAATTTTAAAAAAATATAAAAATCAACATACATAATCTACTTTTAAGAAACAATTATAGACTTACCTTCTCAATAATATATGCAAATATTTAACAGATAATGTATATTTTCATGTGTATACATATGCAGGGATGTGTACAGAAAAGATAGTGTCAAAATAATTGTTTTTAATATATGACTATTTTGAGATAAATCATTTACTTTGAAAAATATTCTTTATAAAGTTTCCAGTTGAAGTACAGAATTTATTTTTAAACAGAAACTAAATGGAAGTGCTCCATTACCACACAGTCCTAGAGAACTGCACAACCATCACTCACGAAAAGCTTCACTGGATTTCAAAGTTTGGTGCTGTGGGATAATGTTCTTGTTCACTGTAAAGATTTGCCACTGGTATTAGTTTAATAAAATGCTGATTGGCCAGTAGCCAGGCAGAAAGTACAGGCAGGGAAACCAACTAAGAGAATTCTGGGAAGAGGAAAGACAGAAAGTCAGTCACCAACCAGATGCAGAGGAAGCATAGCGAGAATGCCTCACTGAGAAAAAAAAATGATTAAACATAAACAAGAATTATGGGTTAATTTAAGATGTAAGACCAAGTTCATAAGAATAATATGCCTGAGCTAATAGACGAATTTATAATTAATACAAACCTCTGTGTGTTTCTTTGGTACTGAACAGCTGTGGGACCAGACGTAAAAAAACTTCTGCAGTTTGGAGTCTATATTGTCAGCAGTGGTGTCATTAACAAAGTTTATGTATGACAATATAATTATTTGTCTCTACATTTGCCTATTCTCTATGGTAAATCTTTGAAGTGTCCTCATCATGCAACTTTCTTAGAACATACTGTGTGCATTCAATGTGTTTCTTCCATTTTACATCTCAATTCGAAGGTCTACCTTACAGTTTAGTTTTGAACCCCAGAATTAATTTTTAAGAATGTTCTTAATTTCTACATATTTATGACTACCACTTTCTCCCTTTCAAAATAATTGAGTTTGTGATTTAATTAAAATATTTTTCTACCAATTTTTCCCTTCCATCCCTTCCTACAAACCCTCCATATACCAGCCTACTATCCTCTAAATGACCTCTTTTTTAACTAATTGTTATTACATGCATATATGTATATGACCATACATACATATTTTCAAGTATAATCTGGTCATTTCCTATAACATAACCTGTAAGTATGTTTTCAGGTTTGACTGTTTCACTCTGAATTAACAATAGTGTGCTCTTCTCTGAGTAAGGTCATATCTCCCATTCCCAAACAGCTATTATTTCAATAACCTAATCACTGACTCATATACAATTTGCAACAAGGCCTGAAGCATGGGAAGATAAGTATGAATGAGACACAATGAATCATTTACTTATATATTTTCTATTATTAATAAAAATTCGTGAGTCAGATATTAGAGTAAAGACCTGATTCAAAGGAACGGTCAGCTGACCCTGCCACTCCAGGGTTCCTAAGTCAAAAAAAAAAAAAAAATCCCTATATCTTCCTGTGTGCCCCTGTCTGAATCCTCCAAAACCTCTGTAGCTAATACCAGTCAACCAATCGCTGACTGTGTTCTTTGATTCAAGGTAAACTTTATTATCAATCTCAGAGTGTCAGTGCAAACAAATATCCCACAACAGAACAACAGCCTACCAACTGACAATGTCATATAGAAATGCCAAAAAAAAAAAAAAAATATGGACTTTAATTTTCTAATTTCTTGATTTAGGTAAGAGATTCTGCCTATAAATTTGCATTATTATTGCCTTACATTTCAAATTTCATTAAGATTACTCATGACAAATCTTCAAATCTGAGTATTTTATCAATACCTCCATTCATTTCTCACACATCATTAAGTATGCATTTAGGTCAGGCTCACATTCACCTGAGTAATTTAATTGATTGAGGCGCTCACCTTACATCAAAAGTTCCACATTAGCAGTGGTAGACTTTAGCATAAAACTAAGCAAACTGTGAACCTGAAAATGAGTTAGAAACAGGAATACTCTAGACACAGGGTTCTTTAAGACAGAGATAGATGCTGATGATACTGTATGATACTATTTTCTAATTAGCTGAATTGCACTGAAGTCGGCGCAGTAGATGAACACAGGCATAGCCCACTTTTGAAGTAGGCTTAAACCCTGAGTCAGTGTCTCCAGCAATGAGGCCTGATTATTTATTCACGCCAATGCAAAATAAGTCCTTTGTTTTCAAACAAGTTTTGCCTTTAAACATTACTGATCAAAGAAGAAAAAAGTAGCCTTTATAGACTCGTGTTTAAACTTTCAATGTCCTTGCATTAGCTAAAAGTTTCAATAATATTTTCCATTACAGACTCACTCTTTGAAGACGCTAGATCTTTGTAGATGAAATTGGGAGTACATGTCCTCACTGGTTATCATTTCCTTTAAAAATAAAGTAAGAAAAGTAAATCATTTCCCAGGGATGAAAAGAGAAAATATGCGGTAAATAAATGATATTTTAAACTGGGAGTTGATTAAGCCTACAATGTTATTTTACCACATGTTCTGGTGAACAAAGGAATGATGGATTTCCATTGTTCTGTGATGTTAAGAAATAATACTATAGTCTCACTATGGCCCTTCATTTTCCTGTTTTTGTGTAATTGTGACTTTGCCTATTTGTTAAAATACAAAAGTGCAGGGCAGTGATCAAAGTAGATCATAGATTTTTTTGTGATATTATTTTAAAGCACAATGAAATTTGAGAAAAGCATGTGAGATGCTTTAATTCTAAATCCATTTCTATGTAGGCACAAATGTGGAGTGAACAGAGACACAGAGATGGGCCAGCAATGCTATCTTGACACTTGAGGTGAGATGATAATCTTCGCAGCTTCAGGGAAAGACCACGACAAACAAGAGCTTTGTTAGCCCTTCCTGGGCCTTGTATAATCCTCTGGCCCCACCATCACACTGACCCTGACAAATTCTAGGGTTCCTCACATTGACTAGAATATAAAACAAGTTTTTCCTTTGTTTATCTAGCTTTAGTTTTCTTAAAGATTTCAGACAAACAAATGGAACATTAACTCCACAATTAACTTTAGATATTCTCTAACACTTTTTTTAGAATGTTTATGTGACTTATACATGAGGATCACTCTTTTACAGATTTTACCATTACAGGCTATTGTTAGTAAAGTTAATAAAAAGAATTTGACCACATTTTGACTAAGTTGCCATTATATTTTTTATTTCTTGTATTTTATATTCATTTATAACAATAAATTCAATTTTTCTTTGTAAAATTTAAAAATACCTAATAAAGAAGTTCATTACTAATTGACAAATTTTATTTATTCACACTAGATAAAAAATATAGTCTAATTCTCAAATCTTATTTTGGATCATTAATGTAAAAAGTAAAACCTCATGTTTAGTGAAAAATCACATAAGGAAGGAAGCACATATCAGAAATAGAATATTATAATAATTTACGTATTAATTTCTTCATCCAAGCTACCATTATTTTTAATATCATGATCTGGGTTCCCCGTCAGACATATGCACACATAAAAATTACTTACATTTATATTTTAGTAAATAGGTTCCCTGTCAGACATATGCACACATAAAAATTACTTACATTTATATTTTAGTAAATAAGGTGGCTTCACAGATAGTACTCAAGTATAAAGTATTTGTTGCTTTGACAAAAGAATGCAGCATGCTACAGACTCAAAAACTCAGGTAATGTTACAAGTATAGTAAGTTGATCTTTCCAGGAACTAAGAGGATAAAATATCCATTGACAAGAAGATGAGGAGAAAAATGAAGAAATAACATTAAAGTGATCATATAAAAAGTAACGTAACGCTATACTTAAAACAGATTTATGAAAATTTTACTAAGCATTATAAGAACCATAACTGATAGAGCGAAGCTTTGACACACTATTTTATGAATCAATCCTTGACAGAGGAGCATAGATGCAGATTAGGAAAGGTGCTGATAAGTGTCTATATGGTTGAAGACAAGCTCTCTCAAAATATGGCATCAGGAATACCGAACATTTAAACTGAAAGAAGGCCAAAATGGCAGAAAAATTACTTTCATTTTCCACTGGATTTGTCCCATGTGCAAGAACCCCAAGGTTCCTCTACTGTCATGAACCAGAAAAGGGATAAAAAATGATAAAAGGTCTTCAGGAGGTAGATAGAGTTAGTGGAATACTTATAACACTAACGTAGGAAAGAGGCCATTGTAGAAAAGAGATCTGCAGGGCAAAATCAAACATCAGGGGATTGGTGAGGCTGTGGAGACAAATAAGATCAAAAAATTTATGAAAATGTGACAATGAAACCCATTGCTTTGAATGCTATCTATAGATATAAGAACTTTTTAAAAATTTTCCAGTCTTTTCTTCAAAAATGACCGGGGTTTGTTTTTCTATTATACCCTGCAAGGATAAATACAGACTGTAAACATCAGAAGAAACTAAATAATGAGCTCTACAGAATTCTGGTTGCTTTTATCAGATTGTATCCCCCATATCCAGCCATGCTTCCATATGCCTGTCCATTCTCCAGTAAATATTAAAATAAATATATACAGTTGCCACTTTGTGTATTCATGAACAAAGCCTCCTGTATCAAACAGGACTTACATTAAATAAATTTACATGGTTTTATTTTGTTGTTAATCTGTTTCTGATTAACAGAGTCTCACCTAGGACTGTAACAATGACTGGGAAAAGAGTATTATTTTCCCTATGCCTTCTACCCAATGATTTGTATCTGTAGCTGATGAGAAACTCTAAAATTTCTAAGAGGAATGAGGAAAACTTGCAATGACATTTTACTTCCCATCTCTCCTAAACACATGGCAAATTTTCACAGACTTATACTTTTGAGGTTTTGTTAGTTTTTTTTAACTTTTATAGTATACTTATATATACTATACTTATATTCTTTTAGATTTTGAAGAACAGTTACATTAACTATGAGTTTCCAATGAGCAGTAGACACTGACAAGATGGATCATTGTATTGAACACATACTTTTCACCTTCTTTTAATGTGATGATATTATGAAAGTAAAGTTACATATACATATTTAGGTCTAAAATCCTAAGCCATCTATAATTAGAGACCTATAAATTGGTAAATGTGCTTGTTATATTGCCTTAGTCAGTGTTCTATTCAGGAGAAAAGAGATCATGATTACAATTCTTTTTTATTTTAATTTATTTTTTAATTTCATTTTTCCACAGTTCTTGCTTCCACCCTTTCTCACCTCTGCCTCCCACCTCAACAACTCCCATGCACTCCTTCCAACGGTACAACAACTCTTTTAAAGAAAGCATTTAATTTGGAATTTGATTATACAGTTTCAGAGATTTAGTCCATTATACTCATGGTGGCAGGCTGGAGATGTGTTGCTAAAGAAGCTAAGAGTTCTACAACCAGATCAACAACCAGAAGGAAAAGAGAGACTTCAGAAGCCTTTAGGTTTTTGAAACCTAAAAGCCCAGCCAAACTGTCACACTTCCTCAACAAGGCCACACCTGCTAATCCTTTCAAGTGGTGCCACTCTTTGGTGACCAAGTATTTGAATTAATGAGCCTATAGTGGCCATTTTTATTCAAACCAATATATTCCATTCCCTGACCTCCATAGGCTTATACCCATATCATAATTCAAAATATAGCAAATTTAACTTAAAATATCCTCATAGTCTATCAGAGTCTCAAAATTGTTTAAAAGATCAAGTCTTGCTTGGTGGTGGTGGTACATGCCTTTGACGGGGAAAGGTGTGGGTACTGGAACTGAGTGTATACTTAATTACATCTCTCCTTACCCATTCTTATTCTAAATAACTTGAATTCTCGCTATCAGAAATAACTACAAAAGACATTAATCACAACATATGTTATCAAGGATAAAAAGAGTTTTATGGTCCTGAGTTACACAACAAACTACAGTATGGAATAAAACTCTTTCAACATCCATTTCTGTATGTTTGATTTTAACTGACTTATATCTTTGTACACTGTATATACGCCATAGGCTTAGATGCATCGGAACTGTACAAGCTGAACATCTACCTTAGATCTCTTTGGTATATACCATACTAATTACTGTATATGGAGGTGAGCAGAAGAGAGAACCAATAAGATTTTGTTTTATCATATTAACTCCTCCTAACTTAAAGGAAATAGATATAAATGGAGATTGCTCCTATGTTTCCTGGCAGCCCAGACCAAAATAATCACACAAAAACTTTGTTAATTAGAACATTGTTTGGCTAATGACTCAAGCATATTTCCAGCTAGCTTTTACATCTCAAACTAAGCCATTCTTATTCACATGTGTATCGTTATGAGGTTGTGGCCTACTGGTAAGGGTCTGGTATCTTTCTCCTTCAGTAGCTACATGACATCTGTCTGACTCTGCTTCTTTCCCCCTGAATTCAGTTTAGTTTTCTCACCTAGTTCTTTCTGCCCTGCCATTGGCCAAATCAGGTTCTTTTTTAACCACTGGTAATAAAACATATTCATAGCGTAAGAGGGGAATTCCACTAACTGGATGACTCTGAAACCATTTGCCCCTGAAAGCTTTTGTCCTACTTTTGTGCTGTAGTGTGTTTATCTGTGTATGTGTGTTGTATTTCACTTGTGTTTGTTTTGGGTAGATAGCATGAGGATGGGTGATCCAATAGTTACTGGGACATGAGCAACTAATGAGTGCTTTAACCACTGAAGGAAATGATAACTCTTCCCCCAGCCACTATTACCTGTCCTCATAGAGGATGAAGACCCCTCCTCCTTTCATGAGTAAGTGCTGAAGAGTATAAGATATATTAAGACATATATATATATCTTGTAGGCAGTTCCTTATTCTAAGAATAATACAAAGTGCTCCATATTAAATTGAACTTTTCATGTGATATCAAAGTGAAAATAACTGAATTGATTTTGAAGAGGAAATTTGGTCCCCAGAAATGATCTTCACATGCAGCGTTTTTCTGTTTCAATGTCACATTCTTTGCTGGAGAAACAAGAATATTCCATTAGGTTTCAATATTTTGGCACTAGCAATTGTATGTGAATACGAATGCAAGAATATTTCAGCTGAGCAGGATGGGGATCCTGACAACTCCTCATAGTCACATTCACATTGAGCTCTAGCACATTTGAGCTGTAAAGGTTCAAATTATCTGCTGAACGAGTATTCCCTTCCCTTTAACAAAGCCTTATAATAAAAGAACCATTTGAATTTGTACAGAGCTGGATCCTGAGGGAAATAATGAGCTCATCGAACCGCTTTACACCAGAGTCATCTGGAGAGAAACACGAGTCAGTACTTTCTAAAACATGATCTATGAGCTTGCTTGAAACAGCTATTCCCTTTTGGATAAGATAGGCATACAGACTAGGATCAGTATCAGATTGACACCAATAACCAAAATTATCCTAAAAATTACCCTGAAAGACATGGTCTATAAAGACATAGGGCGGAGAGTAGCTTACTTGTCACTTTCGTTTAAAACAGACCTGGAAAGCACAGTCCTTGGAATAGTGGGAGTTGAAAACATCCTTTACTTCTAAGCATGTTTCCTTACGGTTTCCTTTCCAGGCCTTGTCTAGAACTCAAAAAGTAACAGGTATCAGCTGCTTCTCATTCTACCTTTGACTGCGTTTGCATAAAAAGTGCTATGTAAAGTTAACAAAAGTAAGCCTATTGGAATAAGAAAATAAAATCAAAAGTGGATACTTCCTTAGTGGCCATGTCCCTTCTGATTTATATTTACACAGACTTTTAATACAACATAATTTTGCTAGATATACATTTGTCTACAAGCATATGCTTTCAGAACTAAATATAATTAAGCTCTTTCTTTGGCAATAAGAACAAAACACCTTTTGAAGGACTTCCAGATATAAAGTAAGAATAATTTATATTAAAGTAAGTAATGTAAGCCCTGAAAAGTCACGAGTCCAGTAGTAATAATATCTTTCTGCTTATCACCCATGTTAACTGCATTAGCACTGCTCCCCATTTCTTAACCAGAAAATGTTTGCCCTTACTGTTTGTCCCTTAGTGTTGTCTTTAAATGATTTATCACTGTTTTTTTAACTAATATATAAACTTTGTTGATGATCAATGCTAGATTTAATTTACAATAATGTTCTGGAGGTGTAAAGATTTTCAACATGTTTGTTTTATTGAATCAGAGAGTAGGGATTTAAGGTGAAAACTGTTATGGGTATTGACTTTGTAAATATAAAGAAACCTGTTCTACTGATCAATGATAATTTCAATAATAGAACTCTGGTGGTGAAATTATAGTAGAGGAAACGACATAGAAACTGTAAGAATATCTAACTCCATGTAAAAAGGAGAACCCTAAGAGGGACACACATGGAAGACACCAGGAAAGGGAAATAGTTAAGATCTCCTGAGTAAACTGGGAAGCAGAGCAGAAAAGAAGGGATGGGGCATGAGAACATGAGGGCTCCAGATGGCCAAGTTGAGGGATACACACAGAGGGAGAACAATGAAAGAGATACCTTGAGATGGGGAGCCTTTGTGGGGTTAGGGAGAAACCATGTGTTAGGGGAATTCCCCGGAATGGATAAAGATGACCACAGCTAAGACTCCAAGTCATAGTGGTGAGGGTACCTGAACTGGCCTTCCCCTATAATCAGATTAGTGATTGCCATAATTGTCATTATAGAACCTACATCCAGTAACTGATGGAAGCAGATGCAATGATTCACAATCAAGCACTGGGCAGAGTTCTTGGAGCTTAGTTTAAGAGAGGAAGGAGGGATCACATGAGCAAGAAGAGTCAAGTTCATGATTGGGAAAAACACAGAGACAGCTGACCCCTGCTGGTGGTTGTTCAGGGACTCTAGACTGACAGCTGGAGATCCTGCTGGGACCAAGATAAGCCCTCTGGATGTGGGTGACAGTTACGTGGCTTGATCATTTTAGGGGGTATAGTAATGGGACCAGGACTTATCCTTGGTGCATGAACTAATGAACTAGCTTTTTGGAGCCCATTCTCTATGGTAGGATACCTTGCTCAGTCTTGATACAGGGAGGAGGGGCTTGGTCCTGCCTCAAATTGGGATATTAGCCTTTGCTGACTTCCCAGGGGAGAACTTACCTCCTCTGAGGAGTGGAGGGAGAGTGGGGTAGCGAAGGTGTGGGTGAGAAAAGTGGAGGGAGGGGGAACTGAGGCTAGAATGCAATATTAAAAATATTTAAATAAAAAAGAATATCTAGCTCCTTTAAAGTCATCATCCGACATTTTATGCCTGCAGTAAAACATTCTCTGTTGACTAGAAATTGCTACAAATTGATTGGAAATTTTCTGTACTATCCTATTTTAAATAGCATACATTTGCTGTGAACCACTAGATCAGTGATTTTGTTCATTCTCTCCTGCTCTCTTCAGCATAATTTAGAAGATCATTCCTAACATCAGTAATGGACAATGACATCCCTGGAGTTGTTTGGCAAATATAAAGTTGATTTGAAGACAGCTTTATATTTGAAGAGCACTTTCCACTTTATTGAATACAAAATAGAAATATTTTTCTGTTTACAGGTTCTTAAAAAGGATCACAATTATTGTAGACAATATAATGGTTATAAAGCACATCCTGTTATGAATTTTTCAGAAAAGAAGATTAACATAAGTATAGTTTAATTATATTGCTGTCTTTATTCAAAATTTTATCCCTTGGGCAACTTAATGAGAACTTGCTGTACACAAATTTATAGATAGAAGCAATTGAAAAGGTACTTCAAAATTAGCTCCAATTATAAGAAGGTGCTTTTATTTAGATTAAAAATTCCATTAGTGCAATAAGTATAAATCTGTAGGCAATAGCCATGTTTTTCTGGATACTCTCTCTATATAAGATCATCTAATGAAGTGATCTCAAGTTACTAATTTAAAACATTATATGATTGAAAGAGCAGAGAGAACAGAGTGTAAGTATAAACTACATTAGGCTATTTCCAAGTCAAGTCAAGCAAAATGCAACTAAAAAATAAATGATTTATTTAAAGAAGTAAAATGAAACATTTAATTTTTTTAACCAATGGGTACCATGATAAGCTAGAGTATACTCATGCATAACATATGATATAGTCATGGACACATGAAAATTACCTCTACATGTAAAGCATTGACAATATTATAGGTTAAATATTTTATAAATGAAGTTAAGCACAAAAGATTGTATCCGTAGTCTCACAAAAAATATTCTATAACGAATTAAGTATCAATTACTTTTAGGATTAATAAGTATTATTAATAATATAGTACCTCCTAAACACTGAGGTTAGGAGGTAGCAGATGTTGTGGTTATATTGATTTCCTTTAAAATATTTATTTTTATTTATTTTGCGTGTGTCTGTGTTTGTGTGTGTTTTGTATGTGTGTTTGTCTGTGTATGTGCAACTGATATTAAGTGCCTCCAGTGGCCAGAAGAGGGTGGTGCATCCGATGTAGCAATAGGTGTCGGTAACACTAATGCTGGAGACCAAACTCATTTTCTAAAAGAGCTTCAAGTGCCTCTTAATGTTCAATCTAAGTAATAAACATAGCATGTTTCTACTATTTTATTTTATTTTTTATTATTTGACATAAAAGATTTTAATCAGGAATGGTCTTGAGATATACTCATCAAAGCAATGGTGTAAGGAATATATTGGACAAATTACAACACTTCAATGAAAGATACCCTGATCTGTGATTTCTGAAAGCCACGTTGCAACTCCTGGAAGGATAAAGCATTGGGAAGAATTAACTTTCAAATGACTTTTAACTTTTAAAAAACAAAATGAATGGTATTTTACTTGCACTTTAACATTTTAATGAGAACTTGATAGTGAAAAGGTGCTTAAATTTAGATTGGGGGCATTTCTATGAGTTTTTTTTTAATTCTCCATTTATTTATTTATTTACTTACTTACTTATGTAGTCCCTTTTATTGAAAATAGATTCTTTTCTCATACAATTTATCCTGGTTGCAGTTTCTCCACCCCCAACTCCCCTCAGTTTCTTCCCTACCTCCTCTCCCATCTTGACCCATTCCTTTTCTGTCTCTCATTAGCAAAAATAAATTTCTAAGATAAAACAACAAAATAAAACATAATAGAGAAAACCAAAACCACCATATCAAAGTGGGATAAGGCAAACCAACAGATGAAAAAGACTAAGACCTTGCACAAGAATCAGAGAGCCATTCATTTAAACACTCAGGAGTCCCGTAAAAGTAATAAACTAAACACTATAATATATAAACAGACGATGTGGTGCAGACCTGTGAAGGCCCTGTGCATGCTGTTGAAGTCTTTGTGAGTTCATGTGACTTGGCTCAATTACTGCAGAAGGCCTTGTTCTCATGCTGTTCTCCGTCCCCTTTGATTTCTGCACTCTTCAGTCTTCCCACCCCTTTTTCTGTGTGATTCCCTGAAGTCTGAGGGAAGGGATTTGATGAAAATATTCCATTAAAGGAACTGTTTGTTCTCTCTCTCTCTCTCCCTCCCTCTCTCTCTCTCTCTCTGTCCCTGAATAATTTTGGGCTGTTTGTCTCTGTGTTTGTTCCTATCTGCTGCAGGAGGAACCTTTCCTGTTGATAGCTAATTAAGGCACTGGTGTGTGAGTATAACAAGAAAAATGAGAAGCCGTTTTATCACTATTTTATTTATTCATTTTTAAGACAGTAGTATTTGGTTTTACCCTAGGTCTCTGGACTATCTAGTCTCTGGTTAATAGTCACCTAAACAGTGTCAGAAATGTTAATTACTCTTTTACTTGTATATCTTTATTAAATTTGTCATTTGATTTTCCTCATTATTCCATTTTATGTTGTTTCAGAACCACTGGTCAACTCAGTTGTGTAAGTGTAAGTTGTGTGAGTGAGAGGCATTTTATTTGAAATTTAATAAAAAATAAGAATGTCCAGCCAGGGACATGGTGTCAATTGTTGATTCAACGAACATCATATTCTGCACTGTCTCAAAGTTAGCAGAAAACATATTGAAATATAAATCCTCAAAAGACTTAAAATATGGGACTTTGAAATAGGAAAACCTATTTTCAACTGTTGCTCTTCTTTAGTGAACAGCATACATCACACAGACTTACCCCTTTGAACTAAGTCCATTTTGGATGATATTTTTAAGTAAAAGGAAAAACTCTACTATCCATGCACATTTTGTACTTCAGGTAAATATGTCATTCCTTCCAGAACTGAGGTGAGTAATGGGCTAAAAGTAAAATAGAAGCTTACACTTGTTTAAAAATAAATCAAGGAAAGCTTCCTCCAAGGCTCAGCATTAAATATTGTGTGCTTTACTCTTTGTTCTTTCTCATAGTCCAAGATACTCACATTGTTCTGTGTAAAGAAAAATTTAAGTCATTTATCTGAATGCTACCACTCACCTGTCTTGTACATGCTCAATTGTAATTTAACAAATGACATAATCTGTAATTTTCAGCAATCATGGTAAAGTAAAAAATATGACACAGAATTCAGTTTACTTCTTGATTCACACATTCTATAATCTCTGCAGTTAGTTTCCTAAGGAAGATGAAATAAGCAGAATAAAGAAGATAAAATAAGGGGAATAAGAACTAAACTTATTGCCTTTATTCCTTTACCTGTATGTTACAACTTTCAGTGCAAAATAGTAGCAACTCCAGAAAGGGATATCATTGAGAAATGGTATGATAATTGTATTCAGTTTTATGTTTCCAGGAATACCGTCCTCTTCTTACTATTTTGAAGAAATTATAATTTGAATGGTCAACATGGTTTCTGGAGACTGTCATGGTTGCTCAGCTACCATCTCTAAAAAAAATGCCAGAGAAAACTACCAGGTAAATATGTTGGGGAACAATTTTTAGGGTGTGTGACTTTTGTTTATGCTGCATTTGTTTAACTCTGTGAAACTGTGATTCTTTGCCGGTATAAAATACCTGGTGTTCTAATAAAGAGATGGTCAGCCAATAGTGAGACAGGAGCAAGGATAGATGGGGCTGGCAGGCAGAGAGTATAATTAGGAGGAGAAATGAGAAGAAAGGAGAAAGAGGAGAAGAGGACACTAGGGGTCAGTCACCCAGCTACACAGCAAACCATGGAGAAAAAAGTAAAATGAGGTATACAGAAATAGAGAATGATAAAGTCATGAGGCAAAAAGTAGACAGGAGAATTTAGGATAAGATAAACTTGTCAGAAACAAGCCAAGCTAAGACTGAGTATTCATAATTAAGGAAAAGCCTCCATGTGTGATTTCTTTGGGAGCTGGGTGGTGAGCCCCCCAAAAAGTCAAAAAAGCAAAACCTAGTACAACATAATTAGATAAATTTTGGCCAGTTATTTGGAACTTCCCAGTTAAAGCACAGGAAAAGTTACTATGCTAACCCTCTGTAGTGTGACTTTACTGGGAAGACTGGAAAAAAATATTTGTTCACTCCAGGTAGGATGCTGCCATTAAAATAAATCTTGATGGGCCAACTAACTTTACTGGAGTTAGTTAGAAAAGCATGGATGAGAGGTTCTTACGAGAGTTTTGGTAACTCAAAAGACAGATAAGGTGTAATTGTTTAGGGTGACAACTTAGGAATGCAGGACCTGGTAGTATCTGCTAGATCCTCTAGATGTCTATCTCTCCAGTTCACTACTTTTATCCAGGGAGGGTTCCTGGGCATATTTTAAGTTTTAGGAGCTTCCAAAGACTTTTAAATTTTCTTAGTTTCCTGAGTTTTATTGGCATTCCTCTTTATGTCAGGAGGGAATGTTCCTACTAAGAGAAAATAGCTTCACAAGTTTATGATCAGGATACTAAATAGGTAGACATTCAATCACGAGGTACAGGAAACTGTTTAGTTCGTGGTCAGGAAGTAATGACATAGATGGATGCCACTACCTCCTTTAATAACATGCCTTCAATGACCTAACAATCTCCCAGTAGTCTCTCCCACTAACTAGTCTGTGGTCTCTGAGGTGTGCTCCCACAAATATCAAAACTTTAACATAAATGTCTCTGAGGGGACATATATCCAAATCATAGCACATACTACCTTCATGATCTTTGTGTCTCCCTAAAAGTACAACCAATGTAGAATCTCCACAATTTTAAATCAGGAATATCACAAATATGCAGAAAAAGAAGCAAAGAAATGACAGCTATCAATTCCATGAATATCTTATCTGCCCATGCTCATTCATTACTGCCAAATCAACTTCATTGCAAAACAAAGATTTGAAGAGAATTACTAACAATTTAAAGATAGAGAAGTCAAAAGTATTAAACTAAATTTGATACAATACATAAACACATAAATGCACATATAATACATATTTACATACACATTGTTGTTATGCCATGTTCCATACAATGTTTCAAACATAGAGATATTCAAATACAGAGTCACAACTATGTTCTAAAAGGTCATAGAAAACTATAGGAGCTGCAGTGCCAAAAGTAAAAAGAAAAAATGCCTCAAAATTTAGAAGTTATGCTGAGACTCTACTGTATAAAATGCTCTGTATATGCCAATGATATCTTAGACACACCAGAAAAACACAGTCTAAGAAAGACTAACTAAGTAAGGCTTTATTAAACCAAATCTCTGTTGTAATCAACACTGTCAAGACAAAGAGTAATCACAGATAAGGTAAATATTTGCAAAAGATAAATGAAATGGCATTTATTTCCAAATTATAAAAGCTCTCTAAAACTGAATAGTAATAAATCTAAAGATAAAAATAGAAAAGGACCCAAATAGACACTTCATCAAAGACGGTCTATAGTCCTGGGATGGTGGTAAGTGTACAGTAAGAGCTAACAACAGAGGAGGCCGAGAAGGAGAGTGTACAGTTGCAGGTTCTTTTTCCAGACAAACAGATAAACAATAAATAAATAAATAAATAAATAAATAAATAAATAAATAAATAAATAACATACAAATGTAAATAAGTATTTGAATTGAAAAATGTTCAACATTATTTGATATTGGAGAATTTCATATGGAAACGTGTAAACAAATGTTCAAATATATACTTAAAGAACCTCTATGCACCAAATAAATTTGGACCAATGAAAGAATCAGCATCTGCATTTCCTCTGTCACACTCATAGTCCTCAGTTCTTGTATTCACTCCAGGGAATTCAGTCAAGCATGTCTCTCTAGGCTGGTATTTTAAATGAACTTCATGCAGCCAAGCCTCATTTATATTTGTTCTCTGGTTAAAAAGCAAATAAACTCATTTCAGAAACATGATGTGTGACCTGAAAATATCAACTTTTTGCCCTTTCTCCCCCTTTGGTGATGCAGATCCTTTGTCATAGAGCTGAAGAATGTAATTGTAGCAGGGATACAGGGTATGCCATCTGTAGCATCCGTCATCAAATAAGATTTTACCAAAGAAAAAATGATCTTCAGCTTTTATCTGGCACACAAATTCTGACTGCTGACAGGCAGTAGTTGCATCAATGTCATAATATGTTCTGGATCATTACGAATAATGTGTTTTCATCATTTTTAAAAATGTATTCTACATACTGACCACAGTTTCCCTCCCTCCTCTTCTGCTCCCTTCCCCCCACCTTCCTCCCTTCTATCCACCCCCATCCACTCCTCCTCCATTTCCATTCAGATGGGTTAAAGCCTCCCATGAGAGTCAACAAAGCATGGCATATCAAGTTGAGGCAGAACCAAACTCCTCCTTACTGCATCAAAGTTGAACAAGGAATCCCAACATGGAGAACAGGTTTCAAAGAGCCAGCTCATGGGCTGCTCCTGGTCCCACTGCTAGGGGTTCCATGAAAGACCAAGCTACACAGCTGTCACCCAGATGCAGAGGGCCTAGGTCGGTCCCAAGCCTAGCTGTCTGTCCTGAGTTTGTGAGCTCCCACAAGCTCAGGTCACCTGTCTCTGTGGGTTTCTCCATTATGACCTTGACCCCGACCCCTTGCTCATATAATCCCTCTACACTCTCTTCAACTGTACTACTGGGGCTTGTTCCTGTGCTTGGCTGTGAATCTCTGCATCTACTTCCATCAGTTGCTAGATGAAGGCTCCTTGATGACAATTAGGGTAGTCCCCAATCTGATTACACAGGAAGTCCAGTTCAGGCACCCACTCCTGCTAGGAGTCTTAGCTAGGGTCATTCTTGTGGAATCCTGGGAGATTCCCTGGCATCGGGTTTCTCCCTAATCCTATAATAGCCCCCCTGTTAAGATATCTTTTTCATTACTTTACCTATCCTTCCCACCCCAACTCTACCATCCTGATCCCTCATGTTCCCATTTCCCCTTCCCCTCTCCTCTACTTCTCCCTGCCTGCAGTTTAGCCAGGACATCTCAGCTATTTCAACATCCCTGTTAGATATAAGCATCTTCAGAGATACCACTCTTGGGCATATACCCAAAGGATGCTCAACCATACCTCAAGGACACTGACTCAATTATGTTCATAGCAGCCTTATTTATAATAGTCAGAACCAGGAAAAAAGCTAGATGTTCCTCAACCAAAACATGGATAAAGAAAATTTGGTATATACACAAAGAAATACTACTTAGTGGGAAAAAAGCAAAATGATATCATGAAATTTCCAGGCAAATGAATGGAAACAGAAAAACTCATCCTAAGTGAGATAATGCAGATCCAGAAAGAAAAACACAGGATGTACTCACACATAAGTTGATTTTAGATGTAAAGTAAAATATACCCAGGCTACAATCCTTAGCACCAGAGAAGCTAGGTAACAAGGAGGACCCTAAGAGGGATGCATGTACCAATGAAATTTTTAAAGGTTTCATAATGACCATTTTTGAAAAGCAAATTAATTTTCATTATGTGTAACTATAACTCCTTGTTGTGAAATACCCACGTGTAGTGTTTATACAGTATTTATAGCAATAAAAACAGAATGAATATCATATGTGTGTATAATACATATTATATGTACATATATTCTATTCACTAGGCAAAATTCTATATAAATTTGTTAAAAATGTCTTTACCAGTGATATTTAACTCATAATCTTGAAACTTAAGTAAATATGGGAAGTTGCAGGTACTTTACTGATATTTGTTCTATTTTTTTCATGAGTGCCAAGTGAATGTATAAGTGTTTCATATGTTACCTGTAAACATTAAAAGACTATAATTTTATGTGTCTCTATCTTTCTAAAGTATAAGAGGCAGTGAAAACATAATAATAAATATAATTCTTAATTTGTTACATAATTTGTTATAGCCATGCTGAAGACTGAAAGTCTATATCATAAAGCATGAGCATTACTGACTGTGAAATCTAGCCAGAAGTCTTGTCTACTACTCTGTGTCATTGTGTTCTGGACCTTCAGCTGAGACTACCAGAAACAAAACAAAAAAGACAAATATGCTTTTCTGTATACAGTGTGAATACCTACTTCCCTGTCATTATTCACGAATAAACTTTTTACAGAGTATTCACCCTGCATCACATATTATAAGTCACTTGGGGTCACGTAAAATATAAGCATAGGCTAGTTGTTATTTTCTATACATAGCTTGAGCATCACTAAATTTCTTACCTACAGGGAACCTTAACAACATAAAGCAGATGGTGAGAAAATAACTGTAATTGATTGCAGGCCCTTTCCCAAATATAGTGTTTCTAATTCATCATCTTCCCTGGGAACTCTGGAAGAAAAGCTTGCTTTTCTCCTTTGTCTGTTTTCATAAATGTTAATTTATGTTGGGATTCTATCTTCAGCTCTGCTTTGTTCTCCCCACTGTATCCAGCTGATGACATCTATTCTCCTGCTTTCAACTTCCATCTATATACTGAAGACTGCTAGATATGAAATTCCAGCTGAGAATGTTCCATGACACACGGAAAGTGAGAGGCTATTGAGGCTCCACACACCTGTGCTTGGATTATGAACAGCACCTGAAGCTCATTATCTGTTAAAGTATATCCATATTATCCAGCGGCAACTTACTTCTATTTCTACACAATCACATTTGGTACATTTCACATTTCTTTGCTAACATTCTTTACAGTATGAAAATTATTTTTGGCATTTTTCAGCTCTAAATCTTACCGCTAATAATTTACAAAATTCCAGGAAAATTGCTTTGTAAGGTTCTATTTTATTTTTTATGTGCAAGTGTCTATTTTCATTGACATGTGCCTAAAGTTGCCAGCAGACTCCAGAATATGGTGTCAGAGTCCCTGGCAATGGAGTTATAAGCAGCTGGGAGCTTCTAGATGTGGGTGCTGGGAAATGAACTCTGGGCCTTTTTAAGTGCAACAAGCACTGTTAACCATTGAACAATGTCTCAATTGCTGGAAGTTCTGCCTTTTTATGAGGATGCAGAATGACCAAAACACTCATGGGACAAGATATAAAAGTTATGTATGATAAAACGTGCTCAATTTAATTTATAGAAGGATGAATTTTTGCAAAGAACTCTAGCTGTAAATGTTGTGAGGAAGTTGCTTGTTGGTTCTCGGTCATTTAGTCCCAAAATAATCACACAGAAACCATGTTATTTAAATCTCTGTTTGGTCCATTAGCTCTATCTTCTTATTGACTAATTCTTACATATTAATTTAACCCATTTCTATTAATCTGTGTATTGCCATGTAGCCATGGCTTACCGGCTAAAGTTCCCAGCATTTGTCTCTGGCAGTGCTCCATGGCTTCTCTCTCACTCCACCTCCTCTCTCCCAGCATTTAGCTCAGTTTTCCCTGACTAGCTCTGTTCCCCTATAGCTCTGCTATAGCCTAAACAGTTCTTTTATTTATCAATGATAATCACAGCATACTGTAGTGAGAGGCTGTTTATCTGGCTGCCTGCCTAGCTTAGACACAAAATAATCACACAGAAATTGTATTAATTAAATAACTGCTTGGCCCATTAGCTCTAGCTTCTTGTTGGCTAACTCTTACATATTAATTTAACCCATTTCTATTAATCTGTATGTTATCACAAGGGCCTGGCCTACCAGCAAAGTTTCAGCACGTCTATCTCTGGGGGTGGCTCTATGGCATCTCTCTAACTCTGCCCTTCTTTTTCCCAGCATACAGCCTAGCTTTCCCTGCCTAGTTCTGTTTTTTCCTGCCATAGGCTCAAGCAGTTCTTTATTCATTAACCAATAAAAGCAACACACAAATACAAGAACCTCCCACACCAGCATATAGAGGAAAATCCAATATCATGTAAAGAATACCATGTTCTCATACTCCAGCTTAGAGTTCTATGTAAAAAACCCCATTAAGCTTTGTGTACATAGTTTCTAGGTGCAACCATGTTATACAGCAATGCTGTCTGCATGGTTCACTCCTACTGACTTGCTCCACTTATTCTTCAACCGTGACCTATATTCTGATCTCCCATTGACCTGTGATGATCTCACCACAGGAACATTTTTTTCTAAAACGCTACCCTTCAGAATCCCTTCAGGTATAAAATATCTCCTATAATGCCTAAAAATCATACTGTTATGAAAACCTTCTATCCATTATCTTGACTATAGTTAGACCATAATCTTAATATTAATAAAAATCACAATTCATTCCAAGAGTGCTCTTTATTCTCCTCTTCCTAAGCATTGAGAACAGACACAGATATGATATATTTTGTATCAGTATATTATACGATACTTGTGTATTCCCTGTCTTTTTGCTTCCAAAAGACTATTGCTTCTATTAAGAGCATAATTCAATCTGTTCACACTTCACTCTGTCTCCCTGACTAAGATTGTTGTACAAAGAAAGCTTTCTAAGTTGCTGAGACTTAGGAAGGGAATAGAAAGAAGAGGCTAAGTGATGCTAAGCTGTAACTGCCAAATGTTTGGTGTCTGTCATGTAGTAGGACAAGGAAAAGTTATGAAATTTCACACAAATGCCTTTACTTGTCAACATTAATTGTATTGTTACAATTATTTTATAATTGTTATAGATTTTAGACTATAATTTGAGTAAAAAATATCTAATATGCATGTGTTTTAAATTAGTTGTCTGGTGTTACTGTTGATAACTTCTAGGAAGAGAAGTCTTGCTGAAGGAAATTGATAAGTGGATGGCTTTGAGCTTCCAAGATATTTTGTCTTTCTGTTTCTGCTTCCTGATTACTGATGTGATATGACCAGCATTATCCCTCCTCTTCCTGCCACCATGCCTCTCCTGCCTTGGTGGATTGTATCCACTAGAATTATGCTTGAAATATGAGTCAAAATTAATCATTCTTATTTTATTTTTTAAAAAAGGATTTCAATAGTTATTTTAATTATATGTGTATGTGTGTGTCTTTGTTTGGGCTTATGTGTGTGATTGTAATACCCATGGAAACAGAAAGAGTATGTGAAAAATCTGGATCTGAAGTTACAGATAGAAATATGCTACCCAAACTGGGTGGTGGTGGCACACTCCTTTAATCACAGCACTGAGGGGGCAGAGGCAGGTGGATCTCTGTGAGTTTGAGGCCAGCCTGGTCTACAAGAGCTAGTTCCAGGACAGGCTCCAAAGCTACAGAGAAACCCTGTCTCAAAAAAAAAAAAAGAAGAAGAAGAAGAAAGAAAGAGGAAAGAGAGAGAGAGAGAGAGAGAGAGAGAGAGAGAGAGAGAGAGAGAAATATGCTAACCAATGTGGGTGATAGAAGTGAATTTTTGTCCTCTGAAAGGGCAGTATAAACTTTTGTCTGCTGAGACTTGTTAATTATGAACGCTTGGTCTTTAGCTTAGATATTTTCCTGACTAGCTCTTATAACTTAAATTAACCCCTCTGTATTAATCTACCTTCTGCCATGTGGTTTGTTACATATCCTCCATAATTTAGGTATGATATTTCACATTGTCTGGCTGGCATTTCATACATTTAGATTCATCCCCAGTTCCACTTTCTCCCTGGATGTCTCACCTATTCTCTCTTCTGTCCAGCTATTGACCATTCAGATAATTATTAAACTAATCAGAAAGCAGTTCAGGAAGATGAGGCAAAACAGAAACACATCTTCACAATGCAAAAAATATTAACCCACAGAATATACAGTATGCTTTAGAAAACTCTATCAATGCAAAAGTATCATTTCAATCATTTTTATAGAGATCTACATGTAAATCTCCTCAAGAGAAAACCTTTAAATATTAGGAACTTACAACAATTCTTGCTGTTTTGTGAGGTTCGATTTATAGTATTCACAAGGACACGGTTTATCAGAATTGATTAAGTATGTTAGGAGGATAGTTTTAAATTCATCCTTTACACTTAAACATTTCATTTCATGCATATGATTGTTTATGCATGAATATATGTGCATACCTGGATCCAACACAGGCCAGAAGTAGGTGCAGGATCCCCAGGTACTAGAGTTAGAGATAATTGTAAGACACCATGTGGGTGCTGGAAACTGAAACCTGTCCTCTGCAAGAAGACCAAGTGTTCTTAACTGCTCATACAACTATTCAACCCTATGAATTTATTCTTTAAATTTCAGTTTATAATTTTTATTTATTAATTTTCTTATTTACTTTTTTCTTCATATGTGTGCTTGTGACTATAATACAAGTGTGCATGAATGACACTGCATGCATGTGGAACTGAGAAGACAATCTACCTGCAGGTATGTTTAATTCTTCAACCACATGAGTCTCTGCCTCCAAAATCAGGTCATCAGACTTAGCAGCAAACAACTTTGTGTGCAGATTTTAATGAAGTAAGTATATTTGCTTTCGATTACAATTTCATTATTGGTTTAAAATATTTGAGAAATTGGAATATTTTACTTGTTTATTTCAGTTCATTATTTGTCAAAATAAATACATTTGGTGTGTACACAGCATATAAATGATAAAGGATCAGATTCTCCATCTATTAGAGAAACACTAACCAAATAGATATATAAGTAATAGGAGGCCCTTACTGATTTCTAAGAAATTTAATAATAGCTCAAGTAATGCCACGGAGAATTTGGACAGAATTATCCCCTTACAAGCAAGTGAACCACTTTCTAAAATTTGGTAATTGTTCTATCTTTAGTAGTGATCCTAAGAAGGAAAGCTTTGATCAGGATATATCCAGAGTTTCATGAAATTAGAAATCAGTAGTCACTTTAATCCCAGCACTCGGGAGGCAGAGGCAGGCGGATCTCTGTGAGTTCAAGGCCAGCCTGGTCTACAAGAGCTAGTTCCAGGACAGGAACCAAAAGCTACAGAGAAACCATGTCTCGAAAATCCAAAAAAAAAAAGAAAAAGAAAAAAGAAAAAAGAAACCAGTAGTCATAGGAAAGAAGATATGTTGTTTAATATTATAACCGTTAATTATCAAATCATGAAAAAAAAATTTGTATCTAATCTTTCAGAAGACAATAATTTGATGAGTTTCCTTTAAGAGAAATAAAAGCCTACTATTATTTAATGCTATTGCTATTTAACAGTAAATATCTCAATGCTACATCTACATCTTTTTTTTTTAGAAAGCTCACAATACTTATTTTAATCTTTTTTAAAAGAATGTGGAGCAGTTGTTAAGGCAGCTCAATGTTAGAGTGGTAGAGAGCCTGCCTACAATACTCAAAACCTAGACTCAGTCTCCACCATTTCTAAAATTGTAACTAATTGTATTTCCGTGAATCTTTACAAAAAGAAAACAAACAACAAAAAAATTGCTTTCTTGAAGTAACTAAATAAAATAGTTACTTTAGATAAAAAAAAAAGGTGTGGGCTAAGTAAATTAAACAGGAAACAAAGATCTGTCACTTACACCCACTCGAGTTTGGAATTCTCAAGTTCCCTGTGAAGCCAAGCGAATGATGCATAATTGCATCTTAAATTAGACTTTTGAAGTGATTAACCTCCCTAGCATTGCTTGTTTCATGAATATATTATTTTTAAATGATCAGAACAGTATTTGTTGAAAATGTTAAAGACTTGGTTTTGTCATTTATTTTATGAAACTGTTTAAATAAAAATTTATAAGGACGCTTAGAAAAATCCTACTAGAAGTTTTTGTTTTATCCAAATGAGTATGCTTACTATAGAAAATTATCCTATAGCAGCTGAAGTAAGTAACCCATAGTTAAATACAGAGGATTATATCCTAACACATTTATTGAAGGCACCCTCTTTATCTTACAAAACAGAAAGAGTACATGAGAAATGGACAGCAGTGAACCATGGAGGCAATGATTCCCATCTTTATATCAGGAAAGATGGAAAATTAGCTTTGCTGAAGACCACATTTGCTCTCTGGGAAAAAAAGAAAATGATACTGTTTAGATTTAAATTTTAGATCACTGAAAAGTGAGTAAATAAAAACAAGAGAGAGGGTTTCTTCAGTATTATGATTATGAGGAAGTGAAGTTTTGCTATAAGAAGACAAGAGAAATTCCTGCAACATCTGTATCTTGATATTGCAGTAAGGAGGCTGCATGTTGGTTCCCGGATGGTCAGCCCAGAAATAATCACACAGAAACAATATTATTTAAATCACTGCTTGGACCAATAGTTATAGCTTCTTATTGGCTAACTCTTATATCTTAATTTAACCCATTTCTAGTCATCTCTGTATTGCCATGAGTCTGTAGTTACTGGATAATGTTTCAGCATCTGTATCTAGTGGAGTTGCATAGCTTCTCTCTGACTCTGCCCTTCTTTTTCCTAGCATTCAGTTTAGTTTTCCCCACCTACCTAAGTTCTGCCCTGCTATAGGTCCAAAACAGTTTCTTTATTCATTAATGGTAATCACAGCATAAAGAGGGAAATCCCACATCGCCTCCTTTTTCTGTTTCCATAAAAAATGATATAAATCTTATTCCTTGTTGGGAACAGTTTTATCTTAGAAGTAAAATTTCCATTAGAAGCCAAGAAAGAGAAACAAAGAATGGCAGACACAAATAGGACAAAAGCTTACTTTGTGAAATATCCCACTTCTAGAAGCCAATACCTGATTTTTTTTCTAGAAATTGGATTGTGCTGGCAGTTTAGCCTCTGTGAATAACACTGTGAATAACACTGTGAATAACACCTCCAAACATTGTAGAAACAGAAGATGTAGAGAAAGGGTAGAAAACTCTGCATTTGGGGGTAAAAATCCTTAAACGAAGTGAGTCTTTAAAAAAATTAATAAGAAGCCAAACGTGAAATGTGAAAGGAGCTACTTATGTTGAATTTAGCCTAAAACACAACAAAATTCTTCCTTCTCGTCGTATCAGTATAAATGAGACAGAGTCAGAAACTATCTGAATCATTATTTCCTTTTCTTACTTATAGAGATTCATATATTTATCTGTGTGTTGGAGGTAAGTTTCCCAAAATTCAAAATGTTTAATATTTAAATTTTTGGACATAATATATATGATGGTTTAAAAAAGAATGCATATCTATACAATGATGAATTAATTATAAACAGAATATTCATAATATTTGGTTACTTATTTGAAATAAATACTTTATAAAGGACCTAATGGATACAGTAATATGATAGTATTAATGAAATGTTTAACAAACATAAAAATTTAGGTATATATTAGCATTACAGTAGGAGAACAAGCATTAAGAAGGAAATGAAGGCCTCAAGTTTCATCAAACATTTAAATTTTAGTTAAGGCTTTAAATTTCCACTTTTCTGTCTTTGCAATGCATGGCTCTATTTCCTTAAGTGTGAGTATGTCTGTGTGTGTGTATGCATTTGTGTATTTATTTCCTAATTGCATTCTATGTATTTATCCTTATATTCACAGATAAGTACAGCTTTCACCACTCATCAACAAAAATTCTCCTTGCAACAATAGAGATTATTACGGAAAACCACAACCATTCAAAGTGCAGAACAAGAGACTTTATAGTGATGCTCAGCCCCAACTGAATCATCTACACAGATCTCGTACACCTAAGGCTCAGGTGATGGCAGAAGGGGGGCTGAAAGAGCTTAAGAGCCAGAGGAACAGAAAGCTAGCACAAAGTTTTGTTCCCTAGATATGTCAGAGCAACAACTATCGTATTTTATGGTTGACATCCCAGGCAAATGACACCTCTCTTCTCACAGATTTATGGATTCTCTGTCTTTCCATATATAGCTTTCTAATGTATATTAATTGCTGACCTGATCTGATGAATACTGTCTACCATTATCCACTCTCTGTTACATTGTTTTTTAATATATTCCATCTTAAAACTAAATTTTTCTTGAGTTTTTAAGAATTCAAAACATGTGCATAATGCAATTTGATCATATCCACCACTAACCCTATTTCCATACTCCAATCACCCCTGATATATCTCACCAGTTCAACTCCCAATTTCTTGTCCCCAGTTCATACTTTATATATTATCAGCTACTGGAAAAAGGGAAACCTGCCAGTGGTCATAATCCACAAGAAAAGTGGCTCTCCAGCTACCATAAATGCCATTATCTCCTTGGGGGAGGCTGGATCTCTTGATCAATTCCCCATTGTAGGATTTCAAGTGGCTTGATCTTATGTAGGGCCAATGCAGGTAATCACAAGGGGCTGTACAGGTAACTACAGTTCCTGTGAGTTTGTGAATATAACTGCCATTTCATGTCTCAAAAATCAGCATTTCACAGGACTATCCCCACCCCACCCTTTAGCACATCCATGTTTTCTGACCTCTCTCCCATGATGCATTTTGAGTCTTAGTTCACAGAATTTAAGGACTGAGATCTCAGAGTTACTTATTCTCAGCATGTTGACCAGTTATTAATCTCTGCATTTACTGCTACCCATTACCTAATGAAACTTCTGAAACTCAAAGCTTGTGAGCCATAAAGAACTATGTACACAAACACAACTATTAAGAAGGCAGTTTGGTAGCATGGTTGTTTAGAAAACTAAATAAAGAGGCATAGGGCATTTAAGTGATAGATTAACTTAATAACAAATCTTTGTAAAGCAATACTAAATAGTTCATAATTCCTTAATTACCCAACTGGGGAAACAGAGCATATGTTGACATTTGCTAAAGAAGATTAACAAAATACATTTTTTAGAAATTGTGCAAGATTCTAAGTTTCTGGTGCTAACAACTTTACCTTTCTCTATTATTTTATCTTGCTTTATGTACTCAGACCTTCCTCTTTCCAATAAGCATGGAATAGAGTAGTTTTCCTATTTCTCATACCATGGGCAATAAATAACTTTCTACTTAGGTCTTTCTTCATACGGTGAAAGGGGCTGTTTGAATGCTCTGTTAAGATACATTGAACTAGAAATAATTCAAAGAAATGAACTTCATATCAGAGATTCAGTAATCCATGTGAAAATGGAATGTCCCTAATATGCATCTATGGAGAATCAAACTTGAATAATGCTTTCAATGAGTATTGAACCAACCCGGACAATATTTTATTCAAGTGTTGCTTTGGTAACACGATTTTAGATTCCTTTATTACATGTACAATTGTCAAAAGTGAAGCTGTCGGGGTTTAATGCATTTCAAGATGTATTCTATAAAGTTAATGGCAAACATTGAAAATGTCACCATGTTTCATTTACTATAGAATTTTCTGAAATTGTCTAAAAATTTCTCTTATTTGTTGGTTCTAAATTCAGATAATGCTTAGGGACTAAAGTCTTGCTAGATAATTGAAAGCACTGTGCCTTTCCAAAGTTTTTAAATTGTAACTGTGCTGATAACATAAAAGTCAATAATTTGGGGGTAAATTGAGCAATTTGTTTCTCTTAAGATATATAGTGTTGCTTAGGCACTTTGCAACTAAATCAAGAAGAAATGCCTATAATTTACTTCTGTTCAATTTGAGATCCCTTTGGCATGACAATTAAGGTTTTATCTAGTTTCCAAGCATATTTATTTGCTCATAGTTTAAGTTAATTTTCATTTGTTCCATTTTCAGCAGAAATGGAAAAATATCATTTTGACCTCATCATACATAAAGAGAAATGAAAGAGAAAATATATAGATATATGATATATAGAGAAAAAGACTGGCAGGCAGACAGACAGATGATTTTGAAGTAGTGTTTCTGACAAGTATAAGATGGAATCTTAGAGTCATTTTTGAATTAATTTTTTCTGATGGCCAAAGATGTTGAACATTCCTTTCAGTGTTTCTTATTCACTGAGAGTCCTCTACTGGGAATTCTCTGTTTAACTCTGCCCCTTATTTTAATTGGATTGTTTGGCTAGTTGATATCTAGTTTCTTGAGGTCTTTATATATTTTGGATATTAGGCCTCTGTCAGATGTGGAGTTGGTGAAAATTCATTCTCATTCTAAATGATGCCACTTTGTACAAATTATGCTGTCTTTGCCTTACAGACACTTTTCAGTTTCATAAGGTCCCATTTATTGTCAATCTTAGCTCCTGTGTTATCAGTGTTCTGCTTAGAATGTTTTCTCCTGTACTGATGTGTACAAGGCGTTTCCTCACTTTCTCTTCTATCGAGTGTTTTTTTCTTTCTTTCTTTCTGCAGATGTGGGAGAAAAAATATATTATTTTATATCCTATAAAAATTAAATGTTAAAAATAATACTGCCTGTACATATCAAATGTTAGAACTTGACACCATGCTTTCAATGTGCTTAGTAATGACTAAATATATTTTAATGTCTAATTTACTAATAATTTCATAGTTTAGAGTACATTATTTTTCTTTTTGAGAAAAAATGATGTGTCCAACAAATTCTTAATGATATACCCTCTATAGTGTCTTCTAAAATTTTTATTGGCATATACTTTACCTTTCTGTGAGTGAAACATTTTCAAAGGCCTTTTATATATCATATTAATTGGCTGAAAAGTTACATCCCAGAAGGGTGCCCAAAATGGTCAGTGTCCATTACAATCATAATTCTAACTCCACTGGAAATACCATCAGTCTCAGGAGAAAATTGACAGTTTTTAACATTTGAAGCTATTTTCCATTAGTTTATAGTTGTACGTTACCAGATTTATAAAGGGTAATTTTATTCTTATTTTTCCAGAATATTTAATCATGACTTAATTAAATTCCTGATTTAACTTGTCATGAAATTGACAGAGTTTGCCCTTCAATATTACTGATAGATTTGTTACTTATTTTATCAGTAAAATATTCATCTTTATTGTTAAAACAGAGATGAACTCCTGGAATAAGTCCGATTTAATTATGATGTAGAATCTCTTTCATTTATTTGGTTGATGTATACTATAATATTCAGCGTTTCTATATTAATGTGAAAGCCTGAGAAATGTTTTTTTTTTCTTCAGTTCATTTCTAGCAGTGATTGTGCTGTTCTCATAAAATACAGTGGTCATAAAGATGAGTTTGTCTGAAGTTAATTTCCTTTTTTAAAAAGTATACATGTAACTGACTAAACTGTCTTTGGGATATATGAAAATATAAATATGATTAGTAATTTTTATTTTACTTCTGTGAACTTTAGTAAGGTAGTCTGCAATTTAGAACTTTGCTTATCAAAGTTCCTGGTGTCCTTGGAACTCAAAGAGGTCAGTCTTCATCACTTTCCTACTGGTGTGATAAAGTCCTCTGATGAAACCTTCTTAAAGAATTTACCTTATCCCAGAGTTCAAGGTAGAGTGCATAATTATGGATTGTCGAAGCAGCAGGATCTTGAAGCAACTGGTTGATAATGCGGAAGAGAAGGAAGGACTGCAAGTTTCTTTCACCACTTCATTTCTCCACTAGCACACTCCAAAATCTTAGACAGGGAGTCATGCAAAACACAGAAAGCAGCACTCTATACCTCCATTCAGGTAATCAAGCTAATTCTCCTCAGACATGTGTATGTTCTCATCACCAATAGGATTCTAGATTCTGTCAAGTTGACAGTTAACTATCATCTCTAGCCTATAAGAAATCTGTATATGTCCAATCTATTTTCCTTTATGGACAAGCATTAATAGCAGTGTCTCTACCCTATGAGTGAACTTTTCTAAAGGCTTTCCTTAAGAGAAAGCCCAACACTGTGGGAACCCATAGAAGAGTACCCGTTCCCTCTTTACTAGAGATCAGAAACTTTAGGCCTATTCTTGCTCCTCCAAAGTTATTGACAAAAGATGTGACTTAAGATGTGGTCACTAGCAAGATATCTTGACCGAGGGTGTGGTTACTTGGGGTTTTAGATGTTAAGATGGCCGACAGAGGTGGACCTCTTCCTCCTTGACCAGAGGTCAAAGGGTTCAGATATATTCCTGCTCCTTCAAGGATATTATGGGAGGTTTGACCCAGGGGGTGACTGACTACATGATATTTGGCCTAAGTTGTGGTTGCTGAATGTCCTGCCTAAAAATGCAAGATACTTAACTCAGGGTATAATTGTTTAATGATTTCAGTATTGAAGAGGTAATTGCTCTGTTCTTTGCATCATGTTAAAGGAGTCTTTTGCCTTCATTCCCACTCTTTTTGAATTGGGGTATATAAGCATATAGAAAATAAACACAGTATTCATTGGATTGTCCTCCTGGTTCTATCTTATGCCTTTGTATTACTTTTCTATTTCTGTTCTGTCAACTTATTGTTTCTAATCCACATGCCCATAACTTAGAATGTGAGAACTCCACTGAGGCTGCACCCCAACTCAACATAGAAAGCTCACCACAAGGAAAGACAGATCGTCTCCCATTTTATTCAGTAAACTTTCTTGGCTTGCTTATATCAGGAGATATATATATATATATATACATAGATATATACATATATATGTATACACACACACACACACACACACACACACACATATATATATATATATATATATATATATATATATATATATATCAAGCAGGATATGATATCAAGCAGTTGTCTTATGGTCTGCACTCATCTCTAATAGTTGTTTTCTGTGAGAGGCTAGCAAGATAAAACTTACTCAAACAGGTCCAGAACTTGCTTTCCAAATTGGTTTTCATGTATTGTTATTCAGATGAAAACTTCTATTCTCATTATCTTATTTTTCTACTCTTATAACTCATTAATATTTATGGCTATCAACATGAAAGATTTTCTATGCAAAACCAATTAAATGCAGTGCTTGTTTTTAAAGCCTTTATCCAAGTTCTTTTTTCAGAGCCCACAGAAGTAAAAACAATAAATTAAACTTTTATTCTGCTCTTACTTCAGCCGGTTCCCAATATCAACAAATAGCTTTAGAACCAGTTCTATTACTATATACAAGTTATTAAAATTCTCTTCTTCTCTTATATTCTTCAGCATATGTGAACTCTTTGTAGTGTGAATTTTTAATGAACAAGGAAAACAGAACTATTTATTGAGTTTGGCATGAAAAAAAAGATAGAGGTTTTTTGAGGGACACTTGATGTATTCCTGATGTCATATCATTTCTCAGCTGTTTGTACTCTCATAACCCATAAATTATTCCCCAAAATACGTTTATCTAGTGATACCTAATATTTTAATTAAAATGTCTTTTCTGAATTGTCATTATTGGGTTCATAATTTTTGTTGATATCTAGTTATATTTAAATGGAAACAAATTTTTGAGTCATTTTGAACTGGAAGCATCATGGGAAGCATATTTAATAAAAATGAAATGACCTTCTATCTCTAGTTGAGTTTTATTCACATATTTATAGAATGGTTGAACATTGATTCATTAAGTCCTGACCACTAAACTGTAATGCAGTCTGACTGGAAAAAAATGTTTCTAATACTGGACTTTTTTGTAATGTGTCATGCATTTATATCATGAGAGGGAACATATTTTTGACAAAAATATGAACAAGTGCAAAATTAAAACAAATCTATAACATATGTAGCAATAAGTGGTACATATACTATCATTGAAATTCAAGTATAAAATGCCCTTATCTCTCCTAGGCTGTTTTTGACATTACCTTGGACAGATTATATATTAATCTAACGGTTAGAAAGTGGCATAGCAGGACACACTTTACTGTACATAGTTGTCTATTAATATCTAATTATATACCTTATTATTTATCTTCCTGGAAAATTTACCAATTCCTACTCAAATTTTACACTTACAGGGGTGGTGACTTGCAAGAAACAAATGAATACAAGTTCTAGACATAAAGTTATTCATTTACTCAAAGGTGTGTTTTATTTTTATCATGATGGCAACTTGCTAAAAATTAAGTTATCTTAATGGGTAAGTATTATGCAAATAGGTAAAAATTCTTGCATAAACCTTTCTATTCCCCAATATTACTAGAAAAATATTGTTGTGTTTAAGCTTATTTTTATTAAGATTTACTTTTATTATTTTAAATTATGTGTACTTTGTAGGTATGTATGTAAACAAGGTCCTTGGTGTTATAGAAAGCTATAAGTTACCTCATGTGGGTGTCAGAAACGGAACTCAGCACATGTGAAAGAACACTGTGTACTCTATCCACTCAACCAGACCCATCAAACTTTTTAATTTATTCATTAATTTTAATTGACTTTCTAAGATGTACATTATCAACAGTAAGTTTATTTAGTGGGAGACTTACAAGTATGCCCCCCTTAAAACTATTGCTAGACTGTTGAACTCAAAGTAGTAGAATGAGTCCAATTGGAAAATTCAATTCAAATCACAGAGCACTAAACAAAAGAAATAAAACCCAGCCAACATATCAAGGAAACCTGAAATTACTTCATTAGTGATACAGAAGGGCATCATTACGATGAGTTGATCACTGGCTGCTTAAAAACCTTATAGTAACAACATTTAGAAACCAGATGTGTTTGTTTTCAATATGTGAAATTGAGCAGAATCAGACATCAAGCATGCTCTCATTTGCTGAATCAAAATTTCAATGAAATGCAAAGTATTATTTTCAGCTATCCAAATTTAGTCACTAATTAATATTACTCTAAAAATGCTCTCTATGGAATACTAAGGACGAAAGTAGATTTTCAAAGTAAATGTATACATAAAGAGAATTTACATGAACTTCAAAATAATTTCTAATTATGTATGTAGAACTTACAAATGGTATAGACATTTAATGAAGCATAGCAAAGTAATGTTATAGTAGTGCTGTGGTTTGAATATTAAAGAACAACAAAAAAACTATTCTTCTTATATGAACTTATTGTGGAATATTATTTTAACTATGCAAAATGTGTTAATTTGTTTATGTTGCAGAATATTATGTTAGCTGCTTAAAGTTGTCTTATATTTGTTTTATGCTACATTTGTTTAATGATGTGTGCCTAAGATACCTTGTTGGTCTAGTAAAAACTGGATGGCCAATATCTAGGCAAGGAAAAATAGAAGGGACTGGTGGGTAGTGATAATAAGGGAAACTCTAGATGAGAGAGAAGAAGAATAAAGTAGAGAACAAAGAAAGAGACAGAAATGCCCAGGGCCAGCAATGCAGCCAAGCATCTGAAAGCCAGCTAGATGAAGTAGGACATACAGAAGGAAAGGAAGGTAAAAAGCCCCAAGTAAAAATGTAGATGAAGAGAAACAGGTTAAGCGATGTGGTATTCACACCCTCTGTATGCTGTGAATATATTTTATTACCATTGATTAATAAAGATGTTGTTTTTGCCTATGAAAGGCAGAATACAGATAGGTGGGTGAACCAAACTGAATATAGGGAGAATAGTTGGAGTCAAGCGTAATAAGTCATAAGTCTTGTGGTAAAATATAGAACAATAGAAATAGGTTAATTTAAATTATAAGAGCTAGTTAATAATAAGAGTGAGCTAAAAGGTCAAACAGTTTATAATTAATATTAAGTCCCATAGTGGTTATTTGGGAACTGACAGGTATGTGAGAAATTTCCAGTTACAAATGGTGCCAATTCAGGCCACATACATTCATATAACATCTGAAAAAAACTTTGAAAAGAAAGGATACTAGGGGGAATCTAAGAGGTAAGTGAACAGCCAACCAAACAGCCAGATGCCCCACTCTCTAGGACCTCCTCAGTTGGACAAAACCCAGGAGCCCTTTCCAGACTCACTCAGCTTTTCTAGCCAGGCAACAGGAAGTTTTCCTGTGGCGAGGCTACCCCCAACCCATCCAGCTGCTAAACAAACTACTACTACACCCTGTCCCCAAACCCGCCTATTCACCTGCAATCTCAGTGGAACTGTGAAACATAGCTTGCTCAAATACTGAGGTGACCTGAGCAGTGAGTGAACAGCTACACAGCCAGACACCCCACTCTTTAGGACCTCCCCAGTAGGACAAAGCCAAGGGACCCATCCCCAACTCCCTCAATATTTCTAGCCAGCCAGAATTGAGTTTCTGGTGGGTAGGCTCCCCCAAAACCCATCCACTGAAACCCCCCAAGCTACTAACCACACCCTGCCTAAGAGCTGAGAGCTTGCTATAATACTGAAAGGACCAAGAGCTTGCTAAGACACGGAGGGGATTAAGACAGAGCACCAAGAGAGCAAACCAGGAGAGAAGACCAAGAGAATAGGTATATAGAGACCTCAGAGGTTTTCTGAAACAGACATTGACAGTACAGGGCAAACCAAGAGTAACTCCAAAATACTCAGACAGCAACAACAAAGATTGGACCAAGATAAAAAGACACTTCTGACCTCATTTGAAGGAAGATATGAGTAGATGCCAATGCAAGAATTCCTCCAACAACCTAAAAAGCAAAAAGGTAACACTAGAACCCATCAGACACACAATAGGAAGACTTGATCAGCCTAACCCAGAAGAAGTAGAAGAAAACGACTTTAAATATAACTTTATAAAAATGATGGAGACACTAAAGAGGAAGTAAAAACTCTCTTAAAGAAATGGAAGAGAAGACAAACAAAAATGTGGAAGAAATTAATAAATCCCTCAAAGAAAATCAAGAAACAAACAATCAAACAGGTGAAGGAAACAGTTCAAGATTTGAAGACTGAAATAGATGTAATAAAATAAAAACCACAAACCTAGAGAATTCTGGATATGGAAAATCTTGGTAGATGAACACGAAATACAGAGACAAGTATAACAACAGAATACAAGAGATAGATGAAAGAATCTCAGATGCTAAAGATACTATAGAGAAAATAGACTCATTGCTCAAAGAAAACATCAGATCCAAGAAATTCTTAACACAAAACATTCAGGAAATATGGGACACCATGTAAAACCAAACTTAAGAATTATAGGGTAGATGAAGGAAAAGAACTCCAGCTAAAAGTCAAAGAAAATATATTCAACAAAATCATAGAAGAAAACTTTCTCAACCTAAAGAGGGATATCCCTAGGAAGGTTCAAGAAGCTTACAGAACACCAAATAGACTGGATCAAAACAATCCTATTGCTAAATAATAATCAAAACACAAAACATAGAGAATAAAGAAAGAATATTAAGAGCAACAAAGGAAAAATGTCAAGTAATTTATGAAGTTACACCCGACTTCCCAATGGAAACCATGTAAGCTAGAAGGTTCTAGACAGATGTGCTGCATACACTAAGATACCATGGATGAAAGACCACACTATTATACCCAGCAAAGCTTTCATTCCTTATCAATGGAAAAAAATATTCCATGACAAAAACAGATTTAAACAATACGTACCCACAAAACCAGCCTTATAGAAAGTACTAGAGGAAAATCCCAACCCAAGGAAGCTAACTATACCTACAAGAACACAGATATATTGTAACCCCCACCAGCATAACCCAAAGAAAGGAAACACACAAACATTACTACCAAAAATTAACCAGAGTTAACAGTCATTGAACATTAATATCACTTAATATCAATAAACTCAATTCACCTATTAAAAGACATGTGCTAAGAGAATGGATATGAAAACAGGATCCAGCCTTCTGTTGTTTGCAAGAAACACATCTCAACCTCAAAGACAGACACTACCTGCAAATAAAAGGTTGGGAAAAGATTTTCCAATTAAATGGACCTAAGAAACAAGCAGATATAGCTATTTTAATATCTAACAAAATTGATTTCAAACTAAAGTCAATCAGAAGAGATGGAGAAGGACACTTTATACTCATAACAGGACCAATTCATCAAGATGAAGTTTCAATCCTGAACACCTATGCCCCTAATACAAGAGCAACCACATAGGTAAAAGAAAATTACTAAAACTTAAATTGCACATCAAACCTCACAAACTAATAGTAGGAGATTTCAACACTCCACTCTTGCCAACCAGACAGAAACTTAACAAGAAATAAGAGAACTAACAGATGTAATGAATCAAATGGACTTAAGAGACATTTATAGAACATTCCACCCAAACACAAAATATTATACCTTCTTCTCAGCACCTCACAGAACCTTCTCTTGATCACATACTCAGTAACAAAACAAAGCTCCACAGACACACACAAAAATGTAGTAAACCCCTGTGTCTTATCGGATCACCAAAGAGTAAAGTTAGAATTTAACAACAATATTTATTACTCTCAGAAAGCCAACAAACTTATGGAAATTGAACAGTCAACTACTGAACCATCCCTGGATAGAAGAAGAAATAAAGAAAGAAATTAAAGTCTTCTTTGAATTCAATGAAAATAAAGGCACAACATATCCAAATCTATGGGGCACTATGTAAGCAGTGCTAAGAGGAAAGTTCATAGCACTAAGTGCCCACATAAACAGAATGGAAAAAGCTTACATTAGAGTCTTAACAGCACACCTGAAAGCTCTAGAACAAAAAGAAGCAGACTCACCCAGGAGTATCAGAAGACATGAAATAATCAAATTGAGGGCTGAAATCAACAAAATAAAATCAAAGAAAACAATATAAAAAAATCAATGAAACAAAGAGCTGATTCTTTGAGAAAATCAACAAGATTGACCAATTCTTATCCAAAATAATCAAAAGGCAGAGAGAGAATATCCAAATTAACAAAATCAGAAATGAAAGGGGGACATAACAACAGACACTAAGGAAATTCAGAGAATCATTAGGTCTTACTACAAAAACTTGTACTCCACAAAATTAAAAAAAGTAAAAGAAATGGACAATTTTCCGGATAGAGTCATATAACAAAATTAAATAAAGACCAGGTGATCAAATTAAAGGCCTATAAGCTGCAAGGAAATAGAAGCTGTCATCAAAAACCACCCAACCAAAAAAAGCCCCGAGCCAGATGATTTTAATACAGAAATCTACCAGAACTTCCAAGAAGAGCTAATACTTATACTCCTCAAAGTGTTCTACATAATAGAAAGAGAAAGGACATTGCCAAACTCTTTTTATGAGGCTACAGTTACCCTGATACTAAAACTACACAAAGACTCAACTAAGAAAGAGAATTACAGAACAATCTTACTCATGAACATGGATGCAAAAAAATCTTAACAAAATACTGGCAAACCGAATCCAAGAACACATCAAAAAATCCTCCACAATGATCTAGTAGGCTTCATTCCAGAGATGCAGGGCTGGTTTAACATACAAAAATCTGTCAATGTAACCCATCATATAATCAAACTGAAATAAAAACCATATAATCACTTCATTAGATGCTGAAACAGCATTTGTCAAAATTCAACACCCCTTCATGATAAAGGTCTTGGAGAGATTAGGGATACAAGGATCATATCTAAATATAATAAAAGTAATATACAGCAAGCCGACAGCTCACATCAAATAAAATGGAGATAAATTCAAAGCGATTCCACTAAAATCAGGAACAAGACAAGGCTGTCCACTATCTCCTTATCTCTTCAACATAGTTCTTGAAATTTTAGCAATACCATAAAACAACAAAAGAATATCAAGAGGATTCAAATTGGAAATGAAGAAGTCAAAATTTTGTTAATTGTAGATGATATGATAGTGAACTTAAGTGACCCCAAAAACTCAACCAGAGAACTCCCACAGCTGATAAATACCTTCAGTGATTTGGCAGAGTACAAGATAACAAAAAATTCAACAACCTTCCTATACACAAAAGATAAAGAAGCTGAGAGGGAAATCAGAGAAACATCACCTTTCACAATAGAGACAAATAACATAAAATATTCTTGGGGTAACACTAACCAAGGAAGGGAAAGACTTATTTGACAAGAACTTTAAGCCTTTGAAGAAAGAAATTGAAGAAAATACCAGAAAATGGAAAGTTCTCCCATGCTTTCGGATAGGAAGGATCAACATAGTAAAAATGAAAATTTTAACGAAGGAAATCTATAGATTCAATGCAATCCCCATCAATCCCAGAACAATTCTTAACAGACCTTGAAAATACAATACTCAACTTCATATGGAAAAACAAAAACCCAGGATAGCCAAAACAATCCTATAAAATAAAGGAACTTCCAAAGGCATTACCATCCCTGACATCAAGCTCTATTGCAGAGCTACAGTAATGAAAACAGCTTGGTATTTGCATAAAAACAGAGACATTGACCAATGTAATGGAATCGAAGACCCAGATATTAATCTTCAAACCTATGAACACCTAATTTTCGACAAGGGAGTTAAAATTATACAATGAAAAAAAGAAAGCATCTTTAACAAATGGTGCTGGCATAACTGGATGTCAACCTGTAGAAGAATGAAAATAGATCCATATCTATCACCATGCCTGAACTGGACCTTGCCCTGTAGTCAGACTGATGATTATCTTAAATATCACCATAGAACCTTCAACCAACACAGATGGAAACAGAGGCAGAGGCCCACATTGGAGCACTGGACTGAGCTCCCAAGGTCCAGTTGAAGAGTAGGAATGAGAATATGAACAAAGAGGTCAATACCATGAAAGGTTCATCCACTGAAACAGTTTATCTGAGCTAATGGGAGCTCACCAACTCCAGCTGTACTGGGAAGGAACAAGCATAGGATCAAACTAGTCCCTCTGAATGTGGCTGACAGTTGTATGGGTGGGAAGACTGAGGGGCCACTGGATGGCACTGGAATTTATCTCATTTTAGGTAGGGGCATGAGGATTAGAAATGTTAGGCAGGAGGAACAGAGATGTGAAAGAAACAGAGGGCAAATTAGTGAATACCGAATACTGAATCTGCCCACATTTAATTTTCATATACTTTTTATAACCCAAAATGGAGGAAAGAAGGCAAAAGACTACTTTAACATACACAAAGGACAGCCAGAACAGTTACTTGCTTCAATACTTGAGACACCGAGCTCCTCCTCTTGCATCAAGGCTGGGAAAGGCAACCCAGCATGAGAAATAGGTTCCCAATGCCAACTTAACAGCTTAATCATAATAGCCAGAACCTGGTAAGAACCTATATGTTCCTCTACCAAAGAATGGATAAAAAAAATTTTACACACTGGAAGATTGCTCAGTGGTTAAAAAAATGATATCATGAAATTTCCAAGCAAGTGAACAATAAAAGACCATCGTGAGTGAGGTAACCCTGACTCAGAAAGCCAAACATTGTGTGTACTCACACATAAGAAGATATTAGGTGTAAAGTAAAGGTTAACCAGACTGAACATCATGTTTAAATGCAGCTCCTGCATTAAAAAATAGGTGATGTAAATATTTCAACCCATCTACTCATGAAAGAGGCACCGTTTGTAAAAGATAGTTTTTCATTTCAATCAATGTGCTTGTTTCTCCATCCTACTTTGCTTGATAACCATAATTTTATATACTCCTAAATTCAAGTCAGTCTTTCCTTGAACCTTTGCCAAAATGTTTTGTGGGAACAGTGAGATTAAAGGGATACTGCATTAGTAAAAATCTTCTCATCAGAAGATTATCAACTTGATAAGCTTTGCAATTAGTGTTTTAATAGCAAATTGTTTTGTCATGTTTTTTGCAAAAAGTATTTCTCTATAAATATAAAATGAAAGTAATGGGTATTCCAATGATTGCCAGTAGGTATACAAATACTGACAGCATTGCTGACTGATTTTTTTTTTCAAATTACTTCCATTTGTTATACTCAGGAAATTATTTTGAATTCACATTTTGGCTTTCATTATAAAACATTTTTATTGATCATTTCTATTTCTACAGAAGTTCCATGGTCAATTATGAAAGTTATGTCTTATTGAAATAATACCTACTTGGAACTCCTATGAAGAAGTATAATTTTCTGATGAAATATACTGCTTTCTGCCTTAGTATTTAAACTTCTAGACTATTTCATTGTAGAAACTGTTTATGACTTTTAGAGGGTAATTTCTATCTCTTACAGCAAAATTGCCTAATTAGCCACCAGTGGGAGGGGCTGCTAAATTTTATGGAGATTTACCCTTCAAATCAACAAAGGCTTTTTCAAATTAAGTTTTCAGGAAGACATAGATACTTCTCTAAGATACACATAATGCATTTGCTTATCTAAAATCTTACCTAAAACATTCACATTACAGAACTGTTTCTTCAGCAAACATCATCCAAAAGCAACCACCATTAGTAAATATGCTCATTTTCTCAGCACATTACAAAAGTCATCATTTGTGAGACACTTGAAACTGAAGTAGACACATAATTATAAAAATGCCAAGTTATAATTTAATGAGTGCTCCCAACACAATAGAGTAGCACAATGAATGTGCCCTCAGAATGTGGGTGCTATAACCATGACCTGTAAGGTACAATGCAATCAAATAGTAAAGCACACATTTCTTTGCTTCCCATTAAATAAAAATGATAACGAATCAAAAAGAACCAAGGAATTAACTCAGATTCAACATGATTGACATAAAAAGAAATGAATATATTCATATAATAGAAGACATGCTGTGGGGTTGGTTGCACACTCACACCACTTATAAGTGGATATTGAAAATTTTTAGTGATTTACAGATTTCTAAAGTAGAGTGCTTGTTGTAGTTGAGGAATAATACTGTAAGAACAAATATCATAAACATTTTCCTATAATAAGTTTGAGATACTTTCAGTAATATGAATAATAATGTAGCAAAATAAATTTCTGAGGTTATGTACTTCACATCAGTTCCCTTGACCTTGATTCCACCTACTAATAGCCTATAGCATCTATAGTGCTATTATTTATTATCTCCTAGAAAGCTCAAGGTTCCTCACTTTTCATGTCTTAAAGCTACACTGTAAAAAAGAATGGAACAGAAAAAGAGACAATGAATAGGAGCATGCCAAAATTAGGGACAATAAATAATAGAAATAAGTTGGGAGTATTATCGTCTATTCCTAGTTGTTAGGAAAATCTAGTAATTGTTGTATCAACATTTGCATTCTCCTCAAGGAAGCAGTATGTTGATATCTCAGTCCCCAACGTAGGGAGACTCAGAGTCCAATGTTTGGGAATGACTGCAGTTAGATGAACTCATGAGACAGACTCCTCTCACAATACATCCCCTTCCCATCACACACACCCACTCTCTCTCTTTCACACACACACACATATGTAGACGACTTGTTGGAAAGATGATAAAGGATGATAAAAGTGGAATGGAGGATAAGAGGGAAAAATTAAGGTTAATACTTCTGCTCGATTAGAATAAATTGTCCCCAAAGGGAGTGGTACTATTAGGAGGTGTCATCTTGTTAGAGCAGGTGTGGTCTTGTTGGAGAAAGTGTCTCATATATATTTAACATTCTACCCAGTGTTTCAAGCTACTTCCTGTAACCTGCATATCAACATGAGCAGCTACCTCTCCAGCCTCATATCTCTCTGCAAGCTCTCATGTCCCACCACGATGATAATACAAAGAATCTCTGAACTGTGAGTGAGCCATCACAATTTTAGAGAAAATAAACATTTTCTTTAAGAGTTGCATGGTTGTGGTGTCTCTTCACATCACAAGAAACCCTAAGACAGAAGTTTATACCAGGATTGGAGTATCACTGTGACAGATCTGACCATATTTTGGCAAAGATTGTGAAAGGACTTTTGAACTTTAGGCTAGAAATACCATTGAGTGTTAAGAGCTCAGTGGTACATTCTTTGGGAAATTTGAAGATAAGAACATTGAGAGTAGTGCAGAGGACGGAGGCCTGGCTTGTGAAGTTTCAGAGGGAAGTTTAAAGACTCTGTTAGGGCATTTGTTATTTTGAATTAAGATCCTGTGGTTCTAGTTAGCTGTGGCTGAAGGATCAGCCATGATTAATAAGATATCAAAATGACTAAAGGAAAATTTTGCTTTGCTGGAGTACTTGATATGCGTCAGCTGGAGCTGAGAAGTTAGAAGTGTTGAAGGAGAACAGCATCATGACGGTGAAATCTGGAAAGTGTTTTCTGAGAGCATAGAGAAACTATGTTCCAGAGATGGCCAAGATTGTACCTCATGCTGGCAGTGGGACTTGGTAATATTGTAAGAGTCACCAGGTGTTACTGGTTTTAAAAGCATGAAGGGGTCATGGCGAGCAGCTGAGACTTGTCTCTGTGAGAGGTCAGGAGAGGCCATTGTTAAAGGTGCAGCCTCAGTGGCAGTTGAAGGCCCAGAACTGAAGGGGTCATGCAAAGAAGTTTAGGCGTGGCACCATGAAGAAACCTATGAAAGGCTATTGATGAAAGTGCAGCACAATTACAGGAGAAGATCCAGAATTTTGAAGATGCTGGTACCACGGGATGACAACCAAGAATACAAGGAGCAGTGGACAGGATTCAGTCAGAGCCTAGGAGACTAGATATGTGTAATATAGAGAACAGAATCAGAGATGTTATCATATTTCTTTCCAATTCATTCATTCAGGAATGAATCCCAGATAATTAGACACTAAGTTATTTATACTGTTGGAGTTGGTTTTGCTTGGTTCAGATTGTGATGGCTGTCGAGGACTGGCATCAACAAAAATATTTCTTACCAGTGTAGGGATGTGGGAATTTTAGAAATATAGTAAGGAATACGAAGGCACATAAAAAGTAACAGGACAGAGCAGATAGAAAGTAGCGGGAAGGTATTCCAGTGAATGAATTTCTGAAGCTGCCTGTGTTTATTTTCCACAGCTTTAATACCCAGAGTAAAGAGGAGGGATAAAAGGCTTTATTAACATGATACAAAGGAAAACTCACACAGTCAATCACTTTATCTATCACTCTGAGATTCCAAATCATTAGCATTCTTTTCTAGGTAGCAAAGTTGCTCTAGATCATGTATTCTGAAGACCACCCTTACCCAGGTGACCACATAGTTACAAATGAAGGAGCAGAGAGGTACATTCGTATATCCCTGACCACCTGTCAGGATGGCATGGACTTACAAGAATGAGCTATTTTAATGTTAAAAGAATCAAGCATTCCCATCCTGAGTTGGGTCATGCAAGTACGCTTATAGATCAATTGAATAATGTCCAAACTCTCTGACCGTCAGACAAGGTGTAAATTGGCCCACATTATCAGATTACACAGATGGTGCCCTGTTTTTTCCTTCTTGAAGAAGGTATTTCATTTGGGTTTTTAAAGGACCCCCACAGCGAAAGACTTGAACTTTTAAAAGCGATTTTGGACTTTTAGAGAGATTGAATATTTTAAAGATACTGGAATTTTAATGTGTTTGATTTTATAAAGACTATGGAACTTTCATTTTTTTATTTTAATGTGAGATCTTGGGGATGAAAAAGAGAAGGTTTGTGCCATGATAATGATACATTTGCATGTCAAATTGACAGTCAGTTGTACTCACTGGTTTGTGTGTAAACTTGACACAAGCTAGCATCATCAGAGAGGAAGGATCCTAGTTGAGGAAATACCTCCATGAGATTCAGCTGTAAGGCATTTTTTCAATTAGTGCTCAATGGGAGAAGCTCCAGTCAATGGATCGTGGTGCCATTCCTGTGCTGGTGGTCCTGGATTCTATAAGAAAGCAGACTGAGAAAGCCAGGGAAAACAATCCAGTAATCAATTCTTCTCCAGGTCTGCTACATCATCTCCTGATTCTGGGATCTTGCCCTGTTTGTGTTCTTGTCCTGACTTTCTTCAATAATGAACAGCAATGTTGAAGTGAGAGCCAAGTAAAACCTTTATTACCCAACTTGCTTTTAGTACATGGTGTGTCATAGCAACAATAGAAATCCTAACTAAAGCATAAATTTTTTTTATTGCTGTGAACAGACACCATGACTATGGAAACTCTTTTTTAAAAAAATGTTTAATTGTGATTGCTCACTTACAGTTCAGAGATTCAGTGCATTGACATCTTGGTGGGACATGACAGCTTACAGACAAACATGGGACTAGAGAGGTAGCTATTACACGTTGATATGTTGGTAACCAGAAGTAAATTGAAATACTAGGCAGTATCTTGAATATGTATGAGACCTCAGAGTCCACCTGCACAGTGACACACTTCCTCAAACAAGATCACACAGACTCCAACAAGACAATAACTCCTAATATTACCACCCCCTTTGGTAGCCATTTTCTTTCAAATCACCTTATCAGAGTGTTTTGTACTATAGCACTATCAGCATCATGACGTCATATTAATCAGGTGGAGTTGATGTTGTGGGGTCCCATCTTCTCCTGGAAACTTCAAAGATTACTGCAGGAAAATTTATTGTTTCTTATGGGAAACTTAAGCATTAACTATATAGACATATACAGACATATATATTCAATGAAAAGTATGATAAAGACAGAAACAGATATGAGGAAAGGCAAAGAAAGTTTATAAATCATTACTATTATTATTCTGTCCCATATCATGGCTTTTGACATGAGACAGAAACTCTGGGATTTCTCTTAACAACACACTCCCTATCACTAATCATCCCTTTTTCTAATATTTTTATGTAATGAAGAATTTAATAAGTTTTTGTTTTAATAGTCAGAGACAGTATAACAAGGATTAGAAAAATTGCCATCATTGTGACATAAGCCTTACAGACCTTGAAAAATAACTTCCCGAATATACTTCATTATTTTGATTAACTTATTTTTAGACATGGAGTGTTAGATAGACCAAGATGGACTTAAAATAAATAGATTGTTGAAAATGAGCTAGAATTATTTTATCTCTTGTTTCATGTTTGTTTCAAGGGAAGAGGCAGGGCTTCTCATTTAATGGTGTGGAACTTGCAGAGATCCTCCTGCCTCTAACAATAAAGGCACGTGTCAGCATTCTGGGAATGTTCCAAATGTAATAATACATTGCTTGCTGGATATAACCCTGTTGTTTAAACTGGGAACTGAACCCAGGGCCTTGCATTTGCTGGTCTGCTGCTCTACCACTGAACTAAATTCCCATTTCCTCACTCAGACTCAGATCTCTTTTCTCCACTGCTCTGGCCTGGAATGTTGTGATGTGAATCCTATGCTACTACCTCTGGTCTGTGCCGTAATGGAGATGAAACCAGTCTTTTTTTTTTTTTTTTTTTTTTGGTTTTTCGAGACAAGGTTTCTCTGCGGTTTTGGAGCCTGTCCTGGAACTAGCTCTTGTAGACCAGGCTGGTCTCGAACTCACAGAGATCCAAACATTCTACTAACTGAGCTCCATCCCAAAACTTCAGAGCTTCCAAGTGACTCTTATGACCTTTCTTCCAGCTCTTTTCCTCTCCCAGGCAGTCATCCGCCAAAATCCTTTAATTATCCTTTATTATTTCTACTTTCACTGCTACTTTCCATTAAAATTTTCATAGTCGTTGGTGCTGTTTGTATGCTGTTAGGTCTTATATTAAACCCCTCCCAACAGGGATTTGTTCAACGATTCTCTTATGTCTCTTTTCCAGTCCTTCCTACATAGATACAATAACTTAGCATTTCTTATTTTTTTCCCTGGACAAACATTTTACCACTCTCTGTTTTTAACTGATGGAGCTCTCAGTTCCCTGACTGACACTTGAAGTTCTCTAAGGATGATCTTTCTGGCTCATAGTCCCTCATATTCCAAGGCAAGTTTCTTCTATAGGGGATGTTCATTGGACTTCAGGATGTTTTACAATGGAAGAAAATAGGATGCTGCTGGTAGAGACAATTGACAGAAGTACAATTTAGACAAATAAGCCACCAGAAAAATAATGTAGGTGGAATGTAGTCTGTGTGTTTTACCTTATAAAAGACAGGGTATGTAAAAATAGAACATATAATAAATATTTTAGCATAAATGATTTCTACTTTTCTCATAAAAATTGAATCTTCTGAAAAATGAAATAGGACACATAATTGTGAAATAGAATATTGTTGACGTCATTGGTCTCATGGAAACTGGACTGGATTTTGGTTGTGAAATTTTAGTCATTTTTGTAAAATCAAAAGTCAACACACATGAAAAAAGATTTCATTGAAAAATATTTTTGCAGTAATACCTTTCTGCATACCAATCTGTGTTTTAAATCCTTGGAAAACAAGATGCAAGAAAACCCAACTTAAAAAAAAAAGATTCTCAATTGCCTGGCCTACATTTCTAAACTACTTCTTAAGCACCCATGAAGTCTATATTCCTATCAGAACTGGCAACTAAGAACTTCGAACATTCCCAAACTTCCATTTAAAATAGTAATACAGAAGCATGCTCGTAGAACCAAATCAAAGGTAGATAATATATCACAAAGAAAGGAGGAGTCTGTTTAAAAGGCATAGGGAAGTATTACCAAAATAAAATTTAAAACCTCCTTCTTCAGTAACTGGAAAAGAGAAATATAACAGCAGATGGCACTAAAAATGCAGTAACTTCTAATTTTCTCTTTCCTTCCGACATTACCCAAACTGTCAACTCATATAAGAAAACCCAAACAAGATATATAAGGCCTAAGAAAGCAAAATTTCAGACCAAGCGTGTGAGCAATGGATCACTTAAACTACTTGGATATGCTTAAATTTCCAGCCGAGTGATTTCAGCACTAGGATTTATACAATTACCTGCAGTTATTACAGCAGTACCAGCAATCATTTCTTATAAATCAAGAGTATGTGAAAAGGCATACTGCCTATGAAATGCCATGTGGCATTTCCATGACGAACGAGACAAAAACCTTCCTTTACTTTGTATGATCCTGCTATTGCTAGATATCTACTTTCTACTCCTGGCTCCGTAATAGAAAACGGGCTTGAAAAAGATCTATGGGGCTGCCCTAAAAAGACAACAGATTTTTAATGGGTGTAGTTTTGTAAAATTGAGGGTGCAATGGAAAAGACTCTTTGGCGGGGTGATAAGTGCTCACTGCTCCTCAAAGGAGAAAGTTATCAATTTTCACAGCAGGAGGCATATAAATAAGACTAACCCAGGAAATAGGAGTATAGGGCCAAGCAGAAATTTAAAGAGCCAAGGAATGGCTGTGAATGAGAATGAGAAAGGATGAATTATTTAGGGAATGTGTCTCACACTGGAGCAAGCACAATATAAGCCACATACAAGCCAGAGAAGGGAAAAGTTCCGGGAGGTTAGAGTTTAAGGTTTGTGACAAATTCTGTACGTGAGCAAAGGAGTTTATGTCCTAGCCTTAAGAATCTTTAAAAATAAACAAACAAACAAAAAGCATTCTTTTCTGGGAGAAAAATAGTGGTTATAGAGATGAAATAGCAACTTGCATACATATATAAATTATATCTGCATGTGTGACTCCATAAAAATGGCCCTGGTATGTTCCAAAATGGATGCTGGAACCAGAAGATGGGCCTTTGGTGTTGGGCCTGCTAAGTATCAGAGGCAAAAACGAAGAAGCTTAAGTTTGCCTGTGCCCTCAGCAATGTGGGAGGAATGACAGTGTCACTGTAGCCTCATGAATCTCTCCTTTTGTTGTGGCCATGTGCCCGTGAAGAGAGAATTAAGATGTGGGCCAACAGAGGAGCCTAGCACTTCCACATTCCACAAGTTCGAGGTTTGCTTCAGACAATGATAAATCACTGTATTTTTAAAGTACATGAGTAATGAGATTGGGGAAAGTAGCTTTGGTAGTATGGGAGAAAACAATTGAATATAAGGGAAACAAAAAAGAAATTGCATTTGTAACATTCAAAGTAAGGTAAAAGTTGCATCCTACAGAAGAGTTGAAGAAGACAGACTTAAAGGCAAGGCTAGAGGTCAGCCACTCTCAGGGAAGACGCATCTGTGAAGAACTAACACGGTCAGAGAGCAAGGTATGTATATTAAATGGGTTTCAGATTTAAACCCCAAGTTTGAATGCATTCTAATTGTAGGGTTAGCTCTTTTTCAATATAAAACAGCAACACCAAAGCAAAGAATAAACACCACACAGACTCTAAAATGAATACACAGGGTGGAAAATGATTTTTCTATGTGTGAACAGAGTCTGGACCCCAGTTCTAATAAAGTTTTATTGTAACTTGTGTGGGGCTACATAGAATCTTTTTATTTTATGGTTACCTTTGGGCCAAATGGAAGAAGTTAATTGTAGAAACAATTTATACCATGAAAAGTCTAAAGTAAGAACTGTCTGATCTGATGACAGAAAAATGGCCATTTTAAGCTTAATATAATCTATCATTAAATATAATGGAAATGTGGTCTGACACCATCAAGCTTCCTAAAGTAGACATTAAGAGATATAAAATGAACCAGGCACTGGTAGCATACACCTTTAATCCCTGCACTTGGGAAGCAGAGGCAGGCCGATTTTTGTGAGTTCGAGGCCAACTTGGTCTAAAAGAGCTACACAGAGAAACCCTATCTTGAAAAGCCAAGAAAAAAAGAAGGCAATATGAAAATAATTGTATATACACAATAAAATAATAAATATGCAAAACTTTGTGTTATCAAAAGAGAAACACATGTATATTAACAATAATATTTGTATTATAAATGCAAACTCAATCTACTTCTGTACTCTAATGGCTTCTTTCTTAATATTTATGAAGTCCAAGTTAAAAATTTTTCTTTCTAAGTTATCCATTTGAATTTGTATCGAGTAATATTTTGCTTAGTCCAAGACATGTGTTTTTTTCTGATATGCTTTTATCTATAGCTTCTATGGTTTGGTGTTTTTATTAGAAGTTGATTTAATTGTTATTTTTCATGCTGTGTGTGAATTTTACAAATGTTTCTCTTTTCTTTATTTGACACCCTTGTCAACAGTCAGTTGATCACATGTGTATGTATGTTTCAAAGGCCCTGAATTACTAACTTAAACTTGTTGATCTTATGAATAAGAGCAAAATAAATGTGTTATTTCAACTTTAAAATAAGACTAAAAATTAGGTATTTGGAATTATCCAAATATCTTCATTTATTTTAATATTTATACTATACATTCTTTATCATTCCATGGAGATTGAACAGACAAATTTTTACCAAAGACTCCTCCACAATTTTAAATATGATTATGTTTAATATGTATATCAGTTTGTAGGAGGATGTATAACTTAAACTCCAATCTATATCAATGGTGATTCTCTTCATTTATTTTAATCTCTGATCTCTTTTTTCAGTATTTTATAATTGTCACCATAAACCTTACTTATATTTTTTAGATTCATACCTGTGATTTAATAATTCTAAGTACTATAAAAATACAAGGAGTATTTCTAAAATGTGAGTTTTTGAATTGGTTTCTTGATGCACCACATATTGGTTTTTTAATTAAATATTGCACTTATATGCTAACAAAATTAATTTTTGGTGTTAAATATACCACCTATAATGAATGGGTTATGGTAATTTTATCTAATACTATTTTTTCTGAAGTAGCAGCCTAAAGACATTAAAGTGTGCCAATTATAATGTACTAGACTGAAAGAGTGAAACTCTAATGTTTCAGGGAGCAGCGGTTAATAGAGAGATGAGCATCTGGTACTTCAGTACTAAAAGACAGTACTGAAGGTGCTGCCTTCTGAATATGATGCATCTATCATGTATCAATCATCATCTAGCAGCTGCATAAGATCTATACCAGATGAAGGCAACCAAAATCCCAGCAGAGATGAGTTGGATTACACCCAAGACTGACCTTTACTGCAGAGCTATTGGCAGTGCATAGCTGCCTAAGGGAGAAAATCATTTTTTATTGAGGATGTTAGCACTAGTAGATCTCCCATGCTGCAGCAGATGTCCCCACACTCCTGCACACATGGGCAGTTCTGACAGGTTTTAGGGAGAGAAAGAAGAAAGGAAGAGAAGAAGGAAAGAAAAGAAGAAAGCAAGGTACATGAAGATGGGAGGTAGAGGAATGTGTGTAGATAGGCCCAAGATGAGTCAGAAAAAAGGGTTGGGGTAGATATGACCATATTTCTTTGTATACATACATGAAAATTTAAAAATAAAGAAATCTTAAAATGAACACAGAAACATAAAGCAAGAAATATACTTTCCCAGGGCTAAGGGCTATGTGAAACAGTGAAGGTAGTGTCTAAGTAGGATAGATGTAATGTAGGTGTGGATATGATCAAAGGAGGCTCCATACATTGATGAAAATGCCATAATGAAATTCATTATTCATACAATTAACATGGTAGTGAAAAGGCAATGCCCATTATTAACTTTGTGGGAATCATCATATGATATATTCAAGGGTTTTCCTTAGACTTTCAAAAGATTAAATGCAACTACTTTTTTTTTTCATGAAGACTAAGTCTACAGATAAGCAATCAGCTTTGGGTATGACTTTATCCACAGTTACCTGCGTCAGACAGTTCTCTGCAGTTTATCTTCGACAAAAAGAAAAGAAAGAAAGAAACTCTTGTGAGCTCCTTGGAGGAATGGAGCAATAAAAATGCAAAATAATAAATACAGATGGTTCTACAAAGCTGCTCTACTGAGATGCATTACATTTATTCTGGTCCCTCTAAATAAATAAAATATATCTTGATGGAATAACAATATTCTACTTCATGCATTTAAGCCCCTAAATATCCATGACAGACAAGTCCATATATTTAGAAACTGATAGAAACACAGTAGCACCCTCAGGGTTTTTTTAATCATATGTTAAGGATAGAGTTTTAAGAAAAAGTTTAATTTTATAAAGTGGAATATTTTTCTTCAGGGAGATACTGAATGATCATCTTCACACAAGACAAAGGAGCAACCAGGGGTTCATAACTCATGCCATCAATTCTTCTTTCTGAGACCATAGCTAAATAATCAGGTTCATCTCACAAATCAGAATTTCACCACGAGGACGCAATGAAGCACTCACATTTATTTGTTAATTCTGGGCTGTAACAGGAATTTGTTACATACAGTGATATTTCAGTATACATTCTGGTTGTATTCTCAATATTTTTAAATGGCTGTTAATACATGAGCCACTTTTAAGAAGAGGTATTTAATGCACTGAATGTCAGGAGATTTCTAGGCAAATGGCAAGACATCAGAAATCTAACAACCAAAATCAGAGAGGAGTTTCAATCAAAGACATGTTACTCTAGTAGAACCAGTAAGAACAATAGAGAAATTATATGAGGATATACAAGTATCCTAAAACTGGTAACAATCTATTATTTTAACAAACATGTTCATGAAATGCTGCTTAAATCAGAGCTAATGATGATGAAGAGCACACCTGGCGCCCCTACCTCCTTCAGCATATCTACGGTTGTCTTTGTTCAGTCCATGTATAGGCAGTCATACTGGTAAGACTTGATGTTCATGCCCACACCCAACACATCTGATAAAATTTAGAACTACCAAGTAGAAAAACAAAATGAATAAGTGAACTTGAAAAGATTGGGTGGACTATTACAAAAAAAAGTGAATGAAAACGAGTTACATGCAAGCAAGCTCATTACTGAATATTTTATGTTCCTTCCAAGTATTTGAAAATTTATTTATTTTATTTATACTTTTAAAAGAAAATATTTTACCTTGTTTTTAAGGGTAAGTTCAGGCCTTTCATTCATTTGTTGAGGGACAAAACTAAGAACACTTAAAAGAAAGAGACTGGCACACTGTTTTAATCTCTTACAAAAGAGAGTTGTATTTGGTCACCGTGAAAGTATGAGTTCAGTGGGTCATGTTTGAGATAAAGAACTAGAAAACCACCTCAGAGCAGGCTTTAAACAAACCCTTCTCACAATGGTGACAAGACCAAAACAGTGATAATCAATTGATTATCCTTCAAATGATGGAAGGAATGAAAGAATCTATGAAAACACCATGGGAAGCCAGATACAGGAGTGACTTTTGGACATGTACTTTAAACCAATGACTTTCAGATAGAAGAAACTGTGGGACGTTTAGTTTCCTAAATTAACAAATTAAGTAATTATAGAGAATGCCTAAAATTCCCGTTTGGTTTATAATTTCAAGACATAGCTTATTATTTCAAATTAGTTGGGTTCCTAATCTCACTCAAGTCCCAGTGAAACAAACAAAAATGGAAAGGAAACAAAATATAATAAAGTAGAAAACATCGTAGGATTATGTTGTTTGTTTCCTTTTCTTTATTCTGGTTTTTTTTTTTTTTATTCCTTTAACCTACCAACCACAGTTTCCCCTCCCTTCCCTCTTTCTGCTCACTGCCCTCCCGCCCCCCCACGGAACCCACATGTAATCCAATCATCAGAAAGGGCAAGGCCTCCCATGAGAAGTCAACAAAGCCAGGCATATTAAGGTGGGGCAGTACCTAGCCCCTCCCCTCTGCATCAAGACTAAACAAGGCTTCCCATCATAGGGAATGGGTTCCAAAAAGCCAGCTCATATACCAGGGATAGATCCTGGTCTCACTGTCAGGGACTTCTTTAACAAACCAAGCTACACAACTGTCAATCACATTCAGAGGGCCTTGTTAGGTCCCATGTAGACTCCCCCAAGATGTCTCTTTAGAGTCCTTGAGTTCCCATAAGCTCGGGTCAACTGTGGGTTTTCCCCACAATGATCTTGACTTCCTTTGTTCATATAATCTCTTCTCTCTTTCATTAACTCAACTCTAGGAGATCCATCTGGTGTGTGGCTGTGAATCTCTACATCTGCTTCCATCAGTTTCTAGATGAAGGTTCTATGATGGCAATTAGGGTAGTCACCAATCTGAATACAAGAGGCCAATTCAGGTACCCTCTTCACTATAGCTGACATCATCCTTATGGATTCCTGGAAATTTCCCTAGCACTAGGTTTCTCCCTAACCTCACAATGGCTCCCTTTATCAAAATGTCTCTCACTCTCCATCCCTTGCCAAACTCAACCATCCAGTTCCCTCAGCTTCCCATCTTACACCACTACTTCCACCCCCAGTTTACCCAGTAGGTCACATATATTTCCTGTTCCTAGGGTAATCCATATATCCCTCTTAGAGTCATCCTTGTTACCTAGCTTCTCTGGAGCTGTGGATTATAGTCTGGTTATCCTTTACATATAATGTCTACTTATGAGTGAGTACATACCATGTTTGTCATTCTGGGTCTGGGATACCTCAGTCATGATGATTTTTTTCTAGTTCTATCCATTTGCCTGCAAATTTCTTGATGCCATTGTTTTTTTTTTTTTTTTTTTTTTTTTTTTTTTTTTTTTTTTTTTTTTTACAGCTGAGTAGTACTCCATTGTTTAAATGTACCACATTTTCTTTATCCATTTTTCAGTTGAGGGACATCTAGGTTGTTTCCAAGTTCTGGCTATTACAAATAATGTTACTAGGAAGATAGTTAAGCAAGTGTCCTTGTAGTATGATTGAGCATCCTTTGGGTATATGCCCAAGAGTACTCTTGCTGGGTCTTGAGATAGACTGATTCCCAGTTTTCTGAGAAACCACCATACTGATTTTAAAATGGTTGTACAAGTCGTGTTCCTCCAGCAGTGGAGGAATGCTCTGATTACTCCACATCCTCTCCAACATAAGCTGTGGTCAGTATTTCTGTTCTTAGCCATTCTGACAGGTGTACAATGGTATCTGAGTCATTTTGAGTTGCATTTCCCTCATGACTAAGGATGCTGAACAATTCTTTAAATATGTTTTGGCCGTTTGAGAATTTTCTGTTGAGAATTTTCTGTTTAGATCTATATCCCATGTTTCAATTTGGTTGTTTGGTTTTTTGATGTCTAGTTTCTTAAGTTCTTTATATATTTTGGAGGTCAGTCCTCCGTCAAATGTGGGGTTGGTGAAGATCTTTTCCTATTCTGTAGCTGCTGTTTCTGGTAGGCTTCCCATAATGGGTTTGTAGGAGACATTGAATGGAAGCAGCAAAGCCCTCTTGGATCTTTGTTTAGATTCCTGCTCTGCCTCCTAAGTCCTTGGAATGGAGACACCTTGAATGTTCTTCCCGCTTCTTATTCCGTAACATACATTGTGGGTCAGTATTTTATGTTAAGGGTTGTACAGAGCAGGGACACAGTAAGATGGCTCAGTGGCAAAATCACGTGTCTAACAACCTCAGTTTTACCCGCCATTCCTTAGAAAAATGATGATTATGATCTCAACACTCCTACAGTGAAATGGGAAGTGACATAGGAGTATATTCCAAAAGACACTAGTTTGGCATATGCAGTGTACAAAATAGGCAACAAAAGAAGGCATATCTCATAGAAGGGAGAAAGAGAGAACTGATCCCTGAAAGTTACCTTCTAAGTGCATACATTTGCCAGCACACACATACAGACAGGCATACATTCAAACACATACACAAGCATGCATATACTTTTCACATACATACTTCCCCCACACAAGAATAAGAATAAATTACATTGAATCTGAAAATGCATAAGAATTCAACAGAGATGGCTTAGTGAAGTGGGCTTAGGGGTAGCTCTCCATAAGCCAGGCATGACAGCAAGCCTCCATAATCACAACATACTTGTCTAGAGAGGAGGAAGAGACAGGAGAAGGCTTGGAAGAGACACAAGTCAGTTAGCCCAGGAAACACTATGACAAACAGCATGAAACTGTCTAAAGCCAGGTAAATGATGAAGTCTAACACCTATGCCTGTCCTCTGCCCACCACATTCAATGTGTAACACATGTACACTGAACACAGTTGAACAGATACACACACATACATATATCCACACACCACAAATATTAAATGTTAGAAGAATTTAAACAGAATTTCATAGTCTTTGAAATATTTGAGGTTGATACCTCTTTGTTTGTCAAAAAATCTAATTACTAAAAATTAACATTTGAATCAGAAATTTTACACCCAACTTAATTTAGGGGGCAAAAGCTGAAACTAAAAATTAAATTAGGTACCTTTGGGTCTTAATAACTAGAATATAGATACACAGGACTAATAACAAAAGAATCACAGAATGTAAATTGACATTTATCCAACAACATCAGAAGGGATCTTTCAGGCCTGTATTGGTTTTGAGTCCCTCAACAAGGATATTCTAGGTGTAAAACAGCTTCACTCCTTGTCCATGTAACCCAATACTCAAAAGAATACAAGCGCATTAGAAGGGTAGTTGGTCTGGGCCACATAATCTGAATGATTCACATAGTTATCTTATTTATATTGTTGCAAGGTTAGAAGGTAATGAATTGAAAATGTTAAGCTCAAATTTTTCCAGGTTAGTATTATTAGCTAAAATGTATTTTATTGGTGTTTTATTATCAAAACTATAAAAACACATTCAAAACAAGTGCACTAATTTTCTCAGAAGATGCCATATCCAGACGTAAAAGATGTTTGAGTAATGCCTATAGTCTTAGAAACTTGATGCTGCCTTCCATTTGTATAGTACAATTCCCTTCTCCAGATGGGAGGAAATGTTCAGGTCTTTGATAATATTGACATTACTCATTAAAAGGCCACATGTACATGCTCCTCAGTATAAGCCACAAGGATCACATACCTGAAAGATGATAACAAAAGCAATAGTCTAAAGAAAGTACAGCTAACACTTTCTAAATTCATGTATAATGAATTACAATAAACACCTATGTATCCATTTATACCCATGACAATGGGCGCTCTTTTATTTGCTAGCACTTTGGTGCTTGATTGTGAAAAAAAAATGTTCAGGGATTTTCATAGGAAATATTGCAAAAATATGGGAGACAGGAAGAAAACAAGAAGGGAAAAAGAGGAGGAGAAAAGAATGGAAGAAATGAGAGGAATAGGATAGGAAAGGAGTGAAAGAAAAGCAAATCTTAAAGTTGTTTTACTGAATTGAATAAAATTTTCAATATTCACACTGTTCATGGTATTAACTGATTGTTTTTCTTTTTTTTTTTTTTTTTTTTTTTTTGGTTTTTCGAGACAGGGTTTCTCTGTAGCTTTGGTGCCTGTCCTGGAACTAGCTCTTGTAGACCAGGCTGGCCTCGAACTCCCAGAGATCCGCCTGCCTCTGCCTCCCGAGTGCTGGGATTAAAGGCGTGCGCCACCACCGCCCGGCTTTGTTTTTCTTTTAGGATCTCAGATCCATCACATTTGTAATGAGAAAGCTGAAGAGACTGAAGTTATGTGAAATAATAAAATCTAAAACTAGGGAAACAGTGAGGCAGAGGGTACAAATGGAGAGAGTGTTAATTGTTGCCTTCTCGAAGTTAAACACTTAGAAAGTTCAAAATGGAACAAAAAACTCAAGCTGACTTGCAGTCATCCACACCAACGTGTGGAATCCTCCAATCAATGGTTCAGCTTCATCAGCTCTGCTGAGGAGCATTAAAGGTGACTTATGAAGAGCATTGTCAAAACTTCCTCAGCTGGAACGATGAATGATGAACGTTCATAATAGCCGTCACAGGGGAGTACATTCAGCCCTCTCTTTCATATTAAACTTCCTTTTTTTCTTTGTGCTCCAAACTAATAAAGTTTTAAGTATTCCTTTTAGATCTCCTAATAGAAGTGTTCAGGACACATTTTGCCACAGTTGAGGGATCTCTGATAATTCCCTGAGTCAGTTACCTTTAAAGGTTACCACACACTTATATTATCTCCTCAAAATTCATAAAGTTTCAACAACTTTTATTATTTATTTCATCAAAAGGGGTTATTTTTTAAAAAAAAATTAAAGCATAAAACTGCTTATTCCTGCTCTGAATTACTTGTCCCTGTACTGTAGTGAATTCTTTTGGTATTTTGAAACATTTTGAGCAGATGGAATATTTTGCTTAGGGAAAACTTGCAATTGCAACATTTTTTTCAAACATATTTTCTAGATTGTCAAAACATTACCAAGTCATTAGGAGACTCTCATGTTAGAGTCTTGTCAAAGATTTCGTTATAAACCTGAACTAAGATTTAAGCTATTTTAGATCACAAACAGACTCGGGCAAGCACACTCTGCTAGTTAAGTTGAAATTTGTTGGGGAATGATAGAAAATATTGGTAGTAGTTTGGCTCCTAAGTGTCCAACTGAGCATGCTGACAGAGCTCTGTGGATGTAGAGCAGAAGTACAGACCCACGGGTGCTAGACTTCCCACTGCAGTGATGTGTTGAGAAAATGTTTGTGGTCTGTTTTTCCTCATCACAATGTCTACTAACAAAGAGAAAATATAAAGTTACTTTAAACACATTTCTACAAAATCTATGGGGATATTACAGTATTTAATTTTTATATTTATATTAATCATAAGCAACATACAAATCTCATCTTGATTTCAAATTGCAGATATTGAATTTCTTAGTTTGTCAATAAACTGAATTAAACAAATTAATGCTGCCATATTAAATAAAATGAATGTTTCTAAAATATGTTTAGTTCTCTTATGAGAAAAAAATGTCAAATTTCCTTGGTTTCGTAAAGACAAGCTTATTTTCTGTAGTTACAAGAATTTTTATTGCTCATTATATCCTCTTTTTGTTCTTCATTCTAAAAATCAAATTAAGAAGCAACTACTCTTCTAGATTCCCATATTTTAAACCTATGTTTACTCACTATGCATATAGTCTATTGGACAAATCATGTCACACAGGAAAGCATGAATTCAGTATAGGAAAAGGATGTACCCTCTTATTAAGCAGTTGCATAAACATAAGTTTAAATGGTTCTCACCAATAGCCCTGATCCTTGATAAGCAAAAGCAGGTAGATGATAGCAAACTTGAAACCAACGTGGCTACATAATGAGTTCCAGTGTAGCATGAACTACAGAATTAGACTCTTTGTCAAAATTAAAAACAAATGAAAACAGAACTTTTGACGTTTGGAAGAGATGGTCAATACATATTACAAACAATAAAAATAAGCAGATTACCAGCATTTTTATGCAGAAATTATAATGGTTTAATAGAAAATAATTAGGGAGTTAATGTCTGGTCTAGAACAGCAAGGAATTTCTTGTCTTCTACGGAATATATGTATTTTTAATATACCTTGTGATTGGAGAAATATGAGATACTTGAATTCATTTTTTGTCTAAGTTTGGTATCTAATTTTAGTTATATCTCTGTTGTTTTGTTTGTACAGTGACAATGATAAACAGTTTCAACATAGTTCTATTCTGATCATGAGATAAATTCTAATCAGTGAACAAAAAAATTCTTCCTGCTCTCACTCTTACCTCATTCGGCCTTCATAAGGAAAATGTGTTTTCCCATACAAGTCACAGTGATCAAGGACTAGAGAGGAACTTCCTGTCAACCTATAGAAATAGACAACTTTCAAAAAACAAAACACAAAGTCAGGAATGTCGTACTCTCTCCGGTGAGGTAATGTCACTGTGAATGAGTATGAAATAAAGAGCCGGTGATAGCATCTCAAAGTGTGTGAGCCCTGAAACAATGTGCAGCTACAGTTTTCTTTGGAGTTTAATCAAGTGAAGGCATTAAAAGTATCATTTCCACTTGAAAAAATAGATTAAAGTTGAAATTAAGAATCAAATAACTTTGCATTCTAATAGCAGATCTATTCATGGAGATGTCTGAAAATAAAGACTTCAGTTACTTATAAAATGACAAATATTGCCGGGCGATGGTGGCGCACGTCTTTAATCCCAGCACTCGGGAGGCAGAGGCAGGCGGATCTCTGTGAGTTCGAGACCAGCCTGGTCTACAAGAGCTAGTTCCAGGACAGGCTCCAAAACCACAGAGAAACCCTGTCTCGAAAAACCAAAAAAAAAAAAAAAAAAAAAAAAAGACAAATATTTACAAAAATTATACACATATATGTATCAGACAGAAAGGCAGAAATGCTGGATTCAGATGATAGCTAAATAGAAACATACATACATAGATGGTAGATAGATGATAGATACATACATGCATACACACACACACACACATAGATGATAGATGGCAGCTATAAAGATTCACAAAACCTTGAAGGAACAGAAAACCAGGTGACCTATGTAAACAGACAAAAGAAGTTGATGGTCCTTGGTCCATTAGCAATTTTGCCTAATATTATCAAGCTCTAAAGGCCTTTTAGATCTGAAATTTACATCTTTGCTCTAAGATGGGGGTGGGGGCTTGACTTCTATCAGAGGCACCAGTAGAGATTTGTCTTCCTCCAGACTGGCAGTGGACGGTTATTATTTTTTTCTGAGAGGACGACACAAGCAGTAAACCTCCTGTATAAAGTTATCAGTAAACTGAAGTGAAGGTAAGGTGAGGAGTTAGGAATCTTTTTATGCAAGGTTAGTTTTAGGTCTTCACTTTTCCTATCGAAATGACATAAAACCAAGGCAAGCTTATTGTTTCTATCTACGTGAGCAGCTATAAATTAACAGCTTTGGACAAGTGGTAATTTTATGTCCTTGAATATCTGGGAATGTCTTAAATGGAATTCTCTTACCTGGACCCTAAATGCTGAGCAAATTTCCTGTCAATAAAGATAACTGCAGGAAAGCAGATCTCTATGTTACATAGGAGAGAAGAGCAAAGACCGGATACGGGAAGCAGATTTCCTGTCTGTGTGACTGTCTTTACACATAGCTCAAATTCAAATATTGCTGAACTGTGGGAGATAAATCCCAAATTTGTAACAGAAGGGGAATAGCTAAAGCAAGAAATCTTACAGCAAGAAACGACCACTTTATTCACAAGGCAATAATTCCAATTTGCCTTGCATTTTGGTTTAAACATCCAACAAAACTCTCAGCTCTGATGAGTTGCCTCATGAAAATATTTCTGAGTAATTACTGTATAATTTTGTGGCTTGAATCAACTTCATCAAACTTTCACCCTCATTTTTATACTATAAATTGTATTTCTTTTGAAAATGACTATAGATTATAATATATGGAATGAATACAAAGTGTTCTATCTTAAGTTAATAAGAATTTTAATAATAAATTAAAATCCCTAAAATAATGGAGTGAAACAATGAAAAATGAAAGTGTTTTTGCTAATGGAAAGGAATGTATTATAAGGATATTCTTGACAAGTTCACAGAGATCTTCCTGAAGCAGAGGACAAAGGTAAGACAGCATGCAGAACGGAAAACATTGAGCTAATTGAATGCAGACACCAAATATTTCATGATTATCTTCATTTCTGTAATTTGTAAAAGAAACTATTTTAAAACTTGTTAATTTTAATAAAAACAATTTTATTAAAATTTAATAGAGAACTATTTTGCATTTGGGAGTAACACCTTGATAACCTACCTACAGGAGGAGAAATGTAGAGAAGGTCATCCCTTCTATGTTAGACATGGAACAGAAAGGAAGTTTATTGGGAAAGGAAAACAAATTCCCAGGAAGATAAGTGATGATAATGTGGAGCCTACAAAAGTGATTTCCTTCCACCTTGATTATGGGTCAGAAAGTTCACACTTACTCTTATTCCTTTAAGGATATACAATAGGGTGTTTGACTAATGGGGAAACTATCAAACAATCACATCTATTTAGGGTGTGGCTATCTATGGCGCTCTCTCTGTGTGGCGCTGCCGGACATATAGGATGTCGGACCTCCCGCTCTTGTAACATGAGTCTCCCCTTTTCAACTATTAAAATATAACAGATATTCTCGAGCTGGTCTGGTTATTTATCTTACCGACCTAATATGCTGACATTTGATGTAAGGTGTGGTCTCAGGATGTTTTGCCTAGACGAAAGGATGTTTAATCCAGGGTGTGGTTTCTTAAAGTTTTGGGTATTGAGGTAGTAAATAATTATATTTATTTGTTCTTTGTATCATGGGAAAGAACTCTCTTACCTTCCCTCTATTTTGCTATGTGAGAAATAAATTTGGGCAGATCACAGTATTCGTTGGATTCTCTATCAATTCTGTCTGTTGTCTCTTGTCTATTTCCTTCTTAATCCTCACCCCTCCATCCAAGTAGGCATGAATAAGTCATGCCAGCCTATGAGTATGTTTACAATCAGAATAATAGTTCTAATACAGATTTCATTGTCTCACATCTCATTTGCTGTATAGTCAGTCACCCCAAATTGAGCTATTACATGTTACAAGAGAAAAAAAAAAAAACCAATCCTGTGCACAATAATCACTAAACTGTGAACATTAAGTCTCTTCACAATAATCATGATGCTGTGAATATTTCCCCTTTCCTTTTTTAACCCTAATTGTAATGGTCTATAATCACACTGTTATATAAATATAACTGATTTCCCCAGAATTCCTGGTAATTATTATGAGACTGGAGGTAATTTGCAGAATGTCATTTTTAAACATGTGCTATAATGACATGACAGACAAAATGACCCCAAATGACCTAAATGACTAGAGAAATCCCTTCATTGAATTGTCCTTTTTACACATTGTTCTTGAATCTAAATGCTTCACCTGTACTTCCAAAGGATTGATATTTGGTTCGAAACTTCCACATCTCCTGGATCATAACCTCCGATAATAATAGCTTCAGGGATCCAGCACCCTCTTCTGATCTCCATGATACCAGCATATATGTAACCCATATACACGAGAGAGAGAAAGAAACAAACAGAGGGGGGCATATGCAGGAACACAAATAAAAATTAAAGACAAATCTAAGCACAAAAATGTATGTTTGTATTTTCTCTACCTAGAAAATGTAAGATCAGCAGTGCCTCAATAGGTTTCAGCAGTCCATCTGATGGGACAGTGTCTATCTTCAGTCAATGATACTTTCTTCCTTTTTTTCCCCAACACAATTCTTTCCAGGTACAGTTTCAGCTTTGAAGGAAACACACACACACACACACACACACACACACACACACACACAAGCTATCACATACAAACAGACAAAACCAGATAACTTAAAAAGTTCCTGAATATGAAAAGAGCAGATGTCAGCATCACCATCCTTTTCCTCCAGATGTACTATTGAGCTCTATTAACAAAATCAGCATGGTGGTCCTTCCTTCCTTACCTCATCTGCATTTGTCAATGGAAAACTCTTCAATCCCCTTTGTTTGTTATTCATGAACAATTGTGTGTAGACTTCTAAACTCAGCTTAGAGAATTAGGATAGCCACATAAAATAAAAAGAAATTGGGAGATAAATTCTTGAGATTTAATTATTTTAAAACATTTTGTCTGCTCTTTCGATGCAGCCTGAAAAAACCTTAGATATTTTCACCTCTGTCATGGCAACTATCATGTTCATAGACGGACATAGCTTCCATAGATCATATTCACTCTTAAGTTCTTAGGAAGAAGCCACCTCTATTGATGGACACAAAGAATCCCATCAGAAATATGCTCCCATTAGCTCACAAGCCACTGGAATCATTACTGGCAGGTCAACAGAACTGCTCAGGATTTTGTCTTAGGTTTAGTAGAGATGGAACTCAATCTGAGGATTTGAGGAGACAGAATCTTGTCTACTTCAGTCAGAGAATTCAGTACAGTCAAGAACACTAGTGGCTGGCTACTCTGCTTCTCTGATCTTTCAGCTTTCACCCCTTATTAACTGACTCCCGGTTTTTATTATTAAGACCAATTAGAAATCACACTACAATACTGTATTAAAAAGCTGGCAGAATTCAGGGCAGACTGCTTGGTATTGGATAATCAATTTGGGGTCTCTTTCTTAGGGAAGACTATTTCTCCCAGCCTCAGCTTTTTTAGTTATAGTTCTAGACTAGGTTTGAGTCCCAAGAAATTTTTCCCTACCATATAAGCATATCTATTGGTATTGTCCATGTTCAGAATTGAAATCATATACACACACAAGTAACATTATACAGAGGGCAATATAACAAAATAGAGTCCATGAGTTTGAGAGAAGTAAGGTGCTTGGAAAGGCTAGAGAGGAAAAGAAATGGGAGAGACAATGCAATTACATGCTATTTGATGGAGGAAGGTCATTGGTTAAATAATAAAGAAACTGCTTGGTACTCATAGGTTAGAACATAGGTAGGTGGAGTAAAGAGAACAGAATGCTGAGAGGAAGAGGAAGTGAGCTCAGACATCATGCTCCCCTCTCCCAGGCAGATGCAGGGCAGCTCCTCTCAGAGGCAGATGCGATGAAGCTCTGACCCAGTATGGGCGTAGGCTAGAATCTTCCTGGTAAGCGCACCTTGGGGTGCTACACACATGAACAGAAATGGGTCAAGCAGTGTTTAAATGAATAGAGTTTGTGTGTTGTTATTTTGGGGCATAAGCTAGCCAGGCTACCAGGAGCTGGGGCGGCAGGGACACAGCCCGCAGCTTTTACTACAGCTATTTTCCAAAGAAAAAGGAAATCTATCAGAAAGCATGGTATTGAGTGAAGCACCTTACTCGGTGACTTATTTAGTTTCTAGCAAATCTGAGTTCCTGTATCTGCTGACCTTGGAATGGATTATGACCTGGAAGCATAAGTTGAGATGAACTCTTACTACCTGTAGCTAGTTTTGGTTAGAGTGTTTGAGCACGTTGAAAATTAACTAGAATAGTAGGACCACTGAAATCAATAATAGTATTGATAATGATTAAATTATTATTGAATCAAAATTTAATATAAAGTCATTATTTTTCAGCATCTTTTTAAATTAAAGTACATTCTTATAGTTTTGATATATTTAAGGTATAAAAGATGCTAGAATAAGAGTTTAAAATAAGTATAAAAGCCAAGCTAGAAAGGACGGGTTGCTATGGTAACAAAAAATGCATTTAAAGCAAGTTTATAGAAAAGGTAATACATTTTTATTGCCCTGAAGTGAAAATCACAACTCAATAACGAATGATGTCTAAATCAAAGCAGATTACAAAATTCAGTTACAGTGCCTACACTCAGAAATCAAGATATTTGTTTTTACCATTTAAATGGTTTGGCTTTTGTTTTTGTTTTTCTGGAGAACCATTTCTTTTAACATCTGATAGTTAATGTCCTTCATTCAATTTAAGTTTTGTATCATTGAAACTGTGTAATTACTTAAATGAAAGTATCAAATGGATTCTATTAAACCTAGGACATGAAACTTTTCAATGAACCATATGAGTACATATATGCAGAGATACTCTAGTTGTTGATTAGTAAAATATAACCTCTCATTAACCTCCTAATTTCTTAAGGGATATAGAAAGATGGAGTAATTTTAATTACCTTCAGCAACAAGAGATAAATTTCTAGATTCATCTCTATAATTGATTACGTTTGTAATTCTTTGACTTGGAAAACCCCCCTCAAATATTAAAAAGTTAAAGTAAAGAGCATTTTAATGTGGATTAATTTTTTAAAATTAGTATAAATAATGCAATTTTTATAATTAATATATCAGTCCAGCTTTAGTTTATGCGCAATAAACTACAACATTGCTCAGAATTCTGATCATTTAGATAATATCATGTTATAACACTGCATAGTTTTTTAATTTAAGTTTATACAGTCGTCACAAGATATGTATTTTTCATATAAAATATTGCTAACTATAACATTATTAATTTTTAAAATAAATGCCTTCCTAAACTGTTCTGAGAGTTGGTTTATTTCAGCAATGCTGTGAAGGAAGCTAGAGTTAGAAATCGTTTTAAGAAGTCTCATATCTAAATTATTTCTCTTATCTCTTGTTTTGATTCAGGAAGCTTAACTACTTCCATGTTTTGTTTTCTGCACATTCGGGTTGCAAACAACACCCTCAACATTATATTTCCACTTTAAGACTAAAATATTTGTTATATTCATATACGAGAAATTGTATAATTGTGTTCAATGTACAATACTATTTGACCCCTTTACTAAATATATAGTGACAGATAATAATTTGAAAATGGTATCTGAAATTGCAACTGTACAATGTATTTTTCTTATTTTCTGGAATAGATTTGGAAATATATATTTTCACTAATTTCCCTGTTCCATTCCAGTGTGATAGCCACCTACAAGAAGTCAGTGACAGTTTCATTAAAAATAGGAAAACAGGAGCAGGGCGGTGGTGGTGCACGCCTTTAATCCCAGCACTCAGGAGGCAGAGGCAGGCGGATCTCTGGGAGTTCGAGGGCAGCCTGGTCTACAAGAGCTAGTTCCGGGACAGGCACCAAAGCTACAGAGAGACCCTGTCTCGAAAAACCAAAAAAAAAAAAAAAAAAAAAAATGGAAAACAGTACTCCCTAAATTAAACACAAATTTGAGCCAGAAATATGTGCAGAGCAGTCAAAAATGTAAAAAAATAAACTTTTAGTGGCAACTCAGTTCTTTTTATGATGTTACATTAAAATTCATCAGTGGAGGTAAGAATCTTGTCTTCTCTATTGATTACTATTTTATTTTGCATCTTTAACTGATCTGTAAAAGCACAGAGAGTATATGTAATAAACCCTCCTTCAATAATTGAATGATTATACTTACATTGTAGTGAGAAAAGACAAGAGCTGTGAGAGTCACTTTAGGGTCAAAACATCTGTTCCGTGTATTCTGGCTTTCACAACTGGCAGCTCCATGTAGGGGTCTCCCTGGCCGTAGATTAAAGCTTCAGGAAGTGTATGCTGAGTTTCTTCTTGAGAAGAAGGCTTCCAGCTGTGCTGAGTCTGGGCTTTGATCCCAAGCGCCTTCGTTGTCCTTTAGTGGTCTAACTCAGGCTGTGTCCAGTGTCCACAGAGGTAACATTCTGATCATGTTTCTTGCCTGGGATGCTGCCTTTTCATTATTACATATCTCAAGTTAATATGCCAGGAAAATAAAAAAAAATCTACTTTAATGAAATCCTTACCTCAGGACCCTAAATTAAATCAGATCAATACTTTAACTGACAAAATTAAGTTCTTTAAAATATGTTTTTAATTTAAAATAGAGTTATGTCACTTTCTACCAGCCCCTCTCTTTGCTGAGCCCCCTCTGAGATACCCTCACTTGAACCTCTCCCATGTGCCCCCAACACTCTAAGTCTTTTCCTTTATTATTGTTACTATAATAAGTGTTTGTGCACAAATACACAAAAAATAGGCTTCTCAGTCCAAATTTCTTTTTGTTTGTTTCTATATGATTTTAAGGCTAACCACTCTACATTAGACAACTAATAAGGGACTCATCCCTGGAGAAAGTTATATTTAGCAGTCACTAATTGCCTATAGTTTTTGTTTATTTGTGACTCCATGAAACTTCCTTTGTCCATGGTATTGCTAATGTTCTGGTTTTATATATGTTGCCATTTCTAGGAAAATCAGTTGCGCTGCAGACTTCCAGGTATTCTGTCTGTATAATCTTTCTACTGTCCACTACGACAGTAGTCCCTGGGCCATCAACGTAGGAACTGTGAATTAGTGCCTTTGACACAGGAACTAAAATGTGTCATTAGAACTGGGCTTCTGTCAGTTGATATCTGTATTGTGTCCAGATTTGGTTTGCTTTGGTGGTCTCCACTTGCTGTAAGAGTGGCTTCTTTGATGGGAGTTATTAACTGCACTTAGACCTGAGTATAAGGGTAAGATTTAGAATGTAATAAGGAACAAGATTTGCTATAAGGTATCTGATGCAGGAAGGTCATTTGTCAATAAACAAAATGCCTTGGCCCATTTGATAGGCTACCCCTTAGGTGGGTGGAGTAGACAGAATAGAATGCTGGGAGGAAGAGGAAGTGAGCTCAGATGCAGGGCAGCTCCTCTGAGAGACAGACGCCATGCTCTCCTCTCCAGAGCAGACACGATGAAGCTCTGACCCAGGATGGACATAGGCTAGAATCTTCCCGGTAAGCGCACCTTGGGGTGCTACATACATGAACAGAAATGGGCCAAGCAGTGTTTAAAAGAATAGAGTTTGTGTGTCGTTATTTTGGGGCATAAGCTAGCCAGGCAACCAAGAGCCGGGCTGTGGGAAGAGGCCCGCAGCCACTACTACAGGTATCATTTGTTTAAGTGTCTCACTTAAACTACTTTGCTAGATATCTGCTTCCAAGTGATATTCTGTGAAATTTTTACACAAGTATGCAATCTATCTTGTCAATATCCTCTATTGACTTCCCTCAATCCCCAGGATTTCCCCATTACATCTTTTTTTTTCATTTTTTTTATTCTTTTTTAATTAAAATTTCCAACTGCTCCCCGTTTCCCATTTCCCTCCCCTCCTCCCACACATTGCCCCCTCCCCCCACTCCCCTCCCCCATCCCCACTCCTCTTCTCCTCCCCCCAGTCCATTCCCCCTCCCTCTCGTTACTGAAGAGCAGTCCAAATTCCCTGCCCTACAGGAAGACCAAGGTCCTCCCACTTCCATCCAGGCCCAGGAAGGTGAGCATCCAAACAGGCTAAGCTCCCACAAAGCCAGTTCATGTATTAGGATCGAAACCTAGTGCCATTGTCCTTGGCTTCTCATCAGCCTTCATTGTCCGCCATGTTCAGAGAGTCCAGTTTCAACCCATGCTTATTCAGTCCCAGTCCAGCTGGCCTTGAAGAGCTCCCAAGAGATCATTTCCACTGTCACAGTGGGTGGGTGCACGCCTCGTGGTCCTGATTTCCTTGCTCATGTTCTCCCTCCTTCTGCTCCTCATTTGGACCTTAAGAGCTCAGACCGTTGCTCCAATTTGGGTCTCTGTCCCCATTACATCTTCATCCCAACTTCAAAGACCAACTTCAGCATAGCTGGAAGCCTTCTTCTCCAGAAGGAGTGCAGCCTCCCCTTCCAAAACAAACGTCTGCATCCCGGGAGATCCCCATAAGAAGTTGCAGGCTGTGAGAATTGGGACACATGGAACATATGCTTCTGACCTATTGCAATGCACATCTTCCTATAAATGCTTATCTACCCACTATTTTACTTACTAACTTAGCTCCTCAAATTCCATTAGTACCATTCACATTTTTTTCTCTCCATTCAAACCTAGAGCTTGTAGTGCTCAGACCCCCCTTATTCAATCTCATGAATTCTTCTATCTGCTGTTATTATTATAGCTTATATATTAAAAGACTACAGGTTCCAAGAAGCTTCATCCAGAACACTTTATTGCCTTCCCTGGACTCGTATTTCCTCGTCTCCATCACTTCACTATCTGCTGGATATTTTTTATACTAGTTGAATTTTTAATGAAATAACAGATAGTATGTTTAAATGAGTAACAAAAACTATAATTCACATTCTCAGAAATAGTCTGATATTTTATACCACAATATTACTAACTTTTAAGTTAAAATTTTGGTTCTCATGTTTTTATTTACCAATAAATGTGTTCCGTCATCCAACAAAAATATCTATTAATACACTTATCTTGCTGATAATTATTTCTTGGTCAATTAGTGCATGTTAATAAATATATATTTTCTGATAGTGTATAAATACTTACTGATAGTTGGAAAGTAGAATTTTGCTGATTACATAATAAAGAAGCCACATGCACTAACTTTATGTTATATTGCAAATAAATCATCTGTATTACATTTCAGTGGAAATATGTATATTAAAAATGCCTTTTGTATATTAGTAAATCTTATTATAATAAGAGTTATCTTAAAAGTTATCACAAATTACAGTAAGCAATTTTTTTAAAACCTATCTCTGAAAAGCATAACAAAATTACAACCTTGATCATATAGTTATAAATTTTAACATTCCAAAGTTTCTTCTTCTTTTCCTAATTTAAAAGAGGCTAGAAGGAACTTCAAGTCTTCCATTATTACGTCGGGAAGGCTTAAACCCTTTTTTAATAGGTATGGCTAACACACTCTGGCCTTTGCTGGAAGGCTGTCATTTTAATGAAATATGACTACATGAATCACATCTTCACCCTCCTGGATTCAGTGAAGCAAAGATGTTCCCATGTTGGTATATAGAATTTACTGGTTGGATACAAAGAGTGTTCATAAAACACACAAATACTACATTACTAATAAATGGGTCCATGAGTTAGAAAGAATGTTACCTAAGCAAGTTTATACTGGTTGTTAATGCTAAAGTGCTGTGTAAAGTCTTTGTTTTAAGCCTTGGTGTTTCTTTACAACATTTATTTCATTGGACAGCAGATAATACTTTTAGACTGATTTCAAGTTCGATAGAAGTAAAAGACAACAAACAATGTTCTTTATCTTTTTTAAATGTTAAGATTTTAAAAAATCTACACAATAACACTGTCCGTCCTTCCAAATTTACGCCTCAAGAGTATTAGGTGCTTGGGTTTTTTTTTTTTTTTTTTTTTTTTTTTTTGCCAATAGGCTGTTGATTCATTATATAGTGTATATGTGATTCATTACAGACTGATTATAATGGTCAGTCTTGCAATCCTCGAATTTTAAAGGATAATTTCAAAAACTCAACATCTAGTATATAAACTGATACAAATAAGTTTAATCTTTGTTCTAGTTAGGTTTCTATTGCTGTAATAAACACCACAACCAAAAGCAATTTAAGGGATGAAAGGGATTATTTCAGCTTGCAACCTATAATTCATCATCAGGAATATCAAAGTAGGAAGGTAAGGCAGGAAAACAGAGGCTAGACCTGAAGCAGGAACCATAAAGTACAGTTCCTGACAGGCTCACTCCACATAACTTGCTTAGACAGTTTCCTGAACAAGCTAGGACTACATGTCTACTGGTAGCACGGGACACTCTGGACTAGGACCTCCTACATTTTGAGTCAGGACAATAACCCACAAACTTGACTAATCTTATGGAAACATTTTCTCAGTATTCCATCTTCCCAGATATTCCAAGGTTATATCAAGTTGACAAAAACAATCGGCAAACTCTTCTATTAAGACCTATTACTAAACTCTTACTGTTAGTCCTTTTTTTGTTATGATTTACTTTGTTTATTATAAAAAAATGGTAACTCAGTAATTAAGCACTTGTGATCTGAGATATTGTAACTAATTAAATTTATCTAATGATGAACATATTTCTGAATCAAAATAATTGGAATAAATTTTTGATGCAACATATAGTAAAAATCCACATAAAATGATATTTTAAAATTCACCCAAATAAGGCTGATCATTGAAATTATAATTCTACATTAATTTATATTTGTAGTTGCTTTTATATATACGTGTGGAGTTATTAATGACTAAAGTAAAGCTAGCCTCCATTTGATAATTTTTCATGAGGAATAGCATAGATCTTCAAGAAATTTTTCACCATGTAAGAAAGCAGGGAGGAACAGCTGTGTAGAGATTTTCTACAGTTCCTCTGGAAGCTCTGCTCTCTTCCTCTCTGAGGAAGAGATTGCAATAGGGAGGGGGTGGGGAATAAATACAGAAACATCTGCTGCTCAGAGTAAACGAATAGAGACAGGTTGCAGAGAGCTTAGAGGGAAGTAAAAACTGGAAAGAATAATGGATTTGTCTTCTCAAATGTCAGGAGTTGATATAAGACAGTCCAAGGTATTTCTAAAGACGTGAACAAGAAAAGTAGAAAAGGAAAATGCCTTTTCAAGTAATTGATGGGGAGAGAGGTGAGAATGTTTCAGCAGGAACAGAAGCAACATGCAGCTGGCTATCTGAGCACCCTTTCTGCGTGCTATATTGTAAATCATAGTTAATACTGATGAAAACACTGTGCCGTTCTCAGTACCATGGATAAAACCAGATTGTTTATCACAAAAATAATACAGGAAATTTGGGGGGAAATATATGTAAATAGATTAAATCCCCAAAATGACTTCTGTAATGTGAGAAGTTTTATATGGTTTGATTTTTTTGAACATTTATGTTGGTGATAATTTTATGATGTGTAGATAAGAAAATTAAATTTAGATTATTTCCAAGTTTTGCACATCTATAGCCCCATATTCGCTCTAAGAATGACTTACAAATAGTTGTGAGCTGCCTAACTTGTGAGCTAAAATTCTAACTGGGGTCCTCTACAAAAGTAGTACGAGCTTTTAATCACCGAGACACCTCTCTTAAGCCCCTATTTGTTTTAAGTGATAAAATAAAATAATTTTAAAAGCTACATATATTCACACACACAAGAGCAAAAAATCATAGCCAACATATAAGTGAAAATGTTTATCTTTAGGCTTCAATGAAGTGAAATTAGAAAACAGTGTTGGGGTGCCATATCACCCCATTAAGAATGGCTAACATAAATTATACAAACAGCAGTAAATGCAGATGGAAATATGATTTAAAAAACAACCTACAGTAATGGTAGGATTATAAACTGGTATAGTCATTGTGGAAAGCAGCAGGAAAGTTTCTCAAAAAATGATTCAACTGTAAGAGCACCTGAAATATAACAAAAGACATCGAAGTCAGCATATAAAAGATAACTGTATGCTTCTGCTTACTGCTAACTGTTCATATTGACCCAGGTATTTAATATTCACAGATGCCCATTAATGGGTGATTGAATAAAGAAAACAGGGCACATACATGCAATAGAGAATTATTTAGGAAGAATTAAATCATGCTGTTTGTAGCAAAATGTATATATAAGATGATGATATGAAAAGAAGTAGTTGGACTAAGAAAAGCAAGTATTGATTTTTTCTCATATATGGATCTAAAGCTCAAAACAAAAATTACATATAAGTAGAAGAGGAAATGACAAGAAAAGTGACAACGGTGGTGGTGAAGGAAGTTAAATATGGGCAATGAGGAAATTTATATGAACAAAGTTTCGTGTGTGTGTGCGCGTGTGTGTGTGGTGATTTAAATCATTATTATATATGATTATCGTTGACTACCTCAGAAAAGAGCTGCATATATAACAGTTAACATGAGGACTTTTTTGGGATGGAGTGGGTTTCAAGACAGGGTTTCTCTGTGTATTCTCGGCTGTCCTGGAACTAGCTCTATAGACCAGGCTGGTCTTGAAATCACAGGGCCCTGCTTACCTTTGTCCTGAGTGCTTGGATTAAAGGAACGGGCCACCACTAAATTTAAACCTACTAAACCGTGACAAAAGTCAGAGGTTATTTCCTGACATCATCAAAAGATGGAGAAGGGAACTATCTAGAACCCTGTGTGTATATCATGAAGAGAAAGAAAGGAACAAAGTACATCCGTGCATGTGCAAAAATGCTGGCTGAATTACCATAGTGCTTCCAAACTATTTTTATTAGATATGATTGACAGGGTTTGCTTATAGCAGTGCTTCCCAACCTGTGGGTCTCAACCCCTTTAGAGGTGAAACGAGCTTTTCATAGGGTCACATATCAAATATATTGCATATCAGATACTTACATTATGGTCCATAACATTAAAACAACAGCTATGGAGTTTAACAAAATAATTTTATGGTTGGAGGCCACCAAAATATGAGGAACTGTATTTGGAAGGTTGAGAACCACTGCTCTATAGGGCTTCTAAGTGATTCCAAAAGCAGAAAGCTGTCATTATTGCCAATATAAACTCAAAGCTGATTGAGTTACAGCAGGTATGAATATTGATAAGTTCAGCCCATAAAAGAGTGAAGATGACACACACAAATCTCAATTCTCACAGTTTATATTACTTTTCAAGTTATTTGCAACATTTTCTTCATTCTTGAATTGCAGTATTTACATGTTACTTTGAAATTTTTGAAGAGTGAGGTACATCATAACTTCTCTTTTCTTCAAATATATTCTATTCACTGACACATATTTGAAACTCACGCCTACAAAAGATGTCAAAGTATAAATGACACTGAAATTTAGCAAGGGAAAAAATATAAATTGTTAAAACAATTTGTTCAGGAAGCAAATGGTTTAATGTCTACACTATATTCTCAACTTACACTAATGACAATATTCAGGATATTTTACATCACTTTATTCAGAAGAAGTCCAGGAATAAACAATGTGAGACAAAACTGGGATGCTCTTAGCTTGAGTGGTAACAGATTTTTGTTTTTAAAAAGTTGTCAAAATATATATTACAGTTAATGTTTCATATTCACTTGCTATATTATAGATTTTCCTATAGTTTTATGTGCAGTTTGAAGCAAATTAATAATATTTAAAGTAAGAGGGACCTTTTTAAAAAATATATTTAGATAGAAAGATGTACGAATATTATCAATATTTGTTAAGTTTCTATGCAGGCCACGTTGAGGGATAATGTACAGAAACATTTACTTTGGTTCTCAGAGAAGATTCCTGAGCACATTTTCAATGTCTTCTCTTGCCTTTCTGAATGAAGGAACCTGAAAAGTCATATAGGCACTGATGCTACATAGTGCACTATGTCTTCTTCAACAGAAAAATAACAGATGATTATAAAGAATCTTGTAGGAGTATAAAATAAACATCAAATTCTAGAAATAGTTTGGAAACGGTATCCCTCTTTATACAGTAATGAATTCTCTTACCAAATAATGAGAATACTGACTATATCAATAATACATTTGTTTCCCAGATTCCAAATGTACAAACATTCATAATAAATAGCTAGCAAGTAATGGATCAAAACACCATATTGATTTATTTTATGCTCAAGTCATCATTCATAATCAGGCACCAGCTTCAAATTTTCCAGAGAATAATTGCATAACTATAGGAAGATCAGAAAAAACCTAAGTACTATTTCATCTGATTTACATAAAGGCAACTTTGTGTTATTTATTTAACATGAAAAGCTGCAGTAAAATAAACTGAAATATCAGAAAGCCCAATACTAAGAAACTCAAATGTGTTCTACTTCAGAAACTTAACAAAGCCTGGAAACAACTCATGCTAATTGTTAATGGCATCTGCTGAAACTAAATTGCACCAAACTGCTTTCTAGTTCTAATGAACCATATTTCCATGGTTACTAGAAAAGGATAGAAGTCTCTAAGAAGAGACAGGTAGAGAGTTTTTTCAGCTGTGAAGCCTATAGTGACTTGCAACAGATTCCCATGCAGAGCACACAGATGTGGCAGTAGTGCACATCCCAGTCCATTTAATAATGTGACCTTAACTCTAAAAGCTTATGCCCAACAGGCAGGGAGGCAAGGAGGAAAAGAGGCCTTCAGCCTACCCTCACCACCACCACCACCTTGGAAAAATCTAAGGCCTGCAAGAAACCACATGAGTCCGGGTGATTTTCTCAGTAAAGAATTCAGATAAGACTGAACTCTGACTAGTTTGACCAAAATTTGCATGAGATATGACTTAAACATTCACATAAAGCTGTACCTACATTCTTAAGAAATAGTTACAAATTGGTTGTGTTCAGCTACTAAATTTTAATTTCCATAAACAAAAATTTTTGAGTTCTTTGCAGGATGCTATTTTTCTTATATTCTGGAAGTAGAGCAGCAATTTATATAATGACTGGGACTTGTCTTTTTTTTTCTGACATCTTGAGTTCTCCACAGATTCAGAATATATTCAAACACCCAACAAATATAAAAATAAGCCTTTGGGTGCCCAGCAGATGTGTGAGGTAAGTCTCTGTTGCTGAAGACACAGGACCCAGAAAACCCAGAGTGGGAACTGACCAATAGCCCGCACATAAATTAGGGAGTTTGCTATGGTTGTATCTCCTAGAAATGTGGGAAGCTACACACATAATGTCCCCCACCTAAATACTAGCTGAGCAACATCACCAGACGTACACAAGAAGAAACGGAAAACCCACAAGAATTTAAAGGCAGCTAAGAAACGTTGAGAGTGGGAGAAATGTTTCCTCTCCATGGAAACACATACCAGCTGACTGCCCAATACCAAATGGTCAGCCCTGATGTGAGAGACATTGTTAAAACTGAGAAGTGTATGTTTGGGAAATGTATGTGTACATATAGTACATATACATACGTACATGCACGTGCACAAACACACACACATATTCACATAGTGGCAAGATAGAGAGGCATTGAATTTAAAAGTTAGGAGCTGTGTATATCAGGCTTTGTAGAGAGGAAATGGAGAGAAAAAATGGTAGAGCCATAATCTCAAGAGTAAAAGAAATAATGAATTAAAACCTTTGTAACTGTATTAAGAATCTCAATGTAAATAAGGCAAACTTAAAATTTTCTATGACTCAGTAAGTTTGATCTTAATTTCTTACTCTTAGAAATACTTTGTTTTCCTCAACTTTATAACATAAATAATTACAGTAAATTCCCCAAATAATTCTGCATTTTTTTTAAAAAGGAAAAAACTAAAACAAGTGATAGAGACATGTTTAAAGTGGCATAGTGGCTGTCTAGCACGTAAGCATCTCTTAATTCGAGCTCCAGTACCAGCAAAAGAGTAAAATAAAAAGTGTTTAAATAAATTAAATTACCTAATTAAAATACTACTGTGAGTGGTTTGATATCATCTACAATAAAAACCTGGTAAGGTTTGGTGAATAGAATACATTATCTACTTCATTTTAGCTGCAGCTTTTACATGCTTTAAATATGCATACTTGAAGGGAACATAATAGACTGATAGAATTAAATGGTCAATAAAGAAAATATAGTTGGCCTTAGTAATCAAGATTCAATTTATGGATAAAAAAAGTTTTATGATCCAGTCATCAGCAAAGAATACAAGGTAGAAAGGTGAAATATGGATGTATAGTTTAAGGAAAAGAGATCATGTTCCTTGAACTTAGCCACTGAAAAGAGTCCACAGCTGCCAGAGATAGAAATAGTCTATTAGCTGAAGGGGACCACCTAAGCAGGATGACAGAGAGCAGAACTGTTTACTGGAATATCTGCATTGTAAGGAGCAATTCCTCTCTTGAGTGCTGTATGTGTGCAACTATTTCACAACTAGAAATGGCACATCTATTTTATACTTTACTATAATAAAACATCATCAGTGTGAATACAATTTGTATCCTACTAAAAACATCATTATTGCTCATTGGTCTCCTTTATGGCCCCATAGTGTTTCAGAATTATTGTTTCCATGACAATCTTTAATGCAAGATTTTAAAGGATTCATGACTCAGGAAGCCTAGTGCCCAGTGTTTCTATATGTAGTAGGTAACCACTCTCACAATTTACCCAATATTTTCTAAATGTGTGACTTTAAAGTAGGAAATAAGTCAATATCAACACCTTGGTCAGATATCAGTAGTCTTCCACAAAGTTAAAAGAAATTTCTATTTTCTGTACTTCTAAAAGGTACTCTCAAACCTTGTTCTATTTCTGTCAGTAATACTGAACTGGGGAAGAAAAACCAGATGAAGGCAGTAAGTACAAAAGATAAAAACCTTGGAACACTAAGACTAGCAGAAAACTAGCTACCATATTAACATAGGGTAGAAACGGAAAACAAAACCACACAAAACAAAGAAAGTATAGTTTAACATGAAACATTGCTGTATTATAAGACTATGTGTAATATTGTGGTGAAAACCAGAAAAACAAAATAAAAACTACTTTTCTAAAATTTTAAAATTGGTAGACTATTACATAATTCAACATTTTTAAAGATAAAATTTGAAGCACTTTGTGATGGAATATTTACATGTGATAAGAAAAATATTTATTTAGGGCCTTGAGGAGTAGGTGCTCTGAATAGTTTAAAATGAGGGAAAGAAAGGAGAAATTCTGAAAAATCTGTTTGAAAATATATATGAGATGAATATTTACTCAATAAGAGGGAGGATTTGCTGTTCTCTTTTTCTTAGAATTGGTTCCCCAGGAAATACATTCTGAAGAAAATCTTGGGAGTTCATATTTTACAGAGTGGTACAAACCCATGAATAAAGTACTGATTGCAGAGGTAATGAGACTCAGAATGGAGAGGAGTTTCCGAGGTGCAGATTGAGCCTGCCTCCATTTTTTATTTTCTGAGATTTGTTCCCGAGCTTATCAAGAATTTTAGCCTGGAAGCTGTATTAATTTGTGGAAGTTCATTCCACATAAAAAAGGAAAAACCATTTGTCTTTTGCTTACAGTGCAACTCCGATCAAAGGCTTTTCCTCGGAGATATTAACTTCTCTGCACTTCTGGTTGTATATGCACAGAAAGTTTAGAGCCACACTGACACGTAATCGCAGCACAAAGAGAAAGCTTAGCTTAGCTTCTTCATATAAGGAATGATGCATTATCAAGAACTAAGAGTCTGTTCATTGATGGTTTCATACACTGAGGTCAGTCCTAATGAAAGCTAAGAAAGCATAATTTGTCAAATTCCCACAGCTAAGGACACGGGATGTATGTAAGATGATGATTCTGTGTATAGTACAAGGAATTAATTTCTGTTATCCTCTTACCCTATCCACCATCAATTCTATAATACATTTCTGTTTTGTGGGAAACAGACGATTTCATTACTTTTCTGGGAAGGTAAATAGAAATATATATTGTTTCTGATTATTTTTATGTCGGCTGTGGTTTATGTTTCTGTAACTAATCCCACATAGTATTAAGAACTATAACTATTCCTTCTTCAAAAACCCATCTGTACTCACTGATTTTATCTCAACTTGACACAGGCTAGAGTTATTTGTGAAAAGTAAATCTCAGTTGGGATAAGAACACCACATACTGGCCTGAGGAATGGTGCATTTTCTTGATTAATGATTGACATGGGAAAGCCCTAGCTTACTGTGTGCTGGACCACCTCTGAGATGCTACTCCTGGGTGCTAAGAAGTTAGGCTGAACAAACTATGAGAAGCAAAACAGTATCACCCCTCCATGACATCAGCATCAGTTCTTTCTTCCAGGTTTCCGCTTTGAGTTCCTTCTCTGAAGCTCCTGGATGATTTGACAACAAGCAATAAAGCAAAATAGTTGTTTCCCTCCCCAAGTTGCTTTCAGTCACAATGTTTCATAACAGAAATAGAAGAGCTAAAACATCATCCTAATATTTCTTTGCCTTGCTAAGGATTTCAGTTTCTTGGATAAATTCCCTGATGGCTGCAAACCAGATCTTTAATCCTGTGATTGTCACCTCTTCCTCAGTTTAAGCTTGCTGCAATTGTTCCAAGATTTGTCTCCACGGATGACATAGGTAGCTTTAGCATTCCTTTCCCTAACTTGACTGCATGTCACTATTCTGACATTTTTTACAGTACAAAGTGTCAATCATCTCTGTGTTATAGTAAGTCATCTCTCCGCCCATTGATCCATAGAAAAGAAAAGGTAAAAAGTGTTAAATGAGATGCAAATTTCTGATTCATTGAGACAATTTTCACTAACCTTAGTACCGTGACTCTTTGTCACCACCCTTAACTCTAGAAGAAAAATTTAAAATAAGAACTATTAAAATACAGGAATAGTGAGTATGAAGTTGGTTAAGTCAATCACAAGAGCTTAAATGAAAGAGTCAATACCACATTTATCCCATTGTTTGAAGACACTTAGTCTCCATGATAGTGATCTGTAATGTAATTTATTTGATCCATTACAAACAGTGACCCAATCTTACATAGTGTCATTCCCAAACTGACAGTGTGGACAAACTTTTCATAAAACACCCTCATAATTTACATATCATAGTACGCAACACAAACAAAATGTTTTTTTGTGTCTAGGAGACCAATATTAAGCATGAACTAAATAAGTATCCATACACTTAGGGTCAAGAAAGTGACTGTGCACTGCTAGCTTTCCCAAATAGAGGTGATTTGAATTTTAAAAGACTGCATTCTCTATGCGAATAGCTGTGAAACAGCATCTCCTTGGCTTGTTTTTCAAAAAAGAAACCACATTTGGGGCCAGAAAAGATATTCAGTGGGTAAAGGAAATTTCTTCCAAGCCTGATGATGTTCATTAGTCTTGTTTCTGACACAATAAAAACAAAGAAACAGTTCCTTCAAATTCCCCTGGACCTGCACATGCGTGACCATCTACAGAGAGAACAAGCAAGTATGTAGAGTAAGTAAGCAAATATTATCATTTAAAGAAGAAAGCCGGTTTTCCAGAATAAACACAACAAAGTATTTCACCTTGTTAAATTTAAAATAACGACAAATAATCTACTATATTCCACCTTTCCTCTACTCAAGAAATCTCACAGATAACATAAACAACATTCAAAAAACGGATGACAATGAACCCTGTTCTCTTAAGTGTTTCTTGCTATTGGGCATCTTTTACCTATTCATGCAGCATGTGGAACATGACTTCTGAACCACTGCCTTGGTAGATGAAAACATTCTCCAGCTTCTTTATCCTCTGCTCTATCAGCAAGTCTCATATGACAAATTAGAAACACTTGTAGATGTCTCACTGCCTGTGTAGTATTACCACCCTATTTTCATCCTCAGAAAATAGTATCATCCTGTGAACTCAGTGGAATAACTGTAAGAAGTACATTGGTTAAGATTTACTTAACTAATGAAGGCCCCAGCGTCCTCTAGGACCAGGCAAGCAACACCTTAGTGACCTCTAGAAACAGGCAGGAAAGCCTGAGCTACCTTCAGGAACAGGCAAACAAGGCACTAAGCAATCCCCAGGAGCAGGCATGCAAGATCCTAATAAACTCTGGGAGTTTTAGTTTTAGGAAGGCCAGAAATACCGAAACTGTGGCCCTGACTTCACCTTGAGGAGCAACCATCTGAGACTTGGACCCATTGGCACTGGGAGGCGTGATCACCAGAGAAACAGCCTCATCTTCACCAATTAGAGGAAAATATGGGTAGACAACAAGATATGAACAAACTCAACAACACAAAGAGCAAATGGCAAACCCCAAAACTTGAACATCCCAACATAGATGAAGCAGAAGAAAACAACATTAAAATTAACTTTAGAAAAATGTTTGATACCCCGAAAGAGGAAATGAAACATTCCTTCAAAAAAGTAGAGGAAAAGACAAACAAAAATGAAAGAAATCAACAAAATCTTTAAGGCAAACCAATAAAAAAATACAATCAAACAGGTTAAAGAAACTTTTAAGACTTGAAAATTAAGGAGGACTAGATGACAGGAAATAATCAAATTGAGAGCTGATCAATAAAATAGAAGCAAGAATCAATGAGACAGAGTTGGTTCTTCAAAAAAAATCAACAAAATAGATAAACCTTTATCCAAACTAACCAAAGGGCAGAGAGAGAATATCCAAGTTAACAATATCAGAGAAGGGGAATAACAACAGACAGAGGAAATCCAGAGAATCATCAGTTCATACTTCAAAAACCTGTACACCACAAAACTGGAAAGCTTAAAGGAAATGGGAAATTTTCAGGATAAATATCACTTACCAAAATTAAATCAAGACCAGATAAGCAAATTAAATAGACCTATAAACACTAAGGAAATAGAAACAGTCATCAAAAGTCTCCCAAACAACAAAAGTCCAGAGCCAGATGATTTCAGTGCAGAATTCTACAAGATTTTCAAAGAAGAACTAATACCAATACTTCTCAAATTCTTCCAAACAATAAAAACAAAAGGAACATTGCCAAACTCTTTTTACAAGGCTAAAGTTACCCTGATACTCAAACCACACAAAGATACTACTAAGAAAGACAATTATAGACTCATCTCACTCATGAGCATTGATGTAAAAATATTCAATAAAATACTAGCAAATTGAATCCAAGAACACATGAGAAAAATCATCCACCATGATTAAGTAGGCTAAATCCCAGAAATGCAGAGATGGTTCAACATATGAAAATCTTTCAATGCAACCCACCATATAAAGAAACAAACAAAAAACAAAACAAAACAAAACCACATGATCACCTTATGAGATTCTGGAAAAGCCTTCGACAAATTTCAATATCTGTCTTGGAGATAGCTGGGATATGAGGAACATACCTAAATATAAAAAAAGGCAATATGCAGCAAGACAAAGGGCAACATCAAGCTAAATGGAGAGAAGCTCAAAGGAAACTCACTGAATTAGGAACAAGACAAGGTTGTCCACTGTTTCCATGTCTATTCAATATAGTACTTGAAGTTCTAGCTAGAGCAATAAGACAACAAAAGGAGACCAAGGGGATACAAATCAGATATAAGTGACCCCAAAACTTCTACCAGTGAACTTCTGTAACTCATAAACACCTTCAGTAATGTAGCAGGATACAAGATTAACTAAAACAAATCAGTCGCTCTCTTTTATACGGATGATAAACAGGCTGAGAAAGAAATCACAAAACATCACCCTTCACAATAATCACAAACATAAAATATCTTGGAGTAACTAACCAAACAAGTGAAAATCCTGTATGATAAGAACTTTAAATCTGTGAAGAAAGAAACTGAAGAAGTAATCAGAAATTTGAAGATCTCCCACGCTCTTGGGTAGGTAGAATTAAGATAATAAAAAAGGGTAAACTTACCAAAAGCAATCTACATATTCAGTGCAATGCCCAGCAAAATTCTTTACAAACCTCAAATGAACAATGCTCAACTTCATATGGAAGAACAAAAAACCCAGGATAACCAAAGCAATCCTGTACAATAAAGGAACTTCTGGACACATCACCATCCCTGACTTCTAACTCTACTATAGAGCTACAGTAATGAAAACAGCTTTGTATTGGCATAAAAATAGACAGATGTCTTTGTGTGGGTTATCTCAGACATTTTGAGAATTATACTAGTTAATACAAGCTTTCAGTCATGTCCCCAACTACCTGTCTGCTCTGTATGCTTGCTGTCATTTAGGCTTGAATCAGTATCTCTATCAGGCATCCTCCAAATTACAAAGAAAGGAGCAAAACAACATCCTAACCCTTTGTTAGGGCAGTGACAGCTGGTCCAGAAGGCTATGTGATCACCTCAGGTGAGGCCTGTGACTTTAAAGCCTGGCTGCCACACCATATAGAAATATGGGCCTACAGTTTTGCAAAGGTGACAGTTCTTAAGTGAATTTGGGTTAATCAATCAACAAGCAAATTGCTCCCATGGACAGAAGAAAGAGCAAGCTTTGAAAAAGTGTGAGAGTTCAAGGCTAGACTGGTCTACAGAGTGAGTTCCAGGACAACCAAGGATGTAACACAGGGAAACCCTGTCTCAAAAAAAAAAAAAAAAAAGGAAGGAAGGAAGGAAGGAAGGAAGGAAGGAAGGAAGGAAGGAAGGAAGAAAAAGTATCTCTCTGAGAGCAGTTTTCGAATAGTTGCTGGGTTTGCCATTCAGGCCAGGTTCACAGCATTTCACCCTGCTTTGTTCCCTGACTGCCAATCTTCCTGAAGGATTTTGGTGTCATGTTGTCAATACCAACAATTGTATAGCTATAACTTTGAATGAAACACTCTAGTAGTAAGTAAGTAGTAATTTATCAAGCAGTGTAGATCACATGGTATAGACAGATGGGGCAGGAGAGATGGGGCAAGAATAAGCATGGTGTTTAAAAGAAGCATCGTATTTTATTCAGCCTTTTAGGGAAATGTTGTCATTGATTTTACCACATGAAAACTATTCAGACATTCTAGCGGAAAAAAGTAGAAAAGAAAACAAAATAAAACAACAAGGCAAAATAATAGGAAAGCAATTCAACTTGTGACAAATAGCAAGGTCTTTTGTATGCTTCATAAAGAGGAAGTGAGTTTCAACTACCATCATTTAGAGCACTGGAATTTGTGTGAATTTTAAACAAAAAAATGTCCTTGAAAGGCTTCCCTTGAGCAACAACAAGCCGAAAAATTTCCAAGAACGTGCCAAAAATTCTAAGCTAATAAATAGACTGCAGGGAAAATTAAGTGCATGACACAGAGAAAAAAAGGAATAATAGAACCCCAGATTGATTGAGTACACAGAATTCAAATATCATAGGAGTTTCACTGCATACTTCTGCATGTAAAAGTTATTACTTATATCATAAATTAAGTATAATGCCTATACTGTAACATGTCATCAGTCATCATAAAGAAATCTATGATTAATGGGAAGGTCTTAATCAAAGATACCCAAATAAATTGCCCTAGGTTGATATATGTACAAGGAAAGTCATTTTGGATACAGATGATAAAAAAAACATGCAAGCAAGGGAAATATTAACTTTTTATGCAGGTTTCTTTAAAAGGATGAATTATTTCTAGAAATAAGACACTTTATATTTATGTGTACAGAACACAGCAGTAGAGAAGGAATGCCGCATAAAAATAAAGATGGTTTTACCTTTATATTGTCTTAGGGTAGGAGTGTGTGTACCTGCATGTGTGTGTATGTGTGCATGTGTGTGTGTGTGTGTGTATGCACATGTGTGTGTGCTGTGAAAGAGCAGTGGACTACAGTGATTGTTTTAAACAGAGATGCATGAAACAGATGAATGCATGCAAATTTCAGTTACAATTTCCTACCCTCTTATCTTAGCTAAATTAATTACATTCGCTCGTTTCATTATGACCACAAAAACAAAAATAAAGTAATTAGGAAGTAAAATACTATTGCCAAATTTAAGAAATTATTAAGAATACACCATGAGCACAATAATTTTTTACATTTCTTTTATATTGTCTTTGTTACATCATCTACAATTATAGAAAGCAATAAGAAATTGCATTTTAAAAATGCAAAGACTTATTTTTTAATATTTATTTATTTTTCATTTTACATACCAGCCGTAGTATCCCATCTCTCCCCTCCTCCACACCTTTCCTTCACCTCACCCCAACCCACTCCCATTCACTCCTCAGAAAGGGTAAGGCCTCCCATGGGGAGTTAACAAGGCCTGACACCTAGAGTTGAGTCAGCAATGACTTCTTAGGAGCACTTAACAGAACCAAAGTTGAAGTAATGATCAGTCAGATTTTATTTAAGAGGACTACTTAATTGTGTGTGTGTGTGTGTGTACAGTTGTATTATATCTCCTAGCCCAGATTTTCCTTTAATTGAATCTAAAGTTGGAGCTCATAATCCAAAGATGAACTCAAATGTACATCAATTTTATCTTTCCATTCAATAAATGCAGAAATTGATTAGATTTCATTCTCTCTTATTCATCATAACACATCTCTTTAATTGACATAAAAGGGGGAAAATGAGCTGAACAGTTGAGCACAGGCATCCGTCATCCTTTGCCTCCTAACTGGAAGAAGTAGAACCAACCATCTCCTACTTTCACCCTAATATCTCCCCTACAACAATGGACCATATTCCTTTAAACTGCAGCCAAAATAAACCCTTCCTCATTTTGTCTTTATCAGATTTATCTTAATAATGAGAAGAAAAGTGACTAACAGCTATCAGGTCTTGAAACCTTTTGGGATTATGATCCTATGAATTTTCCTCCAAAACTCAATTTATATAACTAATGATTTCAGTTAGTGTGTGTGTGTGTGTGTGTGTGTGTGTGTGAGAGAGAGAGAGAGAGAGAGAGAGAGAGAGAGAGAGAGAGAGAGTCCCTGTGAAGTCTACCTTGATAACAGAGGGAAAACAGCAATATCATACTCCAAAATCCAATACTGTAAAGTGAAATCTAGGGTATGTCACAGAGACAAGGACAAGTAAGTCCTGAAAAACTCAGAGAAAAGGAATCTCGATGTACATAACCAATCCCTCAACAAATATAATTTCAGAAAATCTTGGCAGAAAACTACAATAGATGTGGAGAGATTGGAAAGTTAATTCCCAATTCATCTTGGCTTCAATTTTCTTTTTCTAGTAGAAATCCCATAACCCAATTTTATTACTTCTTCATAAATACCCTCATGACCTCATTTCTCTTGCCTTATACTTTTTCTCCTCACAAAACCCAGTCTTGATGAACTCTCCCTCTCAGAGTCTTTTTTCTTGAAACTTGCTGGAGCAAAAAGCCCATGTGCCCTGCCTGGCTATGCACACGAGTTTATGATCTCAAATTTGACATCAGCTATTTCATATCAGCTGTCATAGGGGACATGCTGCCATCTCCCTCAAAAGCCCGCGCTGACGAATTCATTACAATCCCTTGAATGTCTCAGGACACTTTTCACCTATGTCTGATGACAGCCTTGCATAGTGTGGAAGACCACAGTGAAGAATTTCTGCACCTCACTGACAAACTCAGTGTGGAGGCACCGTTCTCCCACTTCCTCCTCCCACTACAGAAGATAACTGTCATAGCTAAAATGACATATCAGAGGCTTAGCAATATGTTATATGTAAAAATCTGAATTCTTTGCAAAGTATCATGTAAGATTCACTAAGAGTTCCTTTATAATATAAAATTCTGAGTTATATAATAGATACTTTGCATGTGCATTCCCTCAGAACTTTATCCATTCCCTACTTGTGTGTGCACAGATGGGTTTATACATACATATACACATGTATATACCTGCAAAAACTATTCTTTTTCCTATGACCCTCTCTCTCACCCCAACCTTTCCCCCACATGCACAGTCACATGTGAGCACACACAAAAATCCACCTAGACCTTTTTGGATACACGCACATAGAACCCACATGAGCACATGTAGCCACACTTATAAACACAAGATACAAATACAGTTTCTGCATAACTCCCAGATGTGGAATGTATTTGCTGATGTGGTCATTAGTAAAGCAAGCAGTGTAATAGGAGGTCCTGTGCATGGGTGGACTATATAATATTATATAATCTATAATCTTAGTAGCTGCATAAGAAGAGACGACAGCACAGATATTCATGGGAGAAAGACAACATGAAAGAACAGAGATAAGAGGTCCACCCTCAAACAAAGGAGCATGCTCTTAGAAAGGAATCCATCATAATACAACCTTCATTGTGGATGTCTTTACTGTAGATTTTGAGAAAATAACCCTCTAGTGTTTATTGTTTTTCCATTTGTTACAGCAGCTCCAGCAAACTAATATGCACATGTACAAGAACTCTCCTCTTCTAAACACACACGTGCATGCACACACACACACACACACACACACACACACACACATCTTCATACATATCAAGCACGAGGGTTACTTTTTTTCTTTAAAATTTTCTATTTTGTTTCTAGTATGCCAATTCCATATTTATAAAAAAAAAGGACTTTGGCCATCCTTCCTATTTTAAGCCAAATGCTTCTATTCATTCTTTTGACTTCATCTTATTTTAAAGTATTATCATACTTGTTTCTTCCACACTGTCTTCTCCATCCTCTATATCATTTTGTTTCCTCCTTTGTGGCTTTATTCAAAGACTGTGCCAATACATGAAATCTCACAATTTTTTGATCCATTTTGTTTAATATTGTAGTCCAAAGAGGTAATAAGTTCTATAATAATAGAATAATGTACCTATGCATATATATGCATACATTAATTTTCATATTTCTAACTTCAACACAATGCGAAAGCATAGGTAATCTCACACTTATTAAATACATGACAATAAACATTCCTAGATTTATTATTTGTCCAGTAATGAGTCCTTGTGCATCTGTGATATTCAACATGGGCATATGTTCACATTTATGCATGTATGTCTTATGTGCAGATGTGTATTTTCTGCTAATATGGTCAGAATACATAGTAGGGAATTAATACCCTATAAAATAGTTGCCTTGGTTCTACTGACATTCTTCAGAACCATTTTTAGAAATAAATTAATGATTGCTTAGTTTACTGGATTCTGCATAATTTTATTTCTTTTGTAAGCAATTTCCATACATGTTAATAGAGCATGAACATGAGCCAATGGATTGGCCTTGTGACTAAGTGGGTATGAAGAACATGGGAGAGGATTGGCAAAGAATGACTCAAAATTCGGTGACAAGAATCATGTTTTTGTCCCTGGTAGGGAAATGTCTCAGAACCAGAACTATTTATATGATTGGAAAGTGTAGATAATTCAGTTTTATACATGTTACTTTCAATATCACATTGCTCTTTCCGAATTGAATAGTCTAGCCACCTATACAATTTAAAAAAAAAAAAACAACAAAGATTTCATAGTGGATTTAAAAGCATGCTAACACAATATGATGTATTCTCATTAAAGCAATATAGAAAAACCAAATTGCACACATCAAGTCAAGAAAGGCTACAGGTAAGATAACAGAGCTCTGTGAAACCTTTCAATGTCTATTCCATTAACGGTGCTAAGTTAACATATGTTCTTCATTCAGCTGTAGCATTCTCTCTTGGATAAATGACTACTTTGGTTTTATTATTAATTTCAGCTGGAATTTCAGACATTAGTTGAACTTGGTCTTCAGCTGTTAACAGGTATGTGTGCTTTAATCACTTCAGGTTAAGCTATGCCACTGACGTTGTTGAATAAGTATTCAAAAGCACAATATCAACAGAAGTAACTACTACATTGAGTCTTTGCTGCTTGGTAAAGAAAATGTCTTTTACAAAATTCCCCTTCTTTGATGGGATCAGCTTCTTGGTAAAAAAGACAATTACATCCCGATTTCTAGGTCGGGTGTAGATACAAATTGTATGAGTAAAATACAAATGTTGAGTTTTAGGAGTTATAGTTTGCTAATATTCCTCCCAAATTTTCTAGAATAATTTTATGAATAATTATTAATTGCTTATATATTAAATATTATATAAGTATTAAATAATAAACATTCTATATATTCCATGAATTATTAGGCAAAAATTTACATTCATACAATTATCAGTATTTGAATCTGATATTGAGATGCCCTCTCCTGAATTTTATAGTGTTGCCGGAAGACTATTTATTGTGAAATGCCAATTTCTGATTCTACATCACATATAAAGCCTTCGGGGATGAAAGTCAGACTTCCAAGGGCTGAAATTTCAATTACTGTTTCTAATAATTGATTTGTCACAGTATCCCACAAAATAGTACTTTTGTTTTGTAGTAATTGTAAATAAAGAGTAGCTAAGATTTGAACATCTACAGTTGGACCGTTTTTTGCTATTAATCTATAAAACATAAGAAATTGAAAAAAAGCATTTAGATTTTTATGCACTACACAGATATCTTAAAAATAAAACAATGTTAAAAATTGACAGTATATGTCTTAATCTTAACCAATTCTATATTGTACTCTAAAATAAATTTAGAGAAACAATCCCAAAAGTTCCAGACCCAGGTGCAATAGTGAAATAGAAAGTTATAATACCAAAATATTCTTCAAGACCTTTGAGTTTGAAAAGGTAGATTTTTTTTTTGCATGTGTGTATTCTTTCCTGTGATGTAATTTGTAGGTTCTTTCCCTAAAACAAATCTTTTCTAAAACTGCTCAGCTCTTTTGGCAGAAACAAAAGCAGTGAATAGCTAACACCTGGTTATTAGCTACAAGCCTACCTTCTAATCTCTGCCTCTAAGGAAGTAAAATTTGAATTTCAAAAATCAAAATAAAATGAAACTTTTAAAGTCCTAGACTTCTTCTCTATAGTACAGTCTTTGTCTATGAGAAGACAATATTTTTAAAGGAAGGCATTTATTAAAACTCAGCTTTAATATTTACACTTTACAGTCGATGACTAAAGACACAGAAATCATTTTCATGTGCTTTTTGGTATTTTGTGTATCTCTTTGTATGAAGATTTTAAGTAATTTGCCTCCTTTAATTGGATAATTTGACTTTTGTTTGTTTGTTGGGTTTTTTGAGACGGTTTCTTTGTGTAACAGACCTGGTTGTCCTAGAACTAGCTCTTGTAGACCAGGCTGGCCTCGAACTCACAAAGATCCACCTGCCTCTGCCTCGAGAATGCTGGGATTAAAGGTATAGCTGTGCGGTGGTGGCGCATGCCTTTAATCCCAGCACTCGGGAGGCAGAGAGAGGAGGATCTCTCTGAGTTCAAGGCCAGCCTGGTCTACAAGAGCTAGTTCCAGGACAGGAACCAAAAGCTACGGAGAAACCCTGTCTCGAAAAATTAAAAAAAAAAAAAAAAAAAAAAAAAAAAAGTATGTGCCACCATATCCTGGCATGATAATTTGACTTTTTTTTATCATATATGTATAGCTGTGTGTGTGTGTGTTTGCATGTATGTGTCTGAGTGTGTGTTTATTTGCTGGCTTCAAACTCACAAAGATCCACCTGCCTCTGCCTCAAGAATGCTGGGATTAAAGGTATGTGCCACCATTGCCTGGCATGATAATGTGACTTTTTTATCATACATGTATAGCTGTGTGTGTGTTTGCATGTATGTGTCTGAGTGTGTATTTATGTGTGTACTAGATAACAATCTTTCACCAAATAAGTGTATTATGAATATTTCATCCCAACTATATCTTACTTGTGTGTCTGTTGGGTTTTTAACAAGCAGATATTGTCTTTTTGATACACAAATGTAACTGTTCTTTTATTTTCTGATTAATGCTATCTATGATAAATTTAGAAAAGGAAAAATCAACCACTGCTATTATAGCAACATCATTGCTGATCTGTGCTTTCCTGTGGCTTTAACTTTGTATTTAAATCTATGCTTCACTTTTAATTAATTCTGAGGTATATAACTTAACTAATTATGCATGTGTATTTTTGAGAGATCCCAAATTTCAGCAGAAAATAAACACATTTCTCATCAAGTCTTCATTTTTCAGGCCTATGTTCATATGCAGGGTTAGTCACCTCACAATAAAATATAATGCATTATCAAAGTCTAAATCTATGGAAAATTATATTTTAATAATAAATGTACATTCATCATAAAATAGAAAGATAAAATTTTTGAATAATTTTTGAGAAAGGGTCTTTCTATGTGATCCTGGCTGTCCTAGAGCTTGCTAAGTAGCCAGGCTGGCCTCAAACTCACAGAGCTCCTCCTACATACATCTAATCTCCTGAGTGCTGAGATTAAAGGCTTGCACCACCGTGCCTGGCTTTGAATGTATTTTTATGATACTATACTTCATTATTATTTTTGAGTTAGCATCCCACAGTTTTAATAAACACACACCTACTTACATGATATGATATTAGATATCATGTATATGTGATTATATTATTCTATTGTCCTCTCTTATTCCCTTCCCCTCCAAATCAACTCCTCCTTCACATTTTTTCTTCGTATTTTCACTTCCTTTTCTTTGTTGTTTTTGTGGTCCACTGTATTTAATCAGAAATACAAGATAAACATTGTTGAACAGGGGCAACTTGCCAGGGGCTAACTCCAAGAGAAAGGTAGGGCCTTATGAGGTTCTCATCTCTTCTTGATGAACTGCTGATGAACCCAGTCCTGTGAGGCTCTTTCACAGACATCCACGGCTGCTATGTGTTTAAGAATACAAAAGCAGCCATACTTGTCCAGAAGACAGTAATTCACAGTAGTCCATCACATATGGAGCTTTTTTTGCATTCTTTCCACTTACTCTTTTGATATGTTCCTTAATCACAGTGATATAGCTGAAATTACACACACATATGTATGTATATGTATATATATACATATCTGTTAAATTGTCATTATAATTAATTGTGAGAAAAATACATTAATTCAAATACAACATTCATTCCCCATTATAGAACACTGACAACTTATTAAATATGAGATGAATGTGTGTTCATCTTCATACATACATATACACACACATGTAGTTCAGTTTAGGGCTACATGTTTACTTTACCAATTGTTATACCTATCACCTCTTTTTTCGTTATTTTAGCAGCTTTTTTGTCTAAAATGAGCATTCTATAATTCCTCTTTGATTGTGTTTAACTTTATAAAAATTAAGATCTCCACTTGCTTTGCAATTGTTATAATATTGTCACTTATTCATTATATATTTTACCCTTAACTATATTGACACACACACACAAAAAAAAAAAAAAAAACACCTTCCTCTACATGAATAGTGCAGAACCCAGAATGGACAGAGATCATGACAATAATATCATCCCATATGGTAACAGTTTATAAACATCTTATTGTTCAGAAAAGAAATAAATAAAAACTGAGGCAATTTTCAAAACCTTTGTTGGAAATCAATAGGCATATTAGTATCCTGGAGAAATCTCCTGATAGGTCTCCGGGTGTCTGAGAGCATGCTTACCTTCTGCATTGCTAGATTCTCATGGTCTCTTAGTACAATCCTATAGATTTGACAGGATAGTCACAAGGGTAGGAGGTCAGACAAAAAGATGGACAATGAATCACCGTGAAGTTAACCTCTCATGTCAGTTAGTGGCTTCCCAAAAGTCTGCATTGTATTCATTCAGATGGCTTGACATGACATAGGGCAAAATGTGACTGTAAGAAACTGGGAAAGCCTCAGATTTAAGCTACTCCAGAGAGTATTGTTCAGTCTGTAAAATATATCCTTCTGCTCCTAGACACTGAGCAGGGCACAGCATCAATTTAAGATGGTTTTGTTTACAAGTAGCAATGTTCTGTCTCAAAATCCTGTTGATAAAGATAGAATTTGTCGATTTCTGAAGCTGGTTGGATAAGTAAAAGAGAAGAGCAATTATAATGGCTGTATTTATTATTCTAAAATTATTACTAAAACCATTTTTATTCTCTCGCTTCCATTGTGCCATGTTATTCCCAGTGTGAAATCCTTATTAACAATTGAAAGAATCTAAGTATAAGGGTAAAGGTGTCCGTGGTATTTAATGCTTTTTCTTTCTGAGATTGTCATAAGAAATGACCACAAACTAGATGGTGAAAAAATGTAGAAATGATTTTCTAAGAGGCCAGGTGACCAGAAATCAAAATCAACGTTTAGAAATGTCTTTGTTTTCCTCTTGTTCTCTGCTTTTCTAACAGGGTTCTGTTCTGATTCTAAGCAGAAGTGCCCCACACCCACTAAAGACCTTTCCTCATGATGGCACAAGACCTTTGCTAGTATTCAGCACCATTCCTGTAGGCTGTCTCACTTCACATTATATATTCCCCAAGATGACCTACAGATCTACATCTGCTTAACTCAACTTTGGGCAGACATGATTTTGCCTCTATCCCTGATCTCTTCCCCACCCTGAATGACTATATCACAAAGTCCCTCCTCTGCTTTTTATCATTTACTTGAGAAAACTTCATTTCCAGGCTCTTTAATTACTTATATGAGGCAAAAAAATTTAAGAACACTTTCTGATAATCTAAAGACTCAATATTGATGTGATAGTTTGAATGTAATTGGCCCCCATAATCTCATCGGGAGTAGCACTATTAGGAAGTATGGTTTTGTTGGACTAGGTATGGTCTTGTTAGACCATACCTGTGTCACTGTGAATGACTACTTTGAGGTTTCCTATACTCAGGATACCACCCAGTGTCTCAGTCAACTTTCTGCTGCCTGCAGCATGCAGGACTCTCAGCTACTCTTCCAGCACCATGTCTGCCTGCAGGCCACCATGATCCCCACCATGATGATAATGGACTAAACCTCTGAAACTATAAGATAACACCTACATTAAATGTTTTCCTTTATAAGAGTTGCTATGGTCATGGTGTCTCTCCACAGCAATAAAAACCCTAAGACTACATTTTAACAAAATGATTCCATTTTGTCAAAAAGCAATGAAAAAGTTTATTTTTTTGTGTATATACATAGGGTCGCTCAGCACTCCAACTTTAGTTCTTAGAACCCCTTTCAGCATTTGTTTCAGTGGTTTTAATTTCATTCTAACACTTGCCTCTCTGTCATTGTAATATCATTAACTAAAGTTTTCCTGCTTCATTTAGTCTCCCTGTTTTCTTTCTACTTCTTTGTGTTTATATGTACTCTCCACTCTTTATGAAGACACGAGTTACTGGTTTTATGGCCCTTTCTAAATCTTAGAGAACATTATTAAGAACATCCTTAATTAATTATATATTAAATGATTCCATTTAAAAGTTATATTCTGAAATCCAGGTTGATATTATTTGGGAGGTGATAAAATCTACTAATATTGACTGGTAGCTACTTCTCACAGATTCTTCATAATCCTCCCTTCTTCCCTCATGTCTGAATTGGGTCTGATATTTTTCATCAACACACTCTAGTTGTCCAAGAGAGTCTTTGAAACAACAGTTAGAATCACCATAACTTGCAGAAATCTGATCTTGGCAAAACTGCCTTTCTCATATAAGGCATCTGGCATTTTCCTGTTACAATTCATATAGTAAATTTTTTTTTTTTTTTTTTTTTTTTTTTTTTTTGGTTTTTCGAGACAGGGTTTCTCTGTGGTTTTGGAGCCTGTCCTGGAACTAGCTCTTGTAGACCAGGCTGGCCTCGAACTCCCAGAGATCCGCCTGCCTCTGCCTCCCGAGTGCTGGGATTAAAGGTGTGTGCCACTACCATCCGGCTCATATAGTAAATTTTTTGATGAAAGCATTCAAAGATGTCATTGTAGGTAGGATGCCAGTATTTGTAATCTCAAAATATGAAGTTGAAGATAATAAAGGAGAAAATTCAGGAAAGCTTCTGCCTTCTCCATTTACCTAAAAAAAAAACAAGACGCGGATTTACAATATCTTGACATCCTATTAATCTGTGACAAGAGCAAAACATGACTATGAGCCTCTTAAACCTTCACTGCACATTAATAAGCTCTACTATTATTTATCTGCCATGCTCCTTTCTTCCTCCATGTTTCACTGCCTTCGGAAAACCAAAGCTCTTTCCCTCGTGCCGTCATTTCTCTGAACTGCTCCCCACTTCCGGAAGATGCTCTATAAACTAGAATTCATTCTTTGGATGTCTCCCATATACATAGGGAACAGATAGGTGTTAATAAGCTATATTTCCCATTTTATTATTTTTAAGATTTATTTTGTTGTTTTCTTATGGGTGTTTGACTACGTACATATGCATGTGTGATCATGCCACTGGAGGGAGGCCAGAGGAGGATGCTGATTTCCCTGGAGCTGAGATCATAAGCAATTGTAAGCTGACGTACATGCTGGGAACCAAAATTAGGTACCCTGAAAGAGAAGTAAGTGCTGCTAATGGCTGAGTCTTTCTGCCAGCTCTTGCTCCCATTTTAATCTGTCTTGAAAATCAAGCATCTTTCTACCTTTAAGGAAGTGAGGGAAAAGTTATAAAACTAAGTTTTTGGAGATAAACATTGTATATAACTAGACACTAAATATATTGGGAATTCAATACAACTTTATTTACACAGACAAGGAACTAGAAAAATTTAGCCTGAATGTACCAGTTTGCAAACCTATTCCTATAATAAAGGTCAGCACTATGTTTCTTTTTGAGCTGGGAACATAGGGACATACTTCCTCTTGTACATGTGGAAAACAGGGGACAGGAAATAGGACATAAGACTTGGTGATTCATCCCTCAGGAAATCCTGGAACTAGCTCTGTAGACCAGGCTGGCCTCGAACTCACAGAGATCCACCTCTGCCTCCTAAATGCTGGGATTAAAGGTGTGTACCACCACTGTCCAGCCAGGAACTTTTATTTTCAAAGGTGCCATTTACCAACTCTGATATACATAGCTAGCATTATTGAAGTTAACACTAACTGTCTTCATTCAGCAATCCTTCTCTGTCTATCACAGATAGAACAGCAGCATTTACTGCTGTTTAGAACAAAAGATATTCCTGCCTGCGGCCATGTCTTATTTTCACAGAAAAGAGAATAGGAAGATATATTTCAATTTATACAGTAATTTTTTCTGTGTGCTGTGTTTCATGTGTGTTTATTTGTGTACATGCACATGTCTGTAAACATGTGTGTGTAAGATGCACCTTCATTGTTACAGAATTTAACATTTATAAACAGAAAGTTTAATAAAGTAGGCGATTCAATAATTAAATGAGATAATATATACAAAAGAATTTACTGTTTTGGTACTATGAATTTCAATAAATATTTGTAATCATCTATTTATATTATAAATATCAAATGTCTACGGCTTTTAAATGGTCAGATATAAGTTTTGATAAAAATGAGTAAGAAAATAAACTTGTTTTTTCTAGCACAAGAAAGCATAATATATAAAATATTTTAGTTTTCACATTTTAATGAACAGTAAATCTATCTAAATAAGATTTTTTTCAGTCTTTAATCAAACATTTAGCTCACTGCAAAAGTGCTCAGATTTTTATATTTAAAAGCTTATAAGTAATTATTTCATAATCAACTCATGAAAACAACTTCATTTTCCAAGACAAACCATATGCATTCTCCTGAAGTAAATCTATGATTTTTTTGGTAAGAAAACTGAGTATTTTTATTTTAAGCCACAAGGACAGAGAAATTAGTTAATAATTTTTCTTGTTTTATATTATTATAAAAATAAGTTAATTTTGACACATAGTTTTATCTTCACTAACTCGTATAAATTTGTTTACAGATGGACTTTTATGCCTATCACTTTTAACGGATGTACATCACAGATTGCTGGCTTTCTACCCAAATGCACTGTCCATTAATTTATGCAGAAACAGTAAAATGTAAACTGCATGTCCCAGCACCCTCAAAAATTCAGTGTGTCCATGTGGAATGCATCAAAGTGATATGAAACATTTGCGGTTCTGAGCTTCATCGTGATAAGTATGTGGTTTGTCCCCTTCTAAGTCTGTGAATCACCGTGGCAGAAACATGGCTTCTGCATTCAAGTCACAGGCACGATCACAGCATTGTTGTCCAGGACCACAAGATGTTCCTCCCGGAACCGCAGAATCAGTATCATCTCAGACATCATTAGTGATCTCTGCTGCGCAAATCGTTGGGCTATGTAAGAGACATGCAGGACAGCATGTGTGGTGAACTCTAGAACTGCACTGGAAATAGATCTTTGCACCAGGCTGAGAGTTTCTCATGCTGAACTCCAGAAAACAGTAAGACAATCAGTTTGATGTTGGGGAATTAAGTTAATGACCACTTTTAAAACAGAAAGAAAGAAAAGAAGAAAGAGGAAGGAAGGAAGGAAGGAAGGAAGGAAGGAAGGAAGGAAGGAAGGAAGGAAGGAAGGAAGGAGAAAAAGAGAGGAAAGACCATGAGATGGCGTGATGGGTAGTCTTTCCATGAAAGTCTGGTGAGCTGAGCTCTATCTCTGGGAGCCACATAAGGAAAGGTAGAAGGAGAGAACAGATGCCACAGTGCTCGCATGTGTTGAAGCCCTTCCATGCTGCTCTCCGTCTTTGAGTTATTTGCTAGCTTCTAATGTTGGCACCTTCTGCTGGCTATTGCAAAATTGTTGCCAATTACTAGGTCTTGCAAGTGTTTCAGGTCTCCGACCCTGGCAAAGTACACTAGTCTTTAAGTAAACTATGTTCTGTTTGTGTCCAGGTTCTGTGGTCACTTTTTACTTCATCACAGACCTCACTTCTTATAGGAAGATAGCTCTTAAAACTTCTCCAAGATGCAACGACATTTTTTATTTTTTAATATGATGACTGCCGCGCACCACGCCCTCGTGTTTGCGGTCTGTGCCCTGGCACCCAGTTCAAAAGCTTCGGGCAAGGGGGCTGGAGGTTAAAATACACAGACACAGACACAGAGAGAGACAGCGACACGGGTCATCCTTGAATTCCCAAGAATGCCCCCTTTATTGTGTTCAGGGGCAGATTATATAGAGATAGCCACGCCACAGCCAAACCCACCAGAAGCTACTCTCCTGCTATCAGGAACTCCTGAAGGTCTCGTGCTCAGAACAGCTGTAGGCACTCAGATCAGGGGAAAACAAGAAATTCAGGATCTAGAGTCTCACTGCTCCCAAAAGATGACATTTAGCTTCTCATCTACAGGATGGTCTAGGATGTTTTCCTTTGTGGAATAGGCGGTGCTTTCAAAAGCCATTCTTGTTCAAACTTAGAAAGGGTAATTCTGTCTTGCATTCATTTCTCAGAGGTTTTGTGGGTGCCAGCCAGATTCTGCCACGTTTGACTTTGCTTTTCCTAGCACCATGTCCTATAAGAGATCTGGCCATCTTTGCTATTTTGTGACTAGCTGCAATCCCTCTAATTTATCTTCCCCGGTGGTCCAGACATGGTCATTTTAACCCTGGCTTTCCTTTCAATACTAATATATGTTTTCACTATGAGAATAAGGAGTAGCATGGCTGCTTGATGAGGAGTACCCACTACTTAATTTAGAGACCTCTAAGAATAGTTGAAAGAATCGAGCGAATTGGGCAGTGCCTGATGGCAGTACTTGTGGGCAGGAGTATAAACTGGCCACCTCAGAAGTTCTGTGCTGCTGTTTTGTGTAATGACCGAGTCTGAGATGGCTGCTCATTTGGGAACTTGCTTGTGTAAAGAAAGAATTACAGTGGGAGAGAGAAATGTGCCTAAGGTCCATCACATTCCTTTATTTTTTAGGTAAAATGGATAAAGGAGAGTACATGTCAAAGATGCCAGCCTGACCGTTTTTACTACTAGGATGTAAAAGGGAAAGATGCTGTAAGCGCTTTCTATGTTAAAGTGTCTTTGATGGATCCCAAAACTTGGAGCGTGTGGGAAGAATCCCATAATCTGAAGAAAGAATGCAAAGTAAAGGTAATAGAAGACACCTATCAGGTCTGAGCTTTAGTAGAAAGCAAAGGAAACCTACAAAGCAGCATGAAGATGGGGTACTCATTATTGGCCCTACCCAAGCAATTGTGAGTCAGGCAATATACACCACATGGTCTGCTTGAATTGGGAAAGATTTTTCAATAAGCCGTGGATGAACCTGTCAGAATACAGCTTATGAAACCGTGAAACATAGGGATAAATGGGACCAGTTTGAATGATATGAAATCCAAAGCCCTGTCAATATGCTACTTATCCTTCCATGACATAAGAGATTCATAGCCTGAGGCAATGTGAGGGAAATCAATTCCTGGTGGACTAGATAAAAGGGGTCATGGGGAACACTTGGTTATTATAGGCTGAGGCTTCCATGGTTGCCAGTGATCAGAAAATAGAAGGTCACACATTCCTGAGGAAGTATTAATTGCCCAGTTTACTGGGGTAGAAAGGACTGCACTCATGGGAGAATTAAAATGCTGATTTAGAGACGATTAGCACATTGTTAGTTGGTTTTAGTTACTTTGTTGAGTCAGATTATTTTCTTTCTGATGTAGGAATGGCTTTGGCAGGGCTGAATGATGGAGACAAGCACATAAAGTTAGTTCATAAGGTACTAAAGCACTTGGAAGGAGATGAGAGAAAGGGTAAGTAGATAAAGGGGTCCTTCTAGGCCACTGAAAGGCAAATGAGACAACACAATGCCACGAAGGATTTCTTATGGGAAAAAAATTGACAGAAATACAAGTGCTATGCTAGTGAGCTTTTAGAAGACTTTATAGCATGAGCAGCAGCTCACAAAACAAAACAAAACAAAACAAAACAAAAAACTGTCAAAGTTAATACATGTAAAAGCAGATTAAATTTGACCTAGGGTGGGATGCTATCTTCCCAAAGAATATAGTGATTAACCCTCATTTTCAACAAAGAATACTGGTGATAAAAATAAACACAACCCTGTTCACCCAGCCCAGAGACCTTCATTACCCTTTGTGTTTAGTGGAAAGGAAAGAACTGTAGGGCTTCTCCAGAATATGTAAGAAACACTCACAACATGCTAGAATGCAGCCTCAAGCAAGGCTGAGCAGCCTGAGTTAGTCCTACCAAGACTGCCCATGATGAAGAGGTGTACAATAATAACACAAATAACATGAGATGAGGAGAGGCCAAGTGGGTTTTTAAAAATGATTGTGGGTCATGGAACACAAAGAATGGTTCTGTCTTTCTCCCTCCATAAGATGAGCAATGTGATGGGATCTTTTACACATCTTTTACTCTCTTATACCCTGCCAACATTTCTCAGTGTTTAATGTTTAGCTGTTCAAGACTGTCCTCTACTTGGGAGGGCTGTCATGGGCCTTCAGATTTCCTGATCACACTTATTGAATGGTAAATCTCTAAGTGTAGTACAGACTCAAGAAAGCATCTCAAAAGCAATGTCATCAATAGTTATGGCCTCTAGTCACCTGGCTTTACTGAGAAAGAACAATTATAGATGCCATAAAGTTGTTAGATGAACGTGTGTGTGTGTGTGTGTGTGTGTACAGATAAATGGATGCCTTGCATTTTTATTCATTCTATGATGGCCAAATTTTTCCATATTTAGTCTATTTATCTAAAGCAGTACCATGAGCAAACTTGCACATTAGTAAGAGGGTTTTCTATTGTACACATCTACCAATGAAACCCTAAGACCATGTCCTAGATGCATTACCAAACTATTTTTGACAAGAAACTGGTAACTTTATGATAGATTTCAAGCATTATTAGAACTAATAAGTCACTATTTTAGGGCTGAGATTAAAGTACCTGTGATTATTAGATCATTCTGAGAGTCCTGTACTCTCTGTTCAATGACTGAATCTTTGCGACAAACATAGCTATTTCCTTGTAATTTTCTCACCTTGCATGGGTAGTAAGTAATCAGCCTAAGATGTACTATTCATTTTTTTTTTTTGCATCTTGCCAGTCACAATCAGTATTAGAATTTTGAACAAATTGTACTTAATTCTTTTTACCTGAAACCCTTTCTACTAACGATGTAGAAATGTTAAAGTCATATTCTTTTCCTCAAAAACTACTGCTTTTTTCTAGTATACAAATGACATGAATGTATGTGCACACATACACACACACACCTGAGTGTGTATCTTAGAGTTTAAGTACGTCTCTGAAGGTCAGTTCTACATATTTCCTTTTTGTCTTTATCATTCTTTTAAATTAATCTGTGGAAAGACAAAACAAGTCAGATCAATTGGGGAAAGAAACATAGAAATCAGAAAGGAGCTTGTGGTACCCAACCGTGTCAGGAGCTAAAGAAGAAGAGCAGTTCATCTATGGCTACAAAATAGGACTGTCCCTCAAAAACACATCAGAAAAAATGTGTTTCATAAATGGAAAGTTCCAGGTAATTAAAATTTGTATAAAATTGTGAGTTTGTATTTGTATTGAAAATTACCAACAATTAATAATAATATTCAACTGACAAACTATTGAGAAAAAATAGTCTTAATAACTGTATATGTTTGACCAGGAAGCAATTGCTTATTGCCTAATTATCACTACAATTGAAGGGCATTAATTAACGGCACAATTAAAATTATTTATACAACCTATTTCTACATATTAAAATAAGGTTTTTATTCTGACTTTTTTTGTGTCACTGTATGCAGTCTTTGTATTTAAAATGTATAAGGTAGCCGGGCGGTGGTGGTGCACGCCTTTAATCCCAGCACTTGGGAGGCAGAGGCAGGCGGATCTTTGTGAGTTCGAGGCCAGCCTGGTCTACAAGAGCTAGTTCCAGGACAGGCACCAAAGCTACAGAGAAACCCTGTCTCGAAAAACCAGAAAAAAAAAATGTATAAGGTACAGCAATCCCCTGTTGCATTGCTGCTGATTTTATTCACATATAACCCACATCACCCTCATTCACTCACCTCATCAAAAGGGTTAATTGTTTTGGAGAGATGGGCATAAGTGAGACATGAGCAAAGGTTGAAAAAACTCTGCAAGTTCAAATTGCAAGTACACCACAGTAAGAAAAACCCAGGTTCCCTATATCAACTTCAGAGCAACGTGTACACTTCAACAAACTCGTTCAACCCCTGATCTTTAGTAAGACTAATACGTGAGAAATGTGAAGTCTTGCCGGCTTGTAAAATCACCTTTTAGCTCTTTGCTCTCATATCAAACTTACATTAAATACATCACTTCTTTCTTTAATTCTATCATGGTCCATATAGAATGTTAAATTGCTTGCCCATAATGGTCAGTATCGATTCAATGACAGAACAATAAGTAGGATTCAAAGAACCCTTGTGTGCTTACTGCAGAAGTGCACTGAAGAGATATGGTAACTATTTAATGTCCTACTGTGCTATGTGTGCCAAAATGTATCAAATGATAACTGGCTGATTGGAATAGTTTCTATGGAAACACTAAAATCAGTAACGTTACTTAAACATTACGAGTAAAGTAGTGTGTTAAAGAAATAGCCTTCTTCTAAACATTCTCACATCTACTCTCAGAAGTATTTTTCTCATTTTTATTAATTATCTGAGAATTCTGCACAATGTGTTTTAATTGTATCTACCCACAGTCATCCTATCAAACCAACATCATGTCTTTTCTCTTTCAATTGATTAAGTACAATTAATACCACCCATATGTTGGAAACACTTAAAGAGAAAAAGTATGTAGTTTTGACATTGACTCACAGTAAAGCCATAAAAGCTTGTTTTCATTTGTGAAAAAGAGAAAAATTCCTTCTTATGCTGATTTATTTTTGTATAAGTTTGACAGTGCTTACTGAAATTAAAAACAGATAGAAGGGCTTGACCAATAATTAATGAACTTCTCTTATGTATAAAATATGGCACCTGTGCCTACCACAGCTCATAAATTAAGAACTGAGACATTCATTTGCCTCTGATGAAATGGAAAAATCTTAAGAACTTCATTAAATTTCACACTGACGATGACATTCATTTTAAGGTACATATTACCTCACTGCCAAGACAAACAGAAAATGCTGCCAACTACAACAGAAAAGCTGGTTCAAAAATATTACCCTGGTAAGATGGGTGGCAAGGGGATGTGGCTCCTAGAGTGGTTTCTGGTAGGAAAACACCTGCCTCAGGCAAACCAGCTGGAGGGTTGCAGCTTGCTCCTGGACTCTGACTCCAAACTCAACGTTTCTTCCTCCACAGCTCACAGACTCAAATGTCTTCACAAAACAAAGCTCATTTTTCTCCTTCTTTATTTCTAGTGGGATTATTGAGTCTCTGTAACCTTGGCGAGGAGGAAATCAAAGTGCATGGCACTGTATTAATCAGAAAAAAAATGGCTTGTGCCTGCCTCTTCCTGCCAATCACTTGATAAAGGAAAACAAATAGCAAAGATTAAATCACGGGCTGCTAGCAGGCTTTGTACTTGGAATAAATACATTTCAGCTTCCACAAAAGTCCATTATGCAGTGTTGGCTTTCATTAGCAGGGGGCATTTCATAAAGCATGACAGAGAGCTACAGCCAGTTGAAGAGGGAAGAAATGCAAGAGTGTTTTCTAACTATTTAGTTAAACAGATGATTCACCCCAGTTAAAGAAAATAGCAAAGGCTGTGACAATTACAAATGTCCTTGGAAAAGGGATGAATTTATCTGCCTGTAAAGGAGACATTGCTTGAAAAGGCAGTGTCCGCAGTGAACAGAACACCAGCAGAGCGTGACTATAAAGAACAATCCATATTTGCTTTCACACTGGAGAGACCCACAATTGCAACCTGATTGTAATCCTCACCTGGGAAATCTGAAATCACCACCTGTTTTCTTTGGATGCTGGTGTGACACACTCCAGCAACTTTGCACAGAATTTAGAGCCTTCATTTACTCCAGTGAATACACTTGGAGATTTGCTCAATTCAATTTATTCTCATTAAGCAGCCGACTCCCCAGAATTGCTTGAGCTATGCAACGCGCTGTGCTTTCACAGCCCTGTTCTTATAGCTATACACTGCACCACTGGTGTCTGCTCCATGACACCCTTTCATTCAATGTTTACACTTCATTAAAAGGGGGAATTATGAAATGTGGGAACAATGATTTACTATATAGTCAGTTTTCTTAGGGAGATTAAGAAACAAAACCAGTGAAACATGACCACAGTCATCACCCCAAAGCTTGGTTCCCTTCTAATAAGCTCCTTTCTATTCAATTCCAATGCTTATCAAAATCCCTGTTATTTCTATTTTACTATTATATTTGTATAACTTTATATTTTTAATAATCAAATAGAAATAACATGGAATTAGAGGTCAAAACCTTATAAAGTAGGCTTATGGTGCTTTATAATGCTTATTACAGTCTTCATAATCTTTAATATTTAATCTCTTGGAATTATATTTAACTGCACATGCTGCCTAATCGAGAGAGAAATATTATAACATGAACTGCACTGCTGTTATATGCTAAGGTTGAGATATAAGATCTACCAGGGGATTCTCATTATTATTGCCTGAGCAAATAACCAAAATAAGTAAATGAACAAGCAGAACCTCCGCAACATCTTTGTACAATGCAAACTCTGCTGGGAGCTTTCAAGAGCACAGTTCAGTCATATGCAACATTAAATAGTTATATAGAATAGAATGGTTCTAATTTTTCTAAATTTGAGTACATTTGTTAATTTACTGTTTTTTGTGAAGTGTGTTGTAAAAAGTTTGAATGTGATACTTGAACTGTAAAACTGTAAAAATAGAGACAAAGGTAGCAATACACTAAAAGAATAAATTTCAATCCAATGTGTGAAAAATCATCTAAGTATTATTATGAGCTTGTTGCAATCAGGTTTATCTAATCAGTTCAATCTTCCAATGAATAAAGATTTATTGTAGTTAAGCAAATTCTTTGTCATTTCCTATTATTGAGGAATTTTTAGGATAATGTAATTATTGTGCAATGACCTAGGGGAAGTTCAACTTTAGTTCTTGCTAATCGCTACTGCCATCTACTGGCTTATTTTATCATGATACACTCATTGGTGAGGGTGGGATACGTCCTTTGCCAGGCACAGTCTTTTACTTAAGCTTAGGAATAAATAAGAATTAACACTGCTGTGCTTTGATGAGTCACAGATGTTTACATTATTATAACTATTAAAATTATTAAAGTAGGAGAGACATTCTAACTACGGAAAATTCATTCTAGAGCATTTATACAATGATGCAAATATTGATAAATTTATTTCTATCTGAAAGGTTGAATTTTGTATTAAGATGGAATATGATTCAAAACGCTGAAAAACTCTTTAAAAGTAACACGTTTAAATAAAATATCTGAAAGTCGTCGACAAACATAATATCCAGACGTGAAGTGGTTCGTTTAATTTAGCTAAGGTTGATTCAATTGCCTGTTTTGGGTTATGAGCCAAGGCACAGCATTGGAGTAGATATTTTGAGAAATATAATTTATAAGACAGTTGTATGTAGAGGGAACAGGTAAAAACAATGTAGATGAACATCTTGAGTAGAGAAAGTGAGAAAAACCACACACACAGGAGGAGGCTGCGTTAGCTTCGGTACAGTAAGCACAAATGTATCCTTAGTGCTGACAGCAGTAGCAGAAGGTGGTATCCATACGGAAAGCATGGAACCTTGTGAACCTTCTCAATGGAATAAAATACCTGGTTTTGATCACTGACGATGACAAAGAGCAGTTTGCACAGACACCACTCTGCTAAACCACTGCTCATTCCATCCATCCTGTTAGTATAAACTGAAGAGATTGTTTATTAGGAAGTTGCACAGTTTCAGGTAAATGAACAGAACTGCCTCCTTATTCCTTATTTAACTTGATGCGTTGGGGTTTAAAATATACTGGAGGATACTTAAAACCTTAAGTAAATTATTATTTTCTACTACATGTCAACATTAATCACAAAGTTTTCAAACATTTAAAACATTTGCCCAGATAATGGTATCCCAGTGAAGTTTTCTGGTTATCTCTAAGAAAAAGGAAGAGGAAGAGGTATTTGGCAGTGAAGTTAACAACTGGGTGACCTCTCACCCTGTTCTCTCTCTCTCTCTCTCTCTCCTCTCTTTCTATATATCTATCTTTATATGTATATATGTACATATCATGTATATCTACACCAGAGGATGTTTGTATATTAATGCAGACAAATACATTAGTAAACAGTTGTAATCATAATTATAAATAAATTTTTTTCAAAAAGGTACTCTGCTGATAGAAATAATTTTAAGTATTGACCTTCTTAAACACTTAAAATATAAAAAAATTAAGACATAAGTATAAAGAGAGAAAGTAATAAGAACAGCTTCAAAGAAAAAAGGGAAACAAAATGGAAAATTAGTAAATTTTCTATTGGCTGCCTTTTGCACAGCAGTGCACTAAACTCTTCAGTGATTCTATTCATTTTGGCCATAGTAATGGATTTTACTTTCCTAAATTTCTTTCTTACCAGCAATAGAGACAATGATCTGGTCAATAGTAGTGAAGGGTAGCAATGACCATTACCTGACCTATCCAGCATTAACTTGCGTATTACAGATGTTACAATGATGTTTGCATGAAACTTTTGTATTTCTCAAACAAACTACATCTGTCTTTGGTAGAATTCAAGGTGCTAGAATTGAATTACCAAAAATAACAAGCAAAATATCGTGTTAAGTGTTTGGCAGATAAAGTCTTTGTTTTTTTTTTTTTAAGGTGATAATGATGATAATGATGATGAAAATGCTTGGTTTCTTTTGGTGGGGACTGTACCAGTAGGTGATATTGGTTTGGAACTTATTAAATATCCCAGACTGGCCTCAAGTTCACTATTCTCCTACCTCTACTTTCTGAATTATTAAAGTACGACACCATGCCCAGTGTTGCCCAATACAAATAACAATTACATAATCATCTATCTATCTCTGCTTATCTTTATCTCTATCTTTCCATCAACCGCCTATCTACTTATTTGTGTATTTCCCTTTCTCTTGTATATGTTAGTTTACTAGTGTCAGAGAAATTCAAATATATTAACAGTAGCATTCAGTATATCAGTTACAGGATTTTTAAAAAACATGGAAAATATTATTTGTTTCATAAAACTCAGAATAATTCAATTTACAAATGTAAAATGTCAAATCAAGACTAAAATAAGATACTGTGTGGGAAGAATATGAAAACAATAGGCTTCATTGTATCATCTGGAATTATGAAACAAATTTGAAAATTCATATGTCTGCTAAGAAAATTAATGTCATTTATTTATAAATCTTGGGTATATAACTCAAAACAAATGATCAACATGACCATTAAAGAATATATTTGGCAGTCAGTATATGCTAGTTTTGATGGCTGTGAATGATGAAACCTGAATATTTATTCTGAAGGAGTGGACAAAAAGGAAGTAGTAGATGATTGACAAGAAATATCACGTAAGACATATACATAATAAGACTGATTAATCTAAAATTATAATAGAATGCTAACACAATATGAAAACACCATGCAGACAATTCAAAAATATGCATGAAGAATAATGATACATTTTAAAGAGAATGTATAAATAGAATGATTTCTACAAAACCATGAAAATGGAAAGAAAAGAAAATAATTCAATGCATGAAAATACAAATACAGTAATGAAAGAGTCATGAAATGATGGCAATAATGCATACTGTTGAAATCTGTGGTTAATTCAAGGTTCTTAGCTGAGAGTTAACTCAGAAAAACATGACTCTGATAAATGCCTTCTCCAGGATATTCAAAGATGAGTATGGACATGTAAAAATCTTGGGATCAACCTTAGTTACTTGGATGTTTTCTATAGCATCATCAGAATGAAAAGAATTGTAGCTTTCAGTTTCTAATGGCTTTTGATATTAGATGATACTTTCTAAATATCCTAAAGTCCAATCTTCTTTATCTCTAAATTATTTTTCCAATTCAATTTTCTATCTGCCATTTTATTGTGTATATAAAAAATAACTGAGAGATTTTTAAAATTACCTTGATTTGAGAAAAATGAAAAATCAGCTGTGACCTGAAGTCATATCATTCTAAAAGTACATTAACTGCAATGTACACCGCTCAACATTTAAGTGTTCTTGACTTTAAGAAAAGGTGCTATCCACTAACAGTGTTTATTATTTCACAAAAAAGGCAGTAATGACTGTCTTCATTGCCTCAAAATATCCACCTAAAGCTGATTTTTCACTTTGATAATATCATTCATAAGGTTGGAAAGAAACAGATAAATGACAGAGCCATGGCATTAATTATACTTATACCATGTGAAGAAAATTACAGGACTGCTATCTTGATATTAATAAAGTTCTTTGGTATAGACACAGATTGACCTCATCATACCCTTCTCCTGAGCTTAGCACACAGAACCTTACTGGGCCCTCTTGAAATCTACAGAGAATTGAAATTGCTGGTTCACTGTCACAAATGTAGAGCCTGATATCTGTATGTGTCATTCTCTCGGTGCTCCAGTAAGTCTTAAAGCCCAAACCTATTTAAAATTCTTCTGACTGGAGACCAACCAAGTACTTCCAAGTGCTTCCTGCTTCTGTCTGTAAGGCTGTCATGGAGTGTGCCCCACACCTTGCTTTATACGAAGTGGGAACAGTTCACAGAGAAGTCAGAAACATAGGTTATGTTGGTAAAAAGAGTAATTGGTTCCAAATGCGAAATCCTAAAATTTAACATGGACTTGACTATGGGGGACACAGGACTCATTATACAATCTAAAATAGAGAAAAGAAATATGAAAGCCATGTTTTAAGAAGTTTAATCTTCTTGAACGATATCAAATAAACTGAAATGAAAAGGGCTTAAATACAAGATAAAAGAAACTATTGTTAACAACTTGGTGTTAGACAAAAGACAGACGTGGGGAAGAGGAAAACCAATTAAGGGGAAACTGAATTCAAATGTATTTTAATTAAAAGTGTGATCAAATCAGGGTATTAATGTAAGTGGGTTAAGTAAATGAAGTATGGATAAAAGTATATCTGAAAATATATTCTATTCCTATTATTTCTAATACAATATTTTTAGCATGATAATGGACATAAAATGTTTAACTATTTAAATGTTTTATCTAAATAAAATAATATTAGCATACGCATAACCATTAGCCCCATTTAGATATTTCTTTTAACCAACAATGATAAACACTTCTTCATATTTTAATGATCAACAAAAACTAGGAGACCATTTAGAAAGCAAGATGCTGTGATTATGGTTATGAACCTCTGACTTTTATAAGTCATTCTTAAAATGTATTTTAAACTGAAAATAAATTGTATGATTAATGAGAAAATGTAATATTAGCATTAAAATCATGTTGCTTTATACTTTGCTGGGCAAGTCTATCTCTTGACTAACACTCCAGATGCTCATAATCAGTGTATACAGTTGCTGTTACGTAATATAGGCATAATTTTTTCCAGTGCATGGAAATTGGCAGACACTGTCTTATGGAGAAGTAGGCTTTGCTGGGATGATGACTATGTTTTAATATTAATACTATATGTAAAGGTGGAGCATGTACAATATTGTGAGAGCAGTATATATGACTAACAGTGTTTTAGTATTGTGTTTGCCCTAAAAATAAAAATAAACATATTTTGGGGCTGAGATGAAAAAAGACTAGCCATAAACTGATAATTATTGAAATATAAAGGATTAGGAACTGGACTATGAATACATGTGTGTGCTGCATATGTACATGTATAATTAGACATTTATAGATGTATTAGGAAGCTACCATGATAAAATGTTATAAAAAAGCTATTTGTTGCATAGCAATTTATTCTCACATTTAAAACACTATTACTGAAAAGATGAAAATAATAGTTCATTAAATGATCATAACATCGTGTTGAAAATTAACTGACAAAAGTATATTTGCTTAGGATATTTCTAAAATCAGAGCAATGGTTTTGCTTACTTCTATACTCTGAGCTCTATTTTGTTTCTGAGCTCACTTGCTCTTTGTTTCTCTCTGTGTGTCTGTCCATGTCTCTCTTTCTCCCTCCCTCCCTCCTCCTCCTCCTCCTTCTTCTCTCCCCCCCCCTCACTGAAGTGCAACAATTTCTACTATGCTTAGAATCTTTTGCCTTGGAGGGAAGCTCATTAAGACCCAGGGTGTTTATAGGAGATAAAACAATATGATAGCCTATGAGAAGGTAAGACATTCTATCCTTCATGGGAATCTAATTAAGCTCAGGATGTAAACAACTTAAAATAACATTAGGAAGTTCCTGAAACTGACCAGATTTAATAGGCCCCCTTCATCTCAAAGCATATATAAGCATCAAGAACTGCTTAGATACACTCAGAGACAAACTGAGCTGGCTAAAAGATTCTTAGATGAGGTTAGTCATCTAGAAGCAGAGGTCAGCCAAGTTTTCTTTCAAAAGCTCAGACCAAATGAACTGTATTAGAAAAACACTCTCCAATGTGAGGAGTTGCCTGGCAACTGTGCAATGTCCTCCAGGTTTCCACCTATTGTTAACTGTCACCCATGCTGAAGTGCGCTTCAAGTCTGTCTCTGTTATTTTTGTTCTTGAGTGTAACTTCTTAACCACATTTCTGTAAGTAACACCAGTTACACTTAATGATTCCCCCAAGCTGAAAATGAGTAATAATATATTTTGGTCAGTCATTGTTTCACTATATGGTATGAAGAGATGTTTATGTATATTTCCTAAAGAATAGTCTCTATTTCTCTCTCTCTCTCTCTCTCTCTCTCTCTCTCTCTCTCTCTCTCTCTCACACACACACACACACACACACACACACACACATGCATGTGCACATACACACAACCATTCTATACTATTGCAATGCTGTTTTAATGACTAGGGATGTAGCAGTTTTGAAATTGGGTAATGTGAGTCCCACAAACTTTTTCTAGCTCCTCAAGATTATTCTACATCATTATAAATTATAGTAGTAGAATTATTTTAGGACTTTGCTCAATCTGTGGATTTAGAAGAATGCTTGCATCAGGTCAGCAAATCTTCTGATATATAATCCCCAAATCTCTTCATTTGTTTGTATTGCCTTTAATTTCTTTCACTATTTGAAAAACTCACTATATAAATCTGGTAGATTCTTAAATGTATTCCTAAATATTTATTCTCTTTAACATGATTTCAAATGGAATTATTTCCCTAGTGTCCTTTTAGTTACTTGCTGTTGCTTAGGAATAAACTGACTTCATTGTTAAATTTGATTCTATGCTTTGCTTTATTTGTATATTGCTTAAATTGTTCTTTAGGGATTTTTCTGGCTTTTATTCATGTAAAACCATGCCATTTATGGCTTTAAACTCACTTTCATTTTGTTTTCCAATTTGAATGTCACTCATCTTTTAATCCTTCCTAGTTTTTCTAGGCTGGTTTAGCAATATTCCTGCTTTCTTCCTACTCTTGGGGAAATTCATTCACTTTTTTTTAATCACCAAATAAGTGTTACATCTGGTATTTATATAAATCTATTCTTAATTTGTTCTGTTTTCACCATGAAATGGCACTGGATTTCAAATAAATTTTCTGCATCAATAAAGCTAATGTTTGCTTTTTATTGGATTCTTGGGATGTACCACATTGTTGTGATTTGAATAAGAACGACCCCCATAGGCTCATATATTTGAGTGTTTAGTCATCAGAGAATGGCACTATTTGAGAAGGGTTAGTAAGTGTGGCCTTTTTGGAACAGGTCTAGCCTTGTTGGAGGAAATATGTCATTGGGGTGGACTTTGAAGCTTCATAGGTCATGTTAGGCCAAGTTCTCTCTGTCTCTCTCTGTCTCTCTCTGTCTCTATCTCTCTCTCTCTCTGTCTCTCTCTGTCTCTCTCTCTCTCTGTCTCTCTCTCCCTCTCTCTCAATGGATCAGGACATAACTCTTAGCTACTTCTCTAGCAGCACACTTGTCTGCCAGCATGCTCCCTGCTGTCATTCTGCCTTATTTTCTGTGATAGCATAAAACACTCATTATGAGCCTAAGAATGCAAGAAGACATTAGAGGCTAAGGAAGGAAACCCTTTAATTTAAATTCCTTAGCAAACCTTTAAAATTAATATAAAAACCACCAAAATGGTTATTGTAAAGACAATAAGGTGTGACCTTCCCTTGATAAATCTGTACTCAAGCTTGAATATGTTCTTTCTTCCCATAAACACTTTTCTTTCCATTAAGTCTCATTCTCAGTCTTTTTTTTTTCTTTAAATCTGCTTTAATAAACTCTAACTCTGTTTCATCTTGGCTCACCCTGAATGACCTTTCTTTGACAGAGTCAGAAAACCTGCTTTAACTTCGTGGAGATCTCTGAGGGGGGTTCATGCTGCTGTGGCACAGAGCTGTGGAACTATGTCCAGACCTATATCTTTGTAGTGCTAACAATAGCACCAGTGGTAAAACAGAGCAGCAGATGTTCTAATCTATTCCAAGTAGCTTGCTGCAAAACTCAGATAGTACCTTCCAGAGTGCTTGTATTGAACATCTGAGACTATACACATCTCTATCATCTGTAAGCTATGAAAGTACTTTCTTCGTATAATCTGGGTATGTATACTTGAGACTTTATGACCCAGGTATTTTGGCTATTAAAATTATCTGCAAAATAGTATTAGTATATAGGTATATCATGATATATTGCATTCACAGACTAAATATATCTGCACCAATTCTAATATCAATTTGGCTTGACAATGGGCCCCATCAGTTGTTCCTTACATGACTTCAGCAAGCATAAGTAACCTCATTCTGCTTCACTTGTCAAACTAGTAAAGAGAATAAAAAATACCTAACAACGATTTATTTTTATTATTTCAGATAAGGTAGAGTAGATGTTACTACACCTAATTTATTTAAATCAAGCATCATTGTTTCTAATATTGATATTACTTAGGAGTAAAATATAAATTAAGTCTATTTTATATTAGTAAAAGCTAATTTGTAAAAAGAAAATATTTACATAGAATATAAATTAGAAGTTCTAAGGTATGGGCTCACTGAACAAAATTATGTCCCCCAAGTATTGAAACAGGACCTAAAATGCAGCAATTTCAGGGGTGTGTGCAATTGCATATGTATGCATGCCATATTATTCATAATCTATGACCATGGATTTATGAGAAATTTATAATTAAAACCCCTTGCACAATACAATAATAAATTAGAAAAATAATGTACACTCTTAAACTACATCATGATTTTATCAAAAAACTACCATTTTATGTGAATTAGCTGTGGTTACTATCTATGTTATAATAATAGATGCCGTTTTCTTTAAATATTACTAAACATTGTTTTTCTTTTGTTTTTACACAAAGAAAATGTTTAGAGAAAGAGTATTTATCTCAGTAGTAGAAAGCTTACCTACCAAGTGAAAAGTTTCAGGGTTCTATCTTTAGCACCAGAAAAAAATTTCTAAGTTTCTCAACTGTTTGTCTATGTATCTAGAAACAAGCGATTAGAAGCAATTTTTGTATACTATTAAAAGGTAATATTTCCTATGAACAACTAAATAAAAATATGAACACATATTCTATGATTATTATTCCTATATATTTCATATTTGAATTAAGTTCTAGCATATATAAATTATTGGCAAACAATATAAAGGATAAAGCTTCTTAGTTATTAACAAATAACTTTAAAACTCAGGTTGTTCCTAGTATACTATACTATATAAAATAGTACACTATTTTAGTATGTGCTTAATAACTTACTGAGCATAAAGAACTGCAGCCACATCAGGTTTCCATAGTTCGTAAACTTAACCCAGGAATGCTAAATCATGAGGCTTATTACATGAGCTAAATACAGTTTTTCTTCAACAACAAAAGTTATGAAATTCTTATAGATACATTAACAGCTAAAATTTAACCTGTATTTTGTAAATATAATCAAAATATAGTATAGCAATGCAGGTAAACCCACACCATGAAAGCATTGTAAAATCTGTACACCACTTGAAATGATGTTCATACATTTTATCAAAGGTCAAGTTAAGATTGAATAAAACTACTACTATTCAAGTATTTGCTCACTCAATATTTATGGAAAAAATATATGCAGCACAGATTCTAATTGGTCTAAATAATAAAAACTCAGAATCAGATATAGGTAGGTTAGTGCTGAAAGATCAGAGAAGCAGAGCAGTTAACCACTAGAGAGTTCCTACCTCTGCCAATGCTCTGACAGGTCAATCCTGTCTCTATGAATCTGCAGACTGAAAGTTGTCTCTGTGAAACCTCAGACTGCCTGCTCGCTCTACAAAAATGCAGACTGAATCCTTAACTCCTGCCCACCCCCACCCCGACCTTATATTCATTCCTCTCTCTGCCCAGCCATATAACTTCCTATTTCTACCTCCCTAGTGCTGGGATTAAAGATATTAGCCTCTTGGCCCTGTTTCTCTTTTAGGCTGATTCAGTCTCATGTAGCCCAGGGTAGCCTTGAACTCACAGAGATTCATCTGCCTCTGTCTTCTGAGTTCTGACACTAAAGATGTGTGCCACCACTAGCAGGCCTCTATGGCTAACTAGCATGGCTCACTCTCCATTCTGTTCCTCAGGCAAGCTTTATTTGTTAAAGCACAAACAAAATAACACCACAAATGTAATGTATGAGAAGAGAAAGCCGACTCATGGGCAAGGTGTTAAATGCTGGATGCTTGGCTCAGTCAATCTTCATCCAACTCATGAATATAAAAATAGGAGCTAACCCACGCACATGCCAAGGTGTCAGGAAAAGATACGATGTTTCAAGGAGAAAAATTTCCAAATGGCACAAATAAGGACTGAGAGATTCAGTATCTATAAATATGTTGGCGAGTTTTGAGGGCAGTTTATAAAAACTCAATGAGGTCATGTTGCAAAGAAGGCATTTGGATCAGTTCCCATCCTCCCTGGGATATTTATTCAGTGACCTAATATGCATTCTGCAGCTATGACTTTGGTAACAATCTGAAAACTTTGTTGGAGCATCTGTCTTTGGAAGATCAGTAGACACTAGCCTGAAAAGTGGGCTTCAATCCAGGAGGTTTTTCTCTCATCTTTCTACAGTGTAGCTCCAGTGACATCTCCATGTGGCACACTCGTTCCATAGAAATGCAACACTTCTTTATTAACCCCCAAAAAAGGAGAGTGGGACAGAGCAAAGTGATGCTGCAGGAAAGTTCATGTTGGTGAGTCCATGAGTGGTTCCTGGGGTTGCTACAGGAATATGGAGTGGACTTCGTACAGAGAAGGATGTCTCAGAACAGCAGGTGAGGTAGTAAAGAGAGCAGGTGCATCACTGAAGGCCCCACCACAGCTCAGGTGACAATTCATGAACGCTGTGACCTCGCAGTGCTGAGCACAGCTTTCTCGAAGCTGTACAGTCTCTTCTGCAGGACTCAGGTGGCCAAAGGCTCTTTCCTACCTGTTCGGTAAGCCTTCTAGACAGCTGGAAAGAGGGCTCTGAAAATCTTCAAGTTTTCTACTTTCTAAAACATATGACCCGCCCCTTTCTAAATCAAGGGTATCTCAGGACCATCTCCCTCCTTCCTGGATGCAATGTTTAACTGGAACAAAGTTGCTATACAATAGTTGTTTTCAATTTTTCTGAGTACTTTTACTTCAACAGATACACATCTATGGCCTCAGCTATGTCTCTCCTGGAAAAACCCTGTGCCAGCCTCCAGCCTTGTCACATATGGAACCCATCTACATTGTTAGTATTTTCTGTCTCAATGAAAAAGTGTTCAATGAATCTAGAAAAAGATGGCCTGGGGTTAGAGAAAATTTCATTAAGTCAGAATTTTACAACAAAATTCTTCTTGGCACTTCTATAATCATTCTGAAAATCATAATTCTTTGTCCGTTTTCAGACCTAAAATACTCAACCTTTTTCAAACTACAAGGTGAAGCTACTTGTGTGGTGGCTCATTCCTGTTGTCTCAACACCCAGGAGGTTAAAGCAGAAGGATTGCTCTAAGTTCTAGTGCAGCCTCAGCTATATAGTAAGTTCAAGTCCAGCCTGGGTTTCAGATGAAGACCCTGTCTCAATAACAGACAAACAGAAAATACTGAAAAACAATTAATTAGTAAATGAATAAAAAAAAAAACAAATAAAAAGTACAAAGCTAGTGAAGTTACTCAGTTAAATTCAGTTCAGCATTGTTTCCGTACAGCAACTTGAATTTTTTTTTTACCATTTCAAAAATTAACTTCATATATTTGAAATAGTATTAGAAATACAATGTGTCAGGCAAAATGATGATATAGTTACTGATATCACATCTCAAACTGATAAAAGCCAACTGACTTTAATGAATTCTAGCTTTTAACTTACAAAGTTGAGTCAAGTCCAGGACTCTAACGACAAATGATGTCACTTTCATCACTAGCGTGTGTTCTTGACACCATCTTAAAAGTCTCCAGTATAACATGTTTTATCTGATATTTACACTTATTCTCACCTAACAAGAATCTTCACTATTTCTCTCTCTGAAGGTAAGAAAGGCATTCAGAAAACTGTAATTTTATTGGCCCTATGCAATAAAATTTTCTATTTAGTCAAGGTATCAATTTTTAGTTTTGCCTGATGACTTACAAAACTTAATTTTCTTAATGAAAGCACCTTCTTCAGCCATGGCCTGCTCAGTCTTCAATTCCCTTTCTTTGATAATATACCAAAAATAGTATTCTTGTCTCCTCAGATCCCCTGTCCACTCACGCATCATGCTCACTTGTATCTTTGCCCTCCACAGTTGTTCCATGCAGGGTAATACAATGCCTTGACCTCTCACTTGCTGTCTTGATTGCTAATAGAACGCCACACAAGAGAACAGAAGGAGGGAAGGGGAAGAAATGTCAGAGCGTTTTCTTCAGCACATCTATGACGGAGGTCACAGCTCCTCTTAAAATGGCCTCCTCACAAGACACTCCTTTGACTTTCAGTTAACCATTTGCCCCTCTGGGTTTCAACTTTGAGCTCTAACATTCTTGGTATTATTAACCATTGACTATATCTGTCCTTTCGAGTGCTTTTGTCCAGCATGACCACACTCATGCTACTTGCCCATGTTCATAATTATCCTGAAGTTGCAATAAATACATTTAATGTGATATCATTTTTTTTCTTAAGGTGCTAATAAATAATAGCACATGTCAAAAGATAGCACAATTATTATCTGTCCCTTTTCTTCTTACCAATAAATAAGATTACATAGCAAAAGACAGCACTGTGTATTAAATGTTCCCTCTCTCTCATTCAGTTTGCAGTCATGTTAGGTGTAGAAACGAACAAAAGAGAAAAGCAGATATTCCTATGAGGTGATGCGATAATCTCAGTTTAATGTTTCCTTGCTCAGTATAAATCTGATACTTTTAAGCCAGGTACATATTGGCCTTTTGCTGAGTCAAATGTTTGAGTTTTCATGGTGGCCTAAGGTGAAGGGAAGGAATTTGCTAAAAGAAATTAAAAATAAAGAAAAGAGATCCAACTCAGTTTCACCTCTAACACAATCTAGATTCACCTAAATGCTATTAGGATCATCTGGTCCATAAAATTTCTCAATCTTTAAGATTTTTTTTTTTTTTTTTTTTTTTTTTTTTTGGTTTTTAGAGATAGGGTTTCTCTGTGGTTTTTTTGGAGCCTGTCCTGGAACTAGCCCTTGTAGACCAGGCTGGTCTCGAACTCACAGAGATACGCCTGCCTCTGCCTCCCGAGTGCTGGGATTAAAGGCGTGCGCCATCACTGCCCGGCAATCTTTAAGATGTTTAACTGAAGTTTTTACTAACCAGACCTTCATTTTATTTACAAAATGTTGAGAAGAGACACACTCAAACTCTACATTCCTGACTTAAGATAAGATTTTTTTCTTGCCTACTTGTTAATTTTGATGTATCAGGAGAAGCAGTCATGTATCTTGGGGAAAGACAATCCATATATGTTTGTTCACCCCAGAAAGGGAACCCATGAAACAATAAAGTAATGATTTCATCTAAGTCTGACTTGGGGAACTAATGTTTACATTGGCGTTACTACTAGGTATGCTGTGATGATTATCCTTGGTAGTCAACTTGATGATATCTGGACAGAAATCAATCCAGAAATGAATGAAATGAATCCAGTATGGAAGGCACCTGTGATCTGTATCTTGAGGCTGGATAACACTTGCCTTCAAACCAGACCTTGAGGTGGGAAGGCACACCACCTGTAATCACACCCCTTACATAAGGACAATGGAAAAAGGAAGTGGCCGTTCTTCTCCTGATTGCTCTGCCCTTGTCAGCACATCCAATGGAGCCCACTTCTTTGGGATCCCCAGAAACACAGAAGCCCAGCTGAGACACCCAGCCGCACAGAACTCAGCAGCTGCCAGAATTTTGGAGTTTCCATTCACAGCTAGCCATTGTCGGACTGCAGCTGAATCCATTCCAATAAATTCATATATATCAATATACATCTATGTGTGTGTTTGTATGTATATATATATGTATATATATACATATATATATATAGAGAGAGAGAGAGAGAGATTCATTCCTTAAATTCTGTGACTCTAGAGAACCCTGAGTAATATGTATGCAGATGATGAATTTATTTCAAAAATATTCTGACTCAAAATAGCAATTGTGTCACCAAAAATCTACCACAACAATGCTGAGGACTCATGTAAAACTTCAGCCCTTGAGCTCTTTGCAAAATGTTAAGGCAGCTCAACAGCCTGAGAAATCCCTTCTCTGTAGCTAGCTTGCTCAGGCTCCTCCCCTGCATTTTTTAAAAATTCATTTTATAAAGTTGGAAAAGAGTCATCCATAATCTTGCAAATCTTTACTTTCCCAGACACATGACCCTTTATTCACCTCTTGAGTCTCCAAAGCCTTTTCTTTTTCATGAGGGAAGGGGTTCAATTTGAAGGGAACTACTCTTCTATATTACAGTAGTCCTTGTCATATTGTTACATCTACAAAAAAAATAAAGGTGAATTAAACAAAAGACAAAAATCTTTGGATCCAGTAATGAACCATAAAAAAGGTATATAATAGCAAATTGAGACAGTGATAAATGTACCAATCCAATATCTAGAAACAAGCTCTTATAGCAACATAAACAGTGCTGACCAAGTAACATGCACTTGATATTTTTCATACTAAATTATCTCAAGGGTGAAAAATACAAAATAAATTCAAACTTAAATAGAAATTTTAGAACCAAAAGACATATCTGCTTTCCTTCCAAGCCTTTAGGGCATAACTCTCAAGTGCTTAGCCTCTGTCTTAACATGTCACAGTTCCATTTTAAAGTAAGCTTCACGTGTTATTGGCTGGTTCTCTTTTTGTTGATTACAATAGTTTTATTAATTTTGCTTGAAATAATTTATTGCCTTGGATACTTTATTTTTCCCTCTGTTATCCCTAAGGTTTTACCCCCTATAGTATGCTTCCAGAATGGTTTTCTGAAACAAGTCTACAAAATGTTTAAACCATCCTCTGAATCTTCCTCGGGGCATGTCGTTCTCTCTCCTCATTTGCCTCATCGCTGTTCCCTACTTTGCAATATGTGACTTTCAAATATGTTAGCCTTCGCATCTCTCTATGTATAAAGTTCTAAAACATACTCTCAGGATGAATTATAGTGAATAATAATGGATAAATCTAGATTTTTGTTTTAAAATAACTAATAGTGCTAACCCAGGGGAAGTTGCAACTATATGACATTTAAACACACACTCTCCCATCATCCCTAATTGAAATATCTTTTAAGATTTACCTTTGGAATGTTGACAGCATGGGAAAGGACCGATCAAAGGCCATCATTATCTCCTAAACAGTTTGCCTAGCCATTTATTGGCCAGATCCAGTTTGATTTTTAAAAACTATCACAGCTATTTTTAAACTGTCATTATTAATTCCAGTAATTAAAAGTTAACTCACATCTCTAAGAAACAAACACAAACAAAGGAATTCCCAACAGAATGAGGTATTGCAGTGCTGGCAAATACCATAGAAATCAATCAAGAGTGCAGTGTCCTTAGAGCTTCATTTATAAAGGTGTAATTAACCCTATTTCCTAATTCCTTTCACAAGAAGAATAGTGTTCAATTTGTTGTCTGATCACTCGCCCAAGTACCAAACACTTGTACAGTGAAGACACACCATTAATCATTTAGCCATCTATCTATATCTTGTTTATGTTTTGCTTATCTTGCCATTGTGACGTTCATCTTATCCGCTCAATAGCTTTTCTATAGAGTTAAAAATGTCCACTTGAAGCAAACTTCATATACACAATGAAACACTACCATGCACTGATGATGTAATAGCCTTTTTGTAAGAATGTATTCATATTCAGTTTATGCATAGCTGGTCTACAGAACTTTGAGCAATTTGGCTATTATTTAATTAGTAAAACTAAATGCTCAAATGTTTGTAAGCCTCCTATCATATAAAAGTGGGGGTAAAATCAGTAATTAAATAAAGGGAATTATCAGAAACAAAACCTTGAAATAATAGAGAAAAAAATGTAGCTATGAAAAAAGAAAATGTATCATGAAAGGAATGAAGGAGACAATTATATTTGGCTTACGTACAAAAAGAAAGGCTTTATTCTGCCTTGCTATAGACCAAGCAGGTTCTTTATTAACCAATGGTAATAAAATACATTCACAGCATACAGAGGGGAATCCTACATCAAGGGTTGGTAAAAGAAAATAGAGAAAGACAGAAGTTAAAGAGAATCCCACACTAAAAGAAGGGGTAATGAAGGAAATGGAAGACTTAAACAAAGCCTAAAATAATGCTAATGAAATATGAGAAGTTTTACTCAAAAATGAGTAAGTATAATTTTAGCAGATAATCATTATAAGCTCTAGGATACATATATACATCCATGGTGTCCACTCTAGTGTAAACAGAATAATCACAAATCCCTCCTGAGACTCACAGCAATTAGATCAAAGAGAAAACTGGTAGAGAGAAAATGCTGCCAGCTGCGCTTAGTGGAGGCCATGTAGGAACACTGTGTTTCTCATTTCTCATTATCTGGTAATATCATGTGGGTGCACTTCACATTTTATGCTACTTATCCCAAATTTATGCTTTAATTTTTTCCCTATAAATAAAAATAATGATTTTGAGTGGATGACAATCACCTACCACTAGTAATTATTTCTAGCTTTTCTAACAGCTGTAATTTGCTTGAATAAATTTTGCATGATGAGTGTAAATCAACTATAGTGGATTACAGAGTGGCTTTAATGCTTTTGTTTACCTTAGAAAAGATGACTAACTGAGTTAACATCTTCTCTTTATTCCATCTTTTTACCAAAAAAGAACATGGTATTTGAATGCACAGCAAGCACACATGCGCGCGCACACACACACACACACACACACACACAAAATCAAATAGACTTTGTTGAGGACCTAAACCAGCATTAACCATTAGCTATGGAACTTTGTGGATTAGAATAACCTTTATCTAAATAGGCAATTTTAGACTTGAACTGATAGAACCATTGTCTAAAACTTTAGGTGTTCTCATATTCTAATACAACTTTTGATAAATTAAATGTGCCTGAGGGACAGAGGCAAAGGCACTGCAGTAGCATGGGGTTCTCCTAGAGCTAGGCAGTGTACATACAACATAAGCAATATTTATGACCACCACTGTGCAGATATCTTTGTAAGAGAATAGGTGATTTAACAAGTGACGACCGATAGGATAATCTAGTAACACAGAACATTAAGCAAGTAATTCTGGAAATACAAAGCTCATGTTAAGGGGAGTAATAAGGGTTATAGGAACAGAAAATGTCATAATAATGAAGTTGATGGGTAACTGAGAGTGTGGGAAAACTAGGCAGAATACAAAGCTCTTGCTTGGCACACACAAACTAGAGCTAAAATGTGTGGTTGTTTGAATGGGAATAGTCCCAGAAACTCATATATTTGAATTTCAAGCCCCAAGTTGGTGAAATAGCTTTGGGAATGAATAGGAAGTGTAGTCTTGTTAGAGAATTTATGTAACTGTGAATTGGTCCAGTCTTGCTCTCTCTGGCTGCTAATTGTTGATAAAATGTAAGCTGATGTTCCAGCTCCATGATGGTCATGGACCCAACCTCAGGACCTACTAAAAAGGCCCCAGTAAAAGGTTTACTTCAACTTGCCTTGGTCTTGATTGTTTAATTACAGCAATAGAATAGTAACTAAGACAAAAAACTAAAGAAAACTCATTTCTTAGCAAAATTTGCATAAGATTTCCATTGTGTGAAACAGTAAAAAATTTAAAATTTTTAGCTGAAGACATGCTTTTATTTACAGTATATTGTTTTTTAAGCACAAAATAAAATATATGTAGTTATCATTCAACAATTACCTATAAAATCATTTTCATGAATGGTGGCTAAAAATCTAAATTACTAAGTAAAGATATATGAACTGACAAAGCTTATCTCATGTTTATACCCAATAGAGAGAAATTGGAAAGAATTCCCTTTCATTTTTTTATTCCTAGAGTAATTCAGATTTATATTTTTACACATATATCCTTATCTGTTAATAGTAGCTTCACTTTATTCCTTCATTTCAAAGCACACTGTGAATGGCTCTTAAGCCGCATGACATATGTTCAGGGTTTTTGTTGTTGTTTGCTGTAATGATGTTATTTTTAATTTGCTATACAATTCTTAGATGTTATTTTCTAATTGTAGTGAGCAACATATCACAATATATAATTTTGTGGTGCCTGTAAATTTTATGGATAGTTTCTCCAGTGTGGATAAATTCATGTTTCTTTATTGAACACCAATTGGATTGTGTTAGTTACACTTCGATGTCAGATAACACAGTGAATTAGTGTTATTCTCCAAAACACATGATTGTATTTTCTCAATTATAATGGCATGTTTAACGGAAAAGCTCTATCCTAAACCTGCCTGAAGCTGATAAGTACAGAAACTATTCCCATGCCTTTGCAATTGGCAATATGTTTTCCTGAATGTTCAAAAAGCAACAATAAAGCTTAGAAGCCACAGTGAACATGGTTGGTTTCTGTATGCTTTGTCCCACTACAAAAGCAAGCAAATGTTCTGTTTGTTTTCCACAATTCAACTCTGTCCCGTGGAAATTATGCATACTCAAGCATATACTTTCTCTAGTACAACATAAACCTCACATACACAGGAATTCAAAGTTGAATTGCGTATTTGAAAGAGTTTTCCATTATAGACTATAATGGTTCTTTACTAAAGTTTTGTCACTCTTAGAGCCGCTTTCTGAAGTTAGCTTTGTGATTACAGAGCTAAGAAGTAACTACATTGCCACCATTCTTTTGTATTAAAGAAAACATTTGAGGACAAAGAGCAAACCACTTTCTCATCTAAAATCTAAGTCTGCACTATGCTGGTTGTACAGGACAGCTTGTACTTTTACTACTGCTAACAAAGGCATAGCCAACACTTGAGTGGTGCACACAGCAGCCAAACACATTGTTTTCTTCCAAATATCAGAACCTAAGTCCAAGCAACAACGACCCTGTGATCTTTTCATATGCATGAGCTGGCTACGTGGAATGGTTCCTCAGGCCCTGATCTTTTGGAATGGTTATTAGCTCTACTCGTGCTATTTTGTGAATGTTTGTGTCATCCATAAAAGTCTTATGTTGAAATCTAATCCCTGACATGACACTATTAGGAGGTGAAGACTTTGGGAATTCGTGAAAAGATAGTGCTCAAGACTGGGGTTAGTACTTGGGGGAAGTTTACTATTAATGGTCAACCTAACAGGTTCAAGGATCACCTAGTTGAGAAACTTCAGCACTTGTCAGTGAAGAAGTTTCTAGAATTCAATAAATGAAATGGGAAGACTGTACCATTCTTTGGACTGGAATCCAAAGGAATGGATTTCCTTAAAGTCAAACTTCATCTATGGCTTGTAATGTATCCTTATTTCTACTACCAGTCCTAGTGTCTAATCAAAGGCATGTTTAGACTCTCCTCTAACTTCCCCTAGCATGTTGCACAGTAAGTACAGAAACACAAGAATATTTTGTGAAGGTTGGAAGGTCCTTAATTTGCATATTTGAAAGAATGCTAATTAGATTTTCTAATCATTTGAATAGTAAGCTATAAACTTTATCCAATATAGATGGCTTAAATGAGGTTTCTACCTATTCATTCAAGGGCTTATGATAAATAGACCAAATAAGGCTTTGATAAGCAGAAATTCAACTTTTGCTTAATATTTTATAATGTATTAATATAATGTATAATACATTATTAATATAATGTGTTAATATAATTGTATATCAGAACCAGAGCATTGCTACCTTCTCTCTGTCTGACAACAGAGTGCAGAATAACAAACACTCTGGCTTCTGCTTTATGATATAAATGTCTACCTATGTCTGTGATAATCCAGGACCCACCATCATCACTGTAGGAAATCAATCTGTCTCAATGGAATATTTTCTACACTGTTCTGCCTCCTCTCGCATCAAGTTTAGAATGTCAGATTTAAGTTTGAGAGAAAAGATTCATTTCCCATTGTTTTGAGGTTTTCGTGTCATTTTCCATGCTTAAAAAGATCAAACTGTCAGTTTTTTAAAGTATCTTAATTTCCGCTCATTTATTTGGACAGTGCCGTGGTTATGTGTGGTTCAGCCACAGTGCCTATTCTCTTCCACCATGTCACAACAGTGCCTTGAGGAAGAGGAAATCCTCTCAACCCCTTCTGCTATTATGAGGGAGCAGATGGCACACGAAACAGCAAGTCCAATACTCAGCGTTCTCAAAGCTTTTGGATTTTTTCCCACCATATTATATGAGAGAATGCTGGGTATTTCAGCCTCTTTGCATGTTGGCAACTATGAAGCACCAGATTCAGTCAGCAAGGCTAACAAATTATTAAAGCAGATTTAATATATTAAATGCAGAACCTGTGAGTTGTGCAGATATATCCAGAAATTTGTCTCCATTCATTGATAAATAATAAACTCTTTCAAGAAACACCCTTAAAATTGATTCCTGCCTACAATCTACAGGCTATAATACCATGAATTATCCAAGCCTGGGCCCTTTGTATCCACTCTTCCTTTATGACTCCCTTCACGATAGTAGTGGCAGCTGCTTCCTACAGGCTGAATTATTTCATCTCTTCTCTGTTATTGTTCAGGATTCTCAAAGTATCTTTAGAGCTTATTTATATGTTAAACTCTTTCTGCATAACTTACCTGTTTTACAAGATCCTAACAGGACCAAGATTATGTCAGGTAAATATGTATCTAGAAAACATATGTATCTAGAAAACATGGCAAAACTAATGTATCTAATGTAATGGCAAACATATGTATCTAGAAAACATATGTATCTAGAAAACATGGCAAAACTAATCTAGAATGTGTTAGAAAAGCTATGATCTTAGTAATAGTTCTTAATAGTTGTATATAAGATTTTCTATAGTGAGATGAAATTCAACATCATCCAATTCAATGTCCCATCAAGTTCAGGAAGTCTCAGATAGTTCTGGTGTACTAATAAAAGATGAAAATTTGGAATTACATTTTTTTCTTTTAAAATCTTAATTTCTACTGATTCATGTGTAAATTTCTAATAATTACTTTTCATTCTACAATTTGGAGTTGAATACACACCCAATGACAAGGAGGCTTAGAAAATATCTGAACACAAGTATATTTTGTCTTCAATCCATCTTCTCTCAGAACTCTTAAAGGGAACATTCTAGTTTCCTCAATAAAAACATTTCGAACCAATTGACTTCATTAAAATAAATGTGTTTCCTAATATAATGGGAGTATCTTGTGACCACCTTCTCATTTGCACACCTCCCGAAGAATATCTATCCCATTATTGTCTTTATTTGGGGCAATAAAAACATTCCACAGCTGGAGAGGATGATAGTTGCCCAATGTTGTGAATGTACTGTCAGGAGCTCAGCTGGAGACACCAGGTGTTGGAGTTTCTGGTTAAGACAAGCCAAACTAAAAGTAATGGCCATGCCTGGTAATTGCTCACTGGGATAGTTTAAGCAGTATTCTAAGCCAGAAAAACAGCAACCTCCAACTGATTCATGTCTGGCCATGCACTGCTTCTGCAATTAGGGTAAGGTGAAACAGAGATATGAGGTGCAAAACGATTATTCCATTGCTACTGTAAGGAAAAACCTAAGATTTCTTCATCCCTATGAACCAGAGGCCAGAAGAGAGTTAGGAGGATGAGATACAAGAGGAAAGGTGGCCGGTACTAAGGGTACCGAGGCAGAGTGTAGGATGAGATCGCCACACTTCTCCCTTCCTGAATAACTCTTCTGCTACAAGTCCCATCAGATGGCCTCTGAAGAAAAAAATCTTGTTCAAAAATGTCAAATAAGCTTAAGTCCATGGTTGATCAAAGAAGCCTGAATGTCTGACAGTAGCCAACTCCTTTCAAAGTGATCAGGAGGAAAGGCCTCTGCCATTCTTGTGAGACTTGACAGGTAAACCTTAGCATATGCTTGTGATTGACTGTGAAAGCCCACTTGTAGTGTGTTTGCTCAGAACAAAATACTTCCACTGCCCATGAATGGTACTCTTAAAACAGTTACAATGGTAACCATGACATTGATGAAACACTACAATTTGGAGATGAATAATAAAATGACATATGGCCTATGAATCAAAACAGAGGTTACAGAAGTCAGTTCAAAGAGACATTGTTAAATCAGAACTGAAATGCTGCTATACGTATATTTGAATATATCTTACCTCATTGTAAATTATATTTATAATTATATTTAAATTATAAAGATATCTGAAGAAGGGAGTAGAAAAATCAAGCCAAACCTCCTTTTTTTCAGCACAGAGGTTCATGTATCTATAGAGAACCTCAACCATAGACGACAAATAAAATAAAGTCCATAATTCACAATAAGGCAAAGATAAATTTAACAAAAGAACTGTTTCCATACTATATTAGTTGTTTTTCTGTTGCTCAGATAAAAACCCAGTAACAAAAAGAAATTTAAGGAAGAGCGTTTATTTTAGCTCGTGGTCCCAGGGAAAAGGGCCCATCATGGTGAGGCAGAAGTATGGCAATAAACAGTGGATGTGGAGGCAAGAAAAAAAAAAACTATGAGCCCACATCCTCAAATGTAGAAGGGAGCTGAGGGCTGCGTTCCTGCCACCCAGCTCCCAGCTGCCTGGCAAGCTTATGCCCCTAAATAATTACAGGGAAACTGTATTCATTTAAACACTGGTTGGCCCATTAGTTCAAGCCTCTTACTGGCTAATTCTCACATCTAGGTTAACCCATTTCTCTTAATGTGTGTAGCACCAGTATTACCGGGAAAGATTCAGCATGTCTGACCTGGCGGCTGGCTTCATCGCGTCTGCCCTGGAGAGGGGAGGCATGGCGTCTGTATGAGGCATCTTACCTCACTGCCTCTTCCTCCCAGCATTCTGTTCTGTTTACTCCACCCACCTATGTTCTGACCTATTGGCCAAGCAATTTCTTTATTAATTAACCAATGACCTTCCCACATCACTCAAATACAAGCACAAAGTAGTAAGAGTGAACTGAAGGAGGCAGGAGGCACTTTAGTCTCAAGGCTGTCCCCCAGGAATGTACCTTCTCCAGCAAGCTCTCAACTCCTAACTCTGCCGAAACAGCAGCAACCACTGCGGAAAAGATGTTCAAATAACTAAGTTTATGGTGGACAGTTCTTGTGTTAACCACTACAAATATGTCCTTCTTTATAAAATTCTTGAGAGAAATGTGTCCTTCTTTATAAAATCCTTGAGAGAATTCCCATGTGCCTTATACTGAATGCAGTTTCCTCGTGTATTGAAGAACAATACTCATGTCCTGGTAATAGCTCTCTCTGCTTCAGACCCGCTGTCTTCTGTGCCTCACCATGTCTCTGTCTCCAGCATGGTGCTGGATGGTCCTACAGTTAGTACGGCACATAGCTCTTTTTTATTTTTTCTCACTCTATCACTCCAATCTGCTATGCATTCTGCCCGGCAGACTCCCCCTGCTCTGCACTTAGCTAGCATCATATAGCCCATCAGTTCCCAGTTTAATATAAGTGAATTACACAGACAGTTCTTTCTTCCTTGCCTAGATTAAGCAGAATTACTTTTACCTCCAAAGAACCACTGCTGTAACTCTCACTAAAGTTGATTTGTCTTGTTTGATTAGTATCTTTCCCCTCAAAAAAGAATTAAGTCCCATTAAAATAGAGACTGGATTGAATATGTATGGCCAGCGCCTAGAAACAAAATAAAATACTAACATAACCATTGTGTAAATCAATATTTAGGCATTAAAATGAATGTTTCCAAATATGTCTACAATATGTGAGAAATGGTAGGTAATTCAGAACAGAAAAGAAATTGTACTTGAAAGAGCAAAAGATTTTTAACAAGAGAAGAGGTATTTCAGAAAGACCAAGAGTGAAAAGGGAAGGAAAGGACAGAAAAGATGGCCTTTTGCCTGAAGTAGACACTGCGGGAGCAAAATAACAATGAGAGTAAATACGGTCTCCTTTCAGAGGGCGCAGATGAATTATTAGTGTTTGCACTTGACAAATGCTTGTGACCTTCCATTCGCTGTGACCTTTATGACTTTTGGTATTTTTTAAATTGTTCCTTTCCTTGCATTTGTCTGATTATTTTTCAGAAATATATTTTGCTCCTATCTAAGGTATTTCATCATTTTTATCATATTTGATGGTTATTATTCACTTTAGAGAATCGGGGATAGTGAGATGGACCAGAGGTTCAGAACACCTATTGCTCCTGCAGCACGCCTTACAATCTCCTTTTCCTTCACCACCAAGGGATCCAGTAACTTTCTGGCCTGTGAGGCCACTAGCAATCTTCCTAAAACACTTTTATCACTAGCATACAGAGTTCCTTGGTTTTGTTTAGACCACTGTATCTCTTCTTAACAAATAGTATTGTTTTATTCACTTTTATTTAAATTCCAGAAATTAAAATAAAATGAATCACTCATGTTGGCTTAAGAATGACATTTTGCACTCAAGATATAGATGCAGTGAAGGTAGAGGTGGGAATACTGAGGAAAGGATTCCAGTGCATGATGTAATGATGGGGACAGGGAAGCCAGGGGTCAGCGGAATGTTAACCAAAATGAAGTGTGCATGAATATATTAAGAAGGTGATAAGAAATAGTAAGAGACTTTCCCGTGGAATAATTAGACTAACAGTGAGCCCAAATTTGAACTATTGGATCTTTCCCTGTGTTGTCTGTCTACCCCCAACAATTGGCTTTACTCTGTGTTGATTGGCATCATAGGAAACATTGTATGGGGAAAGAATAAAGGTTACTTTTCTACAGAGGCCTTTAACAGAGTTTGGTAGAAAAGTTTTCTTATTGACACAAAAATAGCATTAAAAACCACAAAAAATGTTACCAACTGATATCCACATGTTGTTTCCAACATTTGTGAGATGTTTGTTTGGTTTAAGGATGCTTTCAACCTGTTTGCTGCTTCCAGCAAATGTCTGCTCAAAAATTCACTTGTGTACATGTGCACATGCACATACACACACACACAATTTCTAGGCCAGAATATTGGGAAAGTATATATACTTTAAGATCAAAGCTATGCATCTAGCTTAGTTGTAAAACTTTTAGATGGGAACTCCATAATCTTTTGCCTTCTAGTGTTCAATAAAAAAGCTTACCAAGATGAAACATTTCCCCAAGGATATTCCACTGGGATAAGATGCCTTACATAGCCCCATAGAATGCCTGAAAAGAGGCCACTTGCAAAGTCCTCAGGTCTCTGATCCTCTGCACTGCATTTTATCACCTTTGTGTGTGCTTTCTGAGATGTTCCGCCCTGTCCACTGGTGCAATCCTAGTCATGTTGGATGGAAAGACAGAGGCCACGAGCACTTTCCTTGAGCCTCCCCTTTACCCCTTATGTATTGTCCCCTCAGCCTCCCTTCCATTCACTCTCAGCAATTGACAGAAGAAGGTCTCATGTAGTCCAAAGCCAGTCCTGTATGATTCCATGACCAGAATTTTTCTTTCAACTGCCTTCTGAACCAACAAGTGTTTGGAAGTAGGGGAAAAATTATCACCAATATGGTGGTATGATTTAAAGTAAGGTCATGTATTTACAGAAGAAGATAAAAGATGCTGAATTCTATTGGCAGAGTAGGAGGGTGGCAGCAGCAGAATCGGTAAGATGTAGTCACTGGCAAGAAGCAGGTTGGGGACACTGACTTTTTCTCAGACCAATTTGTATCAGGGACACTAGCCAGAAGGTACCACCTACTCTGTAGTCTGAGCACAGTAAATCCTTGTTGGAAATGAGTGCACAGAGCTGCCTAGAGCAGTGTTTCAACTGATTCCAGATCCAGTCAGGCTGACAATCAAGATTAATTATCATAAGTGCTCTGTTCAAAATATGAAATGAAATGGATTTAAAATGACCAGATGTTCAGTAATTCTGTTGTTTCCAGAGGAGTCATCTAGATGTTTTTTTTAAATTCTAGTTCACAACTGATGGTTACATGCTTGTCCAAATTTTCCTTGTCTAACATCACTCTTCTTTTATAAGGAAAATATGGAAAGAATTTGGCACTTGAAACATGTTCAAGAAGCTTGGCAGTTCTCCCCTCCTTACAAACATGACAGAATAGCACAACCTCTTTTTTGCTTTTATTTTTTAATTTGCTCTTCAATAATTTCATACTAGCATAGCATGCAATAAAATATGAGCATAATTCCTAGTCACCCACCTCCCAAGACACCCAGACATGTTCTCTTCTCCAAACCCCAAGTCTCCTTCTTTTAAAAATAATTACTACATCCAATTAGTACTGTCAATATGAGTGTGAGTGAGAAGCCATCCCCTGGAGCTTGAGCAAACTACCGGGTACCACATCCCTGAAGGATGACTGTCCCTATCCCTATATCTTCTAAGCTAGTGGCCGCCTCATGAACCCTTCCTCTCTGCATGATAGAGTTTTTGCTGGCTTGATTTTATGCAGGTTTGGAGCTGGTGTAGTTTATGATTGTTTATCTATGCCTTGCTCCAAAGACAACAGCCTTCTTCTCCAACCTCCAGATGTTACATTAGTTCTGTCCCCGCTTCTGTAATGTTCCTTGGTCTTTGGCTGTTGCCAGGGCACTTCATAAAGATATCTATTTAGGAGTGAACACTCACAGTCAGGTACTATCTGAACTTTGACCAGTATTGACTCTTGGCCTTGAATTCTATCTATTGCAGAAAGAAAGCTGCTGAAAATTGAAAGTATACTAGGGCCTATGACCTTCCCTTGCCATGGACATTTGTTCAGGATTACATTAATAGATATTAATTTTCTACCTAATTTTCTATCCTATGTAAGTACATATAATATTTAATATTATACTATGAATTTTTTGAATTTGTTATGCTGATATCTCAGTGACTATTTGAGAAAGCCCGAGTTTAGTTCACAGCACTCACACTGGGTGTCTCACAAAATTCTGTAACTCCAGCTCTAGAGATCTGACTCGCTCTTTTGGCTTTTGCAGATGGACAGACACACACACACATACATATACACAATAATTAAAAATGGAATGAATTTTTAAAAACTCACTGGCAGATTTAGATTCATCAAGCAGGCATCAAAAGAATTCAGACCTCATAAGATAAGCTCATACTTGGACTCTCCTATCAAGCTTTCTGAATAACTTTGGGAATGATGGGCATTCCTTTTGTTTTGGGGGTTTGGGAAGAAAGGGTTTATTTGGCTTACACTTCCATATAACTGCTCATCATCAAGGAAGACAGGACAGAAACTCAAGTAGGGGAGAAAGACAGGAGCTAATGCAGAGACCATAGAAAAGTGTTGCTTATCGCCTTGTTCCACATGGCTTGCTCAACCTGCTATGTTAGCAAACCTAGGACATCAGTCCAGGGATATCACAATCCACAATAGACTGTGCCCTCCCACATTGACCACTAGTTAAGAAAATGCCATGCCGACATACTTACAGCCTGATCTTATGGGAGCATTTTCTTAAGTGAGGTTTCCTCCTCTCAGATAATTTTAATTTGTATTAAGTTGGCATAAAATTATCCAACACAATTGTTGCTGGTGGTAGGTATACTGCAGAACTGCTAGTTTAAGGGTGGAGTTCTTTGTCTCTCTAAGTCATTTCCCTACATTGATCAATGTGCCATACAATTACTTGTACAGTCTTTACATGGTGTATGATTTGAATTGAGATCCAACATGCAACTCTGGGCAAATACCATCTTCTCCCAATTTATAGTAAGGGAAATTACTCTTTGAATATTTTTCAGAACAAATTTGCAATGCCCATTGAGGTAAGATCTTTTGTACCCCAGCAAACACTTTTTCAACTATATAAATATCAGAGGCATTTATTAATATATCATCTTTATATGATTAAATAATAGAGAGTGGAACAAGTTTACAAACTTCTATAGGATAATACTTTTGTACACTGTAAAGATTTGTACACTCACATTGTTTTAATAAAATGCTGATTGGCCAGTAGACAGGTAGGAAGTTTATGTGGGGCAACAAGACTAGGAGAATGCTGGGAGGAGGAAAGGCAGAGATGCAGTCACTAGCCAGGTGGAGAGGAAGCAAGATGAAAATGCCTCACTGGGAAAAGCTAACAAGCCATGGGGCTCAATATAGACAAGAATTATGGATTAATTTAAGTTGTAAGAGATAGTTCTTAATAAGCCTGAGCTAATGATGTGGGAGTGATTTTTTCTAATCTGTTGCTTTCATTGGTTAATTAATAAAGAAACTGCCTAGGCCCATTTGATAGGTCAACCCTTAGGTGGGTGGAGTAGACAGAACAGAATGCTGGGAGAAAGAAGCCAAGTCAGTGAGTCGCCATGATTCTCCCGCCAGACACAGACGCAGGTTAAGATCCTCCCTGGTAAGCCACCAGCTCGTGGTGCTACACAGAATATTAGAAATGGGTTAGATCAACACGTAAGAGCTAGCCAATAAGAGGCTGGAACTAATGGGCCAAGCAGTGTTTAAAAGAATACAGTTTCAGTGTAATTATTTCGGGTAAAGCTAGCCCGGTGGCGGGACGCAGCCCAGCCCACTGCTCCTATTACAACAAGCTAATAGGCTAAACAGTTTATAATTAATATAAGTGTCTGTGTGTTTTAGGGACTTAACAGTTGGAGGACTGGTCAGGACAGCAACTTTCATCTAGAACAAACCACTTCTAGTGGTTGATGTACAAAATATTTAACATTAAGTTGGTACATTTGCTAGGGAACAATTTCTCAATGATATTTTTTGCTGACTGAACATTACTATAACTATGAAATATAAAAGCAAATTTTTCTATCCTCTTTTTGTAAAGGAATAGTAAAGAAGTCATCTGTTAAACCAATAACTATTATAGACCAAACTTTAGGTAATAAAGAAGGTAAAGGAATTCCAGGCTGTAAAAGACCCATGGCTCAAATTACTCTGCTTACAGCTCTCACATCAGTTAACATTCACCACTTGCCAGATTTCTTTTTTATTACAAATATAGGATAATTCTTAGGACTGTAGTTTCTTCAATGTTCTTAGAATCTGCTACTGTACTAGTTGCTCAATTGCCACAATTTTTCTTTTGTTAAGGGCCTATTGCACCCGTACATAGGTGTTCAAACTGAGATAACACCTTGTGGACTTGTCTTTTGCTGAATATGAGATGTCTTTCTCCTTCTCATTTGATTAATTTTGGTTTGAAGTCTATTTAGGATAGCTACACCAGCTTTCTTCTTCAGCCTTATTTGAAAATCTTTTTCTAAAACTTTACTCTGAGATAATGTCTGTGTTTGATGATGTTGTGTGTTTATTGTGTGTGGCAGAAGTTTTATCCTGTTTTATATACATTCTCTTTGCCTGTGCCTTTTTATTGGTGAATCAAGCAGAATGGAGCAAGGTGGGATTTCAAGCAGATAGAAAGGGAAAGAAGGCAGAGTCAGAGAGATGCCATATAGCATTTAAAGGAGAAAGAAGCACATGGGAGCCTGTCGCAACCTTGCCAGTAGGCCACAATCTCATGGTGATGCGCAGATTAATAGAGATGGGTTAATTTAAAATGTAAGAGCTAGAAATATACATAGCTAATAGGCCAACCTGTGTTTTAATTAATACAATTTCCATGTGATTATTTTGGGTCTGCGTGGCCGGGAAACAATTGAGCAGCCTCCACCAATACATAGTGCTTTCTTTTTGTATTTTTGTTCTATAAACTACTCTAGGTCATATCAATTCATTCCTCCTTTTCAAAGTGTCTCTTTAGTGCTTTAACTTCTCCTTGTTATTTTACATTTAACTTACTTCTACTCTCATGCTTGTTGTTTCCTTCCTGCAGTTAATACTGAAGAAAGCTGGGTGTTAGTTAGTTAGTTAGTTAGTTAGTTAGTTAGTTAGTTAGTTTTTTTAGTTTTTGAGATACAAATTTTAAGTGTATGATGGCAGTTCATATGAAGTGGTACCTTTTAAATAACCCACCAGAAACACTGCAAAATCTTGTAAAACGGGCAATAAAGTTGTGCGATTGCTACTAATTTGTTGTGGTGTTATTTGACATTTGTTTTGTTGGTGAGATGATGGGTGGTGGTGGTTATTTAGCCCACTCAGGATTCTGGAATTCAGAATTTTTCTGTCTCCTCTTGCATGTTGGGATTACAAACATGCACTACCATGCCTCTCACTCAAAAGTATTACTTTACTAAAAATCAAAAATTAACTATTTAAAAAGAAGTAGGGAAGATAATATTCATTAGAGTAGCATTAGAAGACATTTACTCCACCAACAAAAAATGAGGGGTCATATATGTAATGGGTAAATATGTGAATATGTGTGTATAACAATAACTCAATTTTCAAATTAGAATGAAAGAATTCAATAAGTATTTATCCAGAAAAGGTACACAGACACCCAAATAGTATATAAAAATGAGACCAAGTCGTTAATCTTAATGAAATACGAAGAGATTCCAAATAACTACTAAGACAATCAATGTTTTTTTTAACATAAAAATAAAATTTGTGGATAAGCCTATGAGAAAAAAATGTAATACCTCTAAACTGGTGGTAGAATATTTAATTGTATATTTCTATGATATAAAGTTTCCATAAAAATTTAAAGCTACAATATGAGCTAGCAATCTTCTGGTAAATATCAATATCTATTCCTACACACAGTGGAGTAATATCTGCACTTGTACATATATTAAAGCATCAGCATCCACAATGACAAATTACAAGAAAAAACAAATGCCCATTGGTGGATGAGTTGATATCGAAACTATGGCTTATGTATAGAATAAAATATCAGTTATCCTTGAAAATGAAGTAATTGTATCAGATGCAAAACATAGAGAAATAAAGCATATCATTGTGACTCCCATAAGCCATTCTCCAAAGGAAGCATGTTACCATTTATATGATATTTCTGGCATTGTTACAAATTAAAAAACAGAAGATAGATTTCTAGACTCTGGAAGTTGGAGGAAAGGAAAATGGAAAAGCCATCAACATTTGTACATTATTGAGTACATAAAATAAATAATTTCGTAAATAAATATGGTTTAAAATGTCATACCATAATTAGCATGTCAAATGTATGAATTTATTTTAAATGTTCTTACTACAAAAACACACATGAAAAAGGAGCAAAAACAGAATAAAAAGGAAAATTAGAATATGTGCAGTGGTAATAAATATGGGTGTCATATTAACTATAGTGATGATGGCATGGGTATTAACTTTATGTAATATTTATAAGCTACCAATCACTACAATGCTTTAAAAGACTTTGCTACCTAGTAAAAGTTAATGAGACTATTCAAAACATCTATTTTCTGAGAAGTGATATGGTATAGTTTATTTTGACATTATTAAAGGGAGTTATTGACTAATTTTCAATGACATATTTCATGTTATAATGTACTATGAAAAAACGTAAGTAATTATTGTATGTTGTTAACTTCATTAATTAATTATATATTGATCATGGGTGTCTTGAGTATATAGTTTTGCAACATCATTACTTTTAACTTGTAATTAAAGCATTCTCAATATTGGAAAGAACCTAATACTCAATAGTAGATTATTTGTGCCCACAAATCTATGTATTTTTAATGTGTGAAATCCTATTTTTATTAGAATCTCCATTGTAGATCATTCTCATAATTTTTATTATTGAATATAGTTCAGTTTTATACTGTCATAAGTAAAGCATTCATATATTTATTTATTTGTGTATTTACATATATACATACAAACATACTTATAAACATATTTATAAACATAAAGGTATGTTTCTAAACATGTACTGTGTTTTAAAGGTAATTAGAGTGGGTTTATATAGCAGAATTCTCATCTTCATTCCTCTAAAAATATATTTTAAAAGGCCTGAAAATAATCCTGGCAGCACGTTGTAAAAACACCATATTTTGTAACCAAGGTAGATATTTATGAAAATTGAATGCAGATAATGAAGCAGAGTGTTTTGTTCTATCAACGACGACACCAATTCTGTACAAAAATATAACATGAAAGGGTGATGGTGTAATGGACACCACAATGCTAATGGTCTTGTTATTGCACTTAGCCTGGTTTCCAATGGAAACAAGAATTTTAAAGCTACTTAGTGCTCTTATACTTTAGGTAGCAAATAAAAGTTAAATAATAATTATTGTTATTAGGCTATCAGTCAGACTGTCAGTCTTACGAATGTTAATAATGTTTGCCTTCGCAGGCAATTTCAGCAGAGTTTACAATGATCGGAGACACAGGACTGGCACAGAACATAAAACATAAAGAAAATAAAAACAAATCTCCCCCTGAAATATATAAAGAGAAAGTGACAAGAAAATGTTAGACACTTAAGTATTTATTCTTTATTTTAAGTATAGATGTCAAATATTGGAACAAATTTTCTGCACTGCTAATTTTGAAGAGTAGGTGGACCCTCTTAAGGATGCAGATTGAAAAGAATTACAAAAATACTTTACCCTTTCAACATCATTTGCCTGCCATACAGAATTATGCCCATCAGTTGCATAGCAACAATGTGTGCAAAAAACAGTCTCTAATCATTTCAGTGAATAGTCCCGTGGCATCTTGCCTGATCATAAATCCTTCAGGAACCCTCTGCTACAGATACCGTCCATTCTGAGTATCACTCATTCGCTGCTGCTTTGGTCCACACCTAAAACAATATAGTTGCAAGCCCTCCATAGTTTTGTACTGTTTTTATTGGATTCACTGCCCCAACTTTTCCCAGATCAAACCTCCTCTCCTACCCACCCAACTTTATTTTTTTTTCCTGTTTGTTTCTTTAACCCATGGAGATTAATGTGTGAAACCCAAATATTCTCAGATGTGTGGTCGTCTTTTGTAGCATGATTGACTTATCAGGACCTACACTCAGAAAAGGTCTCTCCCTCTTCCAATAGCAAAAAATTATAAATAGCTGCACATATCCAATTTGATTTCATGCTCAGAGTCAGTTTCCATGCTAGGGTTTGATCTGGCTTAGGCTTTTTGTGCATGCTGTTGCATTTATTGTGAGTTCACAGGGGCAACTGTGTCCAGAAGTCTCTGCTTTCTTGTAGTCATTCACTACCTCTGAATTTTACATTATTTTTCTTTCCTTTTATTTTTTTTGTTGTTGTTGTTTTCTTACCACTTTCTACCTATGATCACTAAACCTTTGGATATATATTTCTTTCAGAGCTGAGCTTTCTACAGATGCTTATTATTTTCACCTTGGCCAAATGTGGGTTTCTGTGTTAATCATGATGTAAATAGAAGCTTCTGAAATGACCATTGAGAGAGACATTGATCTAGGAGTATAGAGATACGTCATCAGAGTCAGTTGAACACTGCATCCATTTAGCAGGATAATAATACTAGACTCAACTAGGACCTAAGACCTGCCTACCTATAAATTTTTTCCTGATAATGGAGCCAAGAATATGTCTCATCTTATAGACTCGGACTAAAATCCAATCAGAAAGTAACTGTTTACTCGCCAGTGTTGATGGCATTATACCATGGCTATGTCTTCCTAGGCGACTCACTATTATAGCTGACAGGGTTCAATACTGGATATGACTGATGATTACTATTCTACTATGGTAGCTTACATAGAACCTTTCAGTATTCTGAAAACTAGCCAAAATATAGAGCTTCCAGCTTGATTTCTCTATATTTTATGACAAAATTATGTGGTAGCTTCAGCAATAAGGTCTTACTGTCAGCTTGTAGAGAGTAACAAAGAACACAGCAATGTTTGGAGGTCTACAGGACCTCTCTAGCCAACAGCAGTTAAAGAGGTAACACACTGTTGTCACTGGGATTTTTATATGCTAGTCTCTTTCATTCAGTACGAGTGTTATTACTTGGTTATAGGGTAATTGTTTTTATGCAAGAGACAGAGATGAAACAGGAAGCTTCTACATTAGTAGGTTTCTATGTTTTTAATGTCATTTGTTCCTCCCCATATTCCCTATTCTGTTCTGTCCCAGCACCACCTAGTGTAAAGTTCTGTTCCATTATTCATTTGTTAACACTTTATAAACTGTGTTCTATTCCCATCCCTTGAGAGCACTTCCCCAAAGCCTCTTAGTAATTTCCTGACCTCAATGGGTATTCATATGAACAGTTCCAATGAAACACAGACATCAAATAGTAACTACCTACACCTTTTCTGTGTTAAATAAATTCATTAGCACTTAATAGAATTACATGTAATTTTAGATAAGCATAGGGATTTTCTTAAGACTTCAAATTTTTAATAATTTGAACAGCTACCATCTTGAAAATTTGAAAGAAACACTTCAGGTTTTCCATTGTCACTCATCTCCTTCTAGTGTGATTAAATTTCTCTCTCTAATAGTGGCTCAGCATAAAGCACTTGCATGACATTTAAAGGACTCTTCATAATGTGTTATTGTTGTTCTGTAACCAAGCTGGCCTTGAAATCAAGGTAATCACCTGCTTCAGTGCTCTAAATCATCTTCAAAGTTATTTAATTCGGAAAATTAACCTTGTTTCCAGCAGAAGTATTTACATTTTTATTTAAGAGAATTTATAAAAGAATCTCAAAACTCATGTCTCTTTTTTCTCATAAAAAGTAATTATCTACAACATGAAAATTAATATTTTAATTCCTGTTAGAAGCAAAAGATTAAAATTCCAAATGCAAAATGTCACATTTAGAAGCACATATCTCAATTTTATAATAAGATTATATTCCTAATCTCTCCAAGACCTTCATCATAAAGGGGTGCTGAATTTTGTCGAATGCTTTTTTAGCATCTAATGAAATGATCATATGGTTTTTTTCTTTCAGTTTATTTATATGGTGGATTACATTGATAGATTTGCGTATGTTGAACCAGCCCTGCATCTCTGAGATGAAGCCTACTTGATCATAATGGATAATTTTTCTGATGTGTTCTTGGATTCGGTTTGCCAGTATTTTATTGAGGATTTTTGCATCAATGTTCATGAGTGAGATAGGCCTGTAATTCTCTTTCTTGGTTGGGTCTTTGTGTGGTTTTGGTATCAGGGCAACAAAAGTATATGCTCAACTATGTTCATAGCAGCATTGTTTGTAATAGCCAGAACCTGGAAACAACCTAGATGCCCTTCAATGGAAGAATGGATGAAGAAAGTATGGAATATATACATATTAGAGTACTACTCAGCAGTAAAAAACAATGACTTCCTGAATTTTGCAGGCAAATGGACGGAAATAGAAAACACTATCCTGAGTGAGGTGAGCCAGACCCAAAAAGAGGAACATGGGATGTACTCACTCATATTTGGTTTCTAGCCATGAATAGGGGACGTTGAGCCTATTATGCGTGATCCTAGAGAAGCTAATTAAGAAGGTGAATCCAAAGAAAAACAATTAGGCGATGAAAGGAGACAGAGACAAAGACCCACATTGGAGCACCGGACTGAAATCTCAAGGTCCAAATCAAGAGCAGGAGACAGAGCACGAGCAAGGAACTCAGGACCGCGAGGGGTACACCCACACACTGAGACAATGGGGATGTTCTATCAGGAACTCACCAAGGCCAGCTGGCCTGGGTCTGAAAAAGCATGGGATAAAACCGGACTTGCGGAACATAATGGACAATGAGGACTACTGAGAACTCAAGAACAATGGCAATGGGTTTTTGATCCTACTGCACGTACTGGCTTTGTGGGAGCCTAGGCAGTTTGGATGCTCACCTTACTAGACCTGGATGGAGGTGGGTGGTCCTTGGACCTCCCACAGGGCAGGGAACCCGGATTACTCTTAGGGATGATGAGGGAGGGGGACTTGATGGGGAAGGGGGAGGGAAATGGGAGGTGGTGGCGGGGAGAAGGCAGAAATCTTAAATAAATAAATAAATAAATAAAAAGATTATATTAATGACATCTGCTTTGGATATCACTTTTAGTGTGAGTGTGTGAGTGTGTCTGTGTGTCTGTATGTCTGTGTGAATTTTGGAAAAGTGGTTTAAGGCATTGTGTAGTATCAAGTCTGAATATAATTGGATATGACCATGCTGGGACTTAGCTCTCTGTTGTCCTATAACCTTTATATCTGCCATGTTCTCTCCCACTGAGGCTTCTTTATATCACTCAGATTAAAAACATTTCCAAAGAAAGGCTTATGACTACTTTCTCTGCTTATCAATCACAACACTATCCATTCATTATTGGTGGTACCAGGTGACTTCCACTTTCCACATAAGTCATCTCTTCCCACTAAGATGGGGAGATATATAAAAATTGCCTGGCTTCCTGAAGCCTATATCCATTTTTTCAAAGTGTTCTATCAGTATAGGGTGGTTTCCTTTCCATTGAACCTTCCTTCACATGATGGATATCCACCCCTTTTATTGTTATTAACAAATCAACTTATCTTTATTTATTTATTTCAGGATACATCAGCTTATGGGTTATCCATATCCACATGCATTATCCAGGCTATTGAAAAGAATATTTCAGCGATAAAGGAAAGATAGTACTTCAGACCAACTTAGTCTTGTTCTGACCTTATCTCTCTACTTAATATATGTGGACACTGAACAGGTATGAATTTTAATAAGAAAAGTATTTTTTGGAGAGATACTGGATTTACAAATTAAATATCTTCAGTCATAAAATGACTAATGCCTGCATGCCATTATGCTAACAAATTTATGTGTAAAAACATTCAAACATTGGAGTTCCATATGCTGAGACTAGGAGAAGTATATCAATCAGGTGGTGAAGCTTTGTTAAACTTAAATCAAGAAGTACTCAGTAAATAAAGGGAGGAGAACTGGGGCATTCTGAGGCAACCCTGAAGTGGGCAGTGACATTTGAACAAACTTGGGGAACAACGTGCAATTCTTTCTTGAAAAAATATTTAAAAAGCAAATAAAGCATTTTGCAGAAATTAATCTATTTTAAAAAGTTTGAAAGTCTCCTTTGCATAGTTGTAAATATACTGAACTCATACCAAGTCCTTCATAGTCATCAGGCTCCAAGACTCAAATATTCTCTGTAAATACAGTTAGAGGCATATAAATCAGAAATAAATGAGAAATCTAGCTTTATTTTCATATTTATTTGCAGAATCTCACTATGTAGCCCTGGCTGAACGTAGCTCACTATGTAGCCTTGGCTATAGCTTACTATGGAGGCCAGGATGGTCTGTAAACATCTATACTGAGATATGCATTTTTATCTTGCAACCTTATTTGGCATTGTCTTATAATAGTTACATGGGTGTCCTTTAATATGTTAAATATTATTTAAGTCTGTTTGAAAGATGACTCAGTGGTGTTCTCAGCTGTTCATATAAAAGACCTAGGTTTAGTTATAACACCAAGCTGGTAACTTACAACCAACTCTAACTCCAGTTCCAGGAAACCAATGCCTTTTCTCAGCCCCTGCAGGCACTAGCCATGCATGTAAAATGTGGAGGAAAATACATGGAGACAAACATAAAATAAGAATAAATAAATCTTTAATGCAATAAAATTCTCTTTGATATCTACCATCATTTTCACTGAAACAGTTTAAAATAATTACTTTAAACTAATCACATGATTTTTGGAAATCATCAAATTTATATTTAACACCATATGCACAATTAATAATGTGATAAAAATATTCATTATCAAACTAATGTTTGATATAAAGATAACATCAATTTTAAAGCATAATAGTTTTAAGCAATATAGTTATAAGGCATACTAATTGTAACATGCATTTATAGGTCTTAACATGTGAAAGGGGGTATTCAGAATTGGTAGAATTAAAAATTTGAAAGGTTATTTAAACAATAAAAGCCAACATTATTCAGATTTTTGTCCAGGATAATTTGTAATTTGGGGAAGAATGTACAGTCTATGAGGTGACAACAAGAAGCCATGAAAGGAGCAAAATTCAGCATTTTGTAGTCTTCATCATAGTCCATTTTAAATCTCCATGGTGATCTTCCTTTAATACTTCTGGGTCTCACAAATCCAAAATTCCAGTACAAGCATCAGGAACAAATTCTGGTGTCTGCCCAACCCATACAACTGTCACCCACATTCAGTGGGTCTAGCTCGGTCCTATGCTGGTTCCTTTCCTCTCTGGCTTGATCTAGTGAAGTCCAATTAGCTCATGTAAGCTTTTTCAGTGGGTGTCTGTATCATGGTCTTGACCTCTTTGCTCATATTCTCTCTGTTCCCACTCTTTTACTGGACTTTTGGGACTCAGCTCAGTGCTCCACTGCAGGTCTCTGATTCTGTCTCCATCATTTACTGGATGAAGGTTCAATAGTGACATTTAGAATAGTCATAAATTTTATGACAGAGTGCTATAACTTGCCTAATGGCAACAAACTGGCTGTATGCCCAAAAATGGGGCTGTGAGCATGGCTCTCAGAGGCGGTGAACAGTTCCTCCATGTCAAATTGGGCAAGGCAAACAGGCAGTGCCATATTTCCCCTAGCAATGGCACAGCTGAAGTTTTTAAGGAGCACTTAGCATTTTAAGAAGTGCTCCTGCACAGTGAAGAATTATAGATACACAATAGGACAGATTCAGACATAAAAGACCTCTAAATGGGTCAAAGTATTGGATAAATTTACATAGGCTTGGGAGAGAAAAGAAAAAGAGTACAGAGAGTTATAAAAAGAAGCAAATGTGCTTTCTAAAAATAAAACAAAGTCTTTAAAGAGAGAGAGTACAGTCATGGATTAAAGGAATAAAGATAATAAAATAAATATTAAAAAGTAATAGTGTAAAAACAAGTCACATAAAGATAAAATACACACAGTCTAGATTATGTATATTTTGTGTTTTCTTTGAGTTTTTTGACTGTGAAGGAGCTAAGTACAGAGACATTTCATTGTATGGGCTCCTAAGCTAAACTATCATGCATATTACAAAGGTATCTTGACTTCAGAATTGGGATCTAAGGATGTACTACTTTGAAAAAGAGCTACTTCTTTTGTTTCCACAGAGAATGAAAACCTATGGATTGCTTCCATACTAATATAGTTTGATGGAACAAGATCCCCTGAAAAATCACCTTGAACTTCCCCCCAAAAATTACTTCACACAACTACTGATTGAGATGAACCTAGCACACAGGACACATCATGAAAGACCTGATTAACAGCATCCCCAATCAGCAAGTTGTACTCTAGAGAACTATGACCAAGTTCCCAAATATTGTTTATAAATGTTTCTTTACATTTATATGGATATATGCTGTAGAGATTTGTTTTGGTATGGGTCTTGGTTTATTGATACAAATTTAGGGTCAATTTTGTTATACTGTGTATATGTATATCTGCTCTTGATTAAGGTATTGTGTTTGTGCAGCTCATCTAAATGTATAATGCATAATTAAGAAATATAGGTTAATAGATAGTCATGTTTAATAGTCAAGCTTGTAGTCATGTTATGTAGATTTTTTAGATGTACAAAGATGTATTTCAGATAGATAGGTATCCATTCTTCAGTTGAATGGCGCCTAGGTTTTGGAACCCATTCTCTTTGGAAGGATACCTTGCTCATCCTGGAAATAGTGAGGAAGGTCTTGATCGTTCCTCCAAACAATGTGCCTTGCCCTCTTTGGGGAGTTGATGCTGGTGGGGGGAGAGGAAAAGTTAGAGGGAATGGGAGGAAGGGAGTGAGTGAAAACTAGTATTAGTATGTAAAATGAAAAAAAAGATTGTTTTCTTTTCTAAAAGATAAAATTTTAAAAATTAAAAAGAGAGTTGCAAATCATTGTATTATTTATTGTACAGTAAGGTGGAAGTGTAGTAGGAGCTGCGGGCTGCGTTCCTGCCACCCAGCCCCCAGCCGCCTGGCTAGCTTATGCCCCGAAATAACAATACACAAACTCTATTCTTTTAAACACTGCTTGGCCCATTAGCTCTAGCCCTTACTGGCTAATTCTGACATCCTGATCAACCCATCTCTAATAATCTCTGTAGCACCAGTCTTACCAGGAAAGATTCAGCATGTCTGACCTGGCGGCTGGCTGCATCGCATCTGGCTCTGAGAGGAGCTGCCCTGCATCTGACTCACTTCCTCTTCCTCCCAGCATTCTGTTCTGTTTACTCCACCCACCTATGTTCTAACCTATGAGGGCCAAGCAGTTTCTTTATTAATTAACCAATGACCTTCCTCCATCATGGAAAGGTTTATAATTATTCATGAATGTGATCAAGGAAGTTTCATTACTGCTGCCAGCAATACATATCTGCTATAGAAGAAAACCCGGATTGTTGAAATACCTCTATTGAAATAAGAGCGGCGGGGCTGTGTCCCCGGCACCCAGCCACCCAGCCGCCCCGCTGCCCGCATTGCTAGCTTATGCCCTGAAATAATTACATGGAAACTGTATTTTTTTAAACACTGCTTGGCCCATTAGCTCCAGCCTCTTATTGGCTAGTTCTTCCATATTGATCTAACCCATTTCTAATATTCTATGTAGCACCACGAGCTGGCTTACCAGGAAAGATCTTAACCTGCGTCTGTCTGGAGTGAGAGAATCATGGCGACTCACTGACTCAGCTTTCTTTTTCTCAGCATTCTGTTCTGTTTACTCCACCTACCTAAGGGTTGGCCTATCAAATGGGCCTAGGCAGTTTCTTTATTAATTAACCAATGAAAGCAACAGATTAATACAAGACCCACCTCCATCACCGGATGAACTCTGCCATTACTATATTGGTCAGAGTGGAAGATGACTTTCCGTGGGAACAATACAACAAAGCTCACTCGCTTAGACAGGATGTAGTTCTAGGTTGCCTAATAACATAGAAAGGTCTGAAATCTTCCAAAGGAACTATTGTCAACATAAAGTTTAATTTTGAAGCTCCAGTTTTAATCTATGGCCTCTGATATAAAGGGAGAAAGAGTGTGATCTAGTTTTGGTGACACATACCTGTAATCATACTGCTTGGAAGATTGTGACAGGAGGATCTGGGAGGATCTGGCCTGCCTGATCCTAAACTCATAGTAGGACCCTGTTTCAAACCATAAAAAAAGAAAATGAAAGGGATTGAAGAACTATTGCTTTTGTTGCTGTTTTAAGGAATTCTCTGGAAAATTGTCAGGACCATACTTCATCTCTCTGAAACTATTTTCTCTTTGACAAATTTTTCAATGAATCACAAAACTGTAATGTTTTCAGACTTTATTTGGCTCACCTTAATGATGGGCCAATAAGCCAAATAAATTCTTTTCTCTCCAAGTCATATTAGGTCATTGTGTATACTACAGCAACAGAAACAAACTAGAAATTTGGGGTTGGGTAGTAGGGCTGGAAGCCAGCACTGACTACCTTAGCTTCTACACCTCTAGAAACCTGAGTCCTTAAGGATACTGAAAACATTCTGTTCACTGTCCTAGCATATGCCCTTAGAATAGTTTGCATTTTTATCTTTTGTGTCTTATTTAATCATCTTTTCAGAAATATAGATAAATATAAGAATATGAAGTGAATGAATACACCAAAGACAGCATCCAAACATGAACAAGATCAAAAGAAAGTACAGCAGTGAAAAGAAGTTGTGATGCATTATTTAAAGAATTGTATGGAAGAGTTTAAAGTAAAACTCCTCACTTGTCTTTAATCTTACACATTTCATCTTTTAATAGACTATATGCCTATATGATTAGTAGGCTTTAATTTATGCCCGACTTGTATGACAAGAAGTCTAGGAAAATAAAATAAATTAATGCATTTGTTTAACTACCATCAGAGAGTAGGGCAAAGAACAGCTCAACAGATAACATATCAAAAGCATCATCTTATCATCTTTCTTCTAAAAGAATAGTATGGTAAATAAATTCTTAGATCTATTGATATAAAATAGAAAAAATTCATCCCGAAAACACTGTTCTTCTTCGGAAGAATAATGAGCTGTGAGTCTAAAGACTACTCCAAACATTTATGTTTTTCAAAGATATTTTTGAATAAAACAATCAAAGCACAGTATGAAAAAGGAAATACAGATCATTTCAATTACTATTATGGTGTTTTGGCAGGCTACATTAAAAGATATTGTTAATTTCTTCTACTATGTTAAGGTATCCATTGCACAATCATGATCATTATTTTATTTTTAGTAGGTTTTATCTTTTGACTAATTCCTTGAAACTTTGAGCCATAACATAGCTCTCTGTTTTTTGGGTCCATCAGGGTAATGTAAGTCAATTAAATTTCAGCATAACATGTAATTACTGTTGGGAGTCCCTCTGCAAGGTTTTCAATTTCTCTTTAGGGATTTAGAACTGAACAATGAACAATTTTGGTTTAATTAAAATTCAAGTATCAAATCCCAGAAGGTTCATTTTACAGAGACCTGCCAATCAGTCAATTGAAAGGCTCATAAAACTCTTGCTCACTCTGTGATGCTCTTTTCCCCAATGATATAACCCTTAATGAAAATTTTTGTTTTCTTCTATTTCATTCCAGATATCTTGTAATTTGGCAGTCTTATAATGAAAGAAATGACATTAAATCCCAAACTAATGAATTCTCTAGCACCAAATTACACCAGTTTCTTGAATGACAATATCAAGATTTTCTTTCTTCTTTCACCATTCATTATATATATGTATGTACACATAAGGCTTATTCCCAAACTTGAAGACTAAGCAACCTAATTGAGATCAATTTAATATGTAAGAGGGTATTTATTATTTAATTATTCATTAGGTATAGATATTTGTTATCTACTATATCATAGGTAAACTCTTCAAAGACCAAAAGAAAGCAATTCAAAATTTTTAACAGTCCTAATAATGTGATTAAAAAAGCAGACAGATCAATCTTTCATAGGAAGAAATTTTAAAGTAGAAGAGAGTGAACCCTCCAGAAGATGTCAAAGGCAGTACACGTGATTCTGCCCTGGCAGTAAGGAGTTTATTTCACAGAATACTATCTGTGCATGGTAATAATAAGGTTCAGATATGTATTGTGACGTTAGTGGGTTGGGAAGGGTTGGGAAGAAATAATGTTCAGTTCAAAGATTCGAGAAAGAGCAAAATATTATAGATACCTGCTATCAGGGGAACAGAATACTAAATGTAAACTTTTAAAAGGCTGTAACTAAACCACACACCCATAAACTCTGTACTTGGGAGCCCAAGAAAGGAGGATCGCAAGTCTGAGGACTGTTTTGAAAGAAGGGAAAGGAAGAAGGGAGGAAGGGATGGAAAGGTTAAAGCTTTGCATTTTAAGGAAAGATGGAGAAATAGATGGGTTTCTAAAAGGAAAGTAATTCTGTAATTCTTTGTGCCCTTCAAAGTCATAGTAAATATTCTAAACTACTAGGAATTGCTGGAGTAAGGGGTAAAACACAGAACATAGATTCTAGCCATGTTACTACAGGTGTGCAAACTTTGGGCTTGGGATATGTTTAAATAAGTTTTTTTTTTTCCTTCTCTCATCCCAGGCTTGATTGTAAATACTAGATGCATCAGCACATACTATTTCACCCTCAGTAGATAACATAGCTCACCTAAATACCATTTGCAAAGCACAAGAAAATAAACAGTGAAAAATTCATTAAAATTTTACTAATAATTTCTTTCAGAGAAATAATTTGGTCATTGAATCCAAATATTCTATTTTGGTACTTTCACACAATCAGGAAGCAAACTACTTGTTAAAAGGAGAAATAAAGAAAAGGGGGCCAAGTGGTGTCCCCTAGGATATCAGGAATACCCTCTGTAGTCATTCTAAAGAGCATAAATGCTACACTTAAAGAATTAGAGTGACCATTCATGTGAATTAAAATTAATCATAAATGTAATATATTATCTTTCACATATCAGAAACAGTCCAAAAATGTCAACACCATTATTTAATTTAAGATTAGAAGAATAATCAAAAAAGTTGGATCGCTATGTTTTGGAATAATAATGAATAACTATGTCTATTCTCTCAATAAAACAACTTTAAAAATAAATTGTTATAATGATGTATTAACAGAACTAGAAAATGCACTGTAGCTTCTGAAACATCCATGGCATATAGCTTAAAGGAAATGTGAAAAACAGCATACTGACAGTTAAGAGGCACTAAGATGCACTTTGAATATTTCTGTTAAGTCTAATGCTGATGACAGCAGGGCTCCGTTGATTTTGTACATTCATGGACAATCACAGTGGTAATAATATTGCATGGATTAAATAACTTATCTGCACAGGAAACTGATGGATTTCTTTAGCTACTCCCATTTCACAAATAAGAGTTCTGAGATACTGTGAAGTTAAGCATCTTTCCTAAATACTCAGCAGTTCTGGAGACAGGATTATTAGCAAGATTTAGTTAAGCTACAACCAGTGGTCCCAAAGTCTAAATATCTTACTTTGTAAGAGTCTCATTTTCTGCCTACTGAGTTGCTCACACACACTGTGTGTGTGTGTCTTTGGGAGTATGCTCATATATGGCTATATCCTTGTGTACCTGTGTGAGCCTGTGAAATCCTCAGACCTAATAGGTTATCCTGTCTCAAGGCCTCAGGCTGAATACTCAGACTGACATCCCTGAGCTCATGGATCCCTGACTTTTATTCCTCTCTCTGCCCAATCAAATCCTTTCCTGTTTCCACCTCCCTAGTGCTGGGATTAAAAGCATGGAATTGAAGGTGTGAGGCATCACCACCTGGTTCTGTTTCTCTTTAAAACAGGATCAATCTCATGTACCCCAGGGTGGCCTTGAACCCACAGTGAACCATCTACCTTTACCTCCCAAGTACTTGAGACTGAAGGTATGTACCACCACTGCCTGGCTTCTATGGCTAACTAGTGCCTAGCTCCCTACTCTGATCTTCAAGGAAGCTTAATTTGTTAGAGCACATACAAAACATCACCACAAACATGTGTTTTGGGGATTAGAGTCAGGCTCCTGATTGCATAATAGGCACCTTGTTCACTGAGCTGGCCCCAGCATCATTAGCTGCTGAATTATAATCTGTAAAGACCAGTTTATGCTTAAAGATTAATAGGCAAACATATTAGGCATTGGAGTTTATCAGCTAAGACACTAGGGTATCATTGGAGTATCCTTAATATTAGTGGATTTTATCCCCACAAAAGTATGTAAAAGAAGAGAGAGAGAGAGAGAGTTGAGAACCAAATCCAAATAGGTGTTAAAATTAGGAGTTTCCCTTTGCAAAGCCACTTATGGTCAGAAGAACAGAGCCCTGAAAGAAACACTAGCATGGTGTTGACCTTTATGGCAGAGTGTTTGCTTTCTTGTGCTTTCCCAACTTGGTGCCACAGAAAGATAATAAACAATCGCACTATTTTTTGTTTCTATTGCAGTTTACTTATTTAAAAATAAGTATCAGTTTATAAAAGACAGAAATCCTTTAGTGCTATTCCTAAAATAATCTATGTTTTAAGTTGGAGTTAATGAAACAAAAAGTTTAAGATAGTCATTAAAGTTATTCACAGGTATTTGGTGGAACCTTCTCAGCCTGATTACTTGAAAACTCCTAGATATTTGATTACAGATAATTAGCTTAGTCTATTAGGATTGCACATCATATGTTAAAAGTGATTTGATTGTTCCTGCAGAAGTATTATTTATTTATGCAATAAAAATTGACTCTTTTGTAATTAGCAATTATTGAAATAAATAATTTTCTGAAAAGACCCTCCTGATCTTGACTGATTACTTATGATATCATTAATCTAATGAAGGGCTACTTAATAAATATTATTTCTCTTTGACTCTTCACCTAGATACACACACACACACGTGTGTGTGTGTATTAGGTCTTTACTTTCAGATTAATAAAGCTATGTATTGTATACTAAGAGCAAGAATAATTGTATTCATTGTTTTTCCCCATCTTAACGCCGCTTGTTTAAATTGTTGGATATTATATTTACATAGAGTTATAGAAATTACTATACCATACAATATAACCAATAACTATTATTTATATCTGTTCTATGGTATTGTAACATTTATAAAATAATAATAACTTCAAATGAAGATGTCAAAGCACCAAACATCCAGAAAACATTTCCTCAAAATCATCACTCTGGGAATTGATATGAATTTATTTGAGTTTTCTAAATTCTCTTTCCCTTGTTTAGACTTGGTGTGTTCAAGATATATTTGTATAATTGTGTTATGAATTATTGTGTGGCATTTGGATGCAGGAGGAGAGAAAAAGAACAGAAAGAAATTAGAATTGAAACTAGGAAGAGACACCCAAAAGAAACCTTTCTTTCTGTGTTGGTATTTCTATATCTAAATATAACATAGTCCTTATAAATGTTTCACTCTTTTCTGTGATGGTGTCCATTTGCTGTAGAGAGAGACTTCTTGGTTCACTGGTGCTGGCTATGCTTACCTTTGAGTATATGAATAAGACTTAAAATGTCTTAGGGAATCATGCTGGTCTAGCAAAATGGTGGTATTAGATTCTTTTCCAAAAAAAAAAAAAAAAAAAAAATCATTATCCCCGAGAAAGCATGCTAGGCTTCCAGTACCAGGCAACTCCTCAGGAGCAGACCTAATATTCAGTTAGACCACTGTTGGTGGCTGCCAACATATAAGTGCAACTTATTACAGCTTTATGCTTATCTTGCAATACTGGTAATTGTCGTGGTTATTCGGTGTTGTGCCTGGATAGGACTTTATTTGCTCTCCTCCCTCAACAGCTTGCAAAGCTAGAACTCAGGAAAGGCATTCCTAAGTCAGACCATCTGAGTCCTGTGTGTGCAGTGTCTTTAGCAATAGGGATCCACCCACAAACCCTGAGGAGCAAACGACAGCAATAATAAATTGCTCTAATTATCCATATTTTTATCAGAGTTACTTGACTACCTTGACCAACCATTTAAAAAGAGGTTTCACATGCCTAGTGCTGGGGGTTTTGTTAGTCTAAATTTCTTGTGGGGAAAGCTGTCAACTCAATATGTATGTACATACCTTTATGTGTTGTGTATAATTTTAGGTAAATAACATGGTTCTTGGAAACCTTCGCAAATAACCGCTGACTTTTCCCCCTCCACCCAGTTGGAGACCACCCTCTTCCTGTTTTACAGCTTTACTTCTTTAATGTGCATTCTGATTATTCGTCCCCCAAGAAACTCCTGTGGCCGCTAAACACTTTCTGGTACTGCTTTTATTCCATGTTGTAAAGCCACACTTGAGGATTTTGAACTAAGAACCGCGGCAAAGATCAATAGTGTCCAGTCCCCAAGGACACATTTACATCACAACTCCTGAAACACTCTCTTGGAGAATATTATAGAGAGGGCATGTAGAGAGATTAGAGAAGCTAAAATATCAAGAATTCTTGTGTATGTGTACAGGTGCAAGCCACACAGACAAAAAATTATACCCGTTTCGAAGAAAGGAGGAAGGAAGGGAAGGTGATGGAGGAAGGTCATTTGTCAATAAACAAACTGCCTTGGCCCATTTGATAGGCTACCCCTTAGGTGGGTGGAGTAAACAGAATAGAATGCTGGGAGGAAGAGGAAGTGAGCTCAGACTCGACAGCTCTGCTCTCTGGAGCAGACGCCATGCTCCCCTCTCCCCGGCAGACACGATGAAGCTCTGACCCAGGATGGACGTAGGCTAGAATCTTCCCGGTAAGCGCACCTTAGGGTGCTACATACATGAACAGAAATGGGCCAAGCAGTGTTTAAAAGAATAGAGTTTGTGTGTCGTTATTTTGGGGCATAAGCTAGCCAGGCAACCAAGAGCCGGGCTGTGGGAAGAGGCCCGCAGCCCCTACTACAGATGGCGCCCACGTGGATAACTGCATCCACAGAAAGCCTGAGAAAGCTTGGGAAAGAATAGAGTAAAGCGTGTTTTCTTGGTAGCAGCAATTTCTCGGGTCTGCTCTGCTTGCTAGAGGCAAGCAAGTGCTCTCATCTAACAGAGGCTTCCTGACTCAGCTTCAGCTGTGAAACCTTGCAGCTCATTTAAGAGGTCCTACCACGAAATACTTAAAACGGTGTTGGTGAAAAGCTGAAGGCATGCTTTTCGGTTTTCAGCCATAGCAGGAAAAAAATTGTGCTGTTTTAAAATGCCGGCTTTCTGGGCCATCCTGCCAGGGCAAACTCTGACTGTTTGAGGCAGGAGGGCTGACTACAGAGAGAGGAGTTGAATGTTGTCTGTGGATATAGTATTGCAGCTTGTTTGCTGGCAAGGACCTTGAAACGCCACAGAGTTGTGGTGGTAAACATGGCTACAGCCGGTACCTCAGCCATGAGGCTGGAAAGCTAAGGAATGGCTGAATCCAGCCGTCAAAGCCACGGCTTTCATCCTACTGATATTGCTTGGTAAATTAAAGACTCATGTGGTCAGAAAAAGAGAGATATACAGTAAAGAGAGATTCAAAGACAAAGAAAACTTTAAATGATTTACAGTGTGTTTAAAAATATATGCAGGCTGAAAGTTAAAGTTCCTAAAAGTAAAATAAGGAAGAAAGAGAGTAGTTGGGTGTGGTAGTACACACCTTTAATCCCAACACTTGGGAGGCAGAGGGAGATTGACCTCTGAGACTTCAAGGTGTGGTAGCACACGCCTTTAATCCCAGTGCCTAGAAGGTAGAGACAAACTGATCTCTGAGAGTTCAAGGACAGCCTGGCCTAAAGAGTTATTCCAGGACGAAGATATACAGAAAATATAAAATAAAAGTAAAAGTAAACGAAATAGAGGTTAAAATAAAGCTGCACAAAGATGGAAAATACAATGAGAATCTTGATACTGTATGCTATTATGCTCTCTTTGAATTGTTTTAATGCTGAGGAAGGAGCAACAGACGCTAAAAGATATTTGTTTATAAATGCTGCTGAATTAATCCAAGATAGATATTTTCAAAATACCTTGATTTCAGAATTTGGATCTAAGGATATGATACTTTGGAAAAGAGTTTCTTCTTTTGTTTTCACAGAGGATGAGACTCTTTGGATTGCTTCTTCGATCCCAATATGGTATGATAGACCACGTCCTCCTGAAGGGTTGCCGTGAACACCTTCAAAAAATTACTTTGCTCAACTGCCGACTGAGAGGAACCTAGCACACAGGTTATCCCATAAAAGACCCGATTAACAGCGCCCCCATTCAGCAGGAAGCAGTTTGGAGAGAAAAAACTGCGCCCATGTTCCCATATATTGTTTATAAATGTTCTTTTACATTTAAAGGGGGAGATAATATAGATGTGAATAATTTGCATTGATATGAATCTTGGTTTACTGATATTAATTTAAGGTCAATTTTATTATATGTATATGTATTTCTGATATTGATTAAGGTATTGTGATTGTGTAGTTCACTTAAAAATGTAATGTATATAGGTTGTTAATGGATAATTATCAATAATAGTCAAGTTTGTAGTCATGTTAGATTTTCTAGATGTGCATGCTTATATTTTAGATAGACATTCTTCATATCTTTCAAAGATTATAAAATATGGCATTTTAAGTGCTTTAATAACTTAGGGTTTTTCATGACAATGAGACACTCTGCTCCTGGCAGCACCAATCTACTTCAAGAAGAAAGAAGATGGGCATCGAAGAGGATCCTTATGGAGTTTGATAGCCATTTGGGCAAGAAACTGCTCTTGCCTGGACTGTTGCATAAACTGGACACAGAGAACCCACAGAGAGAGGACTACTGAACTTGCCTAAAGGTGAGATGATCTTTCGGGGTTCCTGATTCATGAAAGAGTCTGCGAGACATTCTGCAGGACACAGCAGATAAGTGACTGAACTGCCTTTAAATTTCCTGCTTCATGGAAACGTCTCTGGATACTATGGACCTTTAGGCCGAAGATGGATGCCCCAACGGTACAGAGGAACTTTGGGTGACTGTCCAGGCAGTGAGATGTCTCTGTCATTTCTAGAGTTTAGAAGTTGCTTACTTTTTGTTTGCTTAGGTAATATTGTATTCTTCTCGAGTCTTTGATGGAGTTGAATAATAGATAGATAGTTATAGTTATAGTTTTCTTAGTTATGATAAAGATAAAATAGATGTAAATATTGTAATTTTTACTTGATAACTGTTTTGTTATATGTAATTTTGCTATGTTAAAGTTAAAGCCTTCCTTTTTTTTTTTTTTGTTTAAACAGAAAAAAGGGAAATGATGGAGGAAGGTCATTTGTCAATAAACAAACTGCCTTGGCCCATTTGATAGGCTACCCCTTAGGTGGGTGGAGTAAACAGAATAGAATGCTGGGAGGAAGAGGAAGTGAGCTCAGACTCGACAGCTCTGCTCTCTGGAGCAGACGCCATGCTCCCCTCTCCCCGGCAGACACGATGAAGCTCTGACCCAGGATGGACGTAGGCTAGAATCTTCCCGGTAAGCGCACCTTAGGGTGCTACATACATGAACAGAAATGGGCCAAGCAGTGTTTAAAAGAATAGAGTTTGTGTGTCGTTATTTTGGGGCATAAGCTAGCCAGGCAACCAAGAGCCGGGCTGTGGGAAGAGGCCCGCAGCCCCTACTACAGGAAGGAACAAAGGAGGGAGGAATGGAGAGACAGAGAAAGAAAAGAGTGAAAAAGAAATAGAAAGTCGGGCACGCTTTTCAATTCCCTGTAGGTGTTTCTTGAAACAGTATTCCCATGAGTTTGTTTATAACTAGCTTGAAAAAGTTTCGGCAAGAGTAACATTTTATGAACTAAAGAGTTGCTGAGCAGCACTTTTCGTTTTTATTGGAACATTTCCACCCAGACTGAGTAAATTAGAATTTACTTCACAATAATGGATAAAATAGATACTGTTTGATCCAGCGGGAATAGAAGATATACAGCATTATCCCCGCATGCTCTTTGGAAATCATATTATTCACTTTAGTATTCAAACAACGAGTAATTTGTAAAGGTCGTATGCTCTGCAGAGTCATTTTGTCAAATTGTTGAAGCTGACTGATTTCTTTGGGGACAACTTCAGTTGCCATGCCATTCAGGACACATCCAGAGGCCATCTCATTTGACAGTGCTTTGGGGAAACATATTTGTCTGAGTATCAATTTTCTGTCACCTTATAGGCTATCTCTATAAATTATTGAAGCAATTGTATCAATGGGGTGATTTTTGAAATGTGTTATTTCTTGGGTTTTATTTGACTGTAATAAGAGACAAAGTCATGATCTGGTAGAAAATTTGTATAATTTGTTCACTATCTTGGGTGCAATGTTCTTATAAATCTCCAACAATCTGATAAAGTTTACCTCTAAATGTATGACTTGAGGTCCCATATATTTTGAGTGACTTAATACATCATTTAAGAAGGATATGAGTACTTATTTTTGTGGTATTTTGTTTTTCCAGAGGAAGAAAGTAAGTCACTGGGACGTTAAATCATGCTCCATAATCACCCTGATAGATACATCTAAGGACAAAGACGAAGTATGAGCTGGAAATCCTAACTCCTGATTTGAGATTAGTTTTAGTTTAATTGTGGGAAATCTATTATCTACTTGGTGTCATCGGGCGGCTGAGGGAGGGGGAGTTGATTGGGGGAGGGGGATGGAAATGGGAGGCAGTGGCGGGGAGGAGGCAGAAATCTTAAATAAATAAATAAATAAATAAATAAATAAATAAATAAAAGAGTAGGAGCTGTAGAGCTGAAGCAAGTCAGGATGAATTACAGGCTGCAAGGAGCACTGTAACCTCGTCTATAAAACCCCATGTGAGCGCAGCAAGAATAGCAATCGGCACCTGAAAGAGGACCCGGATGTGACACACTGTGACACACGCAACTTTCAATTTTCAGTCTTTTTAAATTACATTTATTCATGTACTTAAAAATGTTTTAATTGTGAAATACAGCTATTGAACCTACTGTCTGTGATGCAGTTGTGCTGAGCACCACCACTCAGCTCTGACCTTCAGTAATTGACATCCTGTCAGCATTCCAGTTTCCTCATTTGTAACACTTAGTTTTGACTGGAACCTGACTCAGATGACTCAGTGTGAGTCCTAAATTTGAGTATCTAGAAGAGCATCTGTACCTAGCAGTCCAAATAATATTCATTACTAGAATGTATTTCAGTCATCAATATAACAGTCCAGAATTCACTGCTTAAAGCCATAAAAATCCATTAATTTATTCACAAACCTTCAACTTGGAGGGGGATCAGGAGTTTCCACCTATATCCATCTCTTACTGTCATTAGGGCATCTTAGGTGTGCTCCTTGAGTTTGGATCCACTATATAAACAATAAATTAAGATAAACAATACAGTGATAATAAGCCTATTGTAATAGAAATAAGACTGTTTATATTTATTGATGCTTTGGCACCATTAATCTGTCATCTGAAATTCTTTCTTCTACTCCTTCAGGCCCCAAAGTTTCACATGGTTTACAAGGTACAAGATTAATAAAAGGTGTACCCCATTGATGTAGCCTTCATGACATAGTCACCCATGCTGAGGAGGGGCTTCTCAGAGGACACAGCTGCGGTTAAATCACTAAATGTTCTCCTCACACCTGACTCATACATCTTTAAGTAATTTCAATAAAATCCTTGGTGTACAAAGTTAGATTGGAATGGAATATTTGTTTTGTCTGTCTGTGTTCTATCTGAGATAAATATTTCCTCACATCTCTCGAGGAAAAATAACACAAGCACTAAATCTGTATATGCATTATGCCTATTTATATGCATAAATGAAAACACAGAAACAAATAAAAACAATGAAAATAAGAAAAGTTTAAAAGTCTAAATTGCCATGACACTATATTTGGTTCTTTAAGTAGTAAATTATTTTAAACTTTTATTAATAGTTAATAAGTTTGAAAAATCATAGTTTTCCCATTATTCTTCATTTTATCTAATACAACAGGACAAACAGTAATCCCCTGGCTTTTCCAGTCTCTTTCACTGGTACACTAGTTAAGGTATCTTACTTACATCTATAGCTGTTTAAGTCCAGAATGAAAGTAAATTGTAAGGGGAGTCATCTGAATGGCAGAGCATGTGTCTCAGTCCTGAGACTGAGATTGAACTCATGTAGGAGAGAGAGAGAGAGAGAGAGAGAGAGAGAGAGAGAGAGAGAACATGGAAAGACATGTGTAGAAGATTCTAATATTCATTGATAGATTAAGTAGCAAATATATACTAGGAGAAAAAACAGACAAATGCATTCAGAATATTAGCCAAACAGAATTAAGTTTTTCAGTCAACTTCACGCTTACATAACGTTTAGAGGATATTGCTAAAGACAAGAAAATTCTTGAGGGGGAGGGCCTGGAAGCCACACCAGGACCTATGCCAGGTACATGAACTGGCTTTTTAGATGTCCGTTCCCTATGGTGAGATTTCATACTCAGTCTTGATATGGCAGGAAGGGACTTGGTCTTGCCTCAACTTGGTATCACAGACCTTGTTGACTCCCCAAGGAAGGCTTACCTGGTCTGAGAAGTGGATGTGGAGAGGGAATGAGAGAGGTAGGAGGTCAAGAGAATGGGATGGAGGGGGAACTAGGTTTGATATGTAAAATGAAAAGTAAAATCTTTAATAAGAAATATGGAAAAAGACAGAAAAATTAAATAACATTCAAATATATGTTGGGAGTAAAGTAAGAATTAAGAAGTTCCTTTTGAGATTAAAAACACACTTTAGCATTTCAAAGGTCTACTATAAAATTCTATATCCCTATCCAATCACATTTAGGTATAGTACACTTACTTTTAACATATCTGAAATGAAGGCAGATGCCAAACGGCTTGACATATAAGCTACAGCTGCTTTCAGACTTAGCTGCCCAGTGACGACTACCATGGGAACAGGAATTTAGCAAAATTAGATCATTTGTGTCCAGGCTATGAAACTGCCATAAAGGTCAGTAGTTAGGTGAATATTTTTCCACTTCACCAGTCACACTAGCAATACAGTTAATTCAGTTTTATAAAAAATGGCATGGGGCCATTTTCCTACATTGCAAAAAGTTGCAGTGGGCTGTCTCCTTAAATACTGTGTTTTCTGCTACCTTCATTAAATGGTGTGATATTACTGTTTTAAATTTTTAGAAGTTTTAATTTGTAGAATTCTGGTTTGAACATTATCCTTTTTATGCAGAAAACCCAGCTAGCAAGAATAACGAGCAAGAAAATTGTCCTATCAACTTTCATTTTTCTCATTTCCCGATCCAACCTGTCACTGTGTTTGGACTTTGGAAGGAAAAGGACACTATGTTCCTCTTTTCCCTCAAAACAAAAGCATTGGAAAATAACAAGTTGGTGGTTGTGGCGGGTGGGGGAGAGTGAATCATCTCCATCCTTTCTCATTAGCACATTAGGAGAGCAATTATTATTATTGAAACATGATTGTATATTTATTGTTTTTATTCTGCCTTTTTTTTTCTTATCTATAGCCACGCTTTACTTATGCCTTCATCCTCTTCTAGACTCTTCTGTTTGTTGTTTTTTTAATTTATTTTAATTTATTTTTTCCTATTTTCTCTGTTTTATGACATGGTTAGTAAATCTTCAGTTAAGCTTTTGGTTCATAGTTATCTCCTTTCTTTGCTGTCCTTGTTTAGACTTCCTTGATGTTTCCTATTGCCTGTTACTATATTGAAAAGCTTTCTTGTTTTGAATACATTTTTGTTTCTGTTTTCTTTCCTGAATGGATTGATCTTGGTATCAAGAGAAAGCTAACCACTAAGAAGTCACTCATACAGTTAAAAAAAAAATCTGAAAAGGGTCTCTATGGCAACAAGTAGGCAAAGCACAATGCAAAGCCACAAGTACATGGAAAAAGACAATGTGACTCTTCTAATGCTTCAAACAAGCTGAAGTAGTGGAAATGCTGCAAAAATCCAATATTCAGCTTTGTGTATGATATCAACAAAGGTAACTCGAACAAAAACAACTGAGTAAAATGTGGAAATCAATTTACAACTTAACAAGAGGAATACAATGACAATGGTGAGAAATTTCCTAAGAAAATGTGAATGCTCAAAAAGGAGAACAGAAATATTAAAAATTAAAAAATCAACAGATAAAATATAGTGAAGAGCATAGCCAGTATTTCAAGCAAAAGACAGAAATATTATCTAGCATTAAATATAAGACTAATGATTTTGTTTGCTTGTTTGCTTTTCAAGACAGACCAATGAATTATTAAATTTTGGAGGTCATTTTAAAGGAAATAAAAGTTATAACTACAATTTCTCAAGTATCCTTGGGTAGGATCAAGAGACCAAAGCTAAGTTCTAAAGAGGGTCTGAGACACAGACTAAAAGTATAGAAAGTCTACTTAATGAAACTACAGCAGGCAAATTATCACATCTAAAGAAAAAGTTGAGCACCCAAGTACTTAAGATATTTGGAGCTATCAATAGGCCAAACCCAAGGATAACTCACGGTCACAAGAGAGCAAAGAAAGAATGCCAGAAACTGCAGAAGGAAAGCACCTGCAGCAGCTTGCAGTGGAAGATCAACAGAGTGCCATCAGAACTGTCAGTGGAAAAAAATCCTAAAGCTTGACATGGTGGGATGATATATTTTCAACTCCAGATGATAGATAACTTCTTAACAGTATTACCGTACCCAACAAAGTTACCCTTTCCTATCAGTTGGAGTGTAAACACCTGTCCACACAAGCACACATAGAAAGTGTTTTCCAGCCAGTAAGCAAGCAGAGCAGCAAACACTTGCAGGACTTCTACACAGTGACTGCAAAGAATGTTGTCACGACCATGAGAAACCAGATAACATGGAAGGTATAGGTGAAAGTACAGGGGAGAATTAGGAAAGAATGATGTACGCTTTATTTAGCACGACAGCAATCTTCAGAATGAAAAAGAGAAAAGAAAGTGGGCAAACAGTACTTGGATTTAAATCATAAAACAGCAATAAAAAAATGACAAAATCCAATATATATATCTCAGCAAAATCCTGAATGTAATTTCTCCTTACTCTCCAAAAAGAGGAAACATATTAGCTAATTGGATTTTAAAAAATCCATTAAACATCTTCCTCTGGGCGATGGTGGAATCCTAATCTCACAAAGGTTGAGAGCAGCACTAATCTATTCATATAAATATAAACAAAATATTTTATGGGCCATAAAGCAATTCAAATGCAGAGTGTGGTTATTATTAACCATAATTAATATTTTCAGAGTCTTTTTGAAATATTCAAAAAATTGCAATCATTCAATGAGTAATAAATAATAAACATGCCAGTAAATCCAAGAGAGCATCAACTTTAAATTTTCTGTGGCACCTATTTCTAAGTATTATATTAGTCAAAAACATGAGGCTTCATTATTTCCCATGTTAAAAGTAACAAACTCACATTATGCTGAAGAAGTAAGCAGCAAACAGAACACAATTACTATTTAGAACAATGTAATTGAACCTTGATACAGAAATACTTTTCATTACATCAGATTCAAATAGTTGTATCAAAAGTATTCTACACTATTGGATTTGAATAAAAGTATTTAAACTTAAGGAACAGGAACTATTTTAAAGACCGAGTTCACAAAAACATACAACTTGACAAAATGAAAATCATCGCAAAATCAACATGAACATCATCACAGCCTTAATAGGGGAGCCAAGACAAATGCCATATTGGGTAAGCTTCCTGCTTGGCATAAAGTATACAGCTGGAATAAGTTATCTTTGGGTACCAATGATCCAAAGCAGTTTGTTACAGTCAAGTAGAAAGATAGAAAAGGAATAATGGTTATCCGGTAAATTGTCCTCACTGCTGTAAAAATGCAGGCGACAATCAAAGTTAAAGACAGAAGAGAAAGTCAAACTAACAGCAACAAAAACAAGGCAAAGAAAATACAGGGTCATGGCAAATCGGAGGTAGTGAACTGGGAAATTCATTTCAGAACTAAGATTTGGCTTCAGGTTCCCTTTCATATAGTTTCTGACATCTGATAGATGAGGTTATTAGTTTGGAATTTGGAGAGAATCAGATTTCTGGCTTCAGCTAGAATCCTGTTCACATCTAGAACGTGTACATCATTTTCCAATAAGAATAAATTCAAGCAGTAAGGACAGGATCTCCAATTTATTGGTCAAAGCATCTTGGTCAGTTCTGAATAATTCTTACTTCGGTGTAGAATATTGGCAAAAGAATGCAATAAAAGGGATCACATTCTTTAAAAGTTGGACAAATAAAATATAAAGAACACCTCAAACTTATAAACTAGACAGTAACATAAAACTATGCAGCCTTTTGAACAGCAGACAAGACATCCTTTCCTTAGTAAACTATAAACTTGGTATATAGACAAAATTCATTACTAGTAAAAACACTGCAAACATAATATTCAAAATTAACCATCAAAAATAAAAGTCACTAAAGACAAATATTAATTTCCCCACTTTAATGCTTAAGAAAATATGACATTAAAGTTTTCAGTGTTTGCCCTTCCATGCACTAGTTTCAATGATTCACCTCTGACAGTCTGAATCTCTTTCCTTCCTTCCTCACTTCTTTCTTTCTATGCTATGGCATTTAATAGTTGTAAATGCATGTATGATACAGTTCTGTAACTTCACGAGTGGACATTGCATAATGATCAAATTGAGAGAAATTCAAATTCTATCTCTTCAAATATAATTTACAGATTTTCTTCCCCTACTAATTCCTCCTGCACATTATATTTACAAATTTAAATGCATATTTATTAAATGCTAAATATTAAATTATTAAATACTAAATAATAGAACGATTTTTCCTTTGAGATCCATATCTTAATTTTTATTTCTGCTGCTAACTAGTTCAATCCACCTGGTGGTTATGGAATAATTCACCCATTTTTGTGTCATTTGATTTGACTGAAATAGTATGTCTGCTCAATATTTGATTCCGAACTCCTCAGACTTTTCACACAACCATATTTATTCTTCAAGTCTCAACTCTTCTTAATAAAATTTTTCAATTGCCTATTCTAATTCATTTTTTTATTTTAATTGCCCCCAAATTCAGGGCATTTTGATTTGAACTATGTGCTAAATTTTTTCATTTCCTTGGTAGAGTATACATTACTAGAGAGATACAGTGTTTTCTCACTCATTGTTTTCACTTAAGCACAATGTGAATATTTTACCTAAAATAAGAATGGCTGGGTGCATGTGCATGTGATGGAGTACATTCCTTTAGAGAACAGAAAAGCAGTCCATTAAATCTGAAAGGTAATGACTGTACACATATGAAAATAAAAGCTCAGAATCTGACAGACAGCTAACAGACAGCTCCAATCTTTGATTGAATAGATACTCTAGTGCGACAGTTCTCAACCTGTGGGTCGTGAATCCTTTTGGGCTGCATATCAGATGTTTACAAAATTACAGTTTTGAAAGAGCAGTGAAAATAACTTTATGATTGGGGGTTTCATGACGAACGGTATTAATGAGACACAGCATTAGGAAAGTTGAGGACCACTGCTATAACGTAACTTCCCATTCACCTTCTTAAAATTTTAAGAACTATTTCCATGAGGGGTGCGTCCACCCACTGAGACGGCGGGACTGATCTCATGGGAGATCACCAAGGCCAGTTGAACTGGAACTGATGGAGCATGTGATCAAACCGCCCTCTCTGAATGTGGCTGACGGTGGAGGCTGACAGAGAAGCCAAGGACAGTGGCGCTGGGCTTTGATTCTACTGCATGGACGGGCTTTGTGGGAGCCTTGTCTGTTTGGATGCCCACCTTACTGGACTTGGGGACTTGAAGACTTGGGGACTTGAAGACTTACTGGACTTTCTATAGGGTAGGGAACCCTGATTGCTCCTTGGACTGGAGAGGGAGGGGAAGGAGAAGTGGGGAGAGGGGAGGGAAGTGGGAGGAGGGAAGGAGGTGGAAATTTTCAATAAAAAATAAACAAATTTTAAAAAAAAAGAAAAAAATTAAGAACTAAAATTCCCTTAAAAATTTAATTCTAAGAATTCTTGAAATTAGGGCTAAGATTTCTGAATGTAGGGCGTTATTCAGTAAACTGAGATACATCTCAAGATCTTAGGGGTTTTATTTCTTCTGGACTTTTAAGAAACTAAGTTATACAGAGATTATTACTTTGCAGCATAAATGACCTCATGACAAGAATTCTTATGCTGCATTATTGCATCATTACTTCTCTAGGATAAAGACTTCAGGCTCCAACCCATTTTCTAACTTTTCATTTTTCCATTGTACTGATGGAGGAAGGTCATTGGTTAACTAATAAAGAAACTGCCTTGGCCCATTTGATTGGCCAACCCTTAGGTGGGTGGAGTAGACAGAAGAGAATGCTGGGAGAAAGAAGCTGAGTCAGGAGTCGCCATGATTCTCCCACTCCAGACAGACGCAGGTTAAGATCTTTCCTGGTAAGCCAGCTCGTGGTACTACACAGAATATTAGAAATGGGTTAGATCAATATGTAAGAGCTAGCCAATAAGAGGCTGGAACTAATGGGCCAGGCAGAGATTAAAAGAATACAGTTTCTGTGTAATTATTTTGGGTAAAGCCATGCGGGCGGCTGGGTGCCCGGGACGCAGCCCCGCCGCTCTTATTACAACAGAGTGGCACCCAAAGTGCTAATGAACTCCACGTAAAACCTGAGAGGGCTTAAAAAGGACACAGAGAGAATTTAAGACAGCTTTTTGCTGTTTGTGGGTTGCGTGTGGCAAGGAAATTGTCCTGACTCAGCAGCAGGAAAAAACTGACTGTTTTAAAATGCCGGCTTTCTGGGCTGTGCCACCATTGCAATCTCTGTCTGGCTCCTGCGGGAGACAGAGCTTTTGAATGGAGCATTTGGAGTAAAGTGCTACGGCTTGCTTGATGGCAATGTGGACTGCTGTGTGCCTGGAACTGTGTGTGGCTCAGGGGCACCAAATGGCTCTGAGGCAGGAGGGCTCAGCTCAGCCATGCTGAACTGTGCTGGTCTCAGGCAGGAACTACCGTAATTACCATAATAACAGCGCAGTTAAGGTTTAGACTGAGCAGGACACAGTTGGTACCGTATTACTTGTACATGGTGCAACTTAAGTTTTTAAGAAGTGCTTAACATTTTAAGAAATGCTCCTGGATAGTAAAAAAAAAAAAATTACAGATTCACAATAAAACAGATTCAGACATAAAAGACCACAGTGTTGGATGAGTCTACGTAGGCTTGAGAGAGAGAAAAAATATATATATAAAAAATAAAGTTAATGTCTTAAAGGGTAAAGTCTTTAAAGAGACAGAGTACAGATAATAGTAGATTAAAAGAAATAAAGAAAAATAAGCCACGTAAAAATGGAAAATTCACAGAGAGTCTGGATTCTTTGTATTATTGTGTTTTCTTTAAAATTTTTGACTGTAAAGGAGCTAAGTGCAGAGAGACATTTCATTATATGGGCTGCCAAGCTAAACCAAAATGGATATAAGGGTATTATGATTTCAGAATATGGGTCTAAGGATATGATGCTTTGGAGAGGGTCTTCTTTTGTTTTCACAGAGGATGAGACTCTGTGGATTGCCTCTATCCCGATATGGTATGATAGACCACGCCCTCCTGAAAGGTTGCTGTGAACACCTTCAGAAAATTACTTCACTCAACTGCCGACTGAGATGACCCTGACACACAGGTTACGCCATGAAAGATCTGAATACAGCGCCCCCATTCAGCAGGAAGCAGTTTGGAGAAAAAAACTGTGCCCATGTTCCCAAATATGGTTTATAAATGTTCTTTTACATTTAAAGGGGGATATGATATAGATATAAATAATTTGCATTGGTATGGATTATAAGGTCAATTTTGTTATGTGTATATGTATTTCTGATCTTGATTAAGGTATTGTGATTGTGTAGTTCATTTAAAAATGTAATGTATAATTAGGAAATATAGGTTGCTAATGGATAATCATCGATAATAATAAAGCTTGTAGTCGTGTTAGTTAGATTTTCTAGATGAGCATAGATATATTTCAGTTAGATAGGCATTCTTCATATCTTTCAAAGGCTACAGAATATGGCATTTAAATGTTTTAATAACTTAGGACTGTTATAGTGAGATACGTCTGCTCCTGGCAGCACCAATCTACTTCAAGAAGAAGATGGGCATCGAAGAGGCTCCTTATGGAGTTTGATAGCCATTTGGGCAAGAAACTGCTCTTGCATGGACTGATGCATAAACTGGACACAGCGAACCCGCAGAGAGAGGACTGCTGAACTTGCCTAAAGGTGAGATGTTCTTTCGGGGTTCCTGATTCATGAAAGAGTCTGCGAGACATTCTGCAGGACACAGCAAAAAGTGACTGAACTGTCTTTGGAATTTCCTGCTTGATGAAAATGTCTGCTGGATACTATGGGACTGTAGGCTGAAGATGGATGCCCCAACAGTACAAAAGAACTTTGGGTGACTGTCCAGGCAGTGAGATGTCTCTGTCATTTCTAGAGTTTTGGATCTCTTGTTTGCTTAGGTAATATTATATCCTTCTGGAGTCTTTGATGGAGTTGAAGAATGGTTAGTTATAGTTATAGTTTTCCTTAGTTATGATAAAAGATAAAATAGATATAAATATTGTAACTGTAATTTTTACTTGATAACTGTTTTGTTATATGTAATTTTGCTGTTAAAGTTAAAGCCTTCTTTTTTGTTTAAACAGAAAAAGGGGAAATGATGGAGGAAGGTCATTGGTCAACTAATAAAGAAACTGCCTTGGCCCATTTGATTGGCCAACCCTTAGGTGGGTGGAGTAGACAGAAGAGAATGCTGGGAGAAAGAAGCTGAGTCAGGAGTCGCCATGATTCTCCCACTCCAGACAGACGCAGGTTAAGATCTTTCCTGGTAAGCCAGCTCGTGGTACTACACAGAATATTAGAAATGGGTTAGATCAATATGTAAGAGCTAGCCAATAAGAGGCTGGAACTAATGGGCCAGGCAGAGATTAAAAGAATACAGTTTCTGTGTAATTATTTTGGGTAAAGCCATGCGGGCGGCCGGGTGCCGGGGACGCAGCCCCGCCGCTCTTATTACAACAATGTACCTAGAGTCAAATAATTTTCTCTTGCTACCAGAAAAGACAGCAAGGTCAGAACACCTCATTCCTCCCACAGCACAAGTGACAGACAGCTCATATCTTTAAAGTTCAGTTGTATAAACATCACAGAAAGGCCCAACGTTCCTCGAGACAAAGGTTCCCATCTTCTCCTTCTCTGCCAAATGAACGCACACTTCTACATCCACCTTTAGAGAAGCCTAGAAATCTCGGAGCAGAATTTGTGTTCACAGGTCCTCATTCAGTCCCAAACAAAAGTGCATTCTTTAGCTATCCAGTAGCAGGGAAACTGTTTTCTGTACCTTTTGGGCATATCTGTTTCTATAACCAGTGTTTTTGATCCCAGGAACTAACAAATTCCAAAGGCTTCTAGTTCTCCATGATGTCAGACATACAACTGTTTTTTTGCCATTTTTCATTTCAAACATTTTCTAGCTCCCTAATTCATGAAAAAGCCACACTGTAATACTCCATAATGGCAGGTTTTAGGGCTACATTTATAAAACTGATGTTTATCTTATCTATATTTAGCATTTGCTATCTATATTGTCCCTTGGGTGCGATTAAAATCTTCAAAATTATGTGCCTGTCCTTCTACAGCCAATCCTGGTCCAATATTAGGTGCTCAGTAAAAATCAAATATAGCCCTCAATTCCAACTTTCTTCTATATTAATAAGATCATATGGCATTTCTTCCCAACTGGTACAAATATATAACAAAGAATAAGCTGAGAGAGAGACTTATAGAAAAAATATCTTTTTCATTGAAAGTATAACTGAGCCATTACCAGGAAACTAGAACTATGACTTTTTAAACTTACTTAGCTTTGTTCTGGTATGTTTGTGCACCAGTGAGTTTACTCAAAGCCTGAACAATTGCCACAGTCACCTTATAAATGTAAACGGGAAATGTCAGCAGTTCACAAAATTCAAAACACATTTTAAAATCCTTCCCTAATTAGAGAACAGCATTTTATTATTCTCTTCAGAATCATAGAAGATGAATGGTGAAGGGGATAAAGCTAACTAGGTAGGAGAGAAAATGAGGCTAGCATGCTCTCTAGTGAGCTTTGCTCATTTCTCTCCTGGTAGATCTTATTTATGATACATCATTAACACATATTGGGTACAGATGTCTCAAAAGAAGCAGGGAAAACAAACTCTTTATTGAAAAAAAAGACAGCTGGTGATTCATCATTTATTACTATTTACCTGTCAGGGACCAAGTTAAAATGTTTATTTTCATATACATAAAAATATGTCTTCCTAATGCTATCCTTTGAAATATCAAAAAATTACCACCTTGATTGAAACATTGCTTTTCCTCTAGGTATATCAGGTTACTCAAATTTATTTTAATGAGTCCAATAAATTGTTATGTGTCTGCTTGAGAAACCATGCATCATCTTCAAAATCAGAAGTTCAAGTAGTAGGAGATGACATATTACAGAATTTCTAGAATATGTAAAAATCAACCCAAAGTGTTACATTTCTATGGAAATTGCCTTAACTTACCATAGCTGCTGATACAGTATTTAAGATGTTAATAGCCAACTGTTCCTATTTGGTTGGAGAATTCAGTCACTTTTGTGTAGACTTTGTCTTAACAAAATTTGCTATTGGTTGGGAGTAAGCCTTCTCTCCAATACTGTTTTTATTCACTTGTCTGGAAGACTTTGTGACATCTAAAGATAAGACTCAAAACCTCCCACTGTTTCCACACAAGGCAGACTTCTCTGAGTTACACCAGAAGGTATGCGTCTAATGGTTCTAATTTTAAATAATAATTTTCTACTTGCATTTAATTTTGAATTCCTTGAAGCTGTGTACACACATTAACCTTTACATCTTAAGTAAATATTATAAAATATTTTCCTATACTGAGAATTAATATATAACAAACACTGTGACTAATAAATGAGTAGATTAACAAAACATGCATTATTAATTTATTCAGCAAGTACATACCAAACATCCTATATGTCAAAAAAGGCTGGCTATATAGAATTTTGGGTTGATCTGTATTTTAATTTCTATTTGCATAAAATGTGATTATAATGTGAAGGTCAGCCCATCACTTTAACTTAGCAAATGTATTGAAAACAGCATTGTTAATGATATTCTCAGAGTCTATTTTTCACTCTGGATTGCAGCAAGAAGAGGCAAGAAAATTTGTGGTCAGGGTCATGAAATATCCCCAGAGAAGGGGTTAATTTGTGAGTTTTAGTTATGGAGTTTGGTGTGTATTTATCAACTAAAGGGCCTGTGGCAAATCACTTCATCTCCTCCTGCATTTTTTGGCTGTAAATAGAAAACCAAAATATTACACTTCCGGGACTTCATAGAGTTCCAATAAGATAATGAAACTAACATGAATTTTTGAGTGGTACCCGGGATATAGTGTGAGCTTGACGAATGTAGCTATAATCATCATGTCACTAAATGAAAGAATTATAAAATCTACCTTTGATATAAAAACAAAACAGTGTATATCATCTTACATGTGTTACATTCACACACACACACACGCAAGACACTCAAAGAACTTTGCTGAAACAAACTTAATTTACACAAAAATAATGATGTCTGTGTCTCTTTGAAAGAACAAACTCTGTCACTGTCTACTGGTGGAACTCCTTTGGAGCCCACAAAACACACTTATTCTGCATATTTTGAAGTAAATAGGAACATAATTCTGGCTCAAGTCTTTGTAAGTATAATATCCAAGGCAATGTATGATTGATACTAAAAAGTAGGGTTATTGGGTTTTGATAAATAATGTCATCTTTGTCTCTATTAATTCTCTTAAAATTGTAAATACAAATTATAATAATCTAACAATTACAAGCATTACAGTTTCAAAATGATACTCCTGAAGTGTCAGTAAAATTTAACATCCAATTATATTTGGGTTTCACTATGTGTCAATATGCCAGCCTGCAAAGACGATAAATATATTATTACCAAGTGAGTTTTCTTAATTCTCTGTGATTCTAAATCAAATGTCAGCTTCTATGCCTCCTCTTTTAAAAAATTAATTCTTTCATTTACAGCTGTCATCTGAAGCAGAGAAAGAATGAAATTTCACCAGCAATTAGACAATTGGAGCATGGTAAGTCCCCCGGAGTGATAGCCAAAGAGGTTCTGCTATACACATTTCTAATTGCCTTTCCTCTCAATTCAAGGGCACAAGGATGCTCAGAATTAAATTTACTCAAAATTATAAAGTCAACGTTCAATATAAATGACAAATGAGTGATTTTTAGGTTGCTCTTTCAACCCTCCAAATCATATTTCGGTTGTTCCTAAAAAATCTCCTGAGTTGAACATAATTATGTATTATATGTGGGAATTGGAAAATGTTAACTCCAGGCAGAGAGTACAGAGAGACAGAGACCATGTGGCAAACTTGTCTTCTGAGTGGAAGACTGGAAGAGTCATTCTCTTCCGCCACCCTGTGGGATCCATAGTCACACTTAATTCTTAAGCCCTGCACAGAACAGATGTGTTTTGCTTAGCCATCTTATCCAGTGCCTAAATAAACATTTGAAATTTGATTCTACAATCATCTAAATAATGTTTTGGAAAACAAAGTATTGATTAATCTAAATAGCTACTTAATTATGTACCTGTGCTTTAATGATGATAGCTATAACTGCAACAAGTGGAAATTTACAGAACTAAGCTTTGACTTTTATTTGTATTAATGAGTTTCATGGTCTGTCTTCTCCATTGTTTTTTTTCTAAGATGGCCTTTGTTGAGCTCATTCATCTTTTCCCCCCTTGAGTTATTTTCCAGAGCTTTAGAAGGTCTCAGGTTTAGTTTAATGTTTTGGAATTCTAAGATTTATAATAGACACTGAAACACCGAATAAATATGTTAAAACATTGGCATCAAAATCTCTGTTTTAGACTTTATCTGGACAGTTTTATAACTGAACAGTTTAGAGTTCACTATTTTATTGTAAGGAACATTCCACATATTATTAAATCTTAATTTATATTATATTCTGGTGAAATATTAACAGCTTAAATCAGTTGCTAATTTAAGGCTCAGATAATATTCCTGACTCTGAAGTACTTAAAAGCAGATGAGTCAATAGCCATTTAAGGAAAATTAAGAAATATTACTTCAGTGCCATGAATATGGTACATACTGTTTGGAAGTTTGTGAAAAACACACTGAGAAATAGTGTGATATTTTTCTAGAATTAAGGGCAGAATGAAAAATAAATACATTGTGATACTACTTCTTCTCTTCTGTTCTCTCTCTTTCAGTTACGTGCACTGGTGTTTTGACTGCATGTATGCCTGTGCACCACTTACGTGAGTGACACCCTAGATAACAGAGAATACCAGATCCCCTGGACCGAGAGCTACAGACAACAGAGTCTCCATGTGCATTCTGGGAATTGCCACAGATCCTCTGGGAGCAGTCAGTGCTACAACCACGGAGACAACTCCCTAGCTCGCCGATGCTATTTTCTAAGAGCATCTGCTTTGGACAACATGGTTGTGCATTAAAGCATTATTCGCAACACCGACTACAGTAGTGTAAACAAGATTAATACTGCCCCCTAGCCTCAAGGCTCTCCCCCAAACATCAGGTTTCAATAACCCTTACCTGAATTACATACAATAAATATCTCCATTACAAATTTAGCACCAGTGCACATACTTCAGAGAGTTTTCTCATCCATATGCCTTATAACAGTGCTAAGCAGGGACTGTATGTCATAAAAATTGACTAATGGAATTGAATTCCACGTATCCTGCGTTTTCAATAAAAGACTTTCCATAAGAAACAGCGCTTCCTATTTTCTGCCAGAAATATCCTGCAGTACCTATCAGCAGAATAGACAGTGCAGTGTGTTTTCAGCTCAGAGAATTCCAAAGTTTATAGTAATGTCCTATATGTAATATGCTCTATATTTATTACACAGATTCATCAAATCAAGAAAATAGCACAAATTCCTCCTGAGCACTTACCACAGTGGCTCTACAGTGTTATAAAGATTCCATGAGGGTTTATTTGTTGATTGGCCTCTCCTTCTAATTTGCTAATAGTGTTTGAGCAAGGACATTTTACAAACCATTATTTACATTGTCCAAGTTTAAAAGTCATTTTATATATCATGATCATTGCATGCATGCATTTGGCATATGTAGCAACCCTCTGCCATTTTCAAAGGCCAGGATATAAAACTATGAAAATCTCAAGAAAACAAAATAATTTTTTTGCTAAAATATTTTGTATTCTTAAAATGCATGTCCATAAAGTTGAACTTGATATTTTATTTTCTGTGAGTGTGTGTATTTGTAGTTCTGTGGATGTGTGGGTCAGATTTGCAGAGCCTTAAGCCTCACTACTCAGTCTTTAAGATCAAACTGATGAACTACAAGTTCACTGAGATTGTGGTCGTCAGTTTTATAGTCAACTAGACACAATCTATATCATCTTGAAGAGTCTCAATGAAGGTTGGCCCATCATGTTTTCCTGTGAGTGTGTCTATGGAAGATTAGCTGTACTGCATTAAGTGTCATGAGAAGATCTGCCTCCTGTTGGCTTACCTTTAATCCCAGCACTCGGGAGGCAGAGGCAGGTGGATCTCAGTGAGTTCAAGGCCAACCTGTTCTACAAGAGCTAGTACCGGAATAGGTTCCAGAACTACTGAAAAACCCTGTCTCAGGAAACAAAAAACAACAATAAAAAAAGAGTATAGAAAGTAGAAGAAAACAATCATGCAAGCATTCAGCTCTCTATTCTTGACTGAGGAATGGCTAACTGTCAATCTAAGTTTCCTGAAATGGTAAGCTAAAATATCCTCTTCCTCACAAGCTGCCTTTGTCCAGGTGTTTTATGACAGCATCAAGAAATAGGACTAGAATAACCCATGTCTCCAAAAATAAGGTGAAAATTACAGTGAAAGTCAATGTTGATCTTTGACCTCTTCATGTGTGCTTGTAGATGTGCACAACCATCTGTATCCACATGCATGCACACACAGAGACACACAGAGAGAGTGGGGGGAGGGAATGAAGAGAGGGAGAGGGAAGAAGAGAAGGAGGGAGAAAGGGAGGGAGAGAGAAAGAAAGCATTAAGGGTGTGTGGTAGTTTGGTTAGGAAATGTCCCGCAAAGCTCAGTGCTGCTGTTTGAGGAGGTTACATAAACCTTTCAATGTGGAGCCTTGCTGGAACGCACACACAGAAACAGTTTCTTGCATTTGGAGCTTATTGTCTTGTCCTTCTTCTTGTTCACACTTTGCTTTCTGCATGAGGTTGGAAATAGGATCTCTCAGCTTCCTTTCCCACCTATCTGCTGCCATGCCTCTGTCATGTTGGGTTCTTTCCCTTTTAAGCTGATTTTATGGTTTTTGTTTTCACAGCAGGCATTCTTGTTTTTCCTCCTTCTGACTCTGTCTTTATCTGGTTTATTCTATGAATACATGTAGGAAATATGCATAGGTACTTACATGTGTGAAAGGAGGGTGTGTGCCTATGTGAGTCAGATAATAACACACAAATTCTATAGAATATTACATTATTATTTTAGCTAATCATTTCTCAGAAATGTTTTGGAGAACATAGATTTACTAACAATTTTCTATTTAACAAAAGTCTAAATAAAAAATATCAACTTACCCCTTTGTAGGACCGCATTCATGGATGTTGGAGAGAATGTTCAGAGGTTAAGAGTGCTTGCTGCATTTCCTAAGGACCCTAGTTTGGTTCCCAGTAACCATGTGTGGTGGCTCAAAACTGCCTATAACTCCAGATCCTGGAGATCTGATACCTTCTTCTGGCATTCTAGGCCATCTAAGTACATGTAGTACACACATTTACTCACACACACACACAATTATAATAAACAAGCCACCTTAATTATAAATATTAGACTTTTTTTTTTTGTTTTTTTGTTTTGTTTTGTTTTTCGAGACAGGGTTTCTCTGTGGTTTTGGAGCCTGTCCTGGAACTAGCTTTTGTAGACCAGGCTGGTCTCGAACTCACAGAGATCCGCCTGCCTCTGTCTCCCAAGTGCTGGGATTAAAGGTGTGCGCCACGACTGCCCAGCTTAAATACTAGATTTTGATAACATTTTTCCTCCTTTTTATCTGTTTTTCTTTCACTCTTTCATAAGCAACTATAAATAAAAAATAAAATTCCTACTCCCTTATTTTAGTACTGTTTAGTCCTTACAAGTGAAAAATAGCACTCTTTTTTTTTTAATTCAATTGTTAGCAACATACTGCCAGCACCTATGAACATCCCAGAACACTAGAAGAGACTGGAGTCTATGTAAAGGACAATCAAGCAACAGGGAGTGTTTTGTGCATATACAGAGATTCAGTATTGGATACAGTCATACAATCACGGAATCTAAAGTAAGAAGCTAGCAATATTCCTTAGTAAAAGCAGCTGATCCCGACTTCCTGCTTTTCATAGTTGGATAGCCAATGAGAGCTTCAAAGTGAAATAAAACCCTTTTAATGTTGAAACTATTTTATTTATCTTAAACACTTATAGGTAGATAAAACTTTCAAAGGTTTGTATAGTTATTCTATTGATCTTTCTTACAGGGATAATGCTCCTTTTCATATAAAAGTGAAAGTATGAAAATAAAGAATGGTGTTGCCTATAAATAAAGGATTACAAATAGAATAAGAATATCAAAACTGTACTCTTGTTAAGTAGTCATGTTTAAGTTTAATTATCCATGTGCACTTGTGAGTTAAACAGACTTAAATTCTCAAGAAAACTGGGTAGCAAAGACTCAAAATAAATATTACTGAATATCTTGTGTGTACATATGCAATCATGAAAATAGGAGTAATGAAGTGAAAAGAACCTTAAATCTGGAAGAATTCTTATAGATCAAATAATGCAATTCCTTTATTTCACAAATTTGGAAAGTCGATTTTGAAAAATATGTTTACCGATTAATAAAAAGGTTTAGCAATTCCAAAAGCTCAGAAAATGTCCACCATTTAAATGCATTAAAAGCAAAATTACTTGTGATAACTCAGTGATTGAAAGCTTAATGAGCAACAACAGTAATGCTGGCTTCATAAAAGTCCCAAGTCAGTGAGGATCCTGCTTTTGTTCTAAGTGTATCTTTAAAACTTCACAATAAAGAAAAATGTGTGTAATGCACATGAGTTTACCTGCCTATCTATTGCAATAAAGTTAAGTGCAATGTGAAGATTTCAGAGGCACCCATAAATGTCATCATGAGAAGAGTTAGAATACAGATTAGGGACAATTGAACCAGTTAGAAAAGCTAATGGAAAGGTCAGGCTACTCACCAACCACGACACTTTCAATTTTCCTGACATTTCCTCTACAGACATGAAGATCAGCATCCAAAGGGACATTTAGGTTCCACCTCAAATCACTAGAAGACATCCTTTTCTGTTTCACTGTCTGTGGCCAATTAATGGGACAAATATTTAAAAAGAGACAGTTCTACAAAGCAGAGCAAACAGTAATAAAAACACAATGGCACTGCTTAATTTGGAGGTCTACTTTGTCAGGAGGTCGAGGAAGTCAGGAGTATGTATTCTGAGTGAAACACTGATGACTGAAGGAGATGGTCTAAACACTACCATATTAGATTATGTGGTATAGTGAACAAAAGAAAACAAAGGAAGACTGTAGAGAGAAGTAATAAGTATATTCCAGTCCTTTGTTTCCTTGTATGTCTAAAGCAAGTGTTTTAATTTCTCTAGCTCGCATTTTTATATTCAATAAACCAATTAGATATTCATTTCAGGGAAATACACTTAAAATGATGATATAATTAAAAGTTCATATTACATACTTTCAACATGTGTGTAAATGCTGAAAAGCATAACCTAATATACAGGGTGACTATTGTTTTATATAGTTCATTTAAATAATTTATATGAAGTGAATAACTGAAGCAAAACAAATACAAATGTCATATGCTTAGGTGTGTAAAATCCATATGAGAAAATGTCAGTATAATTAGAATCAAACACTAGATCATAAATACTGAGTAGTTCAAACAAAATCAGTCTTGCCAATATTAAATTTAATGTTTTATTTTTATAATTTGACTTGATAATGCACACATTGTATAGCATTCTAGCAAAGAAAAAGTTTTAATTCCACATTTAACAAGGACAGTTCTGTTATCTATCAGCAATAAGAACATTACGAATGAAGATTGAAGTGCTCTCAGAAGGCTGCCTTCGTATTTCTAAACTAGAGCATGGGAACTTAGCATTAGTGTTCATATCAAACAGCAGTTTCATTAAATCAATTTGGAAGAGCTGGAAAACATCTCCCCTCTGTTTGAGGGCATGTGGGAGTCCAATATCTGACACCCAAACTACTTAATTTGGGGCAATAGTCTCCAGGATGCCTGTTTTAACCGAATAAACTTGATTAATGTAATAAATAAACTCTCGTGATTCCCTCTGAATCAATAAGTTTCCTGTTTGTTTACATTCCACAGAACTGAGCAATTGCAGTGATATATTTGACTCAACAAAGAGAAGGGAAACAGCTCCCTTGTTAGTAAGTTCTGCTGTTGCTCTGTTCTTTAGAGACTTCAGATATTCATCATCCTGGGGAAGCTCTGCCAGAATACTTAGTGGTATTCAGTTTACTGGTGCCATCTTAATGTTAAATTCCTTATGTTACATATAAACTTTCTCTGTATGTATTTTAGATGTATGTAGTGAAACAAAGAGCATATAAGTTATCTTCTATAAAATTAAATTCACTTCCAGGACAGGCTTGAAAGCTACAGTTAAACCCTGTATCAAAAAACAAAACCAAAAAAACAAACAAACAAAAATTAAATTCACATATGACAGAATAATAAAAACAAAACAAGGAAATGGGAGTAGTCCTTTCTTTGAAACCACACAAGTATGATGTAGGATGTCCTTCTGTATTATGTGTTGCTTTTGTTGTTTGATGAACAGAGCTATTTGGGCTAATGGCTTAGCAGAGTAAACCAGGCAGGAAATCTGAACAGATATATAAGTAGAGTCAAAGAGACATCATGTAGCTACAGAAGGAGAAAGATGTCAGCCAGAAGTTTACCTAGTAAGCCACGGTCCTGTGGTGACACACAGATTAAAAGAAATGGGTTAATTCAAGATGTAAGAGCTAGCAAGAAATACACCTGAGTCAATGACCAAGCAGTGTTGTAATTAATACAGCTTCTGTGTAATTATTTGGGTCTGGGTGGCTGGGAATGTCTCCAATTAAACAAGTATCCTAAGATAATCCTAGCACAAATGAAAAGAACAAAAGGGCCTCAGTTTCTAAGTCAGCAAATTCAGAATGTCATTCTGAAGAGATGATGAAGGAATCTTTTTCTAATTGCGAGAAAGCAGAGAAGAAAGGATGCTGGGCATTTGGAAGAGTTCACATGGATGCTGCAGAGCTTACTCCATCTTTTGAGTAGCATGAATGCTGACAACAGAAAGGGGAATTGTTCTCCAGAAAGTTGTACTGACTTATCCCAGGGAGATTTCTAGATATCTATTGTCACCACTCTGCTGCAAGACAGAAAGGCTAGACAATAGAATGGTAAGAAGTATATATTAGGAGGTGTAACACGTTACCAAAGATTCTTGGACTTTTATTAGACAATTGCTGCTGCAGCAAGTCAGGTGTGGATCTCCATGTACTGTCCAGATGCAACGCCTTTACTAATATTTTAAATACATATTTTAATATAGTCACTTGCTTATTGTACTTACTATTTTTAAAATATGCTACATGAATGCATTCTGTTTTAGCTGTAGTAAAAGGGAAATTTTAGTCAACTAATTTGAATACAGATAACATGGTGAAAACATTTATCACAAAAGGAAAATTTATATTTAGAATACTACTCTGCCATCTACAGGAAAACTGAGACTGTGACACCAAATTGAAGGAAAAGTTAAACTAGAATGAATTCTTTATTGTTAGAAGAATGGAAAACTAGGTAAATTAGTCTAAAAGCAAAATAGTGAGAATTCCTACTAAGACTATTAATGTAGACAATGAAAATAATAATTACAAACAAATTGCAAAACTGAACAAACACACAGTCATCAAAGAAAAAAACTTAAATGGGCACATATTGATCTTTACTTTTATCATGAAAGCATTAATTAATCTTACAAAGTGTACCTGAGAATTTAGTAGTTTATCTTTTACTATTATTATTATTATTTCTTTGTATACCACTCAAGAGTAAGGACACGGTACTTCATTGTTGCTGTCTTTTAGTTTCCAAGTGCTACACTTTATGTGTACAACACTCTCCAAACATTCTTGTTCATACATTTAAAGCAAATGGCTGTATGCTCTCAGGACATTTTCCTGAAAGGCTTATTATTTTATATTATATCAAAATTGTTAATGTTATTGTTTTCCTGACTGAAGAGAAACAAAAGAGATATTCATTGAAGTATTGTGAACTTGTTTCTAGTATTTACTAATTAAACTAGACATGTATTGACTGCATGCATGCATAGACATGTATAGACTTTGATTGTCTCATTGACTTTTGCTGATTTTTTCATCACCATTATTAATAGGTTATTTTCAATTTACCATAGTCTAATTGGCCATTCATTGTGTAATTCCAGCTGAAACAAAGATGGTATATGAAAGAACTTTCACTGTATGAGTACATTTCTGTAAGAACAAGAAAATTTTTAGCAACTTATACTGAAATTATGTTTAAATTAACATCCTTTTATTTTAATACATGTATGTAATGAATTTTTGTCATAGCACTGCTCACCTCTTCACTCCTGTTTCCCTCAGGAACCCCCAGCATACCTCCTTCCTAACTTAATATGCAATAAGTAGTGGTTAATGCAGAGTTAATACTTGCTTTCTTTTTTAAAAGGTTTCTGTGCAAAATGATATGTTTTAATTTATCGTTTTGTAGAAAAAAACTAATCCAGTGAAGGTCGAGTTGATCTCACAGAAAGTGAATTGCCTTTATTTTGTGGCCCTGTGTCAAGCCAAACTTCTGCACAACTGTCTGCTATTATCCAAGCTAATATAAAAACTCTCATTGGGTTCCATGTTTCTTTAAGTCTTCCTTTGTGAACGCTTCTATTTCAGAAAGTTTCATATTGAAAATGTCAAATCACCTGCCTTACGTTGTCGATGTCTTAGGGATGTGCCTTGGATAGTTGAGAAAAGATATTACTTTTCTCCTCTGTAAATGAAAGCATTATCTTTGATAAAATGTTAAAGAATTGTGACATAAATTTAACAGCATGAATTAAAAAATTAACTGTTTATATACCAAACTACGAGAATTAATCTCCAGAAGGTTATGTTGAATGAACAAAAACTCCATTTTAAAAGTTGCTTATTTGACTTACATCATATTTTCAAAATAGCAAAGTTACAGATATGGAGAGGTTGTTGGTTGCTAGCAAAAATTAAGGAATAAGTGGTTAGAAATTTGAAAAGAACAGCATGAGGTGACTACATTTCCTTTACAAATATTTTCCTAATATAATTTAAATAAAATTGAAGGTACCTTGATTCCTTTAAAAAATAAACAAGCATTCAATATTTCCCCTATTCTGGAGTGATTTTGTAATTTTTAATTCCCTCAGACACATTTTGATATATTGAATTGGTCTGTTTCTGATTTTTCTTTGTTCATTTGTTTCTTTGTTTTACTTTACTTGTTTTTTTTTCTTTATTTGCATATAAAATCCTGTGGTTTTACTGTGGATTTTTTTCTATTTGAATTATGTAGATTATAATATTTTGATTTTTATTGCCATTTTCAATGGGGTTTGTAATTATGTATTGTTCTATTTTGACTGGAAAGTGGTAAAACATATATGTTCTCTATCTGTCACTTGTATTGGAAGCTTTACTACTTTAAATCGTGATTTCTAGTTTAATTGAATTGTGCAGAAACTGCTACTTAGTTTTCACCTTTATGCACTAATAATTATTTTTTAAATCATCTGAAGTATGAATCATTATCATGATTATTCTTTATTACCTATTCTCTATTAATGCATTTCAGCTATATGCTTTTGTATTTTCTCAATAAGAGAAGAAAATGTTTTTAACTCTCAAAGAAATATTAAAGGTGTTAACTCATTAATGATAAATATTGTAAATACAGTTCATTAAGTACAAATACACTAAAATTTATGTGGTGATAATTGATGCTGTTTCAAGTTTTTGCCTATGATGAATAGAGATACTAAAGACAAATCAATAAATACCACTAGCTGCACACTATTATGTGCAAATATACATAGGAATGAAATTTTTGAATCACAGGGTGCTCATTTGTTCTCCTTAAACAGCTATTGACAAAGACATTTTCAAAGTGCTTATCATATCTGTTCTCATGAGCACTGTTCCAATCCTCTGGTTGTTGCGTCTTACATATCTTTTTGCTGGAGTTGATATTTCCATTCAGATAACAATGTAAGCAGATAACACAACACTGTTTCCTGAAAAATCTCTGCACTTTTGTGTTTCTCCTGTACTAAAGATCTTTTCTATCTGATTGGTAGTAACTTCCTATGTAATCCTATTCTTTAGTAGAGTAAAACTTGAATGTTCATTATATAATTTCATTCTGAATATGTTTGACAATTTTAAAGTATAGTATTTATTAAATAAAATCAAATACAATTAGGTGAATATTTTTAGTTTAAATGTTTTTAGTACTCTGTATAAATACTAGTAGCTGTTTCTATCAAGATAAAAAAAATATTACCCTTGTCGGGCAGTGGTGATGCAAGTCTTTACTCCCAGGTAGGTGGATCTTCCTGAGTTACAGGCCAGCCTGATCTACAAGAGCTAGTTCCAGGACAGCTAGGACTGACTATCACACAGAGAAACCCTGTCAAAAAAAGAAAGAGAAAGAAAGAAAGAAAGAAAGAAAGAAAGAAAGGAAGGAAGGAAGGAAGGAAGGAAGGAAGGAAGGAAGGAAGGAAGAAAGAAAGAAAGAAAGAAAGAAAGAAAGAAAGAAAGAAAGAAAGAAAGAAAGAAAGAAGGGGAAAGGAAAGGAAAAGAAAAGAAAAGAAAAGAAAAGAAAAAATTACCCTATGCACTCTAAATACTATTTGTTGTGGCTGGAGAGATGGCTCAGGGGATAAGAGCACTTGTTGCTACCTGGCCTTTAATCCCAGCACTCGGGAGGCAGAGCCAGGTGAATCCCTATGAGTTTGAAGCCAGCCTGGTCTACAAGAGCTAGTTCCAGAACAGCTAGGACTGTTACACAGGAAAACCTTGTCTTGAAAAAACAAAAACAAAACAAAACAAAACCAAAAAAAACAAAAAAACAAAACAAAACCCTATTTGTTGTTTGTCTACATCAGTGGGTAATTTCTATGGATTTTTATCCTGGCAATTAAGAGCTAAATGAAATTAGTTTTAGAGGCTTCTGACACAAACTTGACTCCAAAGCAAGATCAGTTTTTTCCTACTGCTTGCAAAGCTTAGCCTGTACACAGTACCCTTGAAGACTCCACAGACTACATTTTAGAGAGAGTTCAACTAAACAGGAAAAAAGGAAAAGAAGCACTAGAGATGTTCTGTGTATTCCTGTCACTCAACCATACAACTCACATTATAAAATATTGAAGTACATTTGTTACAGTTTATCAGCAAATACTGACACTTTCTTCTTACTGAATCCCAGAGTTAAAATCTACATTCACTCTTTATACTTAGCTAAATGGGCTTTGGCAATTTACAATGACACATTGCTGCTATTACAGTAGCAAGTCCAACTATTCATCCTCCCCAGCTTCTGATCACTCTTAGCAACCACTCAGCTCTTTAGTGTACATTGCCTTTTCCAGAATGACCACGTACTTGGAGGGTAGAGGCTGAAAAATCAGCCTAAATTCATATCGGGCTACATAGTATTTCAACAACTCAATAGGTGGATATGAAACCTTGTCTTAAAAAAAAAAAAAAAGCTAGGTGGGGAGGGAGGGAAGAAGAGAGGGAGGGAGGGAAGGAGAAAAGGAGGGAGGGAGGAAACTACCTTTTGTTATTTAGCAATACTTATGCAAGTGCCCTCTGTGTCCTTTTGTGATTTGATATCTCAGCTCCTTTTTACTACTGTAGAATCATGATAATCCTTTTTATCTGCCCACTTATCAGATAGCGTTTTGGTTGCTTTAACTGAGATTAAACCTACTATCAGCCTGCTTATGTAAGCTGCTGTGAGAACAGTATTTGAGGTAAATACCAGCTCATTTGTACAACTACCATACATGATTGCTCGATCTAAGTGTAAGACTAGGATCAGTGTTTTAAGAGACTACAAGCTACGAATAGAGAATGTGTCTTTCTGGCCTCATGCTCTTTTGTAAAGATGTATTACGACTTTGAATCTTGTTAATGATGATATTGGTAATTAATAATCCTAAATTTGGACTTGATGGCAATAACAAACTGTAGTAAATTACGTGTGTGTGTGTGTGTGTGTGTGTGTGTATTTCATGTATGTATGGAAGGACATGTGGAATTGTGTGTGCCTGTATATATGAGTGTGCATGCTCACATGAATGGATGGCAGAGATTGAGATCATGTGTGACTCTCAGTTCTCTCTTGTATTTTTTGAGGCAGTGTCTATCACTCATTCCACTCATCAAGCTAGTGATTTTGACCCAAGGGTTACAATGGATTCCATAGTCCATGCATTTTCTAACACAATAAGAGAGGGTGGCAAGTCTGATTGCCTGCATTATACTTAAGAATACAATGAGAAAGGTTCACTTAGAAACTATACCAATTCATATTCATACAATTAACAGCTCATACCTTGCAGAGTTTTTATGTGGCATTTAGATTAATTATGCATATATGAAATAAAAAATAATTACGTATATATTATATAGAAATATTTAGATGGATATTCATGTCTGTAAACTTTCAAATATTTAAACAAAGGTCTTGGTTGTGAATCATTGAAATAGATTTTAAAACATAAAGTATATATGATTAGATTCATTTTCTCCTTGGAAAACTTCAGAGGAAGAAGCTCCCACTTCAGTTTTATAGAGACACCACTAAATTAGAACCTTTGCCATAGTAAAATCAAGGTACACAATATTTCCTCAGAATAAGGAGAAAATACCCATTAATTTTCTGAAAGAGTAACAATTTAATTTTTCCAAATTAGATTATAATACAAGGTATAAATATTTTCATTATAAACATTTCTGTCAGGGGTTCTTATGGTTTAAACAAATTGCTTACTACGCTTTTATAATTTCACCTTTGAAGGACAGTAGGACGTAATTACGAAGTGATTTAGAAGGCGAAACACTACGATATCCAGACACTCCTTGATAGACCACTGATTGGCATGTCACTGTTAGAGGTCCACTCTTCGGGGGTTTGAGTTTAAAGAAATTTAAGTATTCACAAGAGCAGAGAAAAGATAAAAATTCCCCCAGCTCTGAGAAGGTCTCTGTCTTTATGGTAAACTATACAAGCAAGAATATTATGACCTGGGTGTGAGAGAAAACTCAAGGAAAGGCCATGGCACCCTCATGGGCCAGGAAATGGCACTTGAGTGACAGGGTGCAGCCTTCACAGTTTCCAGAGAGTCCAGGCATACTTATCTCCTCATATGGAAAAAGCATTTCTTCCTTCTTGAGGAATTACTCATCTTTAAAATAAATTTCTTGGTATTAATCCAAGTTCAAAACTAAGAAAAGCTATCCTGCCTCCCTTTCAATGTAACTTTTTTATCTCTTTCTTGATTTATTTCATTAAATTTTAAAAACAGCTTTAGAAATTGTGATTTTATGACTATAATTATAATAATTATATATTCTAATAGGTATCAAAAAATTCTATTGAAATTTGTTGTTCTTCAATTATTTCTTTGAACCAACTGATTAATAAATGAAAGAAAGGATTTAGAAATTATTTAAAAAGTGAGCATATACTATTTAAAGATTACTGACCTGGCATATCTAAAAAAGTTATGAATGCTCTCACACACACACACACAAAAGATATGAGTCTGGCAGAGCTGGCACATGACTTTAACACCAGCACTTGGAGGCAGAGGGAGGTTGTTCTCTGTGAGTTTGAGGCCAGTCTGCTCTACAGAGCAAGTTCCAGGATAGGCTCCAAAGCTACATAGAAACCCTGTCTCAAAAAAAAAACTAAAATAAATAAACAAACAAATAAATAAATAAGCTCTGTTCTAAGTGAAACTATTGCCTTTTATATTTGAAATCCTAACATTTAGAAAAAGATTTCTAAAGGAGTATAGGAAATTTATATTTGTGATGATTTGCCTATGCATTAAAGGCTGGATTTCAGTTTTGAAACCAAACACACAAAGTTTTTGCAAGAGGCACTTTTTCAGCATTTGACCTCAGTGTTGCAGAGGCATAGTTTCTGCTTTTAACCTCAGTGTTGCAGAGGCAGGGTTTCTGCATTTGGCCTCACTGTTACAGAGGCATAGCATGGTTTCTGCATTTGACCTCAGTGTTACAGAGACATGGTTTCTGCATTTGGTCTCACTGTTACAGAGGCATGGTTTCTGCATTTGGTCTCACTGTTACAAAGCATGGTTTCTGCATTTGGTCTCACTGTTACAGAGGCATGGTTTCTGCATTTGGCCTCACTGTTACAGAGGCAAGGTTTCTGCATTTGGTCTCACTGTTACAGAGGCATGGTTTCTGCATTTGGTCTCACTGTTACAGAGGCATGATTTCTGCATTTAACCTCACTGTTACAGAGGCATGATTTCTGCATTTGGCCTCACTGTTACAGAGGCATGGTTTCTGCATCTGGCCTCACTGTTACAGAGGCATGGTTTCTGCATTTAACCTCACTGTTACAGAGGCATGGTTTCTGCATTTGGCCTCACTGTTACAAAGCATGGTTTCTGCATTTGGCCTCACTGTTACAGAGGCATGGTTTCTGCATCTGGCCTCACTGTTACAGAGGCATGGTTCCTGCATTATTGGTTGTTGCATTTTTCACAGGACAGTGCCTATGTTCACATGAGACAAGATCTGTTCATAGCCTTGATGCTGTTACTGTTAATCATTCTGACTAAACTCCTGGTGGTGTAATTTTCTGTCCCACCAGCCAGCTCCCAAATAACCACACAGAGACTTATTATTAATTATAAATACTCGGTCAGTAACTTAGGTTTCTTACTAATTAACTAGCTCTTACAACTTAAGATTAAAATCAAGAAACAAGAAACACACATACCATAAATACACAAAATCAGAAATCATAATACATACTCAAAAGACCAGTAAGACAAAAAATTCCCAAACAAAGCAATATGAGATGAAATGTCTACAAAAATGCCCTTGAATTTGTTTTGTGCTGGCTATTTACTCAGGCCTGGACCTGCGCTGAAATGTGGTTTATATGGCCAGTGAAACTTTACTAGGGAAAACTAGCTTTTTCTTTACAAGCTACTGTCAATTGAGGATAGCTTCTTGATTAGGGTGGAGCCCATATCCACTTCCCCATTCTAGCATTGGACCCTGACTAGCTGGAAACAGGGCAGATCATGAATGCTGCCCCTATCTCAGTGAGTTCAGATGTACGTCATTCCTGCTGTCTTCTTGGCATCATATATGTGACTCTTACATGCTTCTACCTCCTCTTCATCACTCCTGGGCACTGAAGGGAAATCTCATTTGGGATTGAATATTTCAAAATTTCTTCCTCTTTGCAAATTGTCCAGTTTTGGGTCTCTGTGTTGTTCCCATTGTCTGCAGGAGCAAGATTCTTTAATGCAGATCTGTGGGTATATCAGAATGCTGTTAGGAGTCATTTTATTACTATGATCTTTTAGCAGAACAATAGTATTTGTGTTTCCCTAGACCTACAGCCTATCCGGTCTAAGTCTAGTGGTCCCCTGAACATTGTCAGGTGTGACTTCCATTTTATGGTTGGGGCCAAATATCCAATTAGAGAGTGGTTTGATACCACCATAACATTTAAACCTATATTTCACTAGCATTGGTCATTTTCTTTCTCACGTGGTACTGCACAGTGTAACTTATAGCACCATGAATGCTAGTCAGTAGAAAGATCAAATTAGGCCCCAGGTCAAGTTTATATCTTCAATGACATACAAGTAATCTTCTGCAATAGACCCTTACCGTCAGCTTGTAGAAAGTGACCAATAGCCTTAGCAATAGCCTGAGTTGTTTGGAGGTTTCCATAAAACCCTTTTACCAAAACCTCAACTAGATGGAACTCATTTCTGGAACTGGATATTTCACTTGGCGATGAAAGATGTATAGCTGGGTATTGTCTCTTATTATTTGATGACTCTAGTTATATTTCTTTCATATGTGTATGAAATCTTTTAGGAATATCCTACAGTAATATCCACCTCTGAAAATATTTTGTATTTTCGAAGCAAATAAATTTTTCTCTTGGTATGAGAAATGGTTCTGAAACATTGCCCTAAAATGTTTGTAAATGCTTAAAAGTACTATTTTAGTAGACCTGGCTTCTTAGAGTATCCATTTCACATTTTGAGGCTAAAATATAAAAGATAATTTGGGGGCATAGTTTCTCTCTATTATATTACATTGTTTTATAGAAATGATGTGAATGTGTTTAGCATTCCAGAGTATTTTCATCCTCCTAGATAATTTTCATGATTTTTAAAATATCATTATGAAAGAATAAACATATTGAAATTGACAGATGGATGGAGATAGAGACAGAGACCCACACTGGAGCACCGGACTGAGCTCCCAAGGTCCTAACGAGGAGCAGAAGGAGGGAGAACATGAACAAGGAAGTCAGGACAATGAGGGGTTCACCCACCCACTGAGACAGTGGAACTGATCTATTGGGAGCTCACCAAGGCCAGCTGGACTGTGACTGAAAAAACATGGGATAAAACCGGACTCTCTGAACATAGCGGACAATGAGAGCTGATGAGAGGCCAAGGACAATGGCACAGGGTTTTGATCCTACTTCATGTTCTGGCTTTGTGGGAGCCTAGACAGTTGGGATGTTCACCTTCCTAGACCTGGATGGAGGGGGGAGGATCTTGGACTTTCCACAGGGCAGGGAACCCTGACTGCTCCTGGAACTGGAGAGGGAGGAGAAGAGGAGTGGGGGAGGGGGGAGGGGCGGAAGGAGGGGGAAGGAAATGGGAGGCGGGGAGGAGGCGGAAAATTTTTTTTTCAATAAAAAAAGAAAGAAAGAAAGAAAGAAAGAAAGAAAGAAAGAAAGAAAGAAAGAAAGAAAGAAAGAAATTGACAGACATCTCCACTGAAGTGGATATGAAATCCCATCACTATAAATAGCTTGTGATGAACTGTATTACTCTTAGCAAGAATTAACACCACATGCATATTCTCTAGAGCAGAAGGATGGAGACACCTTGTTCTTTTCTAGTCCTGGACTCAAGGTTTTTATGTTACTGAAATTTTCCTAATTATTTTCTATTTCAGATTTCTTCATATTTGTGTTGAGAACCATTATCATCAAGAATCATATACTGCCTGTCATTAAAGAAATAATTTCAGAATAAAAATTTATATTTAATTTATTGCCTTCAGTTCATATTCGTTAGCAGGATAACTGCTGCCTTGAAAATGCTGTAGATAAAATGTTATATATATGACGTTGGAGATAACCTACAAATAAAAAGACCAGATGATATGACATCAGGGCAAGAAGCCAAGTGGATAAAAACACCTTGCACATTTTCAATCACTTTCTGACTTTTTCCAAAATCATTTTTGGTATTACAGAATTCACTGCTTTACAATTTGGTATAAATTTAGCAAATTGTTCAAATAGCCTAAGTGAAGGAAAATCAGTCCCCGAGTAGAGCAAACGATTTCCATTATTTCAGAAAGTTCTAAGACATAATCACAGGCTGTGAATTCTTAGTGCAAAAAGGTGAACTACAATAATGACATCTACTCCATAATCAACAGAATTTTACAATCACTGACATTCATGTGGAGCGCCTATGAATTTGTGTTCAACGATTTTCATAATCATCAGGAATCAGTGATATGTGAGCATTCGGGAACCTATCTGTAAACTATACCCTTTACCACAAAGAGATGGAATTCATCAACCTTATCTCTGGCAACAAAACCCTAACTATAAGATACTGAGACATTTTTACAGTCTTAACTAAAGTCACTGTCTCGGGTCAAATTTTCTTCCTGGCCACAGAAGAGACTTTATCATTTCATGAGGAATCTTAAAGTTCTAATATGCAAAGCTGTTTATTCTGAAATACTTGTGTAGCTGGTATTAGCATGTTCTTGATTTCTTCCTTTTGGACACAGGAGGAGTGGCATAAGCTACAATATTTCTCTCAAGATGATCATGAAATCCAACTACAGGGAGGGTGAAATAGCCATGCAATGGTAATTTTCTAATGTGACTAAGCCTTGGGTAAGTATAAGATGAAGTCGTAGGTAAAGAGCACTGGCTGCTAGTCTAGTGAATCTGGATTCAAGACCCAGCACCCAGGATGGCAGCTTAGAGCTGTCTCTAACTCCAGTTCCAAGGCATTTGGGCTTCTCTTCTATCATGTATGTGCACAAGGCATGTACGTGGTATACAGTGTACATGCAGGCAAAACACGCTACACATAAAGCAAAATTAAAATGTTAAATGGCAAAGGAGTTAATGGTAAACGTATTGTTATATGTTTTAATAGTACTGAATTAGCCGAGGCTTCTCATTGAGAGAGAAATAATGAGAGTATTATTTCCCCTTCCTATATGCACATCTGCATACATAGCAATATAAATTATAAAAGAAGAAAGAGGAAGAGGAGAACACAGAATACTGCCTGTGCCAAACCAGTTTTCTTTTTCAATTTTAGACTTCTACAGCACTCCAATTTCCAGGAATAATAAGTTGATGTGGTGTTAGCTCACTGTTCTTAGTCACATTTCCCAAACAATGCCGATTATTTGGTCTTACTGTGGCCTCAATCTTTCACTCATGACTGACCCTGTCTTGCAAATGATTTTATCTTTTTCACATATTCTTAACATTATTTTCCTGTCTAGTATATTCACATCACTGGTTTTTGGTTTGGTTTGGTTTTGGATTTGTGATATGGGAACTCCTTCATCCAATAGGCTTTTAGATACTGGTCCATTTGGGGGCATGGTCTCAAGTACTGTAAGTGCAGATGAAAAGTGAGCATGACCCCTTTTACTGTTGGATTCGCTTCCCAGTTTCCAGTGCACATATTTAAGGGTAGCAATCCGCAGTACTAACCCCTAACAGATGGGCCAAGCAGTGTTTTAATGAATACAGTTTCTGTGTGGTTAGTTCAGGCCTAAGCTAGCCAGGTGGCCAAAAAGAACAAGTGGCCCATTCCTTATGCAACACTATTATTCAGTTTACTGGATTCAGCAATATTTCTTAATAATTTTCTTTTTATTAATATAAGTTGTACGTATCTATATCCCTCAAAAGTCTGTTTGTCTATATCAGGAAACAAAGACTAATACACTACTTCATATTCATTCTTAACAGATAGATTGTGTTGAGTGCCTACTCTTCTAGCATCTACTAGCATCATGCAAGGTATATAAACAATGGAAATTAAATGAATGAAATACGTAATTTTTTCCTATAAACCAGTCTATGCTCTGTGGGCACCCATCTGATGGCTAACGCCCACACAAATTGTGGTAGATAATACAATCTCTTCAAAATATATTGATTACAAACACTTTAAAAATATTTTCAGAGAAACATCTAGACTGGCCTTTGAGAGATTTAGGTATCACACATTAGACAAATTGATACTTAAAATTCATTTATCATAGAGGTTAGCATGCAATTTTGGGATGGTATAATAGATTGCAAGATACATGAAAAGGAAGTAAAATTAATAAGAAATGGTGACATCTGAGTTTGTTTTCAATTTGATTTCAAAGCTTTCATTTAGGAATTGCACACGATTAACAATTATTCTGCTGAGATATCGGAGATTTAACACAGAGGGCCACTTTGTAATTTATTCACTGTTTCTGCCCCTATATTTTCTGTTTCTTCCTGAACTATTGCATACGTCTTGTGCCCCTTTGATGTCGCTTCCTCCTCTTCCTGTATTCTGGATGCTAGGAGAACTATGAAGTTCAGGCTTCATCCAAAATTTCTCCTTCATTTACATTCCTTCCTTATATGAAAACTTGGCTGTACAAAACATCTGCCCACTGACAACTCGTGACTTTCCGCATCCCGCTCTGACTCATAGTAAAGCAGAAGATATGTCTAAGACTGTTCTGACTGAATTCCTTAAGTAGCAATTCTCTATTTCAAACTCCATGTATTCAAAAAAAACTTTACACTTCTGGGTTTTGTTAATATGCTATTTTATCGGTCTTATCAGTTCAATAATTATGGTTCCACAGCACAGTCCCTTAGGGTGCATCAGCAGGTCACTGATGGGGTGACTTTTAGGGAGTGCCCACTCTAAGCTCTGGATACATGCTTGGGTGACAGCTGAGTTAGTCAGTCCAGGCTACTGGGACCACCTACTTCTGACAAGAGGCAAAATCAGCCTTCCCACACCATGGTGAGTGGTGGAGGGCCAGTTTTTCAAAATGTGGGGAAGGGGAGAAACTCTCCGATGAGGGGTGGAGCCAGCTTTCCCTTACTGGGGTTTACAGGGTCCACTATCTCAGGGCCTGCAAGAGGTCGGGTCAGTTCTCAGGTGAATGGGGGCCGGGGAGATAGCCAGTGAGTTTCAACACGTTTGACATGGTTCAATACATGTCTGACACAGGCGACAGACATCAACATAGATCTCCGGGGCAACAGGACCACAAACTCAGATATGACCAAGAGCAGCGGCTTGGTTCAGATGTCATTATTACCCTGGGTAACAGTATAGATCTCTCAGATCAACATGGGCACAGAAGCATAGTGCCTGGACTCCAACATGGCCCCAGGTAGCAGCCTACACCCGGGGCTCCGAACAGCCTTTGATGATAACAGGAGCCACCGACATCAACACAAACCCTGGCTAAGGCAAGGCCAAAGATCCAGACATACTCCCCTGCCCCAAAACTTGACCCCAGGTGGCAAGCAGGCCACGCGTATCAGCCCATTCTTCACCGCCTTTGCCTCTTTAGATCTGCTGCCCTCCGCAGCAGGATATGAATGATTCTGCCTCCCCACCTCCCTCTCTCTCATACCCCTCTATGTAGCTGATCACCAAAATGGCAACTACAGGCCTAGTTGTGCTTTCTTCTCCCCACCAAGCCCAAGCAGCCCCAGGTGGGTAGGTGAGTGTCATTCACCCTCTCGGTTTTAATCCATAATTTTATTTTTATTAATATATCAGTAATATTCCATTATTTGAGTTTAAAAGTTCATTATCCATTCATGAGTTAACAGGCCTCTACACTGTTCCCATTTCTTGGCTATTATAAAAACAGCAGCAATGAACTTGGGTGATCAGGAATATCTAGAATAGATTATGGAGTTTCCATCAAAAATGCTACAAGGATAACTACAAATTCATATTCCAGTAAGCTATTTTATAAAGTACAGTACATAATGTAATTGCCTTTGGATTACTGCATTAGTCTTATTAGTGTGACAATATACCGGACATATGCAGCAGAAAGAAATCGGGGCTGCCTTTATCTCACAGTTTAAAGGCTTGGGGAATAAACAATGAAGGAATAGCAGCAGGGGCATGCAGTGGTCATCTACACTGTCTCTGAAGGGCAGGGGCATGCAGTGGCCATCTTCACTGTGTCTGCAGTAGAGAACTCCAGTGCTCAGCTTGCTTCTCCCTTTGTTCAGTCCAGGATCCCGGCCAATGAGATTTCCATGCCCACATTCAGGGTAAGTATTCTTTCTTCAAATATGTAGCCCTGAGAGTACTGTGATCATATAAGTGACTCAAAATCCAGTCAGATTGGTAACAGAGACTGAACATCACCATTGGTAGTGACAGCCCAGGAATATTAAAAAAAATCATAATAGGGTGGATATGGTTCGATGGGTAAGAATGCTTGTGGCACTAACATGAAGTCCTGAGTTCAGATCCCAAGAACCCATGAAAAAAAGAAAAGATGGTGTGGCTATAGCCCTGGTCAATTAGTTATTCACAACTGACAGCTGCTGAGTAGAAAAATCCGTTTTCTTAATGCAGCAACACTGAGTATATCAAGTGCACTCCAGAGCAGGCTTCATCCTCAGGAATAGTCTGCCTGTACAAATTGCACCCCAGATCCAGTCGAGTTATGTTGCAGTTAGCTCTCTAGCCATAACGATTGCTATTTGCAACTGCAACACCCCTATAATGTCTGTGTGTGGAGAAGTATTCTTAGAACTCCTGTGGTATGAGGTGGGGCATCTTCTGTCACCTATGTCCTTGGCTGCCCACGGACCTACTATTTAAAAGGTGGCTGACGAGGTCATTGGACAAGAGAAAGAAAAGAGGTCGGGTATGCAGTTGAGAACTGTGATAGAAAACGATCGTGGCCGGTGAAGCCAAGGCATTTGTGTTGTAAATTACCACCCAATGTTTAAATCTCTTTAGTCATTTCTCACAACAAATTTGGAAATAATACTCTGGAAAAAAATGAATTTCACTTCTCTACACAGAGGACAAAAAGAGAACTCGGGACTATACGAATTTCCTAGGACTGTCATAACAAATTAAAACACGGGGATGTGTTGAAGCACAGAAATGTTTCCTCACAGATCTGGAAACTGGGAAGGCAAGACCAAGATGTCCGTGGGGCAGAGCTGATATCTTCTTAGGCTTCTCTGCCTCACTTACAAGTGGCAATCTTGTTTCTCTTTCTCCACATACCTTTCTCTATATCCTCTCCTCAGAAGGACTCGGGAGTACTGACAGGCATTCCTCACTTCCTACCTAACTTTACAAAGATCCTCCTTGAAACCCAAGGCAATCACATTGTTGAGGGGCTGAGTGTCTGCACGGCTGGGTTGCAGAAATGGAAAACAAAATGAATACAGCTAATGGGTAGGAAGTAGGGAATAGAGACACTGTTAACCTCACAAAAGGGCAACCTGTAAGGCTAAAGAGTCACTTGAAAGGTCACCTTCTTGGTACCATTCATGTTGCTCAGATGCTGTTGAGGGTGTGGAAAGGAGACTGTCATAGATAGCACCCCTCCTCTTTAAATACCTCTGATTCTTCTTGCAGGTTACTCTCTGAAGGAAACTGTTCACGTCCCAGTACCTTTTAACATCTGTAACGTAGTTGATGCTTATGTGGTCTTCTCAAGCTGGAGGCCGACCTTCCAGATAAAGAGACAGAAGTTAATATGTCACACCTCAGACAAGGAATCAAAGTTTGGTCCAATCTCTAATCCACTATTTCCTATGCTTAAAATCACCAAAAAATCCAATAAAATAGCACGTTTTCTTCAAATTCCATGTGAATATGTTTCACTGACTTATTGCTTGCCAATCTACAGCCTACATGCATAAAATATACTTCCATTTAGAATCTAAGATAAACAAGTTCAGCTCAGATGTGAATTGTTTATGTAATTGCTCATCTTCAATTAAAGCACTAGAGGGCGCCCTTCTCTTCTGTTAAAACACTACTTCGAAATTACAGCATGGACCTAACAGAAAGGACTGCCAAGAAAAAAATCAGAATGTTTTTGTTTCTTATAATCGCGGCCTGCTTCTACTTTCATTCCATTCTAATTTTGAGGATCCCAAATGCTGCAACATTTTACGTAACATTTAACAGACTCTAGAGGGAAAGGTCAAATCTACTGAGATCCTAAAGCCTGTGGTCGCTTGTTCGCTGCTGTGTTTGGTGCTGCTTGAGACGTCAGCTAAGAATAGACAGCATAGATGTCTGTGTTTAGGATGAGGAAGCGCTGGTCCTGATGTCTTTCTCTATGTTACCTTCTCAAGTGCTCACTACTACTGAGTTAGTGCACCTTTAACTAGGGTACCTAGGATCAGCAGAAGCTCAGCAGTGAAAATGAAGGCAGCCCCAGCTGATGAATGCAGCCAACACTTGTGTTTCAGTACCAACTGACGTCATACACTAAAGATTTTATTAAACTAGTGACGCTGCTGTGAACTGCAGTGTTTCCTCCCAGTTTTAAAGTGGAAAGGGTCCATTTTAAATTTCCCAGTACTATGAGGAAAGCAGAGAGCCTAGCATAAAAGGTGGCTTCATCTCTCCGCATTACTGCTTAGTAATTCCACGGGCTGGGTAATATTAAACAGTAAAGTCTGACTTCCCATAGTTCCAAAAGCTGCGGCGTTTGGCCGCAAATGTGCCTATAGTTGCAGCAACTCAGAGCCTGGTCTCTGCTTCCAGAATGGCAAAGAGAAACGTGCATCACGACACTGGGAAAGACAGAAGGATAGACGACCTGCTCCATCCAGCATTTGTATAAAATTGTTGATCCCACTGGTGGAGGAAGTGCCCTCCAGCCTTTGTCATCCCCTAAAACACCTACTGCTTAGCCAATGTTTGAAAGTAAAGATTTCACCAAACTCATTTAATACTAGTAAAAGCCGTATGCAGATTTTAAGAAGTTGTGAGGGAACTTTGCTCATATTTACCTCAGGTGAGATTGAATGAGGTTAGGTTTGTGGCCTGTGAGTGGTGGCAATGTGGGTGTAACAATGCAGTAGATAGGAGCAGGGAAATATCTTTATAGTGAGTTGTGATAAACTTGAGAATATTTAGAGATTATGAAACCTTGTTATTCTGTTGATTACTATCCATCTCCAATAGAAATATGAAGATTAAAGTATTTCCATACGTAAGTTCAAATCTGTAATAACTAATATACCATCAATGCAGACCCTGACCCAAGTACTCTTTAAGCACTTTTAGGTACAGAAGTGGGGTACCCCATACTTTGGTTCCCAAAACTGTTGCGCAAAGTTCAAAAGCATTGGAGAGATTTGTCAGTCACCAAGCAGACAAGCTGCTAATTATCCTAAGCAGGGCTGAGTACTGTGTACAGGACCACGTCCATATGGGAGAAGCTCTGCCTTAACATGGGGAGAAGGAGGGAGCTCCCAGAATATTATGTGCAAAATTCTGAAGATATTGAACTTCTTGGAGTTTTACTAAAAATAAATGCCCTAGGAAATCTTAGTCTGCATCTGGTACAGATTAACAACCCACTTACTCAAGTCCCCTAATACGATTCACAATATACATAAACATACATGCACACACATGCACAGACACATACACACACAAACACACACACCACAGGAGATGGATGATGCTGGAAAACTTATGGGAAGACACTTCTTTTCTTAAAAAAATTCTCATGAAGAAAAAGATTCAGCTGACTGTAAATGGAATAAAATATATTTTTCTATAGACAGCAAAATAAAAACCTAGGGCAATAAGGACATCTTTGTCACAGAGGCTTTTAATTAAGATCTGAATTGGGTCTGTTAATGGGGATACTATTTGTACTTTCTCTAACATGAGGAGACACATTCAGCATGATTTTTAGAGAGGGGGACATAGTTGAGAATTTTTATAATCTGTGACAATGCTAAATAATTAGTCTTAATATCTTTCACCACGATCAGAGGCACACTTCCTCCAACAAGGACACATCTCCTATCCCTGTCAAGTAGAACCACTCCCTAAAGACCAAATGTTCAAATATGAGCCCATGGGAGCCATTCCTGTTCAAACCACCACAAAGGGCAAACAGCAGCCACATTCTTTGACAAAATACCACAAGAATGAATTCTAGATCAGGTCTTAAATCATTCCCCTATGAAAGCTCTCGAAGTGGGGCCTCCATAGTTCACATTGCTGTCAGCACTACTGTCTTCCAAGTCCTACTATTCTGGCCCGCAAAGCCCCATTTGCCACTTTCTATTGTTCAGTCGCTTTTCTAGAAATGATACCTTTAACGTATCAGACACAGAAGACATAGAAATTTGTTGTTTCATTAAAAAATTTCCTAAGTGTCCACATTTAGAATTGTAAACAGAATTCTTCTCTTTAAATGGTATATGAAACAAGGGTTGCAATAATTGTTGACTTCAGGGACATTCTAAAAGTTTAATATTGTGGAACTCAATAAATCATAAGACAGAGTATAGTGAACTGACATGTTTTCCTTTGTAAATAATAATAACCTCTTAGAGGAAATGCAAACGAATCTCACCTTGTGATGGAGCTACGTTCTGGTAATCTGAAAACAGCATAAATCAAAAATGCATTTAATATATCTAATCTAAAAAGATCATTGCTCAACCTAGACTACCTTCCATGTGCTCAAAACTTTTATATTGCCCTACAGCCTGATAGAATCATCTAATGCAAAGGCTATTGCATGAAAAGTACACAAAATTTACTTGGCACCTAACTGAAAAGGAAAAGCAATGGGTATATAAATATAAGTTTACATCACAGGAAAGTCAAACTATTGAGCATTTTGTGTGTGTGGAACAATCATCTTTGTAGCCTGGTTCACTGTAGGCATTCCTGTCCCATAATATTTTCTTTATTAAGTCCTAACACTATATGTCAAAGAGTTACATAGTAAAAAAAAAGTCATCATTTAGCCTATATGGCTTTAGTTTATAAGAAGTGCTACAATTTGCATTGTGTTAACTTTTAATTCTAATTTTTATACCTGATATATGTTCTTATTGCATATAATTTTGTATTAAGCTTAGAATTTTCCTACTTAAACAAAATGGGGAGGTGTTATAGGAATTTCTACAGCCAGTAGCCTTTAACTTTCCCACCCACTTGGGCATGGCCTCTTATACTATATATGCCAATGTAAAATATGCTTTCACCCTCTCTTCCGGTGATGTGATTAGGTTCCTGTTCCCCATTCATGCAGAGGATTGTGATCTGTGATCTAGTCTACCCCTAATAAATAACCCTTTATTATACTCAATTCTGAGCTAGTGTGGGCTTTCTTTTCAGTGTTCTTCAGCAATCCAAAACATGATGCAACCACACGGAAAGACAAACACCAGCTGCAGACAAATAGAAAAGTCATCATTGATAAGACACATGGGAAGTCCTCAAGGAGAAAATTAAGTACTATTAATAGAAAAAATATTTCCCATATTAAGGATGGGAAATATAATACAGTCATTAGGACATTGTATAATGTTACTTTAGATGACTTGAAAATAGAAGCAGAAAATGAAAAGGTAAATGAAACTGAGATTGATAATATTGATGTTAATTACTATCAGTTTGGTAATTCAAATTTTAGCCTTAATAGCCACAGGGGTTTGTTGTGCCAAATGTGAAATGTGGATTGATGAGATACAAGCATTAGAAAGACTTATAAATAAAAATTAAAAAATAAACTCTCGGACACAGACAGGAATTTAGATAAGAACCTACCACATCACTGCATGGTGAAAGTAAAGAGTGGGCATGAAGATGTAAAAAAACCAACCTTAGTCTATCAGTTACTATACAAGAACTCCAGTCGACAATAGGCACTCCCAGGGTTATGAAGAAGTTAAATGGAATCCCATACAATTGTTAGATTTGAGGAGATTTATATAGTATACATTAACCCTGTGTGAAGCAGATGTTAAATTCATGGGAAGCTCAGAACAGATTTATCCCCAAACTGGAAAGATTTGGAAAGCAATATTGGAAGCTGGTCCTCGTTTACAGTGGTAAACATGGTGGAAAGAGTAAGCTCGGATCATAGAACAATGAAATAGGGCCACAGACACTAATAGTTCCCAAGATCAATTTCTAGGTGAAGGCCTATATGCTGAATTGCAAAGGCAGCTTGAATTTGATGACGGCACCTTGGTGTTATATCAAGTTTTTAATGCTTGAAACAGGCTTAAAGCATCAGCAAGAGGTCTGAGTCTGTAAAGGGAGACTGTTCACCCATTTCCCAGCAGCCTACACCCAAATAATCACACAGAAACTATATTAATTACAACACTGCTTGGCCTATTAACACAGGCGTCTTATTAACTAACTCTTACATCTTAAATTTATCCAATTTTATTAACCAATATATCACTGTGAGGGTGTGGTCTACTGGTGAGGTTCCTGTGACTGTCTCCTTCAGCAGCTACACGGTATCTCTTTAACTCTATTTATTATCTCTATATCTCTTCCAACCTGGCTATTTTCTGCCCTGCCATAGGCAGAAGCAGCTTCTTTAAGAACCAATGGTAATAAAACATGTTCACAGCATATGGAGGGGATTCCCACATCATGAGTCATTTATTAAAATTATACAAAGCCCAAAAGAAACCTTCACAAATTTTTCTGCAAAGATTGACTTCAGTTGTAGAGTATTATCATATCCAGATGTCAGTCAAATATTAATTGAATCATTGGCTTTAGAGACTTCTAATTCAGAGTACAAAATTGCGATTAAGTCCCTAAAGACAACATCAACACCAGTAGATGAATGGATTGGAAATACAGCTCATATTGGATCTTAGGTTTATGATGCTATTCAGCTAAAAGAAGTAATTTCTAAAAGTTTTAAGAAAAATCAAAATTTCAGATGTTTTCATTGTGCTCAGCAAGGTCATCTGAAAAAGGAGTAACTAGGTGACCTTAGAAATAATAATTTTTCTAGAGATATTCGAAGCACAAGGCCCCAGCTTTCTGGGATATACAGAAAGTGTGGCAAAGTCCAGCATTGGACTAATGAACACATATCAACAAGGGTTAACTCTTTGTCATCAGGAAACACCCAAAGGGGCCTCCCACAATCCCCAGTACCAAATTTTGTTCAATAATTCCTTGTCAGAACAGGAGAAAGTAATCAATTCACAGAGCAATTAAAAGATTTGATGCCTGTTATGAAAAACAACACTGCTCTGAATGTACTCAGGGACAGAACAGATGCAGTAGATAAAACAAAATTTCAGGAGAGAACAGAAAGCAACGATTGAGATGTTTCCTGATGGTTATCTTGTCTGTATTTTGTTGATCTGCATTTATAGTCCATTGTCAACTTTTGCCACACCTTCTACAAATTTCAGAAGGCTCGAATCTTTTATTAGAATTATCCCTAGAGAAATAAAAATGGTGTTTCCGGAAATCTTGTCTACAATCCCTTTACAGATGACCTTGATTACCACAATGAAAACGTCTGACATTTTCATTTTTCTTAAAATTTTTAGAAATCTCTCCTCCTTTCAAAGTAGCATCATAAATGTTAGATTTAATAACTGTTTTATTTCTCATTCATCCATCTATTGGTGCTGATCTTGCTTTTATAATTAGCAATTTCAAAAGCCAAAAATTCACTTAATATTTGTCTGACTCCTGGATGTTATACTATTCTATTTACAGCTGAAGTCAATCTTTGCAAAAAACTAATGAAGGCTTCTTTAGGTCCTTGTATACTTTTAGTAAATGACTCAGTCCTCTTTCATGATTCTTCAGCTTTGTCCTAAGCATTCAAACCTGCTCAACAACATAGGGCCAAGTTGTGATCATAAAACTCAAACTGTCTTTTCGAATCAGCATATTGGTCTTCACTGAAAAATTCATCTTGGTAAATATCAATAACTAAGCCCCATTTCATTGTTTTATGACCCTAGCTTCTGATTTCCAAGATTTTCTCCATTATAACTGAGGACTAGCTTCCAATACTGCTATAGTTAAATCTTTCCAGTTACCCATGAATTTAACATCTGCTTCATATAGATTACATACCATTATGAAATGACCACTTCCTTAAATCTCCTCAAATCTAACATTTGTATAGTATTTCATTTAACTTTTTCATAAATTTGGTGGTGCCTATTTATGATGGTAGTTCTTGTATAATGACTAAATAAACTAAAGTTGTTTTCAAATACCCTTGGGCCACCCCCTCTTTAGGTTCATCATGCAGTAGTGTGGTAGGTTCTTCTCTAAATTTCTCTGTCTGTGTTTAGTAAGGAGGCTACTTGTTCATTCATAGCACTGCCCAGACCATGAAGTAATCACACAGGAACTATTTTATTTGCAATATTGTTTGGGCAATAGCTAAGCATATTTCTGGTTTACTCATATATTAAATTAACCTATTTATATTCATCTGTGTATTGTCATGTGTCTGTGGCTTACTCGGTAAAGATCCGTCCGTCATCTGTCTCTAGAAGGGTTACATGGCTTCTCTATAACTCCATCTTCTTTCTCCCAGCATTCAGTTTAGTTTTCCCTTTCTAGATCTGTTCTGCCCTGCTATAGGCCAAAAGCAGACTCTTTATTAATCAATGGTAATCACAGCATAAAGAGGGGAATCAATCCCACATCAACTCCATCTTCCTATCTAAATGAAAAGAAAGGATTTAATTTTAACATAGTAAAATTACATATAACAAAACAGGTATCAAGAAAGAAATATTACAGTTACAATATTTATATCTACTTTATCGTTTATCATAATTAAGGAAAACTATAACTATCTGTTCTTAAACTCCATTGAAGACTCCAGAAGGATATAATATTATCTAAGTTAAGAGGAAGTACATTGTAAGCAACTTCCAAAGCTCTAGAATTGACAGACACTTCTTGCTGCCTGAATAGACACCTGAAGTTCTTCTGTAACATTGCAGGCACCCATCTTCAGCCTACAGGTCCACAGAATTCAGTAGACTTTTCCATGAAGCAGGAAATATCAAAGACAGTTTTGTCTATCTTGGCAGTTTGTCAGTCATTTTCTTCTGTGTCCTGCAGAATGTCTTACAGACTCTTTCATGAAGCAGGACCTCTGAAGGACTGTCTGCATTTTTTAGGCAAGTTTCAACAGTCATTTTTATGTGGGTCCTGCATGTCCAGTTTATATAGCATAACATCAAGCAGTCCAGGCAAGAGCAGTTTCTTAATGGCTACCAAATACCATAAGGAGCTTCTTCAATGCCCATCTTTCTCTTGAAGATTGGTGCTGCCAGGAGCAAATGTGTCTCATTGTCATGAAAAATCCTAACTCCTGAAAACATTTTAAATGTCATATTCTGAAGGTCTCTGAGATTTGAAGAATATCTATGTAAATGAAATAGATCTCTATATATCTAAAAAAATCTAACTAAAAAGACTAAAGTTTGACTATTAAAGATGATTATCTATTAACCTATATTTTTTAATTATACATCACATTTTTAAATGAACTGCGCAAGCACAATACCTTAATCAAGAGCAGAAATACACATATAACAAAATTAACCTCAAATTTGTATCAATAAACCAAGATCCATATGAATGCAAATCTCTATAGCATCTGTGTCTGAGTGTTTTTCACATTTTCATTAGTAGTTCTTTCTAAGGCTTGTATCTTATCAATCAAATTTTCCTATTTGACACAATTATAAAACTACTTTTTAGGGATAAAATATGAATTACCAAGCTGATAATAGTTATAAACAGCATTATGTCAATCCCAGATAAATTTGTTATCCCTTCATTCATTTTTTCCATTTTCAACCTATTCATTGAAGCACTATATAGATTTCTTACTCCCTTCATTGTGATATTTCCAGCCTTTAAAATGGGAAAGATTTTTCTTTGGACTTCCCATGTGTCTTACCAAATCATCTGTGACTTCTGTGGTGGCACAGTCATGAGACACTCAGGGCTAGTGTGTGGACAGAGCAGGACCTTGGCAGGAGAAGCCACCCTAGGAGTGACTGAGGCTACAGATAGAAGTGGCAGATTCAGATCTGCAGTGTGATCTTCTGCCACGCATTGGATGCCAAATTTTTTTATCAAAGTTGTTATATTTACCAACAAAATCTAGGGAGTCAGATACTGGGGAGAAAATTTGCTAGAACAGAGAAGTTGAGAAGCAACCAGCTGACCTTCTTTTCTGGCCAGAGACTCTGAAAGAGAAACATCTCTTCACTTGTGGCAAACCAAAAAGACTACAAATCACTAAGTCCCTCCTACTCCTTCCTAAGCACCTCTCTCTCCATCTTCCTAGGTCCTCTGCACTTTCTCTAGATAATTCTTGTCAACTAGCTACGAGCCCCATCCTCTAATCCAAGGTTACTTTCATTAACATAGTCTCAGAGTTTCACAGAGCTACCAAAGATCCTACAACAGTCCTTTGCTTTCCCTCACTGTTCAGAATCTTCTGAGAAGAGTAGGGTGCGCTAGAATTTGTCTTGAAGCTTCATGACCCTGTGCCCTCTTGCTTTCCTGGAGTAAATTGCCCATTTGTGGATAGAACACGTACTCTCCTATGGTCACAGGAAGTTACAGAGACCTCTAATTTACATTTATGTTTGTGTGCATTGCAGAGACAGACAAAAAAATATCACCTGCATAGATTTCAGGCCCATGTTCAGAGCTTAAGGCTTGTGCATTCCATGAGTTTGCTTGATGACTTTCCTTGCTGTTTTCCTCTAAGGATTGACATCCACATAAAACCTGAGAGAGCTTGGGAAGTAATTCTAGACACAAAAGAAGCTTGGCTTCTAGGTAGCAGCATTTTCTCAGGTGGGCTCTCTTTGCTGGAGACAAGTGCATCTCATTTAAGAGAGGCTTCCTGACTCAGCTTTAGCTGCAAAAACCTTGCAGCTCTTTTAAGAGGCCCCACGACCAAACATTTTACTGGTGTTTATGAATAGCTGACAGCATGCTTCTTGGTGGTGTCGGGGACCTTGAAACTCCATAGAGTTGTGGCGATAAACATGGCTCCCACCAGTACCTCCACCGTAAAGCTAGACTCAGTAAACTAACAATTGAATAGATCCAGCCGTCAAAACCATGGCTTTAATTCTAACCATATTGCTTAGCAAATTAAAGACTCCTGTGGCCAGAAAAACAGATAAAAATATGTTTATTTTCATAAGTAAAATGGCATTAGACTTTTCATTTTTGTATTATTGCTATATCCACAGTAAAGATAGAGTCAAATGAAAAAAAAAAAACAAACAAACCTCTAAATGGTTTTTAAAATATATGCAGGCTGTGAGAAGCACTGGTGCCTCTCAGTTAACCAGGTAACAGATAATGCAGAAAACATCTGCACACAGGGCCTCTGGAGGGGTTTGGGAACTACAATGGTCCATATAAGCTGATGAAAGTATATAACACCTTTAATTTTAAAAAAAATGTTGCTTATTATAAATGAAGTGAGTGAAGTATCTGGTTTAAAAAAAAACACTTTCTTTATAATAAAGAATTTTACCTTTCAATAAATTCCATTAAAAGGTACCATCAGTCATGGAAAAACCTGTCATGGTGGTTTATGATGTCATAAGAAGAATACTATAAAATGAATTAATTAATCAATAAACTTTTCTCTCTCTGTCACAGTACTAGATTCTGAAGATTGCAATTCTGGTGAATTTGATTTCTTCAGGTCTTGGTTTAGAGATTCTAGAAGGGAAAAAAGAGTTCTCTGGGATCTGTTTCATAAGGATGCCTACCTATTGGAGTGGATCACAATCTTGCTGTTAATAACCTCCCATGTGACCTGCCTGTTAATACCATCACACTGGTGCCTAGTATTTCAACACATAAACTTGAGGAGGGGAGGAACTATCAATCCATAATAATATCATATTTGTGATAAACCAGTCTTGATTAGTAGAAAATTTCATGTAGTGGTTGTCAGAATATGCTTTTCACTATTTTCTCCAATGTAATATGTTTATTTTCATAAGTAAAATGGCATTAGACTTCTCATTTTTGTATTATTGCTATGATCGTGTTTTAGCATTCTCTTTGTATGATAGAATTATACACTGATTGATATGTTTTTTCAGTGATGATAATTTCTGAACAATTCATATCCTTATACTGTTTTAAATCACTCTGCTTTTTTTAACTTACCTGCTGAAGCATATAAATACAGTTAATTTTAGAAATTGTACAATACTTTATACATTTTTACTACAATTTTAATCTTTAAATTTTTGGTAAATGGCGAATAAAATTGACGGACTTTCATCATTAATGTAAGCAAGTTCAAGTCTATCTGGTATTTAAAATTAACTTCATTTTTCATTGTGTAAATATTTTAATTAGAAACAGGTGTTTTCTATACCATCGAGGCAAATTTCTTTGCAGTCGGTTTGCTTTTTCTTGATTGATTAGTTCTGCATAATTTGTGCATGTATATCTGTATGTATATATGTATTATGCATGCATATATATAAATGAAAGTTCTATCTGAACTGTATGCAACAGAGGACAGTACTTCTGAGCTTTAACCATGCCACGACCAGACAACTAAAGGTCACCCCTATGGCTAAGAGCCAGTCAAAATTATAGACTAGGGAGTCTTAAACTATTTGTTTACCCTGCTTTGATTTTCCCTCAAAAACCCCTATAAAGGCTCTCACTTAGGCATCCCCAACTTCTCCTATTCCAGTTCATTCTTCTGTGTCCTGATCACCCCAGTACCCTTTTCACATGTCCCGGTATGATCTTTCAGGGAGTTCCCATGTCTAATCATGTGGATGAAATCTACTTTGTTTCCTTGATCTTTTCTTGTTCCCCTTTCTCTTAGATGGATATACTGCACAATTGTACAAGTACAGTCGAGATAGTAGCAATACTGTTATTCTTTTTCTTTCTGTGAGTACTGAAACACTACAGCACCAATGAAAATGAACAGGTTTGCATGAGATTCCTATGGTATAGATAGCAGAGTCACAGACATTATATGCCCAATATTCTCACATTTATATAAAACCATGTCTGAAAAACTACATGAAAAGCACATAGTTCACTATATGTTGTAATTTAAACTGTGATTTACAAATAAAATTAATTTCACAAATATATTTTATTATCATTTTTTATCATCAAAGATGTACTGCCCATGCTCAAAGCCAGCAGTGAACAATTCCACCATTAGTAGCTCATCTAAACTGTATGAATTGGTTCATCATACTCAAATACTGTAAAAAATTAATAAGATCCTTTGGAATTATATTTGGTAATAAAATAAATTGCAAACAACAAGTCAAATTTGTAAACCTTTTAACAGGCATGTTATTTTTTTATTTTTCCAAAACTTTTATGCTATTTCCTTTGGGTTTTATTTTTTAATTTCTTTGTGTAAATTTTTTTCTTCTGTCTGTATAGCTTTTTCTTCCAATAATCAAAACTAAATTCCTATTAGAAGCAAATGCTCATTTTCTTCTTCCACTCACTCTGGCGCAATCGCACATAGTTGGCTTTAGTATAAAGCTCCTGGCTGGTTATTCAGCCACTCTCCCACACAGCTAGCTATTCACAATTAGGACAAATCCCTCAATTCAATTTGATTCAATGCAACTCAATTCAAAGCAGCGCATTTCAACTCAGTTCAACTCATTCTACCGCATGTTAGTGCCAATTCTAATTCTGTCCTGTTTTTCTTTTCTTCCCTTTTATTTATTCATTTTCTTAGATGATGAAAGGATACCTGAGAAATAGATCTGGTAATCTGATCCATCACTCAACAGTCCTTTCTCGGGAGGATGGATGTTTACAGTGAGGTGCGGCTTTCGACTATTTGCAGTTTTTTACACGCATCCTATTTATTGACTTGGTACTCTTTCCTTCAAGATTTTTATATTAATTTTCCATTTCCAAAGGTTACCCTTTCTTTGATCTATCCAGAGAACTTTTCATGTGGATTTCCGATGATTGCATCTTTTTGTTACCAAAATGCAATGATACAATCTGTGTTGGCAGAAAAATTTATTTCAACATTCTGTCTGTCAGCATTTGTTCCATGTTAAGACCAAAAACTCTGTTACGTATTTCTTAGAATTTGTAAAATCTACAACTTATGATTTGTTCTTGCCCTTGTACTCCCCACATCAACGTGAATACCTCTGGTCGTTTTAACCTTAATACTCTAACTTTTTGTCTGCTTGCTTGCTTTTTCTTTTTTCTTTTTCTTGCAAATGGAGAAGTTCTATTCATCATCATCACCATTTTTATTAAAAGTCAATTCTGTTGTGGAAAACAGAATTAATCATCACTTCTTATCATCAGCAAACTATCTTCACTATAGATAATCAGTGACATCTCTTTGGAGTCTGTGTTAGTCACTTTCCTGCTGCTGGGATAACAGAAGGCATCTTAAGAGTTTGTTTTGACTGCCAGTTCCAAAGGAAGAGATGTCCATAGTGGCAGGGAGAGCATGGTGGTAGGAAGTGGAAGCTAAGAGATCGCATCTCAGTGGCACACAGGGAGCCAAGACGGTGGGCAGGAACAAAGTTGAGAAAACAGACTCTCAAAGTCGGCTTCCAGTGCTTTCTCCAGCAAAGCTTCTTATCCTAAAATGACATTATCTTTCCAAACAGCGCCACCAACTGGAGAGCAAGAGTTAAAATACATGAGAGGTCTTTCAGATTCACACTGTGAGTTTTTAAACATTTCCATTATTAATTAGCTTTCAATTCTATCATGGCCCCTAAAGATTATTAGAACTATCAGTATGCAAACTTGCTACTAATCCTGTTATGAACATTCTTTATAATGGGCCGTATGCATATATTTGTATTTTATAAAAACTGATGAAGTATAAGTAATTTTCAAAAAACAATACCAAATATTAATTGAATGGAAGATGGTCGTAATCCCATGTACCAAGACAGCTGTTCCTCATTTTAAGTGTCTTCTCCTGTCACTTATCCTGTTAAACAAATGGAATTGTTGTCAACTAGGATTTCTGGATTGTTCTGAGCTTTTATTTTTTAATTTCTCTTGCTATCTTGCATGCAGACTTGATTTATCAATTGCAAAACACACAAAATCAAGCAGCCTCTCACTCAGAGTTTCCCTGACCTGTATTCAAGAGCCATAACAGTGTTTATTAGCAGTCAAAATGATGTCTTCAAACTGAAATTGAGTCATGCCAATTTTATCCAATACTGTTTATACCCATTAAATTAAAACACAGTTTCTCACCATGACTTGTAATATTCTACAGAATCTGGACTTAACAACTTCTACATTCTTATCTCTTTCTTCCTACTCTTCTTTGTTTTTTTCCACCCTACATACGACATAAAGCATGTGACATTCATATTCCTGCATCTGGCTAATTTCATTTTATAAAATAAGCTCCAACTATTCATTTTCCTGGCCATGACATACTCTCATTTTTTATAGGTCCACTGTGTGCGTACCTTAATTGCTATCTGTAACCACTGGCAAATGTCCAGGTCAACAGTTCTTTCGCCTTGGCTGTGGTGAAGAAGGTGATATAAACATATGAAGATCTCTATAGCAAACTGACTTTTTATGTGATCATTCCTGGGTTCTTTGCTTCTGTTGTTACTCTCTGTTTGCTTCTTGGAAACTACCTACTTACTTTCACTGTGACTAGGACATATTTAACTCTCCAGCAATAGTACACAGGGCTCCTTTCTCTACACATCCTCGGTAGCCTACGTTTTTGTCTTTTGTTTTTATAGTAGCCATTTAGGCCACAATAAAATGAAAATTCAGCAAGGGTCAATGTATGTTTCCCTGAAGGCTAAAGAAATTGAACATTTTTTTTTGGTTTTGTTTGCTTGTTTTTCCATGTATAAATCAAAGCCTGGACACGTCACAGGCAGGATCAGAACTCTGTCCGTGAGCAACATATGCTTTCTCTGTTGAAAAGTGTTCAAAGTATTTCCTCATTTGTTGATTGGATTATTCATTCTTTTAATGTGTGTTTTGGGTCGTCTCTGTCTTCACATGAACAGATAGAAGAGTTTGCCATTCTGTAGGCTGCTTCCTTCCCTTGTTTGTTCCCTGTGTTTTGCAGGGTTTTTTTTTTCATGTGACATAATCCCATTTGTTAATTTTAACGTTCCTTCTGAGCTATCCCCCAGATAGCTATTCAGGAAGTCATTGCCAATGACAATATTTTGAACACTTGATTCTGTGCTTTTCTGGAGTGGTTGGAAGTTCCTAGCCTCATGTTAGTGATATGGATCTGTTTTCAGTGGTCTGCAGGGGCTCACCCAGTTCCTAGTTGATAAACACAGTTACACTTCCAATATATGCTTTGGCAGCTGTGTCAGGAATCAAATAGCTATCTCTGTACGATGTTTTTTTTCTGGGTCCTGTCTTCTATTCCCTTGGTCTACGGTCTGTTTCATGTCTGTTTTTATGCCAAACCCAACTATTTTTGTTCCCATCTCTCTCTGCCTAGCATGTTTAAAGGCAGGTAGAGAATACATCCAGCATTGTACTTTGCAGTCCAGATTGGTTTTGCTATTTATGGCCTTCTGTGCACCCTCATGAACTTTAGGCTTGTCATTACAAGTCCTGTGAAGAACACTGGATTTGTGTGAGGATTTCACTGAATCTGTGGGTCACTCCTGTCAGCAAGGTAAGTTCCACACTACTGCTGTTTTTTCCATCTTCTAATGTCGTCTTCATTTTTTTCCTTGATGATTTAAGATTTTCACTGGGTATGGTCCTTCTTCTTGGTTGTATGTGTTCCTCAGTTTTGTTTGGCTAATTATCATATTTAGGGTATTTTTAATGACTCCATTTCTTTCTCAGTGAGTGTACTGTAAGGCTACTGATTCCTGTGTGTTGATTTATCACCCTGCTATGCTGTTGAAGTTTCTCATCAGTACTTAGGGTCTTTTGCTGCATTTGTTAGGCCATTTGCTGTCTGTAGTCATGGACCCTGTAAACAGGGATACTTGGATGTGTTCCCAGTCCTTGCAGCGCTCTTCTTTCTCTCACCTGATTTCAAGAGCCACGATTTCTAGTGTTGTGCTGAAGAAGAGTGGTAAAAAAAAAAAAATGGAAAGCTGCTCTTCTCCTTCTGTACACAGAATATTGCTTTGATTCCCTCCCCCCACATGATGTTCTGCTTTAACATTCAAAGTTTTGCTGACAAGCTGCTAATAATAAATTTGATGAAACTCAAATGACACATATAACTGTCTACTACATTATTTAAAATAAAAACTACATTTCACGTAGAAACAGACCGACACACAGACCTTTCAGCACTGATACCAAAGCCCCTCTTTATAGGCACCATGGAGGCTTAAATAGACGGCAGTCAATGGCCAACAGGTGAAAATCCCATCCTCTGATCCTCTAAGCTAGGCACAGCTTCTAGTATCTTTAATTAGAAGGTTCTAGGAGGGAAGAGCAGTTGAAGACCAGGACTCATTAATCCCAACATCCAGCTGAAGGCCAGGACTCATTAGTCCCAACAGAAACAAGTCTTATACATTTTGTCTGTGTAAGACTTGTTTTGAGAGAGGAGTTCCAGTGAGGGCCCAGTATCAACATTGTAGCAGAAACCAGAGGCCTGAAACCATGCTCCATAACGAACACTTGCAACTAAAGATGCATGGACAGAAGTTTACTGCGTGACTCTCTATGTCACAGTACAGCTTCCATGATGAGATCCCTACCCTTATTTTAATTTTCTTTTTTAAATATTCCTTTTAAATTTTATCTGGGTGGCTGCAAGGGCTGAAGGTGGTTACAAAGGAATAGGAAGTGAGCGGGATCAGATGTACAATGAGAAAAACACAAAGAATAAATAAAAAGAAAGTAAAAAAAATTGTCTGTGTAAGTTTATTTTTCTTCTTCACATTTGACTGAATTAAAGGAACTAACATAAAAAATATAAAATGTGGCACAAGTAGATGTAAGCTTTTATTTGTCATCATTATTATACTTCTAAACTCCTGTCTCATTCTGTCACGATGGCTATCACACTGAAGAAGATTTACATAGAGGTCGCTAGGTAAATTCTCCAACTTGAAAGTTTAAAGGGAATTTACTTATGTTTATATTAATACAATAAAAATGCTTTCTTTTATTGTTCTTTTCTAGTAAATTTACCTGTTATCCTAGAAAAGTAAACTTCTGATGAGTCTCTATTGGTGAAAAAATGTTTTTTCCTTTTTTTTTTCCCTTGTAGTTTAACTGAACAGACAAGCAGTATGCAGGAAAGCTTTCTCAGTAGCGTGTGTTTTGAGTGCCCTCTAGTGGTCTCTCAGTGAGTAACACCCAGTGAATTTGAAATGGGCAGTCTGGGAAAACTACCCCAAGAAGGCAGTTAGATGCTGCTCTTCAGTCAGGAAATTGACTTTCAGAGAAGATAAGCAAATTGCCTCCCAAGGAATATTAAATTCAATTTTTATATCACGTTTTCATTTTAAAAATATTTAATTGCATTGTGTACAAATCATAATAATTAATAAAAATAACTAACACTTGAAAAAAATCACCAGTTAGTACAGGATGCCTTACTAGGATATACGGAGTTGTGACTGCGGCCGCCGTCTCCTCTCTGCTTTTGTCTCTCCTGAGCTACACTTAAGCTTTCTTCATCAACCCTGGCCCTTCCTCACACGCACAAAGACCTCTACAGAGATGGCAGTTCAGCACTTCACGGCTCTGTCATTTATCTCCAACTTGATAGTGGTTTAAAAGGTAAGATTAGGGAGTGAAAGTTTGGGATCCGTGATGACAAATGCAACAGTCGAGCGTTCATTTAGTGCACGATCTCAACTTCCTTTAAAATGTTGTGCTTGCTTCAAAAAGAAAATCCCTCTGTTTTTGATTGATAAGAGAAGGAACTTACAGTGGCTCCTCATACATTTGCTGTAGAAATGTGTTTTATGGGCAATCTTTACTCCTTTCTTTCTCATTGATTTAGAATTATACTAAATGACATTTTAATTCCTTTTGCCTTGTGCCATTAACAAGGGAGTGTTTGTATCTCCAATATGTTAGTTTACACTCTAAGAAAGTGAATATATATTTCCTATAGTTTCTGAGAATTTTTCGCTCAGAATATTAGGTAAATAATAAATATGATACATATAAAACAATAAATATATTTAAAACGTTTCATCATTGGATTGATATTCTGTCTTGGAATTTCTTTCTCTACACTGGTATTCTTTACTACAGAAAACTACAAACTAGAAAACGAAAAGCAATAGTAGAAGCTTACTGTATCTTTTATGTAGCATATAAAATAATCTATTCTAAAAATATAGCTCACATTAACATTTTCTAAATGTACTCCTTGATATTAATATTTCCTAAAGGAATAACTTAAGACTGATTTTTGACAGGTAAGATAATAATGAAAGAATAAAGTGAAGCACTTATACAATATGAGATATAAAAAGTATGAAATATGTAGGCTATTCTTAATATTCTAATACTCTTTAGATTTTTATATATAAGTCAAAAATAGAAGAACAATATGTGTGTTATGTAAAAAGATTTGTGTGCACATTTTTACATCATCTCTTTCTGTTTTATTTTTATCTTGCTGATAATTATATATGCCTAGTTCCTACATCAAATTGTATCTTAGGTAACCACTGCCTTACCCCTTTGCACAAAGGTTACCTCTACTCATATCCTGGGCCTCAAAGGCTTGTTCTGAGTCTAGAAATTATTTAAAAGCTAGGTTATCACGGAAAGGCATGTTTTAATCCTATGGAAATTTTCCCTAAACTAAAAGAAAGGGAGGATTAAATTGTTCACATAACGCTGCCACGATTTCCGCCATTGAAATAAATTAGTATGTACAAACATTTACTTATTAGATGAATCATATATTTTAAGTCTGTCTGCTGCTGAAGCAAGCACATGGTAAAGTGTGTATTAAATGCTGTGTAGACCCACATGGATCCAGCCCATTCTGTCCCCATTCTAGAGCTCTGAGCAAAGGAAAGTTATGACTGTAAAACAAATTTATCTTGAGGAAATAATAAATTGGAAAATGTTCCATAGTTGCATATACTCAATTATTTCATCAAGTGAATGGCAAAGAGTAGGTTTGTCTATACTCCCTGCTGTGGTGCTACAAAGGACCTTTAGCCTCATGGCACTATAGTAAGACCTGGTTGCTATCACCCCCCTCTAGTATGACTGACTAGAGATTGGGGTGATGGATTTTAGAGTTTAAATAAAATTATAAATTATGTAATAACATCCAGTGCTGCCATGAAGTTTAAATGGCAGTTCTTCATTTGATTCCTAATATTAATGTGATAAAGAAGGAGATAAGAATATATACAAACATGGGGAAAGGAGGGCTTGTAATGTTCGGTGAGCTCACTCAGCTGTTCTGTCAGTGAGGAGTACACCTGGCAAGTGTTCTCATCACTGCTAAGTCTTGACCTCATTCAGCATTGCATCAATAAAAGGTAATTACAAATGAAAATCTGAGAATATTCTTTTGTAGCATATAATCACATATGGTTTCTATATGTGTATATATGCATATCTGCATAATCCACATGTATTAAAAACATCCACTTTTAGAAAATATACTCACTTTATGCTCAGATTTCAGGTTCAGAAAGGCAGAACTCTGCATGGCATTCATTTTTCCTTTATCACTGACAGTTGCCTCAGGAGATGACGTCAATTCAACACTGGGAAAAATAAAACATACCAGGCTGTTGAGACAATTTCACTCAGGTCACTCTGAAAGGGAGATTGTTCATGAGGGAGAAACCTCTTAAGCAGGAGAATGAAAGCTTGGAGTTTCATAAAATAAAAGCTTGGCGAGCAAGAATGGAAATATATTCGTCACTCAGGAAGGATAAGTGGGTCCTACCTCGAAGTGTCAGATGGAGTGGTCGTTAGAACTGGCCGGCCTCACACTCATGGGCTGCACATACCTAGGAAGCCATGAACTGAGGAACTGGCCCAGCATAAAACCATAAACATATTTAAAATATGAGCTTTTTAACTGTTTGAAAATTGCATATACTTGCACAGTGTTTTGTTTGTTTCATTGTTTTATTGAACATTTTTCTTCACTCCTCTCCCTTCCTCACCTCTCCCCTTCTACCCTCTCGTATGATCCCCCACACTCCCAATTTACTCAAGAGATCTTGTCTTTTTCTCCTTCCAATGTAGAACCATGTATGTCTATCTTAGGGTCCTCTTTATTATCTAGGTACTCTGAGATTGTGGCCTGTAGGGTGGTTTTTCTTTGCTTTATGTCTCTAAGTCACTTAAGAGTGAGTACATATTACACTTGTCTTTCTGGGTCTGGGTTACCTCATGTAATATGATGTTCTCTAAATCCATCAATTTACTGGCAAATTTCAAGATTTCATTATTTTTTACTGCTATGTAGTCCTCCATTGTGCAAATGTGCCACATTTTCTTTATTCATTCTTCAGTTGAGAGGCATCTAGGTTGTTTCTGTTTTCTTACTATTACAAATAATGCTGCTATGAACGTGGTTGAGAACAAATAATCTAACAAAAATTGGGGTACAGATCTAAACAGAAAACTCTCAGCAGACAAATCTCAAATGGCTGAAAGACACTTAAGGAAAGGCTCAACATCCTTATCCACCAGAGAAATGCAAATCAAAACAACTCTGAGGTTCTATCTTACACCTGTCAGAATGGCCAAGATCAAAAACACTGATGACATGATGTAGGTGGGTCATCTGTCTATCTGTTACTTTCATTGGTTAATTAAAAGAAACTGCTTGGCCTTTGAAAGGACAGAAAATTAGGTAGGCAGAGTAGACAGAACAGAATGCTGGGAGAAAGAAGCTAAGTCTAGCAGTCGCCATGATTCTCCTCTACGAGGCAGAAACAGGTTAAGAATCTCCCTGGTAAGCCAACAGCTCATGGTGCTACACAGATTATTAGAAATAGGTTAATCAAGATATGAGAATTAGCCAGTACGAGTCTAGAGCTAATGGGCCAAGCAGTGTTTAAAAGAATACAATTTGTGTGTTCTTATTTATGGGGCTGAGCTAGCCGTGTGGGAGCCGGGCCACAGCCCGCCCTGGAGCTGGGAGGGAATGCAGCCCCACCGCTCCTACAACAATGACAACTAAGGGAGAGGATGAGGGGTAAGGGGAACACTTCTCAGGGAACACTCCTCCATTGCTGATGGGAATGCAAACTGGAACAGCCTCTTTGGATTTCAGTACGGCAATTTCTCAGAAAATCAGCAAACAATCTACCTCAAGACCCAGCATTACCACTTTTGGGTACATACCCAAAGGATGATCAATCATAGTGCAGTATATTTTGATCAAGTTCATCCCCTATTCCCTCTATTCTTTTCTGATTATTTTCTCTAACTCTACTGTGCAGTCCTTGAGGGAGTGGAAGTATGCAGATGACAGCATTGTGTCACAATGCCAGGATGGCACACCTGGCGGAAAGAAGGAAGGGTGGGGTGATATAAATCTATTGCATGTTCCAGTCCCAAAGGTTCAGACAAGCTTCAACACTGCCAGTACCTTACCATAGTCTTTATTGGTGTGAAAATGTTCTCAATTTCAGGAAAATCCCATTGCTGAAACCTTTTAGGTGCTATAATTTTGCCAAGTAATTTGCCAAGGACAGACATTTAGACAAACATTCTTACTTTTTATCTATATTACCTTAATTTGTTCAAATATGCACTATGTTACAACTTAAACAGAATTGCTGTCAAAAATAGCCAAGTCCATCAATGAAGTCAAAAGAAGTCTGGGATTTAAAAAGAGAAATTTGGTTACCAGGAGCATATTCATGAGCATTGTACAAAGGGAAATAGACCAGGAGCAGGAGAGAGCCTGCAAATTCCTGCAGCCAAAAGCGTAATAAAAGGCAGCATAAAGTATTTGTCTCTAAAGCTTTCTGAGAAAATGGTGTGAAGTTTTACCTCCTATAGTGATATAAAATACTTAAATATCAGTAATATATTAAGTGTTTTAACTGCTGAAAATCTCTTGGAGATCTGAAACAAATTTTATTTCAGAATTGCCACTTTTCTTTTGAAACACAAAAGAGCACAGCAGCAACTCCCCAAGCTCATGTTTCCTCTTTCCCAGCTATCAACATCCTCACTTCACTTCTGCTTTTGAAAACAATACATAACCAAGTCTGTGTCTTATTCAGTTGTAATTGGAAAATCACTTCATCACCCAGGTGTGAGGGAGCTTGTTCCCAGAGAGACGGATGGGGGACTGTGAGGAATCTGCCCTGCAGCTCTTTCCTGTGTCCTGGACCCTGGGGATGCTGCTCACAGCCAGATGGAAGGAGCTTAAGCTCCCTCACAGGGCTCAGGGACTTCCTACTCTTCCTCCCATAGATATAATTCTTGCTGATTCTACTTTCATCAAGAGCTCCAGATGCTGCAAGCCATGACCTTGGAAAGAACTCCACTGATGGTTAGAACAGAAGGTTTAAAACAAAATAAAACAAAGACCCAGAAATATGAATAAATGAAGGAGAAGGAATACCAAAAGAACAAAAAACCCAGAAATATGAATAAATGAAAGAAGGTTCATACCAAAGGAACCAAAAGGCAGAGCACAAAAGAAAAATATAAGAAAGAAAGAAAGAAAGAAAGAAAGAAAGAAAGAAAGAAAGAAAAAAGATGTAAGGAAAGTTCAATGAAGGGGGTGGAAAACAAGGAAATGACATTGGGAGTGTCATATATATGTGTGCGTATGTGAGTGTGTGTGTGTGTGTGTGTGTATACCATGTTGTTAAAAGAATTGAAGAACTGAATCTACATATTTTCTAGTCTTTTGTAAGAAATAATTTGTGGAATTTTACTTAGGGAAATAAATCTACATAATTACTATTTTTAAAAGGTATAATTCTCTTAGCAATTGTGTAATACCCAATCTCCCCATTTCTTCTCTCCCACTGTACTGCAAATAGCGAATTATTAATTATTTTTATGCTATTCTCCTGCTGCCTATGTGTCAATACGAGTGTAGAACTGCGTCGTCAGGCAAAGCTCTTTGCTGACAGCAACTCCCTTCTCCTGCTGTTTGGGAACTGCTGACAGGACACACTATTATCTCTTCAATTTCATCTTTTGCTTCTTTCCTCCTCGTAGGAGAAAAACATCTGTATTCCTTGGAGAGTATGGGATGTTAGGGCAGAGCTCTGGTCTTTAGGCCTATTAAAAAGTATTTACTCTTTCTTGTTTCTTTATTTCCTGCATCTACTGTTTATTATGTAGGATAGCAATGCTTTCGGGAGTCTACACCCCCTTATTGTACTCTATTAATTCAATATTTAGTCAACATATATTTGTCAAGGTTCTTTTCTATGTCATCTAATGTATTTAGCAATTGGGATTTTAAAAATAAAAAGAAAAGGCCTTTCAATAAGAAAATCATCTAACACTACTCTTCAAACTGGTTTTTCTTTGTTCTAGAGACGTTTAAAATGGAAAATACAAATGTCATTCTTACACAAGTGTTGGATGCCATTTTGTAGATGGAGACTACTCATTCATTCCTGGTCACCTAGACCCAAATAATCACATAGAAACTATATTAATTACAAAACTGTTTGGCCAATACCTTGGGCATATTTCTAGCTAGTTTTTACATCCCTAAATAACCCATTTGTATTAATCTGTATATGACCAACAGGTTATGGCCTGCCAGTAAGGTTCTAGAGTCTTTCTCCTTCGGTAGCTACGTGATGTCTCTCTGACTTTGCCTACTCTCTCTATATATCCTGTTTGGATTTCCCACCTGGCCATTGGCTGAAAAAGCTTTATTCATTATCCAATAAAAGCAAAACATATACAGAAAAACATCACACACCTGTATTTTCTAAAATAACTCCATGTTTATATATGAAATTTACTCTCATGGCTAGCTAAACATGAAGCAAAAAATTTAAATGAAAACTGAATTGCATAGCATATCTGGAAACTTTCACTTTGAACATGAAAAAATACTTTAAGTACAAAATGGAATAAAGTCTTCATTTTTATTTGAACAAACACTGGGAAAGTGTTAAAAATTATGGAATTCAAAAATGAGAAAGGGAAAGATATAATATTGAATGTAGGAAGAACTTTGATAAGGGAAATTTTCAAAAAATGCAAATGTACTCCCCTTGGCTCTGGCTGTAATAGCCTTCATATCCTTCATAACTCTGTTCTGCATATGTATCATCATATCCATAGTCTTCGTAAGTTTCTGGTACAGGTGGTGGAGGTAAAGGTATTATCTGGATGCCTGCGGTCCGAGCTCTTGGTGTTGGGGCACCTCTCACAGTGGGTGGGGATGGCACTCCTCGAGTGGCAGTGGCACCTCTGGTAATGGAGCCTCTCACTGGGGTCCCACGAACCAAAGCCCCTCGAGGTGGTCCAACACCACGACCTCTGGGAACAGGTGGAGGAGGCGGGGCAGCTCCTTGTCCTCTCACTGGCACCCCACGACCACGAGAGGGTTCAGGAACACCATTCAAGTAGGACAATTCTAGAAACTGCTCCTGGCAGATATCATCCACCATATCTGGTACTAGAAATTTCTTAACTTCCTTCATGGCATGGGCTGTAAGAGCATAAGCCTCATACGGGGGTCCAAAGACTTCAATGAAGACAGGCAGATCCATATTTAAATGGGCATATTTGGGGTCTCCACCCTTGCAAAGCTCTTCCACATTGGCTTTGTCTCTCATTGAACCCTTTCCCAAGACAGAGATCTTTGCACCAGTCTCTTCTTGAAGTCTTTTGATTGTATTTCCTTGTGGTCCAAGAATCTTATGACTATGGGCTGGTTCAAGATTCTTATGAAGCTTATGGGCAAGATGACTGGAATGGGACCAGGCCATCATTGAAGACCCCCCCAGCTAGGCCAGTGAAGGGATCATACAGAGAGCACCCATATGGATGTTATTAAAAACAAACAGGAGGGGAAAATATCAGTTATGAGCAAAGTTGTTACTGATTTCTTGTATCCCAGGATTCCTGTTGCTTTACCCACAACAGACAAGTAATTGTCTAAGTGTTTTCTTCGTGGTCCCTTCTTTTCCCCACCTTCCTCCATTCTTAACTCTGCATTCTGGCTTCTGTATGTAGTGTTTTAAAATGAATTAAAATAGATTTAGGATGTTGAATTATTTTTTTAAGTGTGTAGATGCTTTTTTCTTTGTTGTTTAAATATAAACAGTGTACCTTTTATAATAAAAAAAGAAGTTGAGAAAAACAAAACAAAAAAAAACAAAAAAAAACCACAAACATGTTAGTTTCGAAAGTGGCATTGCTTACTTAAAGGTTCTGTAAAGGATTGTTAACTTTTTCTTAGTTTTGATTTGTGGCACCCCATAAAGTCATAGTTGCAGAATCCCAAACTAGGCTACATTTCAAAATTCAGGGCTGCTTAAGATATAAAATCACAGTGTTAACAGCAGTAGGCACCACCATGTAAATTTGAGCTCAGATGTCTCTAAAACATTTCCTTTAAAAATCACATGGCAGTTGAATCTTATGGTTAAATTTTAATAAGAAAGATCCTCATGAAATAATAGTTGATGCAATTTTTAACGTTAATTGACTTAAAACAACAACGAAATTAGATTTGTAAAACTGACTTTTTCTTTACATGGGTTTTGAAATCTAGCCCTAGACATACAGTGTTGAGAGATACTTAGTGGGGGGAGGGGTAGAGATTGACTAAGAACGATGGGGGAGAGGAGCTGGCCACCTAAATGGAATTTGATGGAGTACTTTTTAGCCACAATCTTTTCAGTAATAGTACTAATGGTCAAATTTTCAGTATTTAAAATGTCAGAGTATTTTATCCATTTGAGAGTCTGCACTCCATGAAAAACTCACTTGGACACTGGGGCCAAAAGCTGATGATGTTCATTAAACTGACCATTGTCAATTTTGAGCTGTTCCCAAGGTAGTCAAGTGTGTCTTAACACTAGCATGATATAAAAAGTGACACTACAGATGAATGAAAAAGGAATCGAAATCCACTTTGTACATAAGTTAAAGTCCTAATTGATTCGTACCATCCTCCCATTTTGTTCTCAGAAGATTAAATGATACATGTGTTAATTCTGCCTAAATAGGTAGCTTAAACTTATGTCAAAATGTCTGCAGCAGTTTGTCAACAAGTTTAGTCTTTTTTTAATAAAAAAAATGCAAATGTAATGGGTAGAACTAGAAAAAAATCAACTTGAATGTGGTATCCCAAACAAAGAAAAAGAAATGTGATATATATTCACTTATAATTAGGTATTAGCCACTAAGTCAGCAGAAAGCTCAACCCCCCAAACCTGCTTGTATTTGCAGTAGAGAGAGAGAGACAGAGAGAGACAGAGAGAGACAGAGACAGAGAGAGAGAGAAAGAAAGAAATTGAAAGCAATCCACAAAAACTGAAATTCAATATGAAATAGAGGTGAACTGAGAAGAGAGAACAGGAGGGCACAGACTGTCTCTATTTGGTCATCATCCTGAGTTCAAGCGAGAATCTCTCTCCATGCACACTTGAACTGTCCAGTGCCAAGCCTGGCTCTATGTATTAGCAGGACAGCCATAAACAGAAGATTTAAGAGATTAAAATAAAAATGTGTAATATAATTTGAATTATCTGAAAGTAAACAAATCCTAGATGTGAAATTTATAACATGTAAGGATTTAAGTAATTTTCTACTTTCCAATTAAGATTGTTTTCATTTTTTACTGTTTTTATTGAGCTATACATTTTCCCCACTCCTGTGACTTCTTCCTGTCTCCCTTTCTACCCTCTCCTGTGACCCCCATGCTCTCAATTTACTCAGGAGATTTTGTCTTTTTCATCTTCCATGTATGCCTCTCTTATGGTCCTCTTTGTTGTCTAGTTTCTCTGGGTTTGTGGCCTGTAGACTGCTTTTTCTGCTTTATATCTATAAGCCACTTATGAGTGAATACATATTATATTTGTCTTTCTGGATCTGGGTTACCTCACTCAATAAGTTTTTTTCTAGATCCATCCCTTTGCCTGCAAATTTCAAGATGTCATTATTTTTTACCACTGTGTAAATATGCGACATTTTCTTTATCCATTCTTCGGTCGGGGGGCATCTAGGTTGTTTCCAGGTTCTTGCTATTACAAATAATGCTGTTATGAACACAATTGAGCAAATGTCCTAGTGGTATGATTGAGCACCCTTCGGATATATACCCAACAGTGGTATTGCTACATCTTGAGGTAGATTGTCTCCTAATTTTCTGAGAAATCACCATACTGATTTCTAAAGTGGCTACAAAAGTTTGTACTCCCACCAGCAATAAAGGAGTGTTCGTCTTACCCCACATCCTCTCTAGCATAAGTGGTCATCAGTGTTTCTGAACTTTGCCATTCTGACAGGTGTAAAATGGAATCTCAGGATTGTTTTAATTTGCATTTTTCTGATGCTAAGGATGCTGAGCATTTCCTTAAGTGTCTTTCAACCTTTGAGATTAGTCTGCTGTTGATATAACATAAACTTTTAAACTTTGGACATTGACAGGACTATTCCAAACTATTGCTTTGAAATTACTGCAAAGTACATACATTTCTTGTTATTAACACTTAATCATGAAGTATAATGAAACATCTTCTATATCTTCTATTATATCAGTATAACTTTGCATGTCTAAATAAGATGCTACAAAAGAGAAAAGATAAAGAATTTAAATTATGCACAGAATAACAGTGTCCAGGATTTAGAAAACGGACCTTTTCTTCTTTCTTCAATATCTAAAATTAAATTTCTGGGATAAGAAATTAGATTTTATTATACTAGCTATATTTAAATATTTAAGATATCATTGAGGATTGATTGGAACAGCTTGGATAAAATAAATTAGGTCTTTTCAGCCTGAGGCCATTAAAGCAATTCAGTGCAGAAGGAAGTGAGATAGGCCTTCATGAATTAACCTCTACAATATCTGCTGGATTTTCTAGTCCTGGCTAAAGTGCATTCCTGTGTACTTCCACTTAAGTCATCTGCCGATCTTAATGCTATCCCCAAAGGAGGAAACTCACCAGAGCTATTTCTCATTTAATTTGCAAGGACATCCTGTTTAGGTACTTATCAAAAGAACAGAATAGTTGATGCCAAACAACACAAACTCTGCTTCAGAGCACTTAACCGGCTGGCCTGAAGTAACAGCCTTCATTTAAAGGGAACTGTAGCTTACTGACTATAATTTAGTAGATACACAGAAAATATGACTTTGAAGACTGATTTTTTAAATATTTGTAGCTTGCTTTACATAGTCTAAAGGATTTCTGGGGCAATATTGCTAAACCTTCTAGAATAGTGAATAATGCTATATAGCTCAATAGAAACAGGAATATTTCTGTTCAACCATAATATAAATTTGTCTATTTGAATAAGTAATTCTTGAAAATAAAGTACTTATTTTTTAATTGTAATTGTCATGCATGATTAGTGATAAGAAAACTACATTGTACTTATTTTATTACATAGTCATTCTATGTGATTTAATTTCCTAATTTAAAGCAGATAATCACATTTCCTATTTTCAATACCCCTGCTGTAACATGTCTTATAGTATAAATACAGGTAAATTATGATTCTGAAGATAATTTTACTTGAATGACAAAACAGTGGAATTATCTCTACTGGATTGAAATGTGACTATGACTGCAGTTGTAATTTGCAATTTCTGTTGGTCAGTAACCTCACAACAGAGCTCCTTTCTGCTCTGTGCTCGCTCTCTGAAGGAATGTGCACCAACTAGGTGACATCATGAGTGTGACCACACAACACAGCTGCCTTTTGCTCTGTGCTCACAGAGTGTGACAGTGTTATGATGGCGGGAAGTACCTCCTGTGAAGAAATTTTGAAGTTCATGAGGACCTAGAGGAAGAACAGTTAAGTGTAAATACCACTAACAGGACATTTTAAGTCGCACTTAAATTAAGAACAGATCTATTCCGTACATTAACAACCTGGTGTCCTTTAAACTGCAGTTCAGCTGCCTTCTAAACAACCCCTCCCCCACCAAAAGCAAAGAAATCCTAAATCTCAGTCCTCTGGCAAGACCCACTTGGTTATTTATTGAACAGCATGTCACACATCTTGAAGTTCTTCTACAATGATTTAGAAATGAAAAACAAGTATTATTTTTTTAAAGTAAAACAAAACTGGAATTGAAATGAAATAGTAAGTTTCATTTATTTTTTTCATATTTATAGTTTCCTTTAAATCTCTCTCTCTCTTTTTTTTTTTTTTTTTTTTTACTTTTAAAATCTTTTTGTTGTTGTTGTTTTCGGTTTTTGGACAAGATTTCTCCTTGTAACAGCTCTGGCTGTCCTGGAACTAACTCAGTAGACCAGGTTGGCCTCGAACCCACAGAGAACTGCCTGCCTCTGTTTCCCAAGTGCTGGGAATGAAGGCATGTGCCACCATGCCCATCTTAAATATTTTAATGAAAATTAATATCTGTCTACAATATATTCTTATTGTGACTTCTCTTCTCCCTTCTTCTAGGTCCTGTCTACCTCCTCAGTCACCCACCCTTTGTTGTTCTTTCTCATTAGAAAACAAACAGGCATCTAAAAAATATGAAGAAAGATTAAGTAAGATAAAATAAAAGCAAGCAAACCTTACTAGGACAAAACAAATAAACAGAAAAAAAGAGCTAACAATAAAAACACAAGAAAAAGATGTAAACATAGAGACACATACACACAGAGCTAGTTCCAGGACAGGCTCCAAAGCCACAGAGAAACCCTGTCTTGAAAAAACCAAAAAAAAAAAAAAAAAAAAATGCAAAATCAGAAACCAAACTATGTAGATAAAAACCTGTATTATTAAAAGCAATAGAGTAGACAAAGAAGACATGGCCTTGGATGTTATTTTAAAGACTCATAAAAATATTTGGTGGGAAGATGGCAATTTAAGATAGAATATTACATAGCGCTTTAGAAAATGTTGCCCCTGGCACGAGCATTATTTATGATCTCTACTAAATCTTTATAACGCCACAGAAGGAAACTGCTATTGTCTTAGCTATTCTAGGCATTCAGAGTACGTTCCTATCAATTGCCCTTTGAACCCATCAACACAGGCCTGATGTTTACAGTTTCTGAAGGGTGCTGTCTAAGATGCTATTAATGACTAGTAGACCAGCAGCATACACTGAGTAGGGCTCAGAGTCTCGGAAAGGTCCCAATATTGACATTCTCCCTACGACTTCAGGGCAATTAGTTTATTACATACAGGGTAGAAAATCAGAACCCAAAATACTCTAGCCAAACTACTCTTTAAGGTCATCAGAAATTACAAATGATCCTTTGCTTTTTTTGTCATTATCTAAATAGTATATAACTACCCCCACTTTTGCACATAATTCTACTGCAAAAATGTCTTCTGGATCATGGGCTTCTTTGTCAAGACCTAGTCATTCTAGAATGGAAGACCATAAGAATATCAATATCAAAAATTTCAACATGAAAGACTGTGAGAAAAGCAGAGCAGTGTTTTATTTTTATACTATGAGATTCTTGTTAATTACACAGACAAGCACAGAGGTGCAATTAAATCATTTATCATTTATTAGCATATCATTACTCAAATGTACTTTGAAATCAAGGAACAATCAAATACACAGAAATGTTTTTAGTAAAGAAAAATGTAAAAAATGTATTTTAAACAAAAAATACCCAACTCTTCCATAAAAGCAAAAGTTAAACATGCCTGTGAAAGTCAAATTTTATCTCATATTTGAAGGCAGTGTACTGAAGAAATTTTCTACCTGTTTTTTTACTGATAATAGCATAAATATCAGTAAATAGTATATTATTAAAAAATAAAATATTGATTACCTTTTTTTCTTGTTAGTGTTGGGAGCAATATTCCTGTTACTGAAGTTAAGTAGTTGTGCATAAATACAACTAGTTTTCATACTAAATGCATGTTGGTTTACTCCATTAAATTTTTAGATTTGACTATTAGACATAAGAGTAAGAAAAGTTTAGAAAGAGTAAAATTCCTAAATGTCTTTAAAAATGCATCTTTACAAAGATAAAACCCACATTACAGTGTGTGATAAGTTACACAAGAGAATCTTGTCCACAAGTGTGATCCAAGTATGTTCGGATTCCTTTAAGTACAGGCACAAAAGAAAATTACACATATCAAATTTACATTCTGTATGTTTTGAAGACAGAAGTTTCTGCCCCACTTGGGCCTGCAGCTATTCAGTCCCAAAGAAACACAGAGAGGCTTATATTGATTATAAATTTTTTGGCCTATTAGTTCAGGCTTACTATTAACTAACTCTTACAACTTAAATTAACCCATAATGGCTTGATACCTTTTCTCAGTGCAGCATTTTCATCTTGCTTCCTTTGTATCTGGCTGGTGACTGCGGCTCTACCTTTCCTTTTCCCAGAATTCTCTTAGTCTGTTTGCCCCACCTGTACTTCCTGCTGGCTACTGGCCAATCAGCATTTCATTAAACCAATATGGGTGACAAATATTTACAGTGCACAAGAGCATTATCATACAGCAATGGTTAGTGATACATTTCATGTAATAACTTTATGTAAGTGATGCAAATCTCTGAACAATTAACAGCAATAATGATGATGAACAATTATGGAGTATGAGGAAGTGATAAGCCATTTGATTAAAACAAGAGGTCTAACATTCTGTCACACATAGACTAATAAAGTTGATAGACTATTGTTGGTAAAAAGTAAACAAAACTTTTTACATTAATTAACTTATAAGATATCTATATCATTTACCTAAACATTTTAGGGTGATTGTTCTTTTCCACAGAGTAGGGAATTTCTCAGTGGAAAGAGAGCTAACATCAATAATTTTATTTAGACAATTATATACTTTAAATTCAACCATTAATTCTCAATTAAATTCTAAGGAAAAGACAGCTGATCATCTCCAAGGATGAATCATATTAAATGACTGCAAGTTGAGATGATGACATAAATACCCCCAAACCAGACAAACACACAATTATTATCTTTCACAAGAAAACCAAAACTTCCAGAAAAAAAATGATAAGCTATATAGTACCCCCATCTTCTAACACCACATAAAATATTTTAAATGCATAATAAAAGTTAAGGCTATGAATAATTAAATGAGCCTTACAGTAAAAAAATGAAGGAAAGATAGAATTTTACATAAATATACCCTCTTTAATATTTTTATCACTAATTTTCTAAAAATGCCTAAAATTCAATTTATTATCAAATGTATGGTTGTTCACCTGAAAACAAATCTTTTGCTTTTTCCCCTTTAAATTATACATAGCATGCTCAATTTGTTCTAGATCTGTTAATATAGTTCTATATCATGGTTTTTATGAAATTATTTGAACAAATTTTGGAAAGAAAACAGAACTTTTACAGAAAATCTACTAAGTTCTTGGATTCATAGAAAAAATACGTAACAATGACTATACTCACTGAGTTTCCTATCACTGTGACATCATTTGTTATGTTTCATGATGTCATATGACAGATTTTTTCTCCTACATTTAACTGAAAATAAGGAGGTTTTGATGTGAATAGATGTGCCACTTTATGTATAACAAAGTGGAGTAATCCTTCTGTACACTGTGAAGATGTTTCTTTGCCAAGACAACTTCTGATTGATTTAATAAAAGACTGACTGGCTAATAGTTAGGCAGGAAGAAGTGAGGTGGTATAGCCCAATTGAGGGGACTTTGGGGAGAAGAATGGTGAGAGGAGTAGGTAGATAAGAAATATAGGTTAATTTAAGATGTAAGAGCTAGTTAGTAACAAGGCTAAGCTATCAATCAAATATTTGTAATTAATATTAAGTCTCTGTGTGGTTATTTGGGAACCAGCTGGGAGGACAGAGGTGATCATAGGTCCTCACAAAAATCTCCACTTATATATTAGAAAAAATATACTTAAAGATTTCTCTGGGCTGAAAATTTCTTCCCATATGTTTCAGGTAAAAATGTTGGTGAAGTCAGCTATGATCCCTTTGCTTAATGTGACAATGCTGTGAAACACACAGATGGTGTTTATATATTTTACAAAAGATCAAATGCATATTTGTTTAATGAAAATTATTTAGTCAACTAAGTAAATAGAAGCTTTGAGCCTGCATTCTCTCATGAGCAAGCAAAATGTTTTCCGTTGCTAGCCAACACTATATTACATTCAATACCAGACCATGTCAAAAATAAGTTTTGATAAAATGATAATGGTTGGAGCTGGAAGCATGAATAAATAAAAAATAGTTCATATTTCTATGATGCAAAATTTTGGAGAAAGAGTCATTGATGATATGATTTAAATGTATTACAAATAGCTGTTTAAGGAATCAGTAAGTCAACCCACCATCCATGTGTTCACACCACAAGAACTGGCAAAAGCTATGCCAATGCTGTTTTAGAGCATTTCCTAAGTAGCACATCACTATTCTAACATTTGTTGGATCCTTTTCTTTCCTGCCAATGTCATATTTTAGTGTCCGCTTTTGTATTTTTTCCTAATTATTTGTTAAGACAGAAATGGAATGACAGAAAGAAAAAAGTTTGGAAGAAAAGAAGTCAACCGTGCAATATCTAAATGTTTCTTAAAATGGCACTTAAACTAAATAGAATTAATTTTTTCTCTTATATATAAAAGATAGAAAGTACCCCTTCTTACAAGGTATAGAACTTAAATAATTAATTTGAAAATATCTAAATTTTTACATGCCCTTCTTCATTGAATTCTAACATAAATATTCTTCCATAATTTAGCAATGATTGTTGGAAGAATCCACTAGTTTCATTCCCGGCTGCTCAGCCCCAAAATAACCACACAGATACTGTATTAATTAAATCACTGCTTGGCCCATTAGCTCTAATTTCTTATTGGCTAACTCTTACATATTAATTTAACCCATTTCTCTTAATCTGTGTATCATGGCAATGGCTTACTGGGTAATGTTCCCAGCATTTATCTCTGGCAGCTCCATGGCTTGTCTTTCTCCACTTTCCTTCTTCCAGCATTCAATCTAGTTTTCTTTGCCTACCTAAGTTTTGCCCTATCAACAAGCCAAGGCAGTTTCTTTATTCATTAACCAATAAAAGCAACACATAGACAGAAGGACCTCCCATACCAAATGATTTTCATCATTAAAATTTTAAAGTAAACCAGATAGCATAATATTTTTTGAATATTTTGAAATTAATATAGATAGCTATATAAATAATTGCCTATGCTTTTTTAATTTTACTGTATATAAATGATAGCTCTGCATGTCTGCTTATTTTCTACAATTTTTATTATTTTGTTTTCATAAAACCATGATGCTATGTGTTTGTGCATGTTCTGACATATTTTTCTTAGAAACAGAAAGGGAACTGTTTGGGAGGCTATGGTTATGTCAGCTCCTCAGTTCTCACATATATCTTTTCTGAATAAATAAACCCTTCTGCTTTGTCCATTACTCACGTAGGCTCTTGACAAAGTTTGCATTATGAAAGCACAATAGGCCAGAAGTTTTAATCTCTTTATCCAAATTACAAAAAAAGAAAAACCATAGTAACTTAACAGCACTGTTTTTCTAAAACCATGTGATAAGTAAGCCCTTGGGCTGTTTTCATTTCCGTAAACTGACTCATAAATCTAAAAGCTAGAGATGCCATCTCTTTCAAGATAAAAACATTACTCCTCAGTATCTATACATTCCTTGCTGCAAAATGCCTATAGGAAAAAGTTGATGCCTTCTGGGTGAAAAGCAGGGGTTCTAAAATCTCCTGAAGCTTTAGCCTAAAAGGAGAAAAGGTTCTAAGTACACATGAGATCTTTATTAGCCGGTTAAGTTTAGCTCGTTAAGTAGCTTTCCACTTCTATATGAAATATTGATCAACTTCCCTTCACATTTTTATTTCCAACTTACAGACAGTGAGCATGGCCCAGAAATGAATCAATCTTTGGAGTGCAGGAAGAGATAAGTGCCTTGTATTTCACAAGTACAGTCTGTAGAGCCAAGAGAAGCCCCCGAGAAAATAAAGGAGTAGAGTATGGGGAAAAGGTAGACCTTACAGGGAAATGGTGGAAACGAAATCTGTTCCTGCTCCCTGGGAAATTGGCTTGAAAGGAACCTGGAAGAAAATTCAAGTTCTTAAAAATATTCTAGAGGCTGTAAATTAAAGAGTTTCAACCAAATCTTGACTGAAGGATAAACTTAAGAACTGTTGAGCATAGCAGGGCATGGCAATACAGTTTTTAAGCCCAGCACTTGGGGGAAAAGGGAAGTCAAACCTCTGAGTTCAAGGCCAGTCTGGTCTACAGAGCCAATTCCATGTCAGAGAGGACAACACAGAGAAACCCTGTCTTGAAAAAAAAAAAAAAAAGCAAGAAAACAAACAAAACAACAACAACAACAAAAACCTATTGAACACCTAGGTCCATGGAGAATAAGAAAAACTGACTCCAGCAGGCCAAGGTCTATAGACCATCTTTTACAATCTAATGTTGGTGAATTTTAGCGCCTGATTGTTTTACCTGTTACCAATGCTCATCAGTAGACATCTAACTGTACTTAACTCATCCAGCAAAAACAGCAGCTTGACTTTCCTTTGATATTCTGCATGCTTCCACCTAAGAAGAGGTTTGAAAGATTACCCTTATCTTTTCCTTTTATGCGCAAATCAATCCCACACCAGTTATGATTTAAAGGGATATTTATTTGGGGGGTAAAACTCACAAAACACCAACTGTCAGGAAAGGAGCCTAGTCGCCAGAGCAGGAACCAAGCACTGGAACCAAGAGAGCAGGCAGAGGCTTACTGTTCTTTTTAAAAGATAAATAGACCATGCCCCAGTGGGCTGGTATTTCAACAGCTATTGGCTGAAGGAGCGGAAGGTCCTCCCGCAGCATTCCTTAAATGTCTTTGCACTACGGACAAAAAATAAGATGAAGCTTTATTACTCTATTTGCCTATGTATGGATTAACAAGACACCAACTTGTTTTGTCGATAGGACAGTAGAAAGATGAATCCAATTTTAAAATGTATCTGTACACATTTTCCTCTCTTTTTAGTCAACCATCACCTGGAAAGCAAGTTTTATATAAAACAGAATATTGCTTATATAACTGCAAAATTATCTCAGATGTACTTACATGCAAGAAACTAGATAACGAAAGTGGGAGAAAGAAAGAAAATATGCATTTCTAGATGTGTCTCCATAATTATGACATCTGAAAGAAACTGCTAATTAGGACATTATATGTATGGCCTTACTTAAATCCCTTACCTAAGTTTAGACAATTGCCTCACTTCAAAATCGCTGAAGGTGACCAGGTAGTGGTGGAGCACACCTATAATACTAGCACTCAGGAAGCAGATGCAGGAGAATCTCTGAGTCTGAGGCCAGCCTGGTCTATGGAGGGGGTTCCAGGACATCCAGGAAACATTGTCTCAAAATACAAAGCAAACAAACAAACATACAAAAATTCCACGAAGTTGTTACATGATGCTAAGCTGCAAGATCCTTAACAACTTTTAAGTGAAACACCATCCATCAATGATTTAAGAAGTAGTCTTATACAGAAAAGTAGCAATTTTTAATGTTAGGTTTCTATCATTTAAGTTTGAAAAACAAAAATTAGTATATTTGCTTTATATTACATGATTTTAGAAAGTATGACATTTGAAAGTCAGGCCAAAACTACTTAGACAAATGGAAGGCATGTGTTTTTAATGAATTATAAGAAAGCAATGCTTGTAGAAACAACATACTGAGATATTGGTGGTTAGAGCAGTTTTAAACGAACAACATGCCCTGTATCCTGTGCAGTATTTCTTGATTTAGTCTAAGAATTATAGTGGAATATTCCATCTGCCCACATGTCTTGAACTAGTCATTTCCGGCTGTTTGCTGGATCCAGAAGCCAAGGACATTCAGTTTTCTTGTCTTTGTCGTATATCTGCTCAGGAGTGCGATTTAAGCTGACTTTACTCCTCATGACCACAAGGTAAATTACTAGAGCTGCTTTCCCAAAAGACGTTAGCAGCAGCACATGTGTTTAAATGGATTCAGCGTTGTCTTGAGACTTTTCAAATAACTTGAGAGCAATCAAATGGACTGCACACATGGACCATAAGTTAGTGTACTTTTTTAAAGAGAGAACATTGTTGGCCAGAATCTATAAATTGCCGTGATTTAAATTTTTTTTATTAAAGTTACATTTCCTTACTTCATTTAGGATTGGATAGAATTTATTTCACTCTATATTCTTTCCAGAATTTGTCACGTCAATGTTACTATTAACAATGCAAGATTTCAAAGTATGTGGGCAAGAACTTTCAGTAGACTCTGCCCAGACTGTCTGCATGACTTACTTCTCTATCTTTTTTGATAAATGTAGCAGTAGCTTACAAATGTATAATAGAGATCAACTTCATAATCAGAATAGAATTAATTTATAAATCATGCATTAGTCTGTTATGTTTTTATGCATATTTTGATTTGATAAAATGATACAATATTTGGAAGTTTTTTTGTATAGTGAATTTATCCGTTTTTAGCTAGGAAATACACTTTGGTTGGAATTTTAAAAAACTTATCTCTATAGATGTAATACAATTTTATTATTTATTGTGATGTGTGCAGAGGCATCATACCTTCATTCTATCACAAACTAAACTTCTTAAAGAACCCATCACTCATCCCTTTGAACCTCTTAGAGAACTATTAATTTTATTGGCCCATTTATTGTTTGGCTAGTTCAGCTTAGTTCTTTAAATATTGTGTATACTAATCTTTGTGTGATGTATAGTTAGAGAATACTTTTCTCCCATTCTGTATGTCTTCCCTTTACCAAATTATTTCCTGTAGCATGAAAAATCCTTTTAATTTATGTAGTTACATTTGGTTTTATTTAATCAGATACTGCAATAATTTTCAGAAAGTCTTTGTTGATATATAAATCTTGACGTGTCTTCCATATCTTTTCCTCTAATACTTCTGGAATTTTAGGTCTTATCTAAGTTTTTCATTCATTTTTGTTGTTGTTTTTTCATTGGTTGGTTGTTTTTGCAACAAGGTCTCTCTATGTAGTCATGCAACTCATTATGTAGAAAAGATTAGCCTTGAACTCACAGACAGAGATTCTCCTGCCTCTGCCTACTGAGTTATGGAATTAAAGGTATTTGCCACTATCCCTGGCATTAACCCATTTTAAAGTGGTGTTTTTACAGAGTGGGATATAAGAGTTTAGAGCCATTCTTTTATAAGTAGAAGTTTAAATCACTTTTAGCTAAAGTGACTTTTACCTAATGTATAATGTTTGTTTTTGTTTAACTATGTAAGTATACATTTGTATATAATTATATATACAATATATAATAATATATAATATATAATGATAATTGAATAACTGTATAATTGTCAAAAAAGAAGGTGACTATAGCTTATGTGGTTTAGTTTGGGTCTTGATGTGGAATATACTTCTGTATATATGATGCTTTTATTGGTTAATGAATAAAGTTGCTTTGGCCAGTGACTTAGTAGAACAAAGTCAGGAGAGAAATCTGAACAGAGATGTACAGAAAAATTAGGCAGAGTCAGAGATGCCATGTAGCTGCTGAAGGAGACAGATGCAGAAAACTTACCTGTGGGCCACATCCCCAGGGTGATACATAGATTAGTAGAAATGAGTTAATTTAAGATGTAAGAGCTAGCTAAGAATATGCCTAAGCTGTTGGCCAAACATTGTTGTAATTAATATAGTTTTTTGTGATTATTCAGGTCTGGGTAGCCAGTAAACCAATGCGCGGTCTCCGTCTCCGGGGTCTTCTATTGCATCCTGCTGGTGTACATATCTGATTCTCTGTCAATATCAAGCCATCAACTTTCTCTATAGATTTTCGAAATTTTAGTTATTCTTAATTTATTCTCATGATTCATATAAATTTGCTTTTTAATGCTGGCCCATACATCTTGTATGGTATGTTTATTTGTACTGCCTTATTACATATGTGTTGCTGTCTGAATGTACTAATTCATCTATCTTGTCTTCAAAATCTGATATTCTATCTCCTACTTGATCCATTTCAGTGGTGAAGCTGTCTAACAATTTTATGTGACCTAATAGCTTCTTATGTTCAATTTGCATATTTTCAATATTTCTCTGTCAAATCCTTCTTTCAGATCCTGTACTCACTTATTCCATTTAGCTCTTTGCAAATATTGTCTTTTGGTTAGCTCAATATTGTGTGTCCTTTTAATTTGTTCAAACATCCTTACATTTTTTAAAAATTTATAATGTCAGCTAGTTCACTAAATTGAAACTTATTATTACGGTCTTGAGAAGTTTTTCAGAACTTTTGCCTTGATTTTTCATGTTTCTTTTGTATTTCTGTTGGTACATAAACATCTGTGGTTAAATTATTGCCAGAATTTTTTAATCATCATATTTTTATTGGAAATTTTGCAGTGGTCAAGTGTTTCTAGGTTGTCTGAGCTGTCATAGTTTCCAGTCCTCAAAGGACTAGAGATATAATTCAGTAGCAAAACTCTCAGTCCCTGTATGCAGGGAACAGAGATGATATGAATGAAATAAAAATTTTAGGTTTAAAAGTTTGTGGTAATTTGTGAACACAAATTAGGGGAGGATTGCTGTGGGTAGTATCTTTTGGACACAAGGGGGCCAGTCTCTATGTTTGGTCCAAGAGAACAATACCAACTGCAATAGCACCCACAACTGATGGATATATAAGCCACTCTTTATTCCCCAAACAAATCACCATTGAAAACCCAGTAACATTGTAGGGGTGAAAGGAATAAAGACCATATATAGTGCAGAAAGATATGAGTCACTAGGAAGAAATGGAAGTCAAAATTAGCAAAAGTGGAGAAAGGAGAGCAAATAGAGAAGGAGAGTCGAGACACTGGGTTAGGGGGTATTTCAAGATTATTAAAGCAAAGAGTGTAAAGGTAAAATATGAAGAGTACAGGGGATGAATGAAGATAAAATGAGGTAGGAATGAAAGGAAAAACTTACGAGTTGTAGGTAAAAGAAATAGACAAAAATACATGAAAATGGTGCCAAATCTGGAGGAATAATTATTAATTAAACCTCACTAAGCAATATAAAAATAAAAGGAAACAAGTAGGAATATTTATGTACAAAGATCTATAAAAATAAAAAGCCAAAGTGAAAACAAAGTATTAGCTCCTATTTCTTCTTTGCTGGCCCAGATACGGATTCCTCCCCTCACTAAAATGTCTAATAAACAGCTGAGGATAGACTTCTGTTCTGTGTCTTGGGATAAAACCTGCTAGACTGGCTTAGTGGATCTGCAGTGTCTCCATGGAGACCAATCAAGTAACTTGTGTATAGCCTCTGAGGTGTCAGCAAGGGTGAGGCGCCTGTTAAAGTTTCTTGGCCTTCACTATGAAGAGCCTCTCTAAATCACTCCCTGCCTCTCTCAGGGATTTTAACATGGTAGAGGTAGTTCACCACCAGTTATGGAACCACTGGGTGAGAAAAATGTTCACCACCTCATCTGGGAAGCAGCTGGCCCATGTTGCCACCAAGTCAATAACATTCCGGTGTCCTTCTCCATAGGCAGCTACACAGCATCTCTTTAACTCTGCCTACTCTTTAACTCTGCCAAAGAAGCTTCTTTATTAGGTGATGGTAATAAAACATATTTATAGCATACAGAAGAGAATCCCCCATTAGTAAAGGTTCCATTTCTGAATGCAAAATAGAAACTCATAGCATACTTTCACAGTGTTATTATGTAGCCTGTGATTATACAATGTGCATTTCAAACAGCTGCAGGTCAATTTTTCAACATAACATTAGTAGACAACACTCTAGTTATTAGAAAAGAAATGAAAGGCACCTATTCTTCCTTTGAATTGCATCACCTTCTTAAGTTTATAAACACTATTCACGTGTATGTATATATCCATCTCATTCTCCAGAACATGGGGTCCCCTGAAATTCCAAAGACATAAGAATCACAATGGTAAGGAGTCAAATATCATGTAGGAATTTATATCTATGCATCAAGAGAAAAATAATTGTATTTTAAATTATCTTTTTCCTTACTCTAACTGATCTACTTTTCAAAAATAAGAAAAGGTTCAGCTAGTAAAGAAAAAGAAGACATCTCACTTCAACTATGAAAAACTGTGATATTGTAAGTTCTACTCTTATATTTGATAAGAACATACTAATATTTGCCATATTCAAGAGGAAAGAAGGGCAATAGTGATAGTATATTGGGTTTGTTTATTTGCGGGTCCTGCAAAAAATTAGAAGTTAAAGTGACTAGGAGTGTCTAGCTTCAGGTATGTCAGCCAGTTTCTCATTATTATGACAGAAGGTCTTTAAAAGTTCATCTAAAGAAGACTCATGCACCAAGTCTCACTTTGTGGTCAATGCACTTCATAATTTGGGGACCTGTAATAAAGCGGAACAGCATTCTGGGGAACATGTGATGAGGTGAAATTTCTCATGTCACAACAGAAAAAAAAAGCAGAAAAAAAAGGTGCTGAGAAGAAATTGTAGTATTCAATGGAACGCCTCCAATGGCCTCTCAACTGAGCCTTTCTTTCTACATTTCTCACTGCATGCAATAGCCTGAGAAATTATACATCCATAAATGTATCTACCCATTCAGAAGGTCAGACCTCATGCTCCATCTTCCCCAGACCTCTGTCTCTGAAGAATACTGTGCAGAGGATTAAGCATCTTCTCAGAGGCCAGGGTTAGGTGAGCCTTTTCTGAACATTCTAGTTAACACAGTGAAAGTCCTATTGAAGTTAAATATAGGCATGCAAAAAGCATTGTCATTGCAATTCCTAGTGTTATACCCACAACATCTAGTAATATTGCCCAATAAGATTGCCTGCATTAATATTTAATATATACAGAGATGCTTATGATAAATATGCTATTAGTAACCTTTCAGTTTATAGACTAACACACCTTTTCTATTTACCCAAACTATTCTGTGTGTTCAAGTGTATGTATGTGTGTGTATTTGTGTGATTGAGAGAGAAAGTAACAAACAAAAAAAATGAAAGGAAAAAGAATTCAAAATTACAATTTTATCCTATGCAACAATGAGCTATCATTCATACAGATTATTTAAAACTTATATTGCCACATAGGAAGTAACTTGACAAACCTGCTAATTTCACAAAAAGAAAACACATAGTAGACGGTATTGCAGTATAAGGAGTGTTCTTCCCTTTGTTTACAGGAAGCTAGTATAGACTAAACTCCATTAAGCAGGGATATTCTGATTATCTACTTAGGGACACACAGCCTACCCTCGAGTAAACACAATGCGGGAGGTAGGAAGTTCTTGTCACCAAAAGCTACACACACACACACACACACAAAATGTATTTGGATCATTAAGGACTTGGACAAAACAGATAATAAGATGGATAAAATAAAACATTTAACATCAAAACATGAATGTAAAGCTAAAATTTAAAAACAACCTAAACTCTAAACACTAAATCATTGTTAATTTTCAATATTGAATGATACACCAGACTTAATTCTCAATAGAAATCAGAGCTTCATTTAAAAATCCTGATTTATTTTTTTTAAATGTGTTGGCAGATGTAATTTAAAAATGCACTACAGTATCTGGTTCCATTTATATTTTAATTGTGTTCTGGAAGTTTACAAAACTCTCAAAAGATTTTTTATAGTCTCAAAAAGTATTTTATATCCCTCACTTTCTGTTATACATTTTTATAACTTTGCAAGAACAGTGTATATATGTGTGTGTGTATATATATATATACATATATAGAGAGAGAGAGCTTTAAATCATTCTATTATAAACTAAAATATCTTTATTATATATCAAGCTGAAATACATTCATAGTTTTAAAGTTAGGAGTTATTATTCTTTCAGCAACCTGTACAATTCCAAGTTAACTATATTTTTGGAAATACCAAATTACATGGTTTTAAAAGTTAGATATCAATTTTTGTATCAACAAAATTTCCTCCAAAACTAATAAAAATGAGCATTGATTCCAATATTGTACCATTGTCTTTTTGTTCCTGATACAACAGGCATTTCTAAGTTACATTAAGTATAAAGAAATAGAAATTTTACAATTTGGTGCAATACAAATATTAGAATACTCTTACTAAAAATGTATTAGAAGTGCATGTGGGAAGAAAGCATCACATAAAAGTGTCAAGATGTTGACTTGGGCCTAAAATCCCAGCGATTAGGAGGCAGAAACAGGAAGAGCACAGTGAATAGAAGGCCACCTTGTACTATGCAGACAATAAAGAGAAACAAGAAGAAGGATGGAAAAGAGAACTAGATTAGATTGTTATTAATTGAGAAGAAGGATTAGAAGTAGTAAGGACAAATAGGATAAGGAGAGGAAAAGAAGAGGAAGGAATAATGTTGGAAGTAAATGCACCAAGAAAAAAAACTTCATGCTATTTTCCAAGCTAGAAAGCTACACTAGGAAGAGAAAGAGTCCAGTATCATAAGGCTTCACTGTATGTACAGATATTGATATAGAGAATGTATGTACAGATATTGATATAGAGAACGTAGATATTTTCCTATCAGAAAGCCCTCACTATTGCAACTACAAAGCATTTTTTTAATTCAAGGTTTTATAATGTGCACTTTTGCATTCCTCACAGATACAATTTATATTATTTGAGAAAATTAAATTGAATATGTTGACAAGTAAATATATCACCTCCAAATAATGAAGATAATATTATTTTTTAAATCACAGTGTTTAACTCTTGTCAACAAAACAACAAACTTGGAGCCAAGTAACATACCAGGTACTTACTTCATTGCGACTCATGCATGTCTTCTGAACAGTTATTAAAAACTCCACACACTTTTCTTGTTTGCTTAGCTACATAACAAGTAACGTTTGCAAGCAAGTAACAGCAAAGGGTACTTTAAGTTATTTGGTAATTGAGTGCATAAATTGTTGCTCCCTTTTCCTCTCCAGGTTTATAAAACTAAACAAGGTGTGCAAACCAGCATGATTTTTATCTTGTTGTTCCAGAGACACTGAAAATCCCCACTAACTAATCTAAGAAGATTTTTTTAAATGTTGACACTAACCAAAAATAATTCTGGAACAGTTCAGTCTGTATTCTCAAGCTAGGGAACACTTTCCATTGTATAACTCATTCCCCAGATGTACGGCCTTTCTCAAACACAGTTAAACAGAACACTCAGCCTTCAAATATGCTAGTGGGCAGCTTCCCTGAGTTCAAGCTTATAGGACAGCGTGTCTGCTTAAAGAATATGCTAGTGGGCAGCTTCCCTGAGTTCAAGCTTATAGGACAGCGTGTCTGCTTAAAGAATATGCTAGTGGGCAGCTTCCCTGAGTTCAAGCTTATAGGCCAGCGTGTCTGCTTAAAGAATATGCTAGTGGGCAGCTTCCCTGAGTTCAAGCTTATAGGACAGCGTGTCTGCTTAAAGAATATGCTAGTGGGCAGCTTCCCTGAGTTCAAGCTTATAGGACAGCGTGTCTGCTTAAAGAATCAGCCTCTGCTTTCACCACTTCTTCCCGAATTGTCTCCAGTTGCATTAAATGTGTGAGATTTTCCCCTAGATGGTCAGTTTATCTGGAAATGATTTTACCTCTATTTGGCACAGTTTCCACAAGTCCGGACATTAAGTGGGCTTTAGTATACTTTTTCCCCTTCGTAAGTAATTGTTGCACTTGGGAAATTTGCTAGGAAGCGTTCTATCACCATGTGTTATAGCTAACTGAAAAAGAAAAACCAGAAACAGCAATAACAAAATAAACCACTTCAAACTTCCTCTGCTCTATAAAACTGAGTAACTTAATCCCAGTCCCACGGGAACACCGACGATTCACGAATTGGGGAACACTAGCGATTCATGGATAGCGGTGACACGCTCTGACTTTAGCTAATGTGTTTCTGGAAAAGTTACAATGAAAAGCCCCACAGGTTCCCAGAGGTCCTCCACTGGCAAAGCCAGGAGTCATCCGTCCCAAGTGAGGGTCTTTACATTCAAAGCAGTTTTCTTTAAGAAAATTTTGTTCTGACAATGCCCAATGTGTTAAATCAAAGAAAATGTCACCCATACCTTTTAGAAATTTTTGAAAGAGATACATACATGCAAATTGCATGTTTTCTATTCACATACAAGAGAAACGTGAATTCTCAACACCAGTCAACACTTTGAATTGCACAAAGGTTCCATCCAGTTAAAACTCTGCAGGAGGTCAATGTTAATTTCATTCTCAACAAATAATTTTTAAATAACTAGCAAGACTCTGTATTTCAAATACTGTGCCCTTATGTATTTAAATATCCTAATGTATAAGCTCTTCCAAGATATGACTGATGGTACTTTATTAAGCTAATAAATAATTTCTGCTAAATAACTGTAAAATTATACATAATTACACTTGATTAAAATGTCTTGTAGACAATCCTGGCAATCTCTAATTAAGATACTTATTTAAAATGCTTCAGCAGGGGCTGAAGAGATGGCTTTCCCGGAAGGCCAAACATACCCACATAGTGGCTCACAAACTATCTGTAACGCTATTTCCAGGAAACCTGACTGTCTTCTGGCCTCGATGGGCATCAAACACACACATGGTGCATATATACAAGTGGAAGAAAATAATGCATACACCTAAAATAAATAAATCTCTTTTAAAATGCCCAGGTATGAGATGAACATGACAAACCGGACGAGAAAAAGCCCATGATGCTCAACCATACACAAAGGACTACTGTAAAGCTGAGTGTGGGAGAGGCAACGCTCCCCTGGGCAGAGCACACCAACTGATTGGCTAGTGTCAGGTAGTCAGCTCTGAGAACAAGGCATATATTCACGAAATATTAATTAAGGGGAAAAAAGGCCATGAATACGAATAAGAGCAGGGAGGAGTATATGGGAAGGTTTGAAGGGAGGAAAGGAAAGGGGAAAGTGTAATCAAGTTACAATAAAAATAAAAACTATGCTTGAGAAGCTTAAAGACTAAATCCAATGACAAAGCTCTGTGTATGTCACCAGCTACTCCATGGGGCGGATATTTCAGCAACAGCTCCACCGTTCGCTCACTCATACGTAACATTCATGCGTTAATGATAGCTTTTTCCCCTAAAATCATGAGGATTAACCTCACAGAAAGACAAAATTTTCATGCTGAGTACATTTTGGCAGAGATTTTCAGTTTAAATTCTATTCTTGGAATCTACCATTAAAATTAATGTTCTAATTTGTACAGGTTTTGATAGTTTGCTAGGATTTCAATTTATCAAGCAGATAATCTTCCAGGTGCATATATTAGGGATTATCTAGACTAAGATGAGTTAGCCTCCCACAATGACTGTAAGGGATTATCTTGATTAGGTTAATCAAAGTAGGAAACTCTTAACCCTGGGCAGGACCATTCCCTGAGCAGGGATCTGTGTGTAAAATGGAGGTGAGCTGAGCCCTAGCATTCATCCTTCTCTGCTTATTGGCAATGCTTCGGATGTAACCCGCTTGCTTGAAAGCTTGCTGCTGTGGCTTTCCTACCCTGACAAATAACACCATTGAATTGCAAGTCAAAATGCAACCAAACTGAACATTGTAGAAAGCTTGGCAAAAACAGCTTCATTACTGTAAATACTTTGACAGTGTTGCAGTTAAAATCTTTTTTATTTAGAGAAAAAGGGGGAAATGTTCAGGGATATTTGATTACACTGTAAACCCCCAAAGTCAAGGGGCAGAGTAAGCAGTGAATTGATTGGACATAACCATAGAGAGTGAGGGGAAGTCATCAGGTTGGAGAGAGAGAGGCACGGCAAGTAGAAGAGAAGGACCATCCAGTTAGAGGAGCTTTGTTTCAGATGATGGAGAAAAGGGACCTCTTTTTGAGATGGTGGCAGAGAAGGGAGGTCAGCTGACTGCTTTCTTTGCCTCTTTGAGCTAGCAGGTTTTCCACACAGTATCTGACTCCTGGTAAAATAAAAAGATAGAGACTGAGTCAAAAACACCATTTGCCTTCCTACATGGAGGCAGCTGAGGCAGTAGAGGTGGGATGCAAACACTCCCCTGGGACTCAGTGTCAACTATGGCTGAGGAAGTGCAGTCAGCAGCTCAGGTAGCGATAGGTTCCGTTAGGTAGGTGTCATGGAAACAGCACCATGATTTTTGTGTGTGCTTTTATTTAGTATAGTCATGGAGTGGGGATGTTGATTTTATGGTTTTGACAGCCTTATGTTTTGACTTTGGTTTTTGTTTGTTTATTGGTTCTTTCGAGGATCTGAAAGGACATAGGAGTTTAAGAATACGATCAAAAATTATTTAAATTTAAGAATTATTTTAAACAATAAAAAAGAAATAACTGAGGGAAAAAGGCCAGGTATAGGCATACTGGAAGGGAAGAGACTTGTAGGTTACCCAGCCTCACTGGCCACACAACCTATCCTATCAGGGAGCTACAGGCTTGTGAGGGAACCTGTCTCAAAAGCAAAGTCCACAGCACTGGATAGATGACATCTAAGGCTCACCTCTGACTTCCACATTCACCTGCCCACAAGTATGAGCATACTATCACACACATAGACAGACTGAAAACTGTTAATAAAAATGAACATGTCTGATTTTGTTCTTTTCTCCAGATGTGCTGTACTTCAGCTTTAAGTCTAACATATAAAAATATTGCATATCACTCACAATAAATCTTCTTTATAAATACTTTTCTATCACAAATATCTAGCATACATGCTTTCTATATCTGATAGTTTGCTATAACCATATTTAAATAAAAATGGAACATAATCTTTTTAGTATTGTTCTGGAATAATATTAGGTGTGATTTTGGGGGTCTTGGCATTTATGAATGAGAACAAAAGGAACTTCCAATATAAATGTGTGCTAGAAGGACCATTTACCTTTTAAAAGCTCCTGAGACAAGCGCTTTCTTTTATATAGCACTTCTTCCATTTTTATACTTGTTCATATTGTAAATAGCCAAAGAAATGTCCTATAATCTAATCTATGAGGTTGTTAGTCAGATAAAATGGTCCCATATTTCAAAATTCATGGATCACAATGTAGCCAGGTAAGAGGTGAGTTGACTGTACATTTTGAGACTTGGATCTAAGTAGCTCAAGTCCTCACAGCACGGGCTTTGGAGTATTGGGGGTAAATTTGCTGTCAGTATCCTGGGGAGCTGTGTTTTCACCAAGATTCCTGAGTGTCTTTTTACTGTTACTTTCCTGTCCTGAAGACTGGTTTTCTTTATCTGGTTGACATTTTATAATATCCTTCTTGTCTGTATTTACAGTAAGCTGATGTTTCTTAGACTCCATTTTTCCCAGATGTCACAGGGAGGCAAAGTGCAACTCCCTCTCTGTTAGCATCTCTGAGTCTTGACTGCTCTAGTCCTCATGTGACCTGAAATGAAACAAAACAAAACAAAAACCCAACCCAAACAATAGAAAATAAAGACTCATTTGTGCTCACGGTATTAAAGGGCTCTCTACACCACGGTGAGGAAGCTATGGTAAGCAGTATAGTGCATGTCACAGCAGTCAGAAATCAGAAAAGGGTGCATTTCGGCTCTCTGTACTGGCTTTGTCCTTCCCCTTTATTCTACAGCGCCCTCAGTCTTGGAGATGGTGCCATCTACATGCAGGCCTGGCCTCCTTCCCCCAATTAATCCTCTGTAGAAATAAATGTCCTTGGACATACAGGAAGGTATGTCATACCATTCTCCTAACTGATATCAAATCCAATCACATTGACAGTGAAGATTAACCACCACACTGATGGTTCTTAGTTTACAGTTCAGTGTGATTGCTGGTGGGAATTCTCATCTGAGTGACATAGCTCAGCTCCTAGCCATCCTCAATGGCTCCTCACTAGCCAAAGTTAACAGATCTCATTTGATCTCTCAAGTCTTTCAGCAACCAGGATCTGTAGGCATTTTCCAATTCCAGTTCTCCACACTGTTGTACTTTCCAGTCTCATATTTTCCTCCTTTTTTCATTTAATAGCCCAGCAGTCTGCAGTCCTTTGCAACCACATTAATAAAGCTTTACTGGGGCCTGGGGCCTACATTGCATCCCAGGTGAGGGACGACTTCTGTGCTGAATGTCGAGAGTGACCAGAGGTTTGCTTATAAAGTCGTTTCCATGTGCCCATTGTTTCCTATCTGCGAGCCACAATCCTTTATCACAGCCATACCAGTTTGCACAGACATGCCTCTCAGGCTGTTCTAAATGTCATAGACTGTAGAAGTGCTCCTCCCCTATCTGATTGAGGATATTTGCAGGATAAATTTTGATATCTCTAGTGTTTGTGGGCAAAATTTTGTGGGAGACTGTGGCAGTTACACGTGTTTGCTAAAGTTAACAGCAGGGTATCACACACAGCCAGGTCTAAAGCAGAATGGACAGCTGTTAAATCGTTAGCTCTGGCACAGAAACTACAGATTCAGTGACAGTCTTCACTTCCTGAAGAGGAAGGAGGCATTTAACCACCCACAACTTCACTTTCCTGATGGCCATTCTGCAGACTTTGGAGGAGGTAACTCTTTTTTGACAGTCATGATTTCATAGAAATATCAGCTCTGCCATCATGGAGGCCACCTTTTCTGACTGAATTTTAAGAGTGGCAACAATGTCACTCACAATCTCACCAAATTCCAGAACCCTGGAGACAATTCCCAATCTTCTTTCCATTTCAGTCAACCTGGGGTAGAGTTGCTAGGTTACACTCCCCATGGGCTATGGCTAAGGCTCTGACAGCTGTCAATCAAACAATTGAACTGCTAGTCCCTGACAGCTTGTGCCATTTAAGAGAGGCAGGGCTGGGGTGGGGGAACCACTAAAGAGCACTTGCAACAAAGGTCTAACATGGGGACTTAACATTTTGCTCAAGTAAACATTAGCTAATGAAAAACCCATAGAAAAACTCTTTTACAAAATAAAAAATGGATCACCCTAGGGAGGGCTGAGTCCTCAGCTGCCTTAATCTGTATCCAGATAATAGGCCAGTATTATTTTAAGGATTAACTGTGACCTCTTGTTAAATTTGTATAGAACTTAAGAAGTCAAACTAGAAAGGGTACCATTAGAGGGGACAAACGTCCTAGGCTGTGAAGGAGTCTGTAAGAGAAATCAAGTGACAAGAAAAAAAACGGGTGTTAGTGGGAAGGGGAAAGAAGCTAGAGGAGGAAGATGATATGGGGGAGGGAAAGCTGAAGAGTTGCAACAAAAAATAAAGTATGAATGAAATTCTATAATGGAACCCATTATTTTATGTACTAAACTGAAAACCTAATAAAAATACTAAACCAAAGACCTTATTAAATCTCTCCTTATGTTTCCCCAAAAATGATCTGGGGCTCAAGCAGGTTTAGTAAGTAAGAATCACAGAACAAGGAGGTCATGTTAATAAATCTTGCTGCCTTCCCTATATCTACCCAAAATTTCTAAAGAGAATAAATAAATGTATGGGAAATATTTCCTAACACTAATTTTTACTTTTCAAAATACCACATTCAAGGTGCTTCTAAGAATTTGTAAACAAAATCTCAGTTCCTTCACTACATCACTAAACTCTTGTGTTCACATGGAAGATACCTTTTAATGGTATCACAAGTAACTTGTACTCTCAATTAATACAAAAGCAATTATAAGGAACTATGTTAAAGTTGGCTTAAAATTCTGATCACACATGAGGACAAAATTCAGAGAACCCTGAGAGTCATATTGCTTCTCCAGATGCTATGTTTTCTAAACTCTATAGTTTTGGGGGGTAACTTCCTGCAGATACAAGAGAAGAAATCAAAACTGATGTATAATAAAGCTTAACTTTAATAGTCTCTGTATTTTGTAGTTTCATAGTTCAATAATAATCAAAAATGGCAAACAGGAAAAGCACAGTACAATATGAGAATGATAGAATATAATCTGAGTCTGGGGAGATAGCGCAGTGTTTAACATGCTTGTCAAGGAAATTAAAGATGAAAGCTCAATAAGAAGGAAGAGTAATGGAGAATGATTCCAGACATCTACCTCAGGCACTCACATGCACACACACACACACACACACACACACACACAATGACACATGTTCATGTGAACCAAAATTCACCCTAGTGATCACAGAGAAGCAAACACACACACACACTTGCATGACAAAGCTTTCAGTCCTTGAAGACAGAAACGTAAGAAGATATCAAGTGATCTGAAATTCTCCTGTGCTTATAGATCAGTAGAACTAACATAGTAAAAATAGCCATCTTACCAAAAGCAATCTACAGATTCAATGCAATCCCCATCAAAATTCCAACACAACACTTTACAGGACTTGAAAGAACAATACTCACCTTCATATGGAAAAAATCAGGATAACTAATACAATCCTGTACAATGAAAGAACTTCTAGAGGTATCATCATCATCCCTGATTTCAAGATGTACTATAATAATAAAAACTTCATAGTATTGGATTATAAACAGACAGATTGATCACTGGAACTAAATCAAAGACCCAGATGTAAATCCATATACCTCTGGACATCTAATTTTTGAAAAGAAGTCAGAAATATGCTAGGGAAAAAAGTTAACTACTGTCAGCATGTAGAAGAATGCAAATAGATCCATATCTATCACCCTGCACAAAACTCAGGTCAAGTTCAAGTGTGTATTTTGGTTTTCTTTTACTCTAGCCCTACATTGAAACACCAAAATATGTTGCAAATGTTGTTGCTGGTTATTTTTTTACCCATTGGGCTCTTTACTGTTTGGCTTTTGAGAGGGCTGCCATCCAGTTCCCAAATAAATGTTCACTGAGTCTCCTTTCTTATGAATACCCGACCTTAGCTTGGACCATTTCTAGCAAGTTTTTCTTATCTTAAATTATCTCAACTACCTTTGGCTTCTGGGCTTTCTACTTTCCGAACTTCTATATATCTTACTTTCACTCATACTCCATGGCTGGCTGCATTGCTGTGTGACTGGCCCCTAGTGTCCTCCTCTCCTTGTTCTCTTGTTCATCTATCTTTTTTTTCTTGCAGATTTCTCCTTCTCTTTATTCTTTCTGTCTGCCAGCCCTGTCTATCCTTTCTCCTACCTAGCAATTGACCATTCAGCTCATTATTGGACCATCAGGTGTTTTAGAAAGGGAAAGAATAACAGCTTTCCAGAGTTAAACAAATGCAACATAAACAAAAGTAACAATCTTTTTTTTTATGTCAAGGTCTAATTCTTTTTATTTATTTATTTATTTATTTTATTGAAAAAAAAATTTCCGCCTCCTCCCCACCTCCCATTTCCCTCCCCCTCCTCCCGCCCCTCTCCCCCTCCCCCCACTCCTCTTCTCCTCCCTCTCCAGGCCCAAGTGCAGTCAGGGTTCCCTGCCCTGTGGAAAGACCAAGGTCCTCCCCCCTCCATCCAGGTCTAGGAAGGTGAACATCCAAACTGTCTAGGCTCCCACAAAGCCAGAACATGAAGTAGGATCAAAACCCGTGCCATTGTCCTTGGCCTCTCGTCAGCTCTCATTGTCCACCATGTTCAGAGAGGCCGGTTTAGTAGCAATCTTTATATCATTAAAATAATTATTCCACAGCATAACCAAAAGTAACATATCTTAAAACAAAATTATGCAACATAAGTGGATCAAAGACCTCAACATAAAACAAGATACAGGAAACCTGATAGAAAAGAAAATGAGGAATAGTTTTGAATGCACTGGCACCTGATTTTTGATAAAGTCAGGACGACATAATGGAAAAAAGAAAACAATGCCAAAAAAACAAAACATGTTGATCAATGGAATCAAATAAAAGACAGAGACAAAAGTCATATACCTATGGACACTGGAAAACAGAAAACATTTCCAACAAATGATGCTGATCAAACTGGATTTCTGCATGTATAAAAATGAAAATAGATGTATACTTATTACCCTGCACAAAAAAGTCCAAGTGAATTAAAGACCTCAACATTAAACCACTAAACACACTAAACGAGATAGAGAGATTTTGTTTTGTTTTGTTTTGTTTTGTTTTGTTTTGGTTTGGTTTTTCGAGACAGGGTTTCTCTGTGGTTTTGGAGTCTGTCCTGGAACTAGCTCTTGTAGACCAGGCTGGACTCGAACTCACAGAGATCCACCTGCCCCTGCCTCCCAAGTGCTGGGATTAAAGGCGTACGCCACCACTGCCCGGCCTAAACGAGATAGAAGAGAAAGTAGAGAATAGCTTTGAGTGCATCAGCACAGTAGATAACTTCCTAAACAGAACACTAAGAGCACAGATGCTAAGATCAACAATTAGTAAATGTGACCTTCACAAAAGTGAACATTTCTGAAAGGCAAAGGACACCATCAATAGGACAAATAACCGCCTGCAGAATGGAAAAATATTTGTATCAACTCCACATCTGATAGAGGGATAATATCCAAAATATATAAAGAACTCAAGAAACTAGATATCAAAAATCCAAACAATCCAATTTTAAAATTATGTAAAGATCTAAACAGAATTCTCAGCAGAGGAATATATCAAATGGCTGAGAAACACTTAAAGAACAGTTCAACATCCTTAGCCATCAGAGAAATGGAAATCAAAACTACTTTGTGATTCCATCTTATACCTACCAGAATATCTAAGATCAATAACACATTTGGCAGCTCTTGCTGGAGAAGATGTAGAACAAGATGAACTAATGTGGGATTTCCCTCTGTAATCTGTGATTATCATTGATGAATAAAGAAACTGGCTTGGCCTGATAGGGTAGAACAGAGCTAAGCACGGAAGACTAAACTGAATGCTGGGAGAAAGGAAATCAGGGCAAGAAGTCAAACAGGGCAGGAACATGAAAGCAGGAGCTGATGCAGAAACCTTGTAGGGATGCTGCTTACTTGTTTGCTCTTCCTATCTCGCTCATTCTTCTTTCTTATAGAACCCAAGACCATCAGTTCAGAAACACTAACAATAGTCTGAACCCTTCCCCAGCAATCACTAATTAAGAAAATGCCAGGTCTTATGGATATTTTCTCAGCTCAGGTTCCATTCTTTCAGATGACTCCAGCTTATGTCAGGTTGACCTAAAACTATCCAGCACAAAATTTCAGAAACATTAATAGATTTGGGATATAGACGCATATATTCCTTTTGTAGAAGGTAGTAAATCTTAATAGTTCAATTTATACTTACAATGAAATATTAAAGATTATTTAGAGTAACTTCATAAATGAATAGTAGGTAAAATAATCCTAGATATTATATCACTTGTAAATTTTAGCAGTTCCTCTGGAATTCTGTTGTGATCAGCAAAACAGTAAGGAAGTAGACCAAAACATTTGCATATATATAAAACTAAGACCAAATAATCAACACACACACAAAGGAAATCTGTGTTCCCATTGGAAAGTGAAGGCATGATATAAGTGTTGAGCCCTTCTCTTGAGGTGCCATGCATAAAAGGCATTTGTCTTTATTAGCCACCATCCTTCCAACAGTCAGGTTTGGAATGGTCCTAGCACATGCACTTGCCCTTATTCAAACAAACAGGCTAGAGCATGTGGTAACACGATGACTGTACAAGTACAAAATACATACTCCCCAGGCATATTTGAAGCATCAGGTCTGATAAGCAGAACACCCAGTCTTTTGTAATCTGTCGACAAACTCATAAATTACATTGGACAAGTGAAGAACAACTTCCTCCCCATGACCATCTGCAAAGGGAATAAGTCAGCAATTAGGAATCCAATAAAAGTGAGTTTTGACAAGATAAGCAAAGGCTTAATACTTCAAGTTAAGGTCTAATCCCTTTAGGAACTGATTAGCACACACTTAAGATTTTTGGCATTCTATCTATAAATATTAAGAGATTATTAAGAAATATGATCAGGCAAGAGGAATGTACATCTTGAGCCCTGCCCTGAATGTTCTGTGGAGTCTCATTTCTATTGACGTCAAAAGGAGTTGTACTTCTAAGACAGAACCACACTTGGCTACTTTCTCAATTACTGAATCAAAATCAACTTTACTTAACTCTTCTGTAAAAGATTAGTTTCTAAGTCCTTTAATATATACTTTGGCTATGGAATTGGATTCAGAAGGCCTACGTTCACAGTGACTTGTTATTAATTTTAAAATTAGCATACTAAGTAATGAGTGTTCTTATGCCATTTTCCATGCATACATTTGTTTCCAATTCTCCTCCTCCTTCTTTACTATCAAGAGCATCTAATATATCCTTCACCAAAACCCGTGAACGAACTAACTGTTAAGAAAAGTATAAAGTCCAGGACTTGATGGGGAAATGACATAACACTTTGGGCTTACCCTGTGAAATTTAGTCTGAAATTCACATTTAAGGTTTCATAAACTTTAGTCTATAAACTGATAAGGAATAGATTTGAGAGCACCAAGTACATCATTCATTGTCTTTGGCTGCCATAATGCACCCTTTGCTTTCTATTGTGTTGCCCATGTATGCAGGCTTCCAGAAGATTCTCCAAAATGAAAAACTTTTCTTAAGAACATAATCATCTAATATGTCTCCTAGCCTACTCTAAAAAGTGATGTGAAAATAATATATATAAAGATACATATCTACTCATATATGTGTGCTTATATGAGAAATTTTAGATTGTACCACAATAGACACTACACTACACACACATACACACACACATTTACAGTGGATGAATTTTCAATTATTTCTAAAAACTTGGAACTCACAGCAAACTTACTCATGAGCCTTATCATGAGACTTTTTATTTATTAGTGTAAAAGTTGTTGTTAGGCAAAAGAAAACTAAGTATTGAGCATAACGTTTTTAAAGAATATTTTATTTAATTCTTGAGAATGTTCATACAATATATTTTTCACAAATAAGTACAGATTTAATTTTACATGATGGGATATATATTGTTATACTAAAGAAGATATATTCAGCAAATAAAAATTATACATGATCCGGGTTTTGAGTTATACTCATCATAAATGTTGTACAGAGGATTGCATACCTATATCCGTCTATGATTGATGTGCTTCCTAAAGTGGACTAACTTCATTCCATTAGTCTTCCCCAGAGAAAAAAAAGGGAAATATATATTTAGAAAAACAAGAAAAAGAAAGCCTTGGAAAAAAATATCTAAAAACATACTTCATTGAAGAAAACTGATAATCTAGGATAAGACAGACTTCAGAAAGAATAATGCTTATTATTTAATTTAGATAAACAAAAATTCTGTCTTTGAAAAAGTATTCATGTAAGTACAAGTTTCCAGAAGGTC